>NC_139218.1:108856253-109456253 GCF_055691185.1 Crinia signifera | reverse complement strand
GGGCTTACAGCCAAACGATTATAGGAAAGCACAGAAAGTTTCAATCATCTAAGGGAAAGCTAGGCTATTGTAACTAAACTCAGTGGTTTAAATACTTTGTGTGATTAATATCACACATCAAAGGGACAGAGACATAGACTTCTACAGTGCTAGGAACACCTAGTGAAGGCCAGCGGAGAGACTTATATTTAGACAGGTTGCTTACTAATCCATTCACACCTTCAGTAGTCCAAGGGCCCCAACGCGCGCCAACAAGTGTATTTATATGTAGTGATTGTTATGCTGGCCAGCGCATGGTAACTTTTTGTGTAATTGCATGCATTAATATATGTATAGGAAATATAGAGAGTGTAGTTATTAATTGAATATATATGTCATGCAAGGTTACTGTGTAAAGTGATATTCTGCTTGTTCTAATGTTGAAGTCATTAATTGAAGCCGTATGTTATGTAAAAGTTATTTATTGAATTTTAAATGTTTTCACTGTAAAGTTATGCTTATTGCTTTAAGAAAGTAAACTTACCTTTTTATAAATACGGTTGTACCTCTGTTCGTTTAGAGCCTAAAAGGAAATAAGTATAATATCAGTATTATTTATGTGGTAGCCACATACCTGCAGGTGAAAAGGTGGTTACACTGTCCTTTGCTATAATTATCGCATATATTTGTTTTGTCATAAAATAACATGAATGTAATCGTTAAAAATATAACTATATATCGGGAATAATAACTGTATATAGCGGGCATAATACTATGTATAATCATGTACTATATAATAATGAATGTAACTGTTAAAAATATAACTGTATATAACGGGAATAATAACTGTATATAGCAGGCATAATGCTATGTATAATCATGTACTGTATAATAATGAATGTAATTGTTAAAAATATAACTGTATATAACGGGAATAATAACTGTATATAGCGGGCATAATACTGTGTATACATGTAATCATGTACTGTATAATCATGACATTTTTGGGATTGCTTGATAAAAATCTTTCAGGATTTACTGTGAGGTCAAATCCTGACCTGGTCGAGTGCTGGAAGTGATAGAGTCGCGAGTCACTTGCAGAGGTGTAAAATTGATTTTGATTTGGGACTCCGCGGATCCAAGGCCTGGTAGGATGAAGGGGGATGAGCAACTCAATAATCAGTACTGTGGCAGTAAGTTACTGCTTGATGACATCCAGGAGTAGCACTTATGTGCCCAAAGAAGGGTCACGCCGTATAATCGTTATAAAAAATATAACTGTATATAATGGGCATAATAACTGTATATAATGGGCATAACACTGTGTATAATCATGTATTGTATTATCATGACATTTTGGGGGATTGCTTGGTAAAAATGTTTCAGGATTTACTGTGAGGTCAAATCGTGACCTGGTCGAGTGCTGGAGGTGATAGAGTCGCGAGTCACTTGTATAGGTGTAAAAGAGATTTTGATTTGGGACTCCGCGGATCCAAGAAGAAGAAGGGGGATGAGCAAATCAGTACTGTGGCAGGAAGTGACTGCTTGATGACATCCAGGAGTAGCACTTACCTGCCCGAAGAAGAATCATGCCGTGAGGTCTGCCAGCGTCGCTGGATCGTTGGATGCGTAATATGCACTGTTTCTCATTTTTTGAAAGCCTCAGGGGGAGATTGTCTAAGGTGGAAATGCGGTAAAACCCCCATTATCGGGGTTTTTACCGCATTGCGGGATGCTCTAAGCATCCCCCGCTGGGTTACCACGGCGGGTGGCATCGCCAGAAAAATCTGGCGATGCCCCATAGAAGCCAATGGGCTTCTAACGCGAACCCACTGCCGCCCCGCACGGACCCCCGCCGCCCCGCATTGCCCCATCACCTGTGTCTGGGCAGCACAGAGCTGTGCTGCCTGGACTTGTGACCTCCTCCCTGCACTGATCCTCTTCCGGGTGCAGGGAGGAGGAGAGCCCGGCGCAGCAGCGCCGGGTGTGGGAGGGAGGGGAGAGCCGCCGGGACCTGCTGTGACCCGGCGACTCTCACCGCAAAGGACAGCTCTTAAAGCAAGAGCTGTTGTAACCCTGATAAAGGTTTAAACAGATATATATATATATATAAGCAGAGATGTGATCCGATGCAGGGGGGTTAATATTGAGTTTATCTCTGATAGGTTGTCATTGGTCAATGTGTGAGGTGAAGACAGATCAGTGATTGTATTTCCACTGAAGTTGATGGAGACGTGTTGTATCTTAATGTGTATTTGTACATATAGTTTATTTATTTGTACATTCTGTGAAATGTAAATCGTTACATTTACTTCTGAAAATGAAAAGTTATGTTGTAAGCTCTTGTACATATATGGCAATGTTCGATGAACAACAAAACGTGACAGAGTCTTGTGAAACAGTAAAAAATGTATATATTGGAGTATTGTTCCTGCTTTATAATATAATACAGTGAAAATAATTCAACAGTATTGTCAGCTTAAAGTTGTAAGGACATTTATTTACATACAGACTCAGGTGTATTGTGAGTGCCTGAGGTAATATGCATCTGCTACCAATCAAAACAGCTGTTGCTGGGCAGGAAAGAAAGGGTGTCTCGAGCCAGTTGATTTTCCCGCTCAGCTGGCCTCAGGGACAGGTCAGCTGACCCTGCTGAAGGAGTATAAAAGGGCTGTCAATACAGCACGGAGGGAGATCTGGATACACCTCTCCCCAGTGCTCCCCCCTGTGCCTGGCCAGCCGGAGCTGTAAGCATCTGAGCTGTAGACAAGCGGCCAGGTACAGGGGGGGGGGGGGGGAAGGAGAAGAGAAGCCAGAAGGGGTGCCTTCAAGCTTCTCTGGAAGGAAAGCCGCTGAAGGAGCCGCTGACAGGGTGCTGCAGGACGCTGCCCCTCAGAGACGCTGCTGCCGGGGAGAAGCCGAAGGACGTCCCTCTAACGCCCATCACAGAAGGCTCTGTCCAGTTGGGGAAGGAGCTGCTCACCGCCCACCGACCAGCTGTTCCCAAACGCCGCTGTTTGAAGCCAGAAGCCGCCGCTTAGCACTAGGGAAGCGCTGCCCCTGTCACGCCCCCTCTACACCCTGGTGACATAGGCAGTCACCAGCGGGAGATGGGAGGAGAGGTGCTGACAAGCGAGGAGAGGAGCCGCTCACCAGTTCACCAGCCGCAAGAGGGAAGCGCCGCCGTCCATCCGAAGACGCCGCCCACTGCCAGCAGCGCCGCACAAGTTAGGAGGAGAGGCGCCGACAAGAGGGGAAGGGAGCCGCCTCTTTGCAGCCGCCCACAAACCAGCTGAGACGCCAGGAGAGTGAGACGCCCCATCCACGCCCCTCTACACCCGGGCTCCGCCTGCCTCACTAGCAGCGCTGCCTGCGGGAGACGGGAGGAGGCGTGGGGAAGGTAACCTGCTGAGGGTGAAGCCGCAGCCCACCTGCCAGGGAGGCCCTGTTGCCCAGCAGGCACATACTGCTTCCCCACCTACCGCCCAGCATTAAAGCCTGTGCCCCTCTACACCCAGGTACTACCTGCGGGAGACGGGAGGAGGCACCTTCAGGCTTAAAGCCAAGCAAGAAAGAGACTTACGGGCATCATCCCTATAACAGCTGCCAGATCGGGTGAGCTAATGTTGCTTATGCACTCTAACACCATAGGATCCCCGGACACTTATATCGGCTCCACTTAAAGACAGCGAGCTGTAATAGAAATAGCCTAATAGCTTCCTACTGCACAGGACAGGAGACTATGTAGCAATTGCCCCCTGGGCTTACAGCCAAACGATTATAGGAAAGCACAGAAAGTTTCAATCATCTAAGGGAAAGCTAGGCTATTGTAACTAAACTCAGTGGTTTAAATACTTTGTGTGATTAATATCACACATCAAAGGGACAGAGACATAGACTTCTACAGTGCTAGGAACACCTAGTGAAGGCCAGCGGAGAGACTTATATTTAGACAGGTTGCTTACTAATCCATTCACACCTTCAGTAGTCCAAGGGCCCCAACGCGCGCCAACAAGTGTATTTATATGTAGTGATTGTTATGCTGGCCAGCGCATGGTAACTTTTTGTGTAATTGCATGCATTAATATATGTATAGGAAATATAGAGAGTGTAGTTATTAATTGAATATATATGTCATGCAAGGTTACTGTGTAAAGTCATATTCTGCTTGTTCTAATGTTGAAGTCATTAAATGAAGCCGTATGTTATGTAAAAGTTATTTATTGAATTTTAAATGTTTTCGCTGTAAAGTTATGCTTATTGCTTTAAGAAAGTAAACTTACCTTTTTATAAATACGGTTGTACCTCTGTTCGTTTAGAGCCTAAAAGGAAATAAGTATAATATCAGTATTATTTATGTGGTAGCCACATACCTGCAGGTGAAAAGGTGGTTACACTGTCCTTTGCTATAATTATCGCATATATTTGTTTTGTCATAAAATAACATGAATGTAATCGTTAAAAATATAACTATATATTGGGAATAATAACTGTATATAGCGGGCATAATACTATGTATAATCATGTACTATATAATAATGAATGTAACTGTTAAAAATATAACTGTATATAACGGGAATAATAACTGTATATAGCAGGCATAATGCTATGTATAATCATGTACTGTATAATAATGAATGTAATTGTTAAAAATATAACTGTATATAACGGGAATAATAACTGTATATAGCGGGCATAATACTGTGTATACATGTAATCATGTACTGTATAATCATGACATTTTTGGGATTGCTTGATAAAAATCTTTCAGGATTTACTGTGAGGTCAAATCCTGACCTGGTCGAGTGCTGGAAGTGATAGAGTCGCGAGTCACTTGCAGAGGTGTAAAAGTGATTTTGATTTGGGACTCCGCGGATCCAAGGCCTGGTAGGATGAAGGGGGATGAGCAACTCAATAATCAGTACTGTGGCAGTAAGTTACTGCTTGATGACATCCAGGAGTAGCACTTATGTGCCCAAAGAAGGGTCACGCCGTATAATCGTTATAAAAAATATAACTGTATATAGTGGGCATAATAACTGTATATAATGGGCATAACACTGTGTATAATCATGTATTGTATTATCATGACATTTTGGGGGATTGCTTGGTAAAAATGTTTCAGGATTTACTGTGAGGTCAAATCGTGACCTGGTCGAGTGCTGGAGGTGATAGAGTCGCGAGTCACTTGTATAGGTGTAAAAGAGATTTTGATTTGGGACTCCGCGGATCCAAGAAGAAGAAGGGGGATGAGCAAATCAGTACTGTGGCAGGAAGTGACTGCTTGATGACATCCAGGAGTAGCACTTACCTGCCCGAAGAAGAATCATGCCGTGAGGTCTGCCAGCGTCGCTGGATCGTTGGATGCGTAATATGCACTGTTTCTCATTTTTTGAAAGCCTCAGGGGGAGATTGTCTAAGGTAAAAACCCCGTTATCTGGGTTTTTACCGCATTTTGGGATGCTCTAAGCATCCCCCGCTGGGTTACCGCGGCGGGTGGCATCGCCAGAAAAATCTGGCGATGCCCCATAGAAGCCAATGGGCTTCTAACGCGAACCCACTGCCGCCCCGCACGGACCCCCGCCGCCCCGCATTGCCCCATCACCTGTGTCTGGGCAGCACAGAGCTGTGCTGCCTGGACTTGTGACCTCCTCCCTGCACTGATCCTCTTCCGGGTGCAGGGAGGAGGAGAGCCCGGCGCAGCAGCGCCGGGTGTGGGAGGGAGGGGAGAGCCGCCGGGACCTGCTGTGACCCGGCGACTCTCACCGCAAAGGACAGCTCTTAAAGCAAGAGCTGTTGTAACCCTGATAAAGGTTTAAACAGATATATATATATATAAGCAGAGATGTGATCCGATGCAGGGGGGTTAATATTGAGTTTATCTCTGATAGGTTGTCATTGGTCAATGTGTGAGGTGAAGACAGATCAGTGATTGTATTTCCACTGAAGTTGATGGAGACGTGTTGTATCTTAATGTGTATTTGTACATATAGTTTATTTATTTGTACATTCTGTGAAATGTAAATCCTTACATTTACTTCTGAAAATGAAAAGTTATGTTGTAAGCTCTTGTACATATATGGCAATGTTCGATGAACAACAAAACGTGACAGAGTCTTGTGAAACAGTAAAAAATGTATATATTGGAGTATTGTTCCTGCTTTATAATATAATACAGTGAAAATAATTCAACAGTATTGTCAGCTTAAAGTTGTAAGGACATTTATTTACATACAGACTCAGGTGTATTGTGAGTGCCTGAGGTAATATGCATCTGCTACCAATCAAAACAGCTGTTGCTGGGCAGGAAAGAAAGGGTGTCTCGAGCCAGTTGATTTTCCCGCTCAGCTGGCCTCAGGGACAGGTCAGCTGACCCTGCTGAAGGAGTATAAAAGGGCTGTCAATACAGCACGGAGGGAGATCTGGATACACCTCTCCCCAGTGCTCCCCCCTGTGCCTGGCCAGCCAGAGCTGTAAGCATCTGAGCTGTAGACAAGCAGCCAGGCACGGGGGGGGGGAAGGAGAAGAGAAGCCAGAAGGGGTGCCTTCAAGCTTCTCTGGAAGGAAAGCCGCTGAAGGAGCCGCTGACAGGGTGCTGCAGGACGCTGCCCCTCAGAGACGCTGCTGCCGGGGAGAAGCCGAAGGACGTCCCTCTAACGCCCATCACAGAAGGCTCTGTCCAGTTGGGGAAGGAGCTGCTCACCGCCCACCGACCAGCTGTTCCCAAACGCCGCTGTTTGAAGCCAGAAGCCGCCGCTTAGCACTAGGGAAGCGCTGCCCCTGTCACGCCCCCTCTACACCCTGGTGACATAGGCAGTCACCAGCGGGAGATGGGAGGAGAGGTGCTGACAAGCGAGGAGAGGAGCCGCTCACCAGTTCAACAGCCGCAAGAGGGAAGCGCCGCCGTCCATCCGAAGACGCCGCCCACTGCCAGCAGCGCCGCACAAGTTAGGAGAAGAGGCGCCGACAAGAGGGGAAGGGAGCCGCCTCTTTGCAGCCGCCCACAAACCAGCTGAGACGCCAGGAGAGTGAGACGCCCCATCCACTCCCCTCTACACCCGGGCTCCGCCTGCCTCAATAGCAGCGCTGCCTGCGGGAGACGGGAGGAGGCGTGGGGAAGGTAACCTGCTGAGGGTGAAGCCGCAGCCCACCTGCCAGGGAGGCCCTGTTGCCCAGCAGGCACATACTGCTTCCCCACCTACCGCCCAGCATTAAAGCCTGTGCCCCTCTACACCCAGGTACTACCTGCGGGAGACGGGAGGATGCACCTTCAGGCTTAAAGCCAAGCAAGAAAGAGACTTACGGGCATCATCCCTATAACAGCTGCCAGATCGGGTGAGCTAATGTTGCTTATGCACTCTAACACCATAGGATCCCCGGACACTTATATCGGCTCCACTTAAAGACAGCGAGCTGTAATAGAAATAGCCTAATAGCTTCCTACTGCACAGGACAGGAGACTATGTAGCAATTGCCCCCTGGGCTTACAGCCAAACGATTATAGGAAAGCACAGAAAGTTTCAATCATCTAAGGGAAAGCTAGGCTATTGTAACTAAACTCAGTGGTTTAAATACTTTGTGTGATTAATATCACACATCAAAGGGACAGAGACATAGACTTCTACAGTGCTAGGAACACCTAGGAACATCTGCTACCAATCAAAACAGCTGTTGCTGGGCAGGAAAGAAAGGGTGTCTCGAGCCAGTTGATTTTCCCGCTCAGCTGGCCTCAGGGACAGGTCAGCTGACCCTGCTGAAGGAGTATAAAAGGGCTGTCAATACAGCACGGAGGGAGATCTGGATACACCTCTCCCCAGTGCTCCCCCCTGTGCCTGGCCAGCCGGAGCTGTAAGCATCTGAGCTGTAGACAAGCGGCCAGGCACGGGGGGGGGGGGGGGGAAGGAGAAGAGAAGCCAGAAGGGGTGCCTTCAAGCTTCTCTGGAAGGAAAGCCGCTGAAGGAGCCGCTGACAGGGTGCTGCAGGACGCTGCCCCTCAGAGACGCTGCTGCCGGGGAGAAGCCGAAGGACGTCCCTCTAACGCCCATCACAGAAGGCTCTGTCCAGTTGGGGAAGGAGCTGCTCACCGCCCACCGACCAGCTGTTCCCAAACGCCGCTGTTTGAAGCCAGAAGCCGCCGCTTAGCACTAGGGAAGCGCTGCCCCTGTCACGCCCCCTCTACACCCTGGTGACATAGGCAGTCACCAGCGGGAGATGGGAGGAGAGGTGCTGACAAGCGAGGAGAGGAGCCGCTCACCAGTTCACCAGCCGCAAGAGGGAAGCGCCGCCGTCCATCCAAAGACGCCGCCCACTGCCAGCAGCGCCGCACAAGTTAGGAGGAGAGGCGCCGACAAGAGGGGAAGGGAGCCGCCTCTTTGCAGCAGCCCACAAACCAGCTGAGATGCCAGGAGAGTGAGACGCCCCATCCACGCCCCTCTACACCCGGGCTCCGCCTGCCTCACTAGCAGCGCTGCCTGCGGGAGACGGGAGGAGGCGTGGGGAAGGTAACCTGCTGAGGGTGAAGCCGCAGCCCACCTGCCAGGGAGGCCCTGTTGCCCAGCAGGCACATACTGCTTCCCCACCTACCGCCCAGCATTAAAGCCTGTGCCCCTCTACACCCAGGTACTACCTGCGGGAGACGGGAGGAGGCACCTTCAGGCTTAAAGCCAAGCAAGAAAGAGACTTACGGGCATCATCCCTATAACAGCTGCCAGATCGGGTGAGCTAATGTTGCTTATGCACTCTAACACCATAGGATCCCCGGACACTTATATCGGCTCCACGTAAAGACAGCGAGCTGTAATAGAAATAGCCTAATAGCTTCCTACTGCACAGGACAGGAGACTATGTAGCAATTGCCCCCTGGGCTTACAGCCAAACGATTATAGGAAAGCACAGAAAGTTTCAATCATCTAAGGGAAAGCTAGGCTATTGTAACTAAACTCAGTGGTTTAAATACTTTGTGTGATTAATATCACACATCAAAGGGACAGAGACATAGACTTCTACAGTGCTAGGAACACCTAGGAACATCTGCTACCAATCAAAACAGCTGTTGCTGGGCAGGAAAGAAAGGGTATCTCGAGCCAGTTGATTTTCCCGCTCAGCTGGCCTCAGGGACAGGTCAGCTGACCCTGCTGAAGGAGTATAAAAGGGCTGTCAATACAGCACGGAGGGAGATCTGGATACACCTCTCCCCAGTGCTCCCCCCTGTGCCTGGCCAGCCGGAGCTGTAAGCATCTGAGCTGTAGACAAGCAGCCAGGCACGGGGGGGGGGGGGGGGGGGAAGGAGAAGAGAAGCCAGAAGGGGTGCCTTCAAGCTTCTCTGGAAGGAAAGCCGCTGAAGGAGCCGCTGACAGGGTGCTGCAGGACGCTGCCCCTCAGAGACGCTGCTGCCGGGGAGAAGCCGAAGGACGTCCCTCTAACGCCCATCACAGAAGGCTCTGTCCAGTTGGGGAAGGAGCTGCTCACCGCCCACCGACCAGCTGTTCCCAAACGCCGCTGTTTGAAGCCAGAAGCCGCCGCTTAGCACTAGGGAAGCGCTGCCCCTGTCACGCCCCCTCTACACCCTGGTGACATAGGCAGTCACCAGCGGGAGATGGGAGGAGAGGTGCTGACAAGCGAGGAGAGGAGCCGCTCACCAGTTCACCAGCCGCAAGAGGGAAGCGCCGCCGTCCATCCAAAGACGCCGCCCACTGCCAGCAGCGCCGCACAAGTTAGGAGGAGAGGCGCCGACAAGAGGGGAATGGAGCCGCCTCTTTGCAGCCGCCCACAAACCAGCTGAGATGCCAGGAGAGTGAGACGCCCCATCCACGCCCCTCTACACCCGGGCTCCGCCTGCCTCACTAGCAGCGCTGCCTGCGGGAGACGGGAGGAGGCGTGGGGAAGGTAACCTGCTGAGGGTGAAGCCGCAGCCCACCTGCCAGGGAGGCCCTGTTGCCCAGCAGGCACATACTGCTTCCCCACCTACCGCCCAGCATTAAAGCCTGTGCCCCTCTACACCCAGGTACTACCTGCGGGAGACGTGAGGAGGCACCTTCAGGCTTAAAGCCAAGCAAGAAAGAGACTTACGGGCATCATCCCTATAACAGCTGCCAGATCGGGTGAGCTAATGTTGCTTATGCACTCTAACACCATAGGATCCCCGGACACTTATATCGGCTCCACGTAAAGACAGCGAGCTGTAATAGAAATAGCCTAATAGCTTCCTACTGCACAGGACAGGAGACTATGTAGCAATTGCCCCCTGGGCTTACAGCCAAACGATTATAGGAAAGCACAGAAAGTTTCAATCATCTAAGGGAAAGCTAGGCTATTGTAACTAAACTCAGTGGTTTAAATACTTTGTGTGATTAATATCACACATCAAAGGGACAGAGACATAGATTTCTACAGTGCTAGGAACACCTAGGAACATCTGCTACCAATCAAAACAGCTGTTGCTGGGCAGGAAAGAAAGGGTGTCTCGAGCCAGTTGATTTTCCCGCTCAGCTGGCCTCAGGGACAGGTCAGCTGACCCTGCTGAAGGAGTATAAAAGGGCTGTCAATACAGCACGGAGGGAGATCTGGATACACCTCTCCCCAGTGCTCCCCCCTGTGCCTGGCCAGCCGGAGCTGTAAGCATCTGAGCTGTAGACAAGCGGCCAGGCACGGGGGGGGGGGGGGGGGGGGAAGGAGAAGAGAAGCCAGAAGGGGTGCCTTCAAGCTTCTCTGGAAGGAAAGCCGCTGAAGGAGCCGCTGACAGGGTGCTGCAGGACGCTGCCCCTCAGAGACGCTGCTGCCGGGGAGAAGCCGAAGGACGTCCCTCTAACGCCCATCACAGAAGGCTCTGTCCAGTTGGGGAAGGAGCTGCTCACCGCCCACCGACCAGCTGTTCCCAAACGCCGCTGTTTGAAGCCAGAAGCCGCCGCTTAGCACTAGGGAAGCGCTGCCCCTGTCACGCCCCCTCTACACCCTGGTGACATAGGCAGTCACCAGCGGGAGATGGGAGGAGAGGTGCTGACAAGCGAGGAGAGGAGCCGCTCACCAGTTCACCAGCCGCAAGAGGGAAGCGCCGCTGTCCATCCGAAGACGCCGCCCACTGCCAGCAGCGCCGCACAAGTTAGGAGGAGAGGCGCCGACAAGAGGGGAAGGGAGCCGCCTCTTTGCAGCCGCCCACAAACCAGCTGAGACGCCAGGAGAGTGAGACGCCCCATCCACGCCCCTCTACACCCGGGCTCCGCCTGCCTCACTAGCAGCGCTGCCTGCGGGAGACGGGAGGAGGCGTGGGGAAGGTAACCTGCTGAGGGTGAAGCCGCAGCCCACCTGCCAGGGAGGCCCTGTTGCCCAGCAGGCACATACTGCTTCCCCACCTACCGCTCAGCATTAAAGCCTGTGCCCCTCTACACCCAGGTACTACCTGCGGGAGACGGGAGGAGGCACCTTCAGGCTTAAAGCCAAGCAAGAAAGAGACTTACGGGCATCATCCCTATAACAGCTGCCAGATCGGGTGAGCTAATGTTGCTTATGCACTCTAACACCATAGGATCCCCGGACACTTATATCGGCTCCACTTAAAGACAGCGAGCTGTAATAGAAATAGCCTAATAGCTTCCTACTGCACAGGACAGGAGACTATGTAGCAATTGCCCCCTGGGCTTACAGCCAAACGATTATAGGAAAGCACAGAAAGTTTCAATCATCTAAGGGAAAGCTAGGCTATTGTAACTAAACTCAGTGGTTTAAATACTTTGTGTGATTAATATCACACATCAAAGGGACAGAGACATAGACTTCTACAGTGCTAGGAACACCTAGGAACATCTGCTACCAATCAAAACAGCTGTTGCTGGGCAGGAAAGAAAGGGTGTCTCGAGCCAGTTGATTTTCCCGCTCAGCTGGCCTCAGGGACAGGTCAGCTGACCCTGCTGAAGGAATATAAAAGGGCTGTCAATACAGCACGGAGGGAGATCTGGATACACCTCTCCCCAGTGCTCCCCCCTGTGCCTGGCCAGCCGGAGCTGTAAGCATCTGAGCTGTAGACAAGCGGCCAGGCACGGGGGGGGGGGAAGGAGAAGAGAAGCCAGAAGGGGTGCCTTCAAGCTTCTCTGGAAGGAAAGCCGCTGAAGGAGCCGCTGACAGGGTGCTGCAGGACGCTGCCCCTCAGAGACGCTGCTGCCGGGGAGAAGCCGAAGGACGTCCCTCTAACGCCCATCACAGAAGGCTCTGTCCAGTTGGGGAAGGAGCTGCTCACCGCCCACCGACCAGCTGTTCCCAAACGCCGCTGTTTGAAGCCAGAAGCCGCCGCTTAGCACTAGGGAAGCGCTGCCCCTGTCACGCCCCCTCTACACCCTGGTGACATAGGCAGTCACCAGCGGGAGATGGGAGGAGAGGTGCTGACAAGCGAGGAGAGGAGCCGCTCACCAGTTCACCAGCCGCAAGAGGGAAGCGCCGCCGTCCATCCAAAGACGCCGCCCACTGCCAGCAGCGCCGCACAAGTTAGGAGGAGAGGCGCCGACAAGAGGGGAAGGGAGCCGCCTCTTTGCAGCAGCCCACAAACCAGCTGAGATGCCAGGAGAGTGAGACGCCCCATCCACGCCCCTCTACACCCGGGCTCCGCCTGCCTCACTAGCAGCGCTGCCTGCGGGAGACGGGAGGAGGCGTGGGGAAGGTAACCTGCTGAGGGTGAAGCCGCAGCCCACCTGCCAGGGAGGCCCTGTTGCCCAGCAGGCACATACTGCTTCCCCACCTACCGCCCAGCATTAAAGCCTGTGCCCCTCTACACCCAGGTACTACCTGCGGGAGACGGGAGGAGGCACCTTCAGGCTTAAAGCCAAGCAAGAAAGAGACTTACGGGCATCATCCCTATAACAGCTGCCAGATCGGGTGAGCTAATGTTGCTTATGCACTCTAACACCATAGGATCCCCGGACACTTATATCGGCTCCACGTAAAGACAGCGAGCTGTAATAGAAATAGCCTAATAGCTTCCTACTGCACAGGACAGGAGACTATGTAGCAATTGCCCCCTGGGCTTACAGCCAAACGATTATAGGAAAGCACAGAAAGTTTCAATCATCTAAGGGAAAGCTAGGCTATTGTAACTAAACTCAGTGGTTTAAATACTTTGTGTGATTAATATCACACATCAAAGGGACAGAGACATAGACTTCTACAGTGCTAGGAACACCTAGGAACATCTGCTACCAATCAAAACAGCTGTTGCTGGGCAGGAAAGAAAGGGTATCTCGAGCCAGTTGATTTTCCCGCTCAGCTGGCCTCAGGGACAGGTCAGCTGACCCTGCTGAAGGAGTATAAAAGGGCTGTCAATACAGCACGGAGGGAGATCTGGATACACCTCTCCCCAGTGCTCCCCCCTGTGCCTGGCCAGCCGGAGCTGTAAGCATCTGAGCTGTAGACAAGCAGCCAGGCACGGGGGGGGGGGGGGGGGGGAGGAGAAGAGAAGCCAGAAGGGGTGCCTTCAAGCTTCTCTGGAAGGAAAGCCGCTGAAGGAGCCGCTGACAGGGTGCTGCAGGACGCTGCCCCTCAGAGACGCTGCTGCCGGGGAGAAGCCGAAGGACGTCCCTCTAACGCCCATCACAGAAGGCTCTGTCCAGTTGGGGAAGGAGCTGCTCACCGCCCACCGACCAGCTGTTCCCAAACGCCGCTGTTTGAAGCCAGAAGCCGCCGCTTAGCACTAGGGAAGCGCTGCCCCTGTCACGCCCCCTCTACACCCTGGTGACATAGGCAGTCACCAGCGGGAGATGGGAGGAGAGGTGCTGACAAGCGAGGAGAGGAGCCGCTCACCAGTTCACCAGCCGCAAGAGGGAAGCGCCGCCGTCCATCCAAAGACGCCGCCCACTGCCAGCAGCGCCGCACAAGTTAGGAGGAGAGGCGCCGACAAGAGGGGAAGGGAGCCGCCTCTTTGCAGCCGCCCACAAACCAGCTGAGATGCCAGGAGAGTGAGACGCCCCATCCACGCCCCTCTACACCCGGGCTCCGCCTGCCTCACTAGCAGCGCTGCCTGCGGGAGACGGGAGGAGGCGTGGGGAAGGTAACCTGCTGAGGGTGAAGCCGCAGCCCACCTGCCAGGGAGGCCCTGTTGCCCAGCAGGCACATACTGCTTCCCCACCTACCGCCCAGCATTAAAGCCTGTGCCCCTCTACACCCAGGTACTACCTGCGGGAGACGTGAGGAGGCACCTTCAGGCTTAAAGCCAAGCAAGAAAGAGACTTACGGGCATCATCCCTATAACAGCTGCCAGATCGGGTGAGCTAATGTTGCTTATGCACTCTAACACCATAGGATCCCCGGACACTTATATCGGCTCCACGTAAAGACAGCGAGCTGTAATAGAAATAGCCTAATAGCTTCCTACTGCACAGGACAGGAGACTATGTAGCAATTGCCCCCTGGGCTTACAGCCAAACGATTATAGGAAAGCACAGAAAGTTTCAATCATCTAAGGGAAAGCTAGGCTATTGTAACTAAACTCAGTGGTTTAAATACTTTGTGTGATTAATATCACACATCAAAGGGACAGAGACATAGATTTCTACAGTGCTAGGAACACCTAGGAACATCTGCTACCAATCAAAACAGCTGTTGCTGGGCAGGAAAGAAAGGGTGTCTCGAGCCAGTTGATTTTCCCGCTCAGCTGGCCTCAGGGACAGGTCAGCTGACCCTGCTGAAGGAGTATAAAAGGGCTGTCAATACAGCACGGAGGGAGATCTGGATACACCTCTCCCCAGTGCTCCCCCCTGTGCCTGGCCAGCCGGAGCTGTAAGCATCTGAGCTGTAGACAAGCGGCCAGGTACAGGGGGGGGGGGGGGGAAGGAGAAGAGAAGCCAGAAGGGGTGCCTTCAAGCTTCTCTGGAAGGAAAGCCGCTGAAGGAGCCGCTGACAGGGTGCTGCAGGACGCTGCCCCTCAGAGACGCTGCTGCCGGGGAGAAGCCGAAGGACGTCCCTCTAACGCCCATCACAGAAGGCTCTGTCCAGTTGGGGAAGGAGCTGCTCACCGCCCACCGACCAGCTGTTCCCAAACGCCGCTGTTTGAAGCCAGAAGCCGCCGCTTAGCACTAGGGAAGCGCTGCCCCTGTCACGCCCCCTCTACACCCTGGTGACATAGGCAGTCACCAGCGGGAGATGGGAGGAGAGGTGCTGACAAGCGAGGAGAGGAGCCGCTCACCAGTTCACCAGCCGCAAGAGGGAAGCGCCGCTGTCCATCCGAAGACGCCGCCCACTGCCAGCAGCGCCGCACAAGTTAGGAGGAGAGGCGCCGACAAGAGGGGAAGGGAGCCGCCTCTTTGCAGCCGCCCACAAACCAGCTGAGACGCCAGGAGAGTGAGACGCCCCATCCACGCCCCTCTACACCCGGGCTCCGCCTGCCTCACTAGCAGCGCTGCCTGCGGGAGACGGGAGGAGGCGTGGGGAAGGTAACCTGCTGAGGGTGAAGCCGCAGCCCACCTGCCAGGGAGGCCCTGTTGCCCAGCAGGCACATACTGCTTCCCCACCTACCGCTCAGCATTAAAGCCTGTGCCCCTCTACACCCAGGTACTACCTGCGGGAGACGGGAGGAGGCACCTTCAGGCTTAAAGCCAAGCAAGAAAGAGACTTACGGGCATCATCCCTATAACAGCTGCCAGATCGGGTGAGCTAATGTTGCTTATGCACTCTAACACCATAGGATCCCCGGACACTTATATCGGCTCCACTTAAAGACAGCGAGCTGTAATAGAAATAGCCTAATAGCTTCCTACTGCACAGGACAGGAGACTATGTAGCAATTGCCCCCTGGGCTTACAGCCAAACGATTATAGGAAAGCACAGAAAGTTTCAATCATCTAAGGGAAAGCTAGGCTATTGTAACTAAACTCAGTGGTTTAAATACTTTGTGTGATTAATATCACACATCAAAGGGACAGAGACATAGACTTCTACAGTGCTAGGAACACCTAGGAACATCTGCTACCAATCAAAACAGCTGTTGCTGGGCAGGAAAGAAAGGGTGTCTCGAGCCAGTTGATTTTCCCGCTCAGCTGGCCTCAGGGACAGGTCAGCTGACCCTGCTGAAGGAGTATAAAAGGGCTGTCAATACAGCACGAAGGGAGATCTGGATACACCTCTCCCCAGTGCTCCCCCCTGTGCCTGGCCATCCGGAGCTGTAAGCATCTGAGCTGTAGACAAGCGGCCAGGCACGGGGGGGGGGGGGGGAAGGAGAAGAGAAGCCAGAAGGGGTGCCTTCAAGCTTCTCTGGAAGGAAAGCCGCTGAAGGAGCCGCTGACAGGGTGCTGCAGGACGCTGCCCCTCAGAGACGCTGCTGCCGGGGAGAAGCCGAAGGACGTCCCTCTAACGCCCATCACAGAAGGCTCTGTCCAGTTGGGGAAGGAGCTGCTCACCGCCCACCGACCAGCTGTTCCCAAACGCCGCTGTTTGAAGCCAGAAGCCGCCGCTTAGCACTAGGGAAGCGCTGCCCCTGTCACGCCCCCTCTACACCCTGGTGACATAGGCAGTCACCAGCGGGAGATGGGAGGAGAGGTGCTGACAAGCGAGGAGAGGAGCCGCTCACCAGTTCACCAGCCGCAAGAGGGAAGCGCCGCCGTCCATCCGAAGACGCCGCCCACTGCCAGCAGCGCCGCACAAGTTAGGAGGAGAGGCGCCGACAAGAGGGGAAGGGAGCCGCCTCTTTGCAGCCGCCCACAAACCAGCTGAGACGCCAGGAGAGTGAGACGCCCCATCCACGCCCCTCTACACCCGGGCTCCGCCTGCCTCACTAGCAGCGCTGCCTGCGGGAGACGGGAGGAGGCGTGGGGAAGGTAACCTGCTGAGGGTGAAGCCGCAGCCCACCTGCCAGGGAGGCCCTGTTGCCCAGCAGGCACATACTGCTTCCCCACCTACCGCCCAGCATTAAAGCCTGTGCCCCTCTACACCCAGGTACTACCTGCGGGAGATGGGAGGAGGCACCTTCAGGCTTAAAGCCAAGCAAGAAAGAGACTTACGGGCATCATCCCTATAACAGCTGCCAGATCGGGTGAGCTAATGTTGCTTATGCACTCTAACACCATAGGATCCCCGGACACTTATATCGGCTCCACTTAAAGACAGCGAGCTGTAATAGAAATAGCCTAATAGCTTCCTACTGCACAGGACAGGAGACTATGTAGCAATTGCCCCCTGGGCTTACAGCCAAATGATTATAGGAAAGCACAGAAAGTTTCAATCATCTAAGGGAAAGCTAGGCTATTGTAACTAAACTCAGTGGTTTAAATACTTTGTGTGATTAATATCACACATCAAAGGGACAGAGACATAGACTTCTACAGTGCTAGGAACACCTAGGAACATCTGCTACCAATCAAAACAGCTGTTGCTGGGCAGGAAAGAAAGGGTGTCTCGAGCCAGTTGATTTTCCCGCTCAGCTGGCCTCAGGGACAGGTCAGCTGACCCTGCTGAAGGAGTATAAAAGGGCTGTCAATACAGCACGGAGGGAGATCTGGATACACCTCTCCCCAGTGCTCCCCCCTGTGCCTGGCCAGCCGGAGCTGTAAGCATCTGAACTGTAGACAAGCGGCCAGGCACGGGGGGGGGGGGAAGGAGAAGAGAAGCCAGAAGGGGTGCCTTCAAGCTTCTCTGGAAGGAAAGCCGCTGAAGGAGCCGCTGACAGGGTGCTGCAGGACGCTGCCCCTCAGAGACGCTGCTGCCGGGGAGAAGCCGAAGGACGTCCCTCTAACGCCCATCACAGAAGGCTCTGTCCAGTTGGGGAAGGAGCTGCTCACCGCCCACCGACCAGCTGTTCCCAAACGCCGCTGTTTGAAGCCAGAAGCCGCCGCTTAGCACTAGGGAAGCGCTGCCCCTGTCACGCCCCCTCTACACCCTGGTGACATAGGCAGTCACCAGCAGGAGATGGGAGGAGAGGTGCTGACAAGCGAGGAGAGGAGCCGCTCACCAGTTCACCAGCCGCAAGAGGGAAGCGCCGCCGTCCATCCGAAGACGCCGCCCACTGCCAGCAGCGCCGCACAAGTTAGGAGGAGAGGCGCCGACAAGAGGGGAAGGGAGCCGCCTCTTTGCAGCCGCCCACAAACCAGCTGAGACGCCAGGAGAGTGAGACGCCCCATCCACGCCCCTCTACACCCGGGCTCCGCCTGCCTCACTAGCAGCGCTGCCTGCGGAAGACGGGAGGAGGCGTGGGGAAGGTAACCTGCTGAGGGTGAAGCCGCAGCCCACCTGCCAGGGAGGCCCTGTTGCCCAGCAGGCACATACTGCTTCCCCACCTACCGCCCAGCATTAAAGCCTGTGCCCCTCTACACCCAGGTACTACCTGCGGGAGACGGGAGGAGGCACCTTCAGGCTTAAAGCCAAGCAAGAAAGAGACTTACGGGCATCATCCCTATAACAGCTGCCAGATCGGGTGAGCTAATGTTGCTTATGCACTCTAACACCATAGGATCCCCGGACACTTATATCGGCTCCACTTAAAGACAGCGAGCTGTAATAGAAATAGCCTAATAGCTTCCTACTGCACAGGACAGGAGACTATGTAGCAATTGCCCCCTGGGCTTACAGCCAAACGATTATAGGAAAGCACAGAAAGTTTCAATCATCTAAGGGAAAGCTAGGCTATTGTAACTAAACTCAGTGGTTTAAATACTTTGTGTGATTAATATCACACATCAAAGGGACAGAGACATAGACTTCTACAGTGCTAGGAACACCTAGGAACATCTGCTACCAATCAAAACAGCTGTTGCTGGGCAGGAAAGAAAGGGTGTCTCGAGCCAGTTGATTTTCCCGCTCAGCTGGCCTCAGGGACAGGTCAGCTGACCCTGCTGAAGGAGTATAAAAGGGCTGTCAATACAGCACGGAGGGAGATCTGGATACACCTCTCCCCAGTGCTCCCCCCTGTGCCTGGCCAGCCGGAGCTGTAAGCATCTGAGCTGTAGACAAGCGGCCAGGCACGGGGGGGGGGGGGGGGGGAAGGAGAAGAGAAGCCAGAAGGGGTGCCTTCAAGCTTCTCTGGAAGGAAAGCCGCTGAAGGAGCCGCTGACAGGGTGCTGCAGGACGCTGCCCCTCAGAGACGCTGCTGCCGGGGAGAAGCCGAAGGACGTCCCTCTAACGCCCATCACAGAAGGCTCTGTCCAGTTGGGGAAGGAGCTGCTCACCGCCCACCGACCAGCTGTTCCCAAACGCCGCTGTTTGAAGCCAGAAGCCGCCGCTTAGCACTAGGGAAGCGCTGCCCCTGTCACGCCCCCTCTACACCCTGGTGACATAGGCAGTCACCAGCAGGAGATGGGAGGAGAGGTGCTGACAAGCGAGGAGAGGAGCCGCTCACCAGTTCACCAGCCGCAAGAGGGAAGCGCCGCCGTCCATCCGAAGACGCCGCCCACTGCCAGCAGCGCCGCACAAGTTAGGAGGAGAGGCGCCGACAAGAGGGGAAGGGAGCCGCCTCTTTGCAGCCGCCCACAAACCAGCTGAGACGCCAGGAGAGTGAGACGCCCCATCCACGCCCCTCTACACCCGGGCTCCGCCTGCCTCACTAGCAGCGCTGCCTGCGGAAGACGGGAGGAGGCGTGGGGAAGGTAACCTGCTGAGGGTGAAGCCGCAGCCCACCTGCCAGGGAGGCCCTGTTGCCCAGCAGGCACATACTGCTTCCCCACCTACCGCCCAGCATTAAAGCCTGTGCCCCTCTACACCCAGGTACTACCTGCGGGAGACGGGAGGAGGCACCTTCAGGCTTAAAGCCAAGCAAGAAAGAGACTTACGGGCATCATCCCTATAACAGCTGCCAGATCGGGTGAGCTAATGTTGCTTATGCACTCTAACACCATAGGATCCCCGGACACTTATATCGGCTCCACTTAAAGACAGCGAGCTGTAATAGAAATAGCCTAATAGCTTCCTACTGCACAGGACAGGAGACTATGTAGCAATTGCCCCCTGGGCTTACAGCCAAACGATTATAGGAAAGCACAGAAAGTTTCAATCATCTAAGGGAAAGCTAGGCTATTGTAACTAAACTCAGTGGTTTAAATACTTTGTGTGATTAATATCACACATCAAAGGGACAGAGACATAGACTTCTACAGTGCTAGGAACACCTAGGAACATCTGCTACCAATCAAAACAGCTGTTGCTGGGCAGGAAAGAAAGGGTGTCTCGAGCCAGTTGATTTTCCCGCTCAGCTGGCCTCAGGGACAGGTCAGCTGACCCTGCTGAAGGAGTATAAAAGGGCTGTCAATACAGCACGGAGGGAGATCTGGATACACCTCTCCCCAGTGCTCCCCCCTGTGCCTGGCCAGCCGGAGCTGTAAGCATCTGAGCTGTAGACAAGCGGCCAGGCACGGGGGGGGGGGGGGGGGGGAAGGAGAAGAGAAGCCAGAAGGGGTGCCTTCAAGCTTCTCTGGAAGGAAAGCCGCTGAAGGAGCCGCTGACAGGGTGCTGCAGGACGCTGCCCCTCAGAGACGCTGCTGCCGGGGAGAAGCCGAAGGACGTCCCTCTAACGCCCATCACAGAAGGCTCTGTCCAGTTGGGGAAGGAGCTGCTCACCGCCCACCGACCAGCTGTTCCCAAACGCCGCTGTTTGAAGCCAGAAGCCGCCGCTTAGCACTAGGGAAGCGCTGCCCCTGTCACGCCCCCTCTACACCCTGGTGACATAGGCAGTCACCAGCGGGAGATGGGAGGAGAGGTGCTGACAAGCGAGGAGAGGAGCCGCTCACCAGTTCACCAGCCGCAAGTGGGAAGCGCCACTGTCCATCCGAAGACGCCGCCCACTGCCAGCAGCGCCGCACAAGTTAGGAGGAGAGGCGCCGACAAGAGGGGAAGGGAGCCGCCTCTTTGCAGCCGCCCACAAACCAGCTGAGACGCCAGGAGAGTGAGACGCCCCATCCACGCCCCTCTACACCCGGGCTCCGCCTGCCTCACTAGCAGCGCTGCCTGCGGGAGA
The DNA here is from genome assembly GCF_055691185.1 of Crinia signifera. Lineage (NCBI taxonomy): Eukaryota > Metazoa > Chordata > Amphibia > Anura > Myobatrachidae > Crinia > Crinia signifera. The sequence goes on along the minus strand of NC_139218.1, from coordinate 109,435,360 downwards.
CGGGAGGAGGCGTGGGGAAGGTAACCTGCTGAGGGTGAAGCCGCAGCCCACCTGCCAGGGAGGCCCTGTTGCCCAGCAGGCACATACTGCTTCCCCACCTACCGCTCAGCATTAAAGCCTGTGCCCCTCTACACCCAGGTACTACCTGCGGGAGACGGGAGGAGGCACCTTCAGGCTTAAAGCCAAGCAAGAAAGAGACTTACGGGCATCATCCCTATAACAGCTGCCAGATCGGGTGAGCTAATGTTGCTTATGCACTCTAACACCATAGGATCCCCGGACACTTATATCGGCTCCACGTAAAGACAGCGAGCTGTAATAGAAATAGCCTAATAGCTTCCTACTGCACAGGACAGGAGACTATGTAGCAATTGCCCCCTGGGCTTACAGCCAAACGATTATAGGAAAGCACAGAAAGTTTCAATCATCTAAGGGAAAGCTAGGCTATTGTAACTAAACTCAGTGGTTTAAATACTTTGTGTGATTAATATCACACATCAAAGGGACAGAGACATAGACTTCTACAGTGCTAGGAACACCTAGGAACATCTGCTACCAATCAAAACAGCTGTTGCTGGGCAGGAAAGAAAGGGTGTCTCGAGCCAGTTGATTTTCCCGCTCAGCTGGCCTCAGGGACAGGTCAGCTGACCCTGCTGAAGGAGTATAAAAGGGCTGTCAATACAGCACGGAGGGAGATCTGGATACACCTCTCCCCAGTGCTCCCCCCTGTGCCTGGCCAGCCGGAGCTGTAAGCATCTGAGCTGTAGACAAGCGGCCAGGCACGGGGGGGGGGGGGGGGAAGGAGAAGAGAAGCCAGAAGGGGTGCCTTCAAGCTTCTCTGGAAGGAAAGCCGCTGAAGGAGCCGCTGACAGGGTGCTGCAGGACGCTGCCCCTCAGAGACGCTGCTGCCGGGGAGAAGCCGAAGGACGTCCCTCTAACGCCCATCACAGAAGGCTCTGTCCAGTTGGGGAAGGAGCTGCTCACCGCCCACCGACCAGCTGTTCCCAAACGCCGCTGTTTGAAGCCAGAAGCCGCCGCTTAGCACTAGGGAAGCGCTGCCCCTGTCACGCCCCCTCTACACCCTGGTGACATAGGCAGTCACCAGCGGGAGATGGGAGGAGAGGTGCTGACAAGCGAGGAGAGGAGCCGCTCACCAGTTCACCAGCTACAAGAGGGAAGCGCCGCCGTCCATCCGAAGACGCCGCCCACTACCAGCAGCGCCGCACAAGTTAGGAGGAGAGGCGCCGACAAGAGGGGAAGGGAGCCGCCTCTTTGCAGCCGCCCACAAACCAGCTGAGACGCCAGGAGAGTGAGACGCCCCATCCACGCCCCTCTACACCCGGGCTCCGCCTGCCTCACTAGCAGCGCTGCCTGCGGAAGAGGGGAGGAGGCGTGGGGAAGGTAACCTGCTGAGGGTGAAGCCGCAGCCCACCTGCCAGGGAGGCCCTGTTGCCCAGCAGGCACATACTGCTTCCCCACCTACCGCCCAGCATTAAAGCCTGTGCCCCTCTACACCCAGGTACTACCTGCGGGAGACGGGAGGAGGCACCTTCAGGCTTAAAGCCAAGCAAGAAAGAGACTTACGGGCATCATCCCTATAACAGCTGCCAGATCGGGTGAGCTAATGTTGCTTATGCACTCTAACACCATAGGATCCCCGGACACTTATATCGGCTCCACTTAAAGACAGCGAGCTGTAATAGAAATAGCCTAATAGCTTCCTACTGCACAGGACAGGAGACTATGTAGCAATTGCCCCCTGGGCTTACAGCCAAACGATTATAGGAAAGCACAGAAAGTTTCAATCATCTAAGGGAAAGCTAGGCTATTGTAACTAAACTCAGTGGTTTAAATACTTTGTGTGATTAATATCACACATCAAAGGGACAGAGACATAGACTTCTACAGTGCTAGGAACACCTAGGAACATCTGCTACCAATCAAAACAGCTGTTGCTGGGCAGGAAAGAAAGGGTGTCTCGAGCCAGTTGATTTTCCCGCTCAGCTGGCCTCAGGGACAGGTCAGCTGACCCTGCTGAAGGAGTATAAAAGGGCTGTCAATACAGCACGGAGGGAGATCTGGATACACCTCTCCCCAGTGCTCCCCCCTGTGCCTGGCCAGCCGGAGCTGTAAGCATCTGAGCTGTAGACAAGCGGCCAGGCACGGGGGGGGGGGGGGGGGGGAAGGAGAAGAGAAGCCAGAAGGGGTGCCTTCAAGCTTCTCTGGAAGGAAAGCCGCTGAAGGAGCCGCTGACAGGGTGCTGCAGGACGCTGCCCCTCAGAGACGCTGCTGCCGGGGAGAAGCCGAAGGACGTCCCTCTAACTCCCATCACAGAAGGCTCTGTCCAGTTGGGGAAGGAGCTGCTCACCGCCCACCGACCAGCTGTTCCCAAACGCTGCTGTTTGAAGCCAGAAGCCGCCGCTTAGCACTAGGGAAGCGCTGCCCCTGTCATGCCCCCTCTACACCCTGGTGACATAGGCAGTCACCAGCGGGAGATGGGAGGAGAGGTGCTGACAAGCGAGGAGAGGAGCTGCTCACCAGTTCACCAGCCGCAAGAGGGAAGCGCCGCCGTCCATCCGAAGACGCCGCCCACTGCCAGCAGCGCCGCACAAGTTAGGAGGAGAGGCGCCGACAAGAGGGGAAGGGAGCCGCCTCTTTGCAGCCGCCCACAAACCAGCTGAGACGCCAGGAGAGTGAGACGCCCCATCCACGCCCCTCTACACCCGGGCTCCGCCTGCCTCACTAGCAGCGCTGCCTGCGGGAGACGGGAGGAGGCGTGGGGAAGGTAACCTGCTGAGGGTGAAGCCGCAGCCCACCTGCCAGGGAGGCCCTGTTGCCCAGCAGGCACATACTGCTTCCCCACCTACCGCCCAGCATTAAAGCCTGTGCCCCTCTACACCCAGGTACTACCTGCGGGAGACGGGAGGAGGCACCTTCAGGCTTAAAGCCAAGCAAGAAAGAGACTTACGGGCATCATCCCTATAACAGCTGCCAGATCGGGTGAGCTAATGTTGCTTATGCACTCTAACACCATAGGATCCCCGGACACTTATATCGGCTCCACTTAAAGACAGCTAGCTGTAATAGAAATAGCCTAATAGCTTCCTACTGCACAGGACAGGAGACTATGTAGCAATTGCCCCCTGGGCTTACAGCCAAACGATTATAGGAAAGCACAGAAAGTTTCAATCATCTAAGGGAAAGCTAGGCTATTGTAACTAAACTCAGTGGTTTAAATACTTTGTGTGATTAATATCACACATCAAAGGGACAGAGACATAGACTTCTACAGTGCTAGGAACACCTAGGAACATCTGCTACCAATCAAAACAGCTGTTGCTGGGCAGGAAAGAAAGGGTGTCTCGAGCCAGTTGATTTTCCCGCTCAGCTGGCCTCAGGGACAGGTCAGCTGACCCTGCTGAAGGAGTATAAAAGGGCTGTCAATACAGCACGGAGGGAGATCTGGATACACCTCTCCCCAGTGCTCCCCCCTGTGCCTGGCCAGCCGGAGCTGTAAGCATCTGAGCTGTAGACAAGCGGCCAGGCACGGGGGGGGGGGGGGGGGGGGAAGGAGAAGAGAAGCCAGAAGGGGTGCCTTTAAGCTTCTCTGGAAGGAAAGCCGCTGAAGGAGCCGCTGACAGGGTGCTGCAGGACGCTGCCCCTCAGAGACGCTGCTGCCGGGGAGAAGCCGAAGGAAGTCCCTCTAACGCCCATCACAGAAGGCTCTGTCCAGTTGGGGAAGGAGCTGCTCACCGCCCACCGACCAGCTGTTCCCAAACGCTGCTGTTTGAAGCCAGAAGCCGCCGCTTAGCACTAGGGAAGCGCTGCCCCTGTCACGCCCCCTCTACACCCTGGTGACATAGGCAGTCACCAGCGGGAGATGGGAGGAGAGGTGCTGACAAGCGAGGAGAGGAGCCGTTCACCAGTTCACCAGCCGCAAGAGGGAAGCGCCGCCGTCCATCCGAAGACGCCGCCCACTGCCAGCAGCGCCGCACAAGTTGGGAGGAGAGGCGCCGACAAGAGGGGAAGGGAGCCGCCTCTTTGCAGCCGCCCACAAACCAGCTGAGACGCCAGGAGAGTGAGACGCCCCATCCACGCCCCTCTACACCCGGGCTCCGCCTGCCTCACTAGCAGCGCTGCCTGCGGGAGACGGGAGGAGGCGTGGGGAAGGTAACCTGCTGAGGGTGAAGCCGCAGCCCACCTGCCAGGGAGGCCCTGTTGCCCAGCAGGCACATACTGCTTCCCCACCTACCGCCCAGCATTAAAGCCTGTGCCCCTCTACACCCAGGTACTACCTGCGGGAGACGGGAGGAGGCACCTTCAGGCTTAAAGCCAAGCAAGAAAGAGACTTACGGGCATCATCCCTATAACAGCTGCCAGATCGGGTGAGCTAATGTTGCTTATGCACTCTAACACCATAGGATCCCCGGACACTTATATCGGCTCCACTTAAAGACAGCGAGCTGTAATAGAAATAGCCTAATAGCTTCCTACTGCACAGGACAGGAGACTATGTAGCAATTGCCCCCTGGGCTTACAGCCAAACGATTATAGGAAAGCACAGAAAGTTTCAATCATCTAAGGGAAAGCTAGGCTATTGTAACTAAACTCAGTGGTTTAAATACTTTGTGTGATTAATATCACACATCAAAGGGACAGAGACATAGACTTCTACAGTGCTAGGAACACCTAGGAACATCTGCTACCAATCAAAACAGCTGTTGCTGGGCAGGAAAGAAAGGGTGTCTCGAGCCAGTTGATTTTCCCGCTCAGCTGGCCTCAGAGACAGGTCAGCTGACCCTGCTGAAGGAGTATAAAAGGGCTGTCAATACAGCACGGAGGGAGATCTGGATACACCTCTCCCCGGTGCTCCCCCCTGTGCCTGGCCAGCCGGAGCTGTAAGCATCTGAGCTGTAGACAAGCGGCCAGGCACGGGGGGGGGGGGGGGAAGGAGAAGAGAAGCCAGAAGGGGTGCCTTCAAGCTTCTCTGGAAGGAAAGCCGCTGAAGGAGCCGCTGACAGGGTGCTGCAGGACGCTGCCCCTCAGAGACGCTGCTGCCGGGGAGAAGCCGAAGGACGTCCCTCTCACGCCCATTACAGAAGGCTCTGTCCAGTTGGGGAAGGAGCTGCTCACCGCCCACCGACCAGCTGTTCCCAAACGCCGCTGTTTGAAGCCAGAAGCCGCCGCTTAGCACTAGGGAAGCGCTGCCCCTGTCACGCCCCCTCTACACCCTGGTGACATAGGCAGTCACCAGCGGGAGATGGGAGGAGAGGTGCTGACAAGCGAGGAGAGGAGCCGCTCACCAGTTCACCAGCCGCAAGAGGGAAGCGCCGCCGTCCATCCGAAGACGCCGCCCACTGCCATTAGCGCCGCACAAGTTAGGAGGAGAGGCGCCGACAAGAGGGGAAGGGAGCCGCCTCTTTGCAGCCGCCCAAAAACCAGCTGAGACGCCAGGAGAGTGAGACGCCCCATCCACGCCCCTCTACACCCGGGCTCCGCCTGCCTCACTAGCAGCGCTGCCTGCGGGAGACGGGAGGAGGCGTGGGGAAGGTAACCTGCTGAGGGTGAAGCTGCAGCCCACCTGCCAGGGAGGCCCTGTTGCCCAGCAGGCACATACTGCTTCCCCACCTACCGCCCAGCATTAAAGCCTGTGCCCCTCTACACCCAGGTACTACCTGCGGGAGACGGGAGGAGGCACCTTCAGGCTTAAAGCCAAGCAAGAAAGAGACTTACGGGCATCATCCCTATAACAGCTGCCAGATCGGGTGAGCTAATGTTGCTTATGCACTCTAACACCATAGGATCCACGGACACTTATATCGGCTCCACTTAAAGACAGCGAGCTGTAATAGAAATAGCCTAATAGCTTCCTACTGCACAGGACAGGAGACTATGTAGCAATTGCCCCCTGGGCTTACAGCCAAACGATTATAGGAAAGCACAGAAAGTTTCAATCATCTAAGGGAAAGCTAGGCTATTGTAACTAAACTCAGTGGTTTAAATACTTTGTGTGATTAATATCACACATCAAAGGGACAGAGACATAGACTTCTACAGTGCTAGGAACACCTAGGAACATCTGCTACCAATCAAAACAGCTGTTGCTGGGCAGGAAAGAAAGGGTGTCTCGATCCAGTTGATTTTCCCGCTCAGCTGGCCTCAGGGACAGGTCAGCTGACCCTGCTGAAGGAGTATAAAAGGGCTGTCAATACAGCACGGAGGGAGATCTGGATACACCTCTCCCCAGTGCTCCCCCCTGTGCCTGGCCAGCCGGAGCTGTAAGCATCTGAGCTGTAGACAAGCGGCCAGGCACGGGGGGGGGGGGGGGGGGGAAGGAGAAGAGAAGCCAGAAGGGGTGCCTTCAAGCTTCTCTGGAAGGAAAGCCGCTGAAGGAGCCGCTGACAGGGTGCTGCAGGACGCTGCCCCTCAGAGACGCTGCTGCCGGGGAGAAGCCGAAGGACGTCCCTCTAACTCCCATCACAGAAGGCTCTGTCCAGTTGGGGAAGGAGCTGCTCACCGCCCACCGACCAGCTGTTCCCAAACGCTGCTGTTTGAAGCCAGAAGCCGCCGCTTAGCACTAGGGAAGCGCTGCCCCTGTCATGCCCCCTCTACACCCTGGTGACATAGGCAGTCACCAGCGGGAGATGGGAGGAGAGGTGCTGACAAGCGAGGAGAGGAGCTGCTCACCAGTTCACCAGCCGCAAGAGGGAAGCGCCGCCGTCCATCCGAAGACGCCGCCCACTGCCAGCAGCGCCGCACAAGTTAGGAGGAGAGGCGCCGACAAGAGGGGAAGGGAGCCGCCTCTTTGCAGCCGCCCACAAACCAGCTGAGACGCCAGGAGAGTGAGACGCCCCATCCACGCCCCTCTACACCCGGGCTCCGCCTGCCTCACTAGCAGCGCTGCCTGCGGGAGACGGGAGGAGGCGTGGGGAAGGTAACCTGCTGAGGGTGAAGCCGCAGCCCACCTGCCAGGGAGGCCCTGTTGCCCAGCAGGCACATACTGCTTCCCCACCTACCGCCCAGCATTAAAGCCTGTGCCCCTCTACACCCAGGTACTACCTGCGGGAGACGGGAGGAGGCACCTTCAGGCTTAAAGCCAAGCAAGAAAGAGACTTACGGGCATCATCCCTATAACAGCTGCCAGATCGGGTGAGCTAATGTTGCTTATGCACTCTAACACCATAGGATCCCCGGACACTTATATCGGCTCCACTTAAAGACAGCTAGCTGTAATAGAAATAGCCTAATAGCTTCCTACTGCACAGGACAGGAGACTATGTAGCAATTGCCCCCTGGGCTTACAGCCAAACGATTATAGGAAAGCACAGAAAGTTTCAATCATCTAAGGGAAAGCTAGGCTATTGTAACTAAACTCAGTGGTTTAAATACTTTGTGTGATTAATATCACACATCAAAGGGACAGAGACATAGACTTCTACAGTGCTAGGAACACCTAGGAACATCTGCTACCAATCAAAACAGCTGTTGCTGGGCAGGAAAGAAAGGGTGTCTCGAGCCAGTTGATTTTCCCGCTCAGCTGGCCTCAGGGACAGGTCAGCTGACCCTGCTGAAGGAGTATAAAAGGGCTGTCAATACAGCACGGAGGGAGATCTGGATACACCTCTCCCCAGTGCTCCCCCCTGTGCCTGGCCAGCCGGAGCTGTAAGCATCTGAGCTGTAGACAAGCGGCCAGGCACGGGGGGGGGGGGGGGGGGAAGGAGAAGAGAAGCCAGAAGGGGTGCCTTCAAGCTTCTCTGGAAGGAAAGCCGCTGAAGGAGCCGCTGACAGGGTGCTGCAGGACGCTGCCCCTCAGAGACGCTGCTGCCGGGGAGAAGCCGAAGGACGTCCCTCTAACGCCCATCACAGAAGGCTCTGTCCAGTTGGGGAAGGAGCTGCTCACCGCCCACCGACCAGCTGTTCCCAAACGCCGCTGTTTGAAGCCAGAAGCCGCCGCTTAGCACTAGGGAAGCGCTGCCCCTGTCACGCCCCCTCTACACCCTGGTGACATAGGCAGTCACCAGCGGGAGATGGGAGGAGAGGTGCTGACAAGCGAGGAGAGGAGCCGCTCACCAGTTCACCAGCCGCAAGAGGGAAGCGCCGCCGTCCATCCGAAGACGCCGCCCACTGCCAGCAGCGCCGCACAAGTTAGGAGGAGAGGCGCCGACAAGAGGGGAAGGGAGCCGCCTCTTTGCAGCCGCCCACAAACCAGCTGAGACACCAGGAGAGTGAGACGCCCCATCCACGCCCCTCTACACCCGGGCTCCGCCTGCCTCACTAGCAGCGCTGCCTGCGGGAGACGGGAGGAGGCGTGGGGAAGGTAACCTGCTGAGGGTGAAGCCGCAGCCCACCTGCCAGGGAGGCCCTGTTGCCCAGCAGGCACATACTGCTTCCCCACCTACCGCCCAGCATTAAAGCCTGTGCCCCTCTACACCCAGGTACTACCTGCGGGAGACGGGAGGAGGCACCTTCAGGCTTAAAGCCAAGCAAGAAAGAGACTTACGGGCATCATCCCTATAACAGCTGCCAGATCGGGTGAGCTAATGTTGCTTATGCACTCTAACACCATAGGATCCCCGGACACTTATATCGGCTCCACTTAAAGACAGCGAGCTGTAATAGAAATAGCCTAATAGCTTCCTACTGCACAGGACAGGAGACTATGTAGCAATTGCCCCCTGGGCTTACAGCCAAACGATTATAGGAAAGCACAGAAAGTTTCAATCATCTAAGGGAAAGCTAGGCTATTGTAACTAAACTCAGTGGTTTAAATACTTTGTGTGATTAATATCACACATCAAAGGGACAGAGACATAGACTTCTACAGTGCTAGGAACACCTAGGAACATCTGCTACCAATCAAAACAGCTGTTGCTGGGCAGGAAAGAAAGGGTGTCTCGAGCCAGTTGATTTTCCCGCTCAGCTGGCCTCAGGGACAGGTCAGCTGACCCTGCTGAAGGAGTATAAAAGGGCTGTCAATACAGCACGGAGGGAGATCTGGATACACCTCTCCCCAGTGCTCCCCCCTGTGCCTGGCCAGCCGGAGCTGTAAGCATCTGAGCTGTAGACAAGCGGCCAGGCACGGGGGGGGGGGGGGAAGGCGAAGAGAAGCCAGAAGGGGTGCCTTCAAGCTTCTCTGGAAGGAAAGCCGCTGAAGGAGCCGCTGACAGGGTGCTGCAGGACGCTGCCCCTCAGAGACGCTGCTGCCGGGGAGAAGCCGAAGGACGTCCCTCTAACGCCCATCACAGAAGGCTCTGTCCAGTTGGCGAAGGAGCTGCTCACCGCCCACCGACCAGCTGTTCCCAAACGCCGCTGTTTGAAGCCAGAAGCCGCCGCTAAGCACTAGGGAAGCGCTGCCCCTGTCACGCCCCCTCTACACCCTGGTGACATAGGCAGTCACCAGCGGGAGATGGGAGGAGAGGTGCTGACAAGCGAGAAGAGGAGCCGCTCACCAGTTCACCAGCCGCAAGAGGGAAGCGCCGCCGTCCATCCGAAGACGCCGCCCACTGCCAGCAGCGCCGCACAAGTTAGGAGGAGAGGCGCCGACAAGAGGGGAAGGGAGCCGCCTCTTTGCAGCCGCCCACAAACCAGCTGAGACGCCAGGAGAGTGAGACGCCCCATCCACGCCCCTCTACACCCGGGCTCCGCCTGCCTCACTAGCAGCGCTGCCTGCGGGAGACGGGAGGAGGCGTGGGGAAGGTAACCTGCTGAGGGTGAAGCCGCAGCCCACCTGCCAGGGAGGCCCTGTTGCCCAGCAGGCACATACTGCTTCCCCACCTACCGCCCAGCATTAAAGCCTGTGCCCCTCTACACCCAGGTACTACCTGCGGGAGACGGGAGGAGGCACCTTCAGGCTTAAAGCCAAGCAAGAAAGAGACTTACGGGCATCATCCCTATAACAGCTGCCAGATCGGGTGAGCTAATGTTGCTTATGCACTCTAACACCATAGGATCCCCGGACACTTATATCGGCTCCACTTAAAGACAGCGAGCTGTAATAGAAATAGCCTAATAGCTTCCTACTGCACAGGACAGGAGACTATGTAGCAATTGCCCCCTGGGCTTACAGCCAAACGATTATAGGAAAGCACAGAAAGTTTCAATCATCTAAGGGAAAGCTAGGCTATTGTAACTAAACTCAGTGGTTTAAATACTTTGTGTGATTAATATCACACATCAAAGGGACAGAGACATAGACTTCTACAGTGCTAGGAACACCTAGGAACATCTGCTACCAATCAAAACAGCTGTTGCTGGGCAGGAAAGAAAGGGTGTCTCGAGCCAGTTGATTTTCCCGCTCAGCTGGCCTCTGGGACAGGTCAGCTGACCCTGCTGAAGGAGTATAAAAGGGCTGTCAATACAGCACGGAGGGAGATCTGGATACACCTCTCCCCAGTGCTCCCCCCTGTGCCTGGCCAGCCGGAGCTGTAAGCATCTGAGCTGTAGACAAGCGGCCAGGCACGGGGGGGGGGGGGAAGGAGAAGAGAAGCCAGAAGGGGTGCCTTCAAGCTTCTCTGGAAGGAAAGCCGCTGAAGGAGCCGCTGACAGGGTGCTGCAGGACGCTGCCCCTCAGAGACGCTGCTGCCGGGGAGAAGCCGAAGGACGTCCCTCTAACGCCCATCACAGAAGGCTCTGTCCAGTTGGGGAAGGAGCTGCTCACCGCCCACCGACCAGCTGTTCCCAAACGCCGCTGTTTGAAGCCAGAAGCCGCCGCTTAGCACTAGGGAAGCGCTGCCCCTGTCACGCCCCCTCTACACCCTGGTGACATAGGCAGTCACCAGCGGGAGATGGGAGGAGAGGTGCTGACAAGCGAGGAGAGGAGCCGCTCACCAGTTCACCAGCCGCAAGAGGGAAGCGCCGCCGTCCATCCGAAGACGCCGCCCACTGCCAGCAGCGCCGCACAAGTTAGGAGGAGAGGCGCCGACAAGAGGGGAAGGGAGCCGCCTCTTTGCAGCCGCCCACAAACCAGCTGAGACGCCAGGAGAGTGAGACGCCCCATCCACGCCCCTCTACACCCGGGCTCCGCCTGCCTCACTAGCAGCGCTGCCTGCGGGAGACGGGAGGAGGCGTGGGGAAGGTAACCTGCTGAGGGTGAAGCCGCAGCCCACCTGCCAGGGAGGCCCTGTTGCCCAGCAGGCACATACTGCTTCCCCACCTACCGCCCAGCATTAAAGCCTGTGCCCCTCTACACCCAGGTACTACCTGCGGGAGACGGGAGGAGGCACCTTCAGGCTTAAAGCCAAGCAAGAAAGAGACTTACGGGCATCATCCCTATAACAGCTGCCAGATCGGGTGAGCTAATGTTGCTTATGCACTCTAACACCGTAGGATCCCCGGACACTTATATCGGCTCCACTTAAAGACAGCGAGCTGTAATAGAAATAGCCTAATAGCTTCCTACTGCACAGGACAGGAGACTATGTAGCAATTGCCCCCTGGGCTTACAGCCAAACGATTATAGGAAAGCACAGAAAGTTTCAATCATCTAAGGGAAAGCTAGGCTATTGTAACTAAACTCAGTGGTTTAAATACTTTGTGTGATTAATATCACACATCAAAGGGACAGAGACATAGACTTCTACAGTGCTAGGAACACCTAGGAACATCTGCTACCAATCAAAACAGCTGTTGCTGGGCAGGAAAGAAAGGGTGTCTCGAGCCAGTTGATTTTCCCGCTCAGCTGGCCTCAGGGACAGGTCAGCTGACCCTGCTGAAGGAGTATAAAAGGGCTGTCAATACAGCACGGAGGGAGATCTGGATACACCTCTCCCCAGTGCTCCCCCCTGTGCCTGGCCAGCCGGAGCTGTAAGCATCTGAGCTGTAGACAAGCGGCCAGGCACGGGGGGGGGGGAAGGAGAAGAGAAGCCAGAAGGGGTGCCTTCAAGCTTCTCTGGAAGGAAAGCCGCTGAAGGAGCCGCTGACAGGGTGCTGCAGGACGCTGCCCCTCAGAGACGCTGCTGCCGAGGAGAAGCCGAAGGACGTCCCTCTAACGCCCATCACAGAAGGCTCTGTCCAGTTGGGGAAGGAGCTGCTCACCGCCCACCGACCAGCTGTTCCCAAACGCCGCTGTTTGAAGCCAGAAGCCGCCGCTTAGCACTAGGGAAGCGCTGCCCCTGTCACGCCCCCTCTACACCCTGGTGACATAGGCAGTCACCAGCGGGAGATGGGAGGAGAGGTGCTGACAAGCGAGGAGAGGAGCCGCTCACCAGTTCACCAGCCGCAAGAGGGAAGCGCCGCCGTCCATCCGAAGACGCCGCCCACTGCCAGCAGCGCCGCACAAGTTAGGAGGAGAGGCGCCGACAAGAGGGGAAGGGAGCCGCCTCTTTGCAGCCGCCCACAAACCAGCTGAGACGCCAGGAGAGTGAGACGCCCCATCCACGCCCCTCTACACCCGGGCTCCGCCTGCCTCACTAGCAGCGCTGCCTGCGGGAGACGGGAGGAGGCGTGGGGAAGGTAACCTGCTGAGGGTGAAGCCGCAGCCCACCTGCCAGGGAGGCCCTGTTGCCCAGCAGGCACATACTGCTTCCCCACCTACCGCCCAGCATTAAAGCCTGTGCCCCTCTACACCCAGGTACTACCTGCGGGAGATGGGAGGAGGCACCTTCAGGCTTAAAGCCAAGCAAGAAAGAGACTTACGGGCATCATCCCTATAACAGCTGCCAGATCGGGTGAGCTAATGTTGCTTATGCACTCTAACACCATAGGATCCCCGGACACTTATATCGGCTCCACTTAAAGACAGCGAGCTGTAATAGAAATAGCCTAATAGCTTCCTACTGCACAGGACAGGAGACTATGTAGCAATTGCCCCCTGGGCTTACAGCCAAACGATTATAGGAAAGCACAGAAAGTTTCAATCATCTAAGGGAAAGCTAGGCTATTGTAACTAAACTCAGTGGTTTAAATACTTTGTGTGATTAATATCACACATCAAAGGGACATAGACATAGACTTCTACAGTGCTAGGAACACCTAGGAACATCTGCTACCAATCAAAACAGCTGTTGCTGGGCAGGAAAGAAAGGGTGTCTCGAGCCAGTTGATTTTCCCGCTCAGCTGGCCTCAGGGACAGGTCAGCTGACCCTGCTGAAGGAGTATAAAAGGGCTGTCAATACAGCACAGAGGGAGATCTGGATACACCTCTCCCCAGTGCTCCCCCCTGTGCCTATATAATATGTATGTGTATATAATGGGCATAATAACTGTATATAATGGGCATAACACTGTGTATAATCATGTATTGTATTATCATGACATTTTGGGGGATTGCTTGGTAAAAATGTTTCAGGATTTACTGCGAGGTCAAATCGTGACCTGGTCGAGTGCTGGAGGTGATAGAGTCGCGAGTCACTTGTATAGGTGTAAAAGAGATTTTGATTTGGGACTCCGCGGATCCAAGAAGAAGAAGGGGGATGAGCAAATCAGTACTGTGGGCGGAAGTGACTGCTTGATGACATCCAGGAGCAGCACTTTCCTGCCCGAAGAAGAATCATGCCGTGAGGTCTGCCAGCGTCGCTGGATCGTTGGATGCGTAATATGCACTGTTTCTCATTTTTTGAAAGCCTCAGGGGGAGATTGTCTAAGGTAAAAACCCCGTTATCGGGGTTTTTACCGCATTGCGGGATGCTCTAAGCATCCCCCGCTGGGTTCCCGCGGCGGGTGGCATCGCCTGAAAAATCTGGCTATGCCCCATAGAAGCCAATGGGCTTCTAACGCGAACCCAATGCCGCCCCGCACGGACCCCCACCGCCCAGCATGGACCCCCGCCGCCCCGCATTGCCCCCTCACCTGTGTCCGGGCAGCACAGAGCTGTGCTGCCTGGACTTGTGACCTCCTCCCTGCACTGATCCTCTTCCGGGTTCAGGGAGGAGGAGAGCCCGGCGCAGCAGCGCCGGGTGTGGGAGGGAGGGGAGAGCCGCCGGGACCTGCTGTGACCCGGCGACTCTCACCGCAAAGGACAGCTCTTAAAGCAAGAGCTGTCCTTTGCTATAATTATCGCATATATTTGTTTTGTCATAATATAACATGAATGTAATCGTTAAAAATATAACTATATATCGGGAATAATAACTGTATATAGCGGGCATAATACTATGTATAATCATGTACTATATAATAATGAATGTAATTGTTAAAAATATAACTGTATATAACGGGAATAATAACTGTATATAGCGGGCATAATACTATGTATAATCATGTACTGTATAATAATTAATGTAATTGTTAAAAATATAACTGTATATAACGGGAATAATAACTGTATATAGCGGGCATAATACTGTGTATACATGTAATCATGTACTGTATAATCATGACATTTTTGGGATTGCTTGATAAAAATCTTTCAGGATTTACCGTGAGGTCAAATCCTGACCTGGTCGAGTGCTGGAAGGGATAGAGTCGCGAGTCACTTGCAGAGGTGTAAAAGTGATTTTGATTTGGGACTCCGCGGATCCAAGGCCTGGTAGGATGAAGGGGGATGAGCAACTCAATAATCAGTACTGTGGCAGTAAGTTACTGCTTGATGACATCCAGGAGTAGCACTTATGTGCCCAAAGAAGGGTCACGCCGTAAGGTCTGCCAGCGTCGCTGGATCGTTGGATGGGCAATATGCACTGTTTCTCATTTTTTGAAAGCCTTAGTCTGTTTATATAGAGGCTCCTGTAGTCATTAACCAGATTTTTAAAGTGTGTCCATTTCTGGGTCTATCTTGTTTTAGGCACTTAGAAGTGGGGTTTGGCTGGAGGGATGTATAATATCTTAATTTTTTTTTTGTCATAAAATAACATGAATGTAATCGTTAAAAATATAACTGTATATAATGGGCATAATAACTGTATATAATGGGCAAAACACTGTGTATAATCATGTATTGTATTATCATGACATTTTGGGGGATTGCTTGGTAAAAATGTTTCAGGATTTACTGTGAGGTCAAATCGTGACCTGGTCGAGTGCTGGAGGTGATAGAGTCGCGAGTCACTTGTATAGGTGTAAAAGAGATTTTGATTTGGGACTCCGCGGATCCAAGAAGAAGAAGGGGGATGAGCAAATTAGTACTGTGGCAGGAAGTGACTGCTTGATGACATCCAGGAGTAGCACTTACCTGCCCGAAGAAGAATCATGCCGTGAGGTCTGCCAGCGTCGCTGGATCGTTGGATGCGTAATATGCACTGTTTCTCATTTTTTGAAAGCCTCAGAGGGAGATTGTCTAAGGTAAAAACCCCGTTATCTGGGTTTTTACCGCATTTCGGGATGTTCTAAGCATCCCCCGCTGGGTTAATGCGGTGGGTGGCATCGCCTGAAAAAACTGGCGATGCCCCATAGAAGCCAATGGGCTTCTAACGCGAACCCACTACCGCCCCGCACGGACCCCCGCCGCCCAGCACGGACCCCCGCCGCCCCGCATTGCCCCCTCACCTGTGTCCGGGCAGCACAGAGCTGTGCTGCCTGGACTTGTGACCTCCTCCCTGCACTGATCCTCTTCCGGGTGCAGGGAGGAGGAGAGCCCGGCGCAGCAGCGCCGGGTGTGGGAGGGAGGGGAGAGCCGCCGGGACCTGCTGTGACCCGGCGACTCTCACCGCAAAGGACAGCTCTTAAAGCAAGAGCTGTACTTTGCTATAATTATCGCATATATTTGTTTTGTCATAAAATAACATGAATGTAATCGTTAAAAATATAACTATATATCGGGAATAATAACTGTATATAGCGGGCATAATACTATGTATAATCATGTACTATATAATAATGAATGTAATTGTTAAAAATATAACTGTATATAACGGGAATAATAACTGTATATAGCGGGCATAATACTATGTATAATCATGTACTGTATAATAATGAATGTAATTGTTAAAAATATAACTGTATATAACGGAAATAATAACTGTATATAGCGGGCATAATACTGTGTATACATGTAATCATGTACTGTATAATCATGACATTTTTGGGATTGCTTGATAAAAATCTTTCAGGATTTACTGTGAGGTCAAATCCTGACCTGGTCGAGTTCTGGAAGGGATAGAGTCGCGAGTCACTTGCAGAGGTGTAAAAGTGATTTTGATTTGGGACTCCGCGGATCCAAGGCCTGGTAGGATGAAGGGGGATGAGCAACTCAATAATCAGTACTGTGGCAGTAAGTTACTGCTTGATGACATCCAGGAGTAGCACTTATGTGCCCAAAGAAGGGTCACGCCGTAAGGTCTGCCAGCGTCGCTGGATCGTTGGATGGGCAATATGCACTGTTTCTCATTTTTTGAAAGCCTTAGTCTGTTTATATAGAGGCTCCTGTAGTCATTAACCAGATATTTAAAGTGTGTCCATTTCTGGGTCTATCTTGTTTTAGGCACTTAGAAGTGGGGTTTGGCTGGAGGGATGTATATTATCTTAATTTTTTTTTTTGTCATAAAATAACATGAATGTAATCGTTAAAAATATAACTGTATATAATGGGCATAATAACTGTATATAATGGGCAAAACACTGTGTATAATCATGTATTGTATTATCATGACATTTTGGGGGATTGCTTGGTAAAAATTTTTCAGGATTTACTGTGAGGTCAAATCGTGACCTGGTCGAGTGCTGGAGGTGATAGAGTCGCGAGTCACTTGTATAGGTGTAAAAGAGATTTTGATTTGGGACTCCGCGGATCCAAGAAGAAGAAGGGGGATGAGCAAATCAGTACTGTGGCAGGAAGTGACTGCTTGATGACATCCAGGAGTAGCGATTACCTGCCCGAAGAAGAATCATGCCGTGAGGTCTGCCAGCGTCGCTGGATCGTTGGATGCGTAATATGCATTGTTTCTCATTTTTTGAAAGCCTCAGGGGGAGATTGTCTAAGGTAAAAACCCCGTTATCTGAGTTTTTACCGCATTTCGGGATGCTCTAAGCATCCCCCGCTGGGTTACCGCGGCGGGTGGCATCGCCTGAAAAATCTGGCGATGCCCCATAGACGCCAATGGGCTTCTAACGCCAAACCACTGCCGCCCCGCACGGACCCCCGCCGCCCAGCACGGACCCCCGCCGCCCCGCATTGCCCCCTCACCTGTGTCCGGGCAGTACAGAGCTGTGCTGCCTGGACTTGTGACCTCCTCCCTGCACTGATCCTCTTCCGGGTGTAGGGAGGAGGAGAGCCCGGCGCAGCAGCGCCGGGTGTGGGAGGGAGGGGAGAGCCGCCGGGAACTGCTGTGACCCGGCGACTCTCACCGCAAAGGACAGCTCTTAAAGCAAGAGCTGTCCTTTGCTATAATTATCGCATATATTTGTTTTGTCATAAAATAACATGAATGTAATCGTTAAAAATATAACTATATATCGGGAATAATAACTGTATATAGCGGGCATAATACTATGTATTATATAATAATGAATGTAATTGTTAAAAATATAACTGTATATAACGGGAATAATAACTGTATATAGCGGGCATAATACTATGTATAATCATGTACTGTATAATAATGAATGTAATTGTTAAAAATATAACTGTATATAACGGGAATAATAACTGTATATAGCGGGCATAATACTGTGTATACATGTAATCATGTACTGTATAATCATGACATTTTTGTGATTGCTTGATAAAAATCTTTCAGGATTTACTGTGAGGTCAAATCCTGACCTGGTCGAGTGCTGGAAGTGATAGAGTCGCGAGTCACTTGCAGAGGTGTAAAAGTGATTTTGATTTGGGACTCCGCGGATCCAAGGCCTTGTAGGATGAAGGGGGATGAGCAACTCAATAATCAGTACTGTGGCAGTAAGTTACTGCTTGATGACACCCAGGAGTAGCACTTATGTGCCCAAAGAAGGGTCACGCCGTAAGGTCTGCCAGCGTCGCTGGATCGTTGGATGGGCAATATGCACTGTTTCTCATTTTTTGAAAGCCTTAGTCTGTTTATATAGAGGCTCCTGTAGTCATTAACCAGATTTTTAAAGTGTGTCCATTTCTGGGTTTATCTTGTTTTAGGCACTTAGAAGTGGGGTTTGGCTGGAGGGATGTATATTATCTTAATATTTTTTTTTTGTCATAAAATAACATGAATGTAATCGTTAAAAATATAACTGTATATAATGGGCATAATAACTGTATATAATGGGCATAACACTGTGTATAATCATGTATTGTATTATCATGACATTTTGGGGGATTGCTTGGTAAAAATGTTTCAGGATTTACTGTGAGGTCAAATCGTGACCTGGTCGAGTGCTGGAGGTGATAGAGTCGCGAGTCACTTGTATAGGTGTAAAAGAGATTTTGATTTGGGACTCCGCGGATCCAAGAAGAAGAAGGGGGATGAGCAAATCAGTACTGTGGGCGGAAGTGACTGCTTGATGACATCCAGGAGCAGCACTTACCTGCCCGAAGAAGAATCATGCCGTGAGGTCTGCCAGCGTCGCTGGATCGTTGGATGCGTAATATGCACTGTTTCTCATTTTTTGAAAGCCTCAGGGGGAGATTGTCTAAGGTAAAAACCCCGTTATCGGGGTTTTTTCCGCATTTTGGGATGCTCTAAGCATCCCCCGCTGGGTTACCGCGGCGGGTGGCATCGCCTGAAAAATCTGGCGATGCCCCATAGAAGCCAATGGGCTTCTAACGCGAACCCAATGCCGCCCCGCACGGACCCCCACCGCCCAGCATGGACCCTCGCCGCCCCGCATTGCCCCCTCACCTGTGTCCGGGCAGCACAGAGCTGTGCTGCCTGGACTTGTGACCTCCTCCCTGCACTGATCCTCTTCCGGGTTCAGGGAGGAGGAGAGCCCGGCGCAGCAGCGCCGGGTGTGGGAGGGAGGGTAGAGCCGCCGGGACCTGCTGTGACCCGGCGACTCTCACCGCAAAGGACAGCTCTTAAAGCAAGAGCTGTCCTTTGCTATAATTATCACATATATTTGTTTTGTCATAATATAACATGAATGTAATCGTTAAAAATATAACTATATATCGGGAATAATAACTGTATATAGCGGGCATAATACTATGTATAATCATGTACTATATAATAATGAATGTAATTGTTAAAAATATAACTGTATATAACGGGAATAATAACTGTATATAGCGGGCATAATACTATGTATAATCATGTACTGTATAATAATTAATGTAATTGTTAAAAATATAACTGTATATAACGGGAATAATAACTGTATATAGCGGGCATAATACTGTGTATACATGTAATCATGTACTGTATAATCATGACATTTTTGGGATTGCTTGATAAAAATCTTTCAGGATTTACCGTGAGGTCAAATCCTGACCTGGTCGAGTGCTGGAAGGGATAGAGTCGCGAGTCACTTGCAGAGGTATAAAAGTGATTTTGATTTGGGACTCCGCGGATCCAAGGCCTGGTAGGATGAAGGGGGATGAGCAACTCAATAATCAGTACTGTGGCAGTTAGTTACTGCTTGATGACATCCAGGAGTAGCACTTATGTGCCCAAAGAAGGGTCACGCCGTAAGGTCTGCCAGCGTCGCTGGATCGTTGGATGGGCAATATGCACTGTTTCTCATTTTTTTGAAAGCCTTAGTCTGTTTATATAGAGGCTCCTGTAGTCATTAACCAGATTTTTAAAGTGTGTCCATTTCTGGGTCTATCTTGTTTTAGGCACTTAGAAGTGGGGTTTGGCTGGAGGGATGTATATTATCTTAATTTTTTTTTTTTGTCATAAAATAACATGAATGTAATCGTTAAAAATATAACTGTATATAATGGGCATAATAACTGTATATAATGGGCAAAACACTGTGTATAATCATGTATTGTATTATCATGACATTTTGGGGGATTGCTTGGTAAAAATGTTTCAGGATTTACTGTGAGGTCAAATCGTGACCTGGTCGAGTGCTGGAGGTGATAGAGTCGCGAGTCACTTGTATAGGTGTAAAAAAGATTTTGATTTGGGACTCCGCGGATCCAAGAAGAAGAAGGGGGATGAGCAAATCAGTACTGTGGCAGGAAGTGACTGCTTGATGACATCCAGGAGTAGCACTTACCTGCCCGAAGAAGAATCATGCCGTGAGGTCTGCCAGCGTCGCTGGATCGTTGGATGCGTAATATGCACTGTTTCTCATTTTTTGAAAGCCTCAGAGGGAGATTGTCTAAGGTAAAAACCCCGTTATCTGGGTTTTTACCGCATTTCGGGATGCTCTAAGCATCCCCCGCTGGGTTAATGCGGTGGGTGGCATCGCCTGAAAAATCTGGCGATGCCTTATAGAAGCCAATGGGCTTCTAACGCGAACCCACTGCCGCCCCGCACGGACCCCCGCCACCCAGCACGGACCCCCGCCGCCCCGCATTGCCCCCTCACCTGTGTCCGGGCAGCACAGAGCTGTGCTGCCTGGACTTGTGACCTCCTCCCTGCACTGATCCTCTTCCGGGTGCAGGGAGGAGGAGAGCCCGGCGCAGCAGCGCCGGGTGTGGGAGGGAGGGGAGAGCCGCCGGGACCTGCTGTGACCCGGCGACTCTCACCGCAAAGGACAGCTCTTAAAGCAAGAGCTGTACTTTGCTATAATTATCGCATATATTTGTTTTGTCATAAAATAACATGAATGTAATCGTTAAAAATATAACTATATATCGGGAATAATAACTGTATATAGCGGGCATAATACTATGTATAATCATGTACTATATAATAATGAATGTAATTGTTAAAAATATAACTGTATATAACGGGAATAATAACTGTATATAGCGGGCATAATACTATGTATAATCATGTACTGTATAATAATGAATGTAATTGTTAAAAATATAACTGTATATAACGGAAATAATAACTGTATATAGCGGGCATAATACTGTGTATACATGTAATCATGTACTGTATTATCATGACATTTTTGGGATTGCTTGATAAAAATCTTTCAGGATTTACTGTGAGGTCAAATCCTGACCTGGTCGAGTTCTGGAAGGGATAGAGTCGCGAGTCACTTGCAGAGGTGTAAAAGTGATTTTGATTTGGGACTCCGCGGATCCAAGGCCTGGTAGGATGAAGGGGAATGAGCAACTCAATAATCAGTACTGTGGCAGTAAGTGACTGCTTGATGACATCCAGGAGTAGCACTTACCTGCCCGAAGAAGGATCATGCCGTGAGGTGTGCCAGCGTCGCTGGATCGTTGGATGGGCAATATGCACTGTTTCTCATTTTTTGAAAGCCTCAGTCTGTGGGTTGTAAGTTCGTGGGTGGGCGTCAAAGAAGAAGAGGGTGGGGTGTAAGTTCGTGGGTAGGCGTAGAAGAAGAAGAGGGTGTGGTGTAAGTTCGTGGGGGACCTGCCAAAGAAGAAGAGGGTGGGGTGTAAGTTCATTGGTGGGCCTGTCAAAGAAGAAGAGGGTTGGAGGTAAGTTTGTGGGTGGGCGTCGAAGAAGAAGAGGGTGGGGTGTAAATTCGTGGGGGGGCCTGTCAAAGAAGAAGAGGTTGGGGTGTAAGTTCGGGGGTGCGCATCGAAGAAGATGGTGGGGTGTAAATTCGTGGAGGGGGGCCTGACACAGAAGAAGAGGGTGTCTAGAGATACACCATTAGAATATGTATTGTGTACATAGAGTGGATTGAAAATGGCAGGCAGAAACAGATGCCACCAGAGCTGCACATAGCAACACATCCCATAGCAACATTTCTGGCCATGCCCCTATTGTGACATCACAATGAAATGGAATGTCTAGTACCTGAACATTCTAAACAGTCCCAGCAGTAGTGAGCAGAGGTTGTAGAGAAGTGAGAGGCTGGAGGAGAAGAGAGATGGTGTAGCAAGAAGAAAGTAGAGGAGAGAGGTGGAAGTTGAGGGGGAATCAGAGACATTTTCAAAGGTAATGAGAGAATTGGGGGCCAAAAAACAGGAACACCAAGAAAAAAACTGTATGAGAAATTAGCTCAAACATAAATCAGGTAGGAAGAAGGAGGATGAGCAACTCAATAATCAGTACTGTGGCAGTAAGTTACAGCTTGATGACATCCAGGAGTAGCACTTACGTGCCCGAAGAACGATCACGCCCTAAGGTCTGCCAGCGTCGCTGGATCGTTTGATGGGCAATATGCACTGTTTCTCATTTTTTGAAAGCCTCAGTCTGTTTATATAGAGGCTCCTCTAGTCATTCACCACATTTTTCAATTGTGTTCATTTCTGGGTCTATCTTGTCTTAGGCACTTAGAAGTGGGGTGTGACTGAAGGAATGTATATTATCTTAATTTTTTTTGTCATAGAATAACATGAATGTAATCGTTAAAAATATAACTGTATATCGGGAATAATAACTGTATATAGCGGGCATAATACTGTTTATAATCATGTACTGTATAATCATGAATGTAATCATTAAAAATATAACTGTATATAACGGAAATAATAACTGTATATAGCGGGCATAATCGAAGAAGATGGTGGGGTGTAAATTCGTGGAGGGGGGGCCTGACACAGAAGAAGAGGGTGTCTAGAGATACAACATTAGAATATGTATTGTGTACATAGAGTGGATTGAAAATGGCAGGCAGAAACAGATGCCACCAGAGCTGCACATAGCAACACCTCCCATAGCAACAATTCTGGCCATGCCCCTATTGTGACATCACAATGAAATGGAATGTCTAGTACCTGAACATTCTAAACAGTCCCAGCAGTAGTGAGCAGAGGTTGTAGAGAAGTGAGAGGCTGGAGGAGAAGAGAGATGGTGTAGCAAGAAGAAAGTAGAGGAGAGAGGTGGAAGTTGAGGGGGAATCAGAGACATTTTTAAAGGTAATGAGAGAAATGGGGGCCAAAAAACGGGAACTGGGTCTATCTTGTCTTAGGCACTTAGAAGTGGGGTTTGGCTGGAGGGATGTATATTATCTTAATTTTTTTTTGTGATAAAATAACATGAATGTAATCGTTAAAAATATAACTGTATATAATGGGCATGATAACTGTATATAATGGGCATAACACTGTGTATAATCATGTATTGTATTATCATGACATTTTGGGGGATTGCTTGGTAAAAATCTTTCAGGATTTACTGTGAGGTCAAATTGTGACCTGGTCGAGTGTTGGAAGTGATAGAGTCGCGAGTCACTTGCAGAGGTGTAAAAGTGATTTTTATTTGTGACTCCGCGCATCCAAGGCCTTGTAGGAAGAAGGGGGATGAGCAAATCAATAATCAGTACTGTGGCAGGAAGTGACTGCTTGATGACATCCAGGAGTAGCACTTACCTGCCCGAAGAAGGATCATGCCGTGAGGTGTGCCAGCGTCGCTGGATCGTTGGATGGGCAATATGCACTGTTTCTCATTTTTTGAAAGCCTCAGTCTGTGGGTTGTAAGTTCGTGGGTGGGCGTCAAAGAAGAAGAGGGTGGGGTGTAAGTTCGTGGGTAGGCGTAGAAGAAGAAGAGGGTGTGGTGTAAGTTCGTGGGGGACCTGCCAAAGAAGAAGAGGGTGGGGTGTAAGTTCATTGGGGGGCCTGTCAAAGAAGAAGAGGGTTGGAGGTAAGTTTGTGGGTGGGCGTCGAAGAAGAAGAGGGTGGGGTGTAAATTCGTGGGGGGGCCTGTCAAAGAAGAAGAGGTTGGGGTGTAAGTTCGGGGGTGCGCATCGAAGAAGATGGTGGGGTGTAAATTCGTGGAGGGGGCCTGACACAGAAGAAGAGGGTGTCTAGAGATACACCATTAGAATATGTATTGTGTACATAGAGTGGATTGAAAATGGCAGGCAGAAACAGATGCCACCAGAGCTGCACATAGCAACACATCCCATAGCAACATTTCTGGCCATGCCCCTATTGTGACATCACAATGAAATGGAATGTCTAGTACCTGAACATTCTAAACAGTCCCAGCAGTAGTGAGCAGAGGTAGTAGAGAAATGAGAGGCTGGAGGAGAAGAGAGATGGTGTAGCAAGAAGAAAGTAGAGGAGAGAGGTGGGAGTTGAGGGGGAATCAGAGACATTTTCAAAGGTAATGAGAGAATTGGGGGCCAAAAAACAGGAACACCAAGAAAAAAACTGTATGAGAAATTAGCTCAAACATAAATCAGGTAGGAAGAAGGAGGATGAGCAACTCAATAATCAGTACTGTGGCAGTAAGTTACTGCTTGATGACATCCAGGAGTAGCACTTACGTGCCCGAAGAACGATCACGCCCTAAGGTCTGCCAGCGTCGCTGGATCGTTTGATGGGCAATATGCACTGTTTCTCATTTTTTGAAAGCCTCAGTCTGTTTATATAGAGGCTCCTCTAGTCATTCACCACATTTTTCAATTGTGTTCATTTCTGGGTCTATCTTGTCTTAGGCACTTAGAAGTGGGGTGTGACTGAAGGAATGTATATTATCTTAATTTTTTTTGTCATAGAATAACATGGATGTAATCGTTAAAAATATAACTGTATATCGGGAATAATAACTGTATATAGCGGGCATAATACTGTTTATAATCATGTACTGTATAATCATGAATGTAATCATTAAAAATATAACTGTATATAACGGAAATAATAACTGTATATAGCGGGCATAATCGAAGAAGATGGTGGGGTGTAAATTCGTGGAGGGGGGGCCTGACACAGAAGAAGAGGGTGTCTAGAGATACAACATTAGAATATGTATTGTGTACATAGAGTGGATTGAAAATGGCAGGCAGAAACAGATGCCACCAGAGCTGCACATAGCAACACCTCCCATAGCAACAATTCTGGCCATGCCCCTATTGTGACATCACAATGAAATGGAATGTCTAGTACCTGAACATTCTAAACAGTCCCAGCAGTAGTGAGCAGAGGTTGTAGAGAAGTGAGAGGCTGGAGGAGAAGAGAGATGGTGTAGCAAGAAGAAAGTAGAGGAGAGAGGTGGAAGTTGAGGGGGAATCAGAGACATTTTTAAAGGTAATGAGAGAAATGGGGGCCAAAAAACGGGAACTGGGTCTATCTTGTCTTAGGCACTTAGAAGTGGGGTTTGGCTGGAGGGATGTATATTATCTTAATTTTTTTTTGTGATAAAATAACATGAATGTAATCGTTAAAAATATAACTGTATATAATGGGCATGATAACTGTATATAATGGGCATAACACTGTGTATAATCATGTATTGTATTATCATGACATTTTGGGGGATTGCTTGGTAAAAATCTTTCAGGATTTACTGTGAGGTCAAATTGTGACCTGGTCGAGTGTTGGAAGTGATAGAGTCGCGAGTCACTTGCAGAGGTGTAAAAGTGATTTTGATTTGTGACTCCGCGCATCCAAGGCCTTGTAGGAAGAAGGGGGATGAGCAAATCAATAATCAGTACTGTGGCAGGAAGTGACTGCTTGATGACATCCAGGAGTAGCACTTACCTGCCCGAAGAAGAATCATGCCGTGAGGTCTGCCAGCGTCGCTGGATCGTTGGATGCGTAATATGCCCTTTTTCTCATTTTTTGAAAGCCTCAGTGGGAGATTGTCTAAGGTGAAAATGCGGTAAAAACCCCGTTATCGGGGTTTTTACCGCATTTCGGGATGCTCTAAGCATCCCCCGCTGGGTTACCACCAGATTTTTCCATAGAAGCCAATGGGCTTCTAACGCGAACCCACTGCCGCCCCGCACGGACCCCCGCCGCCCAGCACGGACCCCCGCCGCCCCGCACGGACCCCCGCCGCCCAGCACGGACCCCCGCCGCCCCGCATTGCCCCCTCACCTGTGTCCGGGAAGCACAGAGCTGTGCTGCCTGGACTTGTGACCTCCTCCCTGCACTGATCCTCTTCCAGGTGCAGGGAGGAGGAGAGCCCGGCGCAGCAGCGCCGGGTGTGGGAGGGAGGGGAGAGCCGCCAGGACCTGCTGTGACCCGTCGACTCTCACCGCAAAGGACAGCTCTTAAAGCAAGAGCTGTCCTTTGCTATAATTATCGCATATATTTGTTTTGTCATAAAATAACATGAATGTAATCGTTAAAAATATAACTGTATATCGGGAATAATAACTGTATATAGCGGGCATAATACTATGTATAATCATGTACTCTATAATAATGAATGTAATTGTTAAAAATATAACTGTATATATTGGGAATAATAACTGTATATAGCAGGCATAATACTATGTATAATCATGTACTGTATAATAATGAATGTAATAGTTAAAAATATAACTGTATAAAACGGGAATAATAACTGTATATAGCGGGCATAATACTATGTATAATCATGTACTGTATAATAATGAATGTAATTGTTAAAAATATAACTGTATATAACGGGAATAATAACTGTATATAGCGGGCATAATACTGTGTATACATGTAATCATGTACTGTATAATCATGAAATTTTTGGGATTGCTTGATAAAAATCTTTCAGGATTTACTGTGAAGTCAAATCCTGACCTGGTCGAGTGCTGGAAGTGATAGAGTCGCGAGTCACTTGCAGAGGTGTAAAAGTGATTTTGATTTGGGACTCCGCGGATCCAAGGCCTAGTAGGATGAAGGGGGATGAGCAACTCAATAATCAGTACTGTGGCAGTAAGTTACTGCTTGAGGACATCCAGGAGTAGCACTTATGTACCCGAAGAAGGGTCACGCCGTAAGGTCTGCCAATGTCGCTGGATCGTTGGATGGGCAATATACACTGTTTCTCATTTTTTGAAAGCCTCAGTATGTTTATATAGAGGCTCCTGTAGTCATTAACCAGATTTTTAAAGTGTGTCCATTTCTGGGTCTATCTTGTTTTAGGCACTTAGAAGTGGGGTTTGGCTGGAGGGATGTATATAATCTTAATTTTTTTTTTTTTGTCATAAAATAACATGAATGTAATCGTTAAAAATATAACTGTATATAATGGGCATGATAACTGTATATAATGGGCATAACACTGTGTATAATCATGTATTGTATTATCATGACATTTTGGGGGATTGCTTGGTAAAAATCTTTCAGGATTTACTGTGAGGTCAAATTGTGACCTGGTCGAGTGTTGGAAGTGATAGAGTCGCGAGTCACTTGCAGAGGTGTAAAAGTGATTTTGATTTGTGACTCCGCGCATCCAAGGCCTTGTAGGAAGAAGGGGGATGAGCAAATCAATAATCAGTACTGTGGCAGGAAGTGACTGCTTGATGACATCCAGGAGTAGCACTTACCTGCCCGAAGAAGAATCATGCCGTGAGGTCTGCCAGCGTCGCTGGATCGTTGGATGCGTAATATGCCCTTTTTCTCATTTTTTGAAAGCCTCAGTGGGAGATTGTCTAAGGTGAAAATGCGGTAAAACCCCCGTTATCGGGGTTTTTACCGCATTTCGGGATGCTCTAAGCATCCCCCGCTGGGTTACCACCAGATTTTTCCATAGAAGCCAATGGGCTTCTAACGCGAACCCACTGCCGCCCCGCACGGACCCCCGCCGCCCAGCACGGACCCCCGCCGCCCCGCACGGACCCCCGCCGCCCAGCACGGACCCCCGCCGCCCCGCATTGCCCCCTCACCTGTGTCCGGGAAGCACAGAGCTGTGCTGCCTGGACTTGTGACCTCCTCCCTGCACTGATCCTCTTCCAGGTGCAGGGAGGAGGAGAGCCCGGCGCAGCAGCGCCGGGTGTGGGAGGGAGGGGAGAGCCGCCAGGACCTGCTGTGACCCGGCGACTCTCACCGCAAAGGACAGCTCTTAAAGCAAGAGCTGTCCTTTGCTATAATTATCGCATATATTTGTTTTGTCATAAAATAACATGAATGTAATCGTTAAAAATATAACTGTATATCGGGAATAATAACTGTATATAGCGGGCATAATACTATGTATAATCATGTACTCTATAATAATGAATGTAATTGTTAAAAATATAACTGTATATAACGGGAATAATAACTGTATATAGCGGGCATAATACTATGTATAATCATGTACTGTATAATAATGAATGTAATTGTTAAAAATATAACTGTATATAACGGGAATAATAACTGTATATAGCGGGCATAATACTGTGTATACATGTAATCATGTACTGTATAACCATGACATTTTTGGGATTGCTTGATAAAATTCTTTCAGGATTTACTGTGAGGTCAAATCCTGACCTGGTCGAGTTCTGGAAGGGATAGAGTCGCGAGTCACTTGCAGAGGTGTAAAAGTGATTTTGATTTGGGACTCCGCGGATCCAAGGCCTGGTAGGATGAAGGGGGATGAGCAACTCAATAATCAGTACTGTGGCAGTAAGTTACTGCTTGATGACATCCAGGAGTAGCACTTATGTGCCCAAAGAAGGGTCACGCCGTAAGGTCTGCCAGCGTCGCTGGATCGTTGGATGGGCAATATGCACTGTTTCTCATTTTTTGAAAGCCTTAGTCTGTTTATATAGAGGCTCCTGTAGTCATTAACCAGATTTTTAAAGTGTGTCCATTTCTGGGTCTATCTTGTTTTAGGCACTTAGAAGTGGGGTTTGGCTGGAGGAATGTATATTATCTTAATTTTTTTTTTTTTTGTCATAAAATAACATGAATGTAATCGTTAAAAATATAACTGTATATAATGGGCATAATAACTGTATATAATGGGCAAAACACTGTGTATAATCATGTATTGTATTATCATGACATTTTGGGGGATTGCTTGGTAAAAATGTTTCAGGATTTACTGTGAGGTCAAATCGTGACCTGGTCGAGTGCTGGAGGTGATAGAGTCGCGAGTCACTTGTATAGGTGTAAAAGAGATTTTGATTTGGGACTCCGCGGATCCAAGAAGAAGAAGGGGGATGAGCAAATCAGTACTGTGGCAAGAAGTGACTGCTTGATGACATCCAGGAGTAGCACTTACCTGCCCGAAGAAGAATCATGCCGTGAGGTCTGCCAGCGTCGCTGGATCGTTGGATGCGTAATATGCACTGTTTCTCATTTTTTGAAAGCCTCAGGGGGAGATTGTCTAAGGTGGAAATGCGGTAAAACCACCATTATCGTGGGTTTTACTGCATTGCGGGATGCTCTAAGCATCCTCCGCTGGGTTACCGCGGCGGGTGGCATCGCCAGAAAAATCTGGCGATGCCCCATAGAAGCCAATGGGCTTCTAACGCGAACCCACTGCCGCCACGCACGGACCCCCGCCGCCCCGCACGGACCCCCGCCGCCCCGCACGGACCCCCGCCGCCCATCACGGACCCCCGCCGCCCCGCATTGCCCCCTCACCTGTGTCCGGGCAGCACAGAGCTGTGCTGCCTGGACTTGTGACCTCCTCCCGGCACTGATCCTCTTACGGGTGCAGGGAGGAGGAGAGCCCGGCGCAACAGCGCTGGGTGTGGGAGGGAGGGGAGAGCTGCCGGGACCTGCTGTGACCCTGCGACTCTCACCGCAAAGGACAGCTCTTAAAGCAAGAGCTGTCCTTTGCTATAATTATCGCATATATTTGTTTTGTCATAAAATAACATGAATGTAATCGTTAAAAATATAACTATATATCGGGAATAATAACTGTATATAGCGGGCATAATACTATGTATAATCATGTACTATATAATAATGAATGTAATTGTTAAAAATATAACTGTATATAACGGGAATAATAACTGTATATAGCGGGCATAATACTATGTATAATCATGTACTGTATAATAATGAATGTAATTGTTAAAAATATAACTGTATATAACGGGAATAATAACTGTATATAGCGGGCATAATACTGTGTATACATGTAATCATGTACTGTATAACCATGACATTTTTGGGATTGCTTGATAAAAATCTTTCAGGATTTACTGTGAGGTCAAATCCTGACCTGGTCGAGTGCTGGAAGTGATAGAGTCGCGAGTCACTTGCAGAGGTGTAAAAGTGATTTTGATTTGGGACTCCGCGGATCCAAGGCCTGGTAGGATGAAGGGGGATGAGCAACTCAATAATCAGTACTGTGGCAGTAAGTTACTGCTTGATGACATCCAGGAGTAGCACTTATGTGCCCAAAGAAGGGTCACGCCGTAAGGTCTGCCAGCGTCGCTGGATCGTTGGATGGGCAATATGCACTGTTTCTCATTTTTTGAAAGCCTCAGTCTGTTTATATAGAGGCTCCTGTAGTCATTAACCAGATTTTTAAAGTGTGTCCATTTCTGGGTCTATCTTGTTTTAGGCACTTAGAAGTGGGGTTTGGCTGGAGGGATGTATATTATCTTAATATTTTTTTTTTGTCATAAAATAACATGAATGTAATCGTTAAAAATATAACTGTATATAATGGGCATAATAACTGTATATAATGGGCATAACACTGTGTATAATCATGTATTGTATTATCATGACATTTTGGGGGATTGCTTGGTAAAAATGTTTCAGGATTTACTGTGAGGTCAAATCGTGACCTGGTCGAGTGCTGGAGGTGATAGAGTCGCAAGTCACTTGTATAGGTGTAAAAGAGATTTTGATTTGGGACTCCGCGGATCCAAGAAGAAGAAGGGGGATGAGCAAATCAGTACTGTGGCAGGAAGTGACTGCTTGATGACATCCAGGAGTAGCACTTACCTGCCCGAAGAAGAATCATGCCGTGAGGTCTGCCAGCGTCGCTGGATCGTTGGATGCGTAATATGCACTGTTTCTCATTTTTTGAAAGCCTCAGGGGGAGATTGTCTAAGGTAAAAACCCCGTTATCTGGGTTTTTACCGCATTTCGGGATGCTCTAAGCATCCCCCGCTGGGTTACCGCGGCGGGTGGCATCGCCTGAAAAATCTGGCGATGCCCCATAGAAGCCAATGGGCTTCTAACGCGAACCCACTGCCGCCCTGCACGGACCCCCACCGCCCAGCACGGACCCCCGCCGCCCCGCATTGCCCCCTCACCTGTGTCCGGGCAGCACAGAGCTGTGCTGCCTGGACTTGTGACCTCCTCCCTGCACTGATCCTCTTCCGGGTGCAGGGAGGAGGAGAGCCCGGCGCAGCAGCGCCGGGTGTGGGAGGGAGGGGAGAGCCGCCGGGACCTGCTGTGACCCGGCGACTCTCACCGCAAAGGACAGCTCTTAAAGCAAGAGCTGTCCTTTGCTATAATTATCGCATATATTTGTTTTGTCATAATATAACATGAATGTAATCGTTAAAAATATAACTATATATCGGGAATAATAACTGTATATAGCGGGCATAATACTATGTATAATCATGTACTGTATAATAATGAATGTAATTGTTAAAAATATAATTGTATATAACGGGAATAATAACTGTATATAGCGGGCATCATACTGTGTATACATATAATCATGTACTGTATAATCATGACATTTTTGGGATTGCTTGATAAAAATCTTTCAGGATTTACCGTGAGGTCAAATCCTGACCTGGTCGAGTGCTGGAAGGGATAGAGTCGCGAGTCACTTGCAGAGGTGTAAAAGTGATTTTGATTTGGGACTCCGCAGATCCAAGGCCTGGTAGGATGAAGGGGGATGAGCAACTCAATAATCAGTACTGTGGCAGTAAGTTACTGCTTGATGACATCCAGGAGTAGCACTTATGTGCCCAAAGAAGGGTCACGCCGTAAGGTCTGCCAGCGTCGCTGGATCGTTGGATGGGCAATATGCACTGTTTCTCATTTTTTGAAAGCCTTAGTCTGTTTATATAGAGGCTCCTGTAGTCATTAACCAGATTTTTAAAGTGTGTACATTTCTGGGTCTATCTTGTTTTAGGCACTTAGAAGTGGGGTTTGGCTGGAGGGATGTATATTATCTTAATTTTTTTTTTTTGTCATAAAATAACATGAATGTAATCGTTAAAAATATAACTGTATATAATGGGCATAATAACTGTATATAATGGGCAAAACACTGTGTATAATCATGTATTGTATTATCATGACATTTTGGGGGATTGCTTGGTAAAAATGTTTCAGGATTTACTGTGAGGTCAAATCGTGACCTGGTCGAGTGCTGGAGGTGATAGAGTCGCGAGTCACTTGTATAGGTGTAAAAGAGATTTTGATTTGGGACTCCGCGGATCCAAGAAGAAGAAGGGGGATGAGCAAATCAGTACTGTGGCAGGAAGTGACTGCTTGATGACATCCAGGAGTAGCACTTACCTGCCCGAAGAAGAATCATGCCGTGAGGTCTGCCAGCGTCGCTGGATCGTTGGATGCGTAATATGCACTGTTTCTCATTTTTTGAAAGCCTCAGGGGGAGATTGTCTAAGGTAAAAACCCCGTTATCTGAGTTTTTACCGCATTTCGGGATGCTCTAAGCATCCCCTGCTGGGTTACCGCGGCGGGTGGCATCGCCTGAAAAATCTGGCGATACCCCATAGAAGCCAATGGGCTTCTAACGCGAACCCACTGCCGCCCCGCACGGACCCCCACCGCCCAGCACGGACCCCCGCCGCCCCGCATTGCCCCCTCACCTGTGTCCGGGCAGCACAGAGCTGTGCTGCCTGGACTTGTGACCTCCTCCCTGCACTGATCCTCTTCCGGGTGCAGGGAGGAGGAGAGCCCGGGGCAGCAGCGCCGGGTGTAGGAGGGAGGGGAGAGCCGCCGGGACCTGCTGTGACCCGGCGACTCTCACCGCAAAGGACAGCTCTTAAAGCAAGAGATGTCCTTTGCTATAATTATCGCATATATTTGTTTTGTCATAATATAACATGAATGTAATCGTTAAAAATATAACTATATATCGGGAATAATAACTGTATATAGCGGGCATAATACTATGTATAATCATGTACTATATAATAATGAATGTAATTGTTAAAAATATAACTGTATATAACAGGAATAATAACTGTATATAGCGGGCATAATACTATATATAATCATGTACTGTATAATAATTAATGAAATTGTTAAAAATATAACTGTATATAACGGGAATAATAACTGTATATAGCGGGCATAATACTGTGTATACATGTAATCATGTACTGTATAATCATGACATTTTTGGGATTGCTTGATAAAAATCTTTCAGGATTGACCGTGAGGTCAAATCCTGACCTGGTCGAGTGCTGGAAGGGATAGAGTCGCGAGTCACTTGCAGAGGTGTAAAAGTGATTTTGATTTGGGACTCCGCGGATCCAAGGCCTGGTTGGATGAAGGGGGATGAGCAACTCAATAATCAGTACTGTGGCAGTAAGTGCTTGATGACATCCAGGAGTAGCACTTATGTGCCCAAAGATGGGTCACGCCGTAAGGTCTGCCAGCGTCGCTGGATCGTTGGATGGGCAATATGCACTGTTTCTCATTTTTTGAAAGCCTCAGTCTGTTTATATAGAGGCTCCTGTAGTCATTAACCAGATTTTTAAAGTGTGTCCATTTCTGGGTCTATCTTGTTTTAGGCACTTAGAAGTGGGGTTTGGCTGGAGGGATGTATATTATCTTAATTTTTTTTTTTTGTCATAAAATAACATGAATGTAATCGTTAAAAATATAACTGTATATAATGGGCATAATAACTGTATATAATGGGCAAAACACTGTGTATAATCATGTATTGTATTATCATGACATTTTGGGGGATTGCTTGGTAAAAATGTTTCAGGATTTACTGTGAGGTCAAATCGTGACCTGGTCGAGTGCTGGAGGTGATAGAGTCGCGAGTCACTTGTATAGGTGTAAAAGAGATTTTGATTTGGGACTCCGCGGATCCAAGAAGAAGAAGGGGGATGAGCAAATCAGTACTGTGGCAGGAAGTGACTGCTTGATGACATCCAGGAGTAGCACTTACCTGCCCGAAGAAGAATCATGCCGTGAGGTCTGCCAGCGTCGCTGGATCGTTGGATGCGTAATATGCACTGTTTCTCATTTTTTGAAAGCCTCAGGGGGAGATTGTCTAAAGTAAAAACCCCGTTATCTGGGTTTTTACCGCATTTCGGGATGCTCTAAGCATCCCCCGCTGGGTTACCGCGGCGGGTGGCATCGCCTGAAAAATCTGGCGATGCCCCATAGAAGCCAATGGGCTTCTAACGCGAACCCACTGCCGCCCCGCACGGACCCCCGACGCCCAGCACGGACCCCCGCCTCCCCGCATTGCCCCCTCACCTGTGTCCGGGCAGCACAGAGCTGTGCTGCCTGGACTTGTGACCTCCTCCCTGCACTGATC
Organism: Crinia signifera; assembly: GCF_055691185.1. Classification (NCBI taxonomy): domain Eukaryota; kingdom Metazoa; phylum Chordata; class Amphibia; order Anura; family Myobatrachidae; genus Crinia; species Crinia signifera. The sequence goes on along the minus strand of NC_139218.1, from coordinate 109,401,377 downwards.
CTCTTCCGGGTGCAGGGAGGAGGAGAGCCCGGCGCAGCAGCGCCGGGTGTAGGAGGGAGGGGAGAGCCGCCGGGACCTGCTGTGACCCGGCGACTCTCACCGCAAAGGACAGCTCTTAAAGCAAGAGCTGTCCTTTGCTATAATTATCGCATATATTTGTTTTGTCATAATATAACATGAATGTAATCGTTAAAAATATAACTATATATCGGGAATAATAACTGTATATAGCGGGCATAATACTATGTATAATCATGTACTATATAATAATGAATGTAATTGTTAAAAATATAACTGTATATAACAGGAATAATAACTGTATATAGCAGGCATAATACTATATATAATCATGTACTGTATAATAATTAATGAAATTGTTAAAAATATAACTGTATATAACGGGAATAATAACTGTATATAGCGGGCATAATACTGTGTATACATGTAATCATGTACTGTATAATCATGACATTTTTGGGATTGCTTGATAAAAATCTTTCAGGATTGACCGTGAGGTCAAATCCTGACCTGGTCGAGTGCTGGAAGGGATAGAGTCGCGAGTCACTTGCAGAGGTGTAAAAGTGATTTTGATTTGGGATTCCGCGGATCCAAGGCCTGGTTGGATGAAGGGGGATGAGCAACTCAATAATCAGTACTGTGGCAGTAAGTGCTTGATGACATCCAGGAGTAGCACTTATGTGCCCAAAGATGGGTCACGCCGTAAGGTCTGCCAGCGTCGCTGGATCGTTGGATGGGCAATATGCACTGTTTCTCATTTTTTGAAAGCCTCAGTCTGTTTATATAGAGGCTCCTGTAGTCATTAACCAGATTTTTAAAGTGTGTCCATTTCTGGGTCTATCTTGTTTTAGGCACTTAGAAGTGGGGTTTGGCTGGAGGGATGTATATTATCTTAATTTTTTTTTTTTGTCATAAAATAACATGAATGTAATCGTTAAAAATATAACTGTATATAATGGGCATAATAACTGTATATAATGGGCAAAACACTGTGTATAATCATGTATTGTATTATCATGACATTTTGGGGGATTGCTTGGTAAAAATGTTTCAGGATTTACTGTGAGGTCAAATCGTGACCTGGTCGAGTGCTGGAGGTGATAGAGTCGCGAGTCACTTGTATAGGTGTAAAAGAGATTTTGATTTGGGACTCCGCGGATCCAAGAAGAAGAAGGGGGATGAGCAAATCAGTACTGTGGCAGGAAGTGACTGCTTGATGACATCCAGGAGTAGCACTTACCTGCCCGAAGAAGAATCATGCCGTGAGGTCTGCCAGCGTCGCTGGATCGTTGGATGCGTAATATGCACTGTTTCTCATTTTTTGAAAGCCTCAGGGGGAGATTGTCTAAAGTAAAAACCCCGTTATCTGGGTTTTTACCGCATTTCGGGATGCTCTAAGCATCCCCCGCTGGGTTACCGCGGCGGGTGGCATCGCCTGAAAAATATGGCGATGCCCCATAGAAGCCAATGGGCTTCTAACGCGAACCCACTGCCGCCCCGCACGGACCCCCGACGCCCAGCACGGACCCCCGCCGCCCCGCATTTCCCCCTCACCTGTGTCCGGGCAGCACAGAGCTGTGCTGCCTGGACTTGTGACCCCCTCCCTGCACTGATCCTCTTCCGGGTGCAGGGAGGAGGAGAGCCCGGCGCAGCAGCGCCGGGTGTGGGAGGGAGGGGAGAGCCGCCGGGAACTGCTGTGACCCGGCGACTCTCACCGCAAAGGACAGCTCTTAAAGCAAGAGCTGTCCTTTGCTATAATTATCGCATATATTTGTTTTGTCATAAAATAACATGAATGTAATCGTTAAAAATATAACTATATATCGGGAATAATAACTGTATATAGCGGGCATAATACTATGTATAATCATGTACTATATAATAATGAATGTAATTGTTAAAAATATAACTGTATATAACGGGAATAATAACTGTATATAGCGGGCATAATACTATGTACAGTATAATCATGTATTGTATAATAATGAATGTAATTTTTAAAAATATAACTGTATATATATATATAACGGAAATAATAACTGTATATAGCGGGCATAATACTGTGTATACATGTAATCATGTACTGTATAATCATGTCATTTTTGGGATTGCTTGATAAAATTCTTTCAGGATTTACTGTGAGGTCAAATCCTGACCTGGTCGAGTTCTGGAAGGGATAGAGTCGCGAGTCACTTGCAGAGGTGTAAAAGTGATTTTGATTTGGGACTCCGCGGATCCAAGGCCTGGTAGGATGAAGGGGGATGAGCAACTCAATAATCAGTACTGTGGCAGTAAGTTACTGCTTGATGACATCCAGGAGTAGCACTTATGTGCCCAAAGAAGGGTCACGCCGTAAGGTCTGCCAGCGTCGCTGGATCGTTGGATGGGCAATATGCACTGTTTCTCATTTTTTGAAAGCCTTAGTCTGTTTATATAGAGGCTCCTGTAGTCATTAACCAGATTTTTAAAGTGTGTCCATTTCTGAGTCTATCTTGTTTTAGGTACTTAGAAGTGGGGTTTGGCTGGAGGGATGTATATTATCTTAATTTTTTTTTTTTGTCATAAAATAACATGAATGTAATCGTTAAAATTATAACTGTATATAATTGGCATAATAACTGTATATAATGGGCAAAACACTGTGTATAATCATGTATTGTATTATCATGACATTTTGGGGGATTGCTTGGTAAAAATGTTTCAGGATTTACTGTGAGGTCAAATCGTGACCTGGTCGAGTGCTGGAGGTGATAGAGTCGCGAGTCACTTGTATAGGTGTAAAAGAGATTTTGATTTGGGACTCCGCGGATCCAAGAAGAAGAAGGGGGATGAGCAAATCAGTACTGTGGCAAGAAGTGACTGCTTGATGACATCCAGGAGTAGCACTTACCTGCCCGAAGAAGAATCATGCCGTGAGGTCTGCCAGCGTCGCTGGATCGTTGGATGCGTAATATGCATTTTTTGAAAGCCTCAGGGGGAGATTGTCTAAGGTGGAAATGCGGTAAAACCACCATTATCGGGGGTTTTACTGCATTGCGGGATGCTCTAAGCATCCTCCGCTGGGTTACCGCGGCGGGTGGCATCGCCAGAAAAATCTGGCGATGCCCCATAGAAGCCAATGGGCTTCTAACGCGAACCCACTGCCGCCCCGCACGGACCCCCGCCGCCCAGCACGGACCCCCGCCGCCCCGCACGGACCCCCGCCGCCCATCACGGACCCCCGCCGCCCCGCATTGCCCCCTCACCTGTGTCCGGGCAGCACAGAGCTGTGCTGCCTGGACTTGTGACCTCCTCCCGGCACTGATCCTCTTCCGGGTGCAGGGAGGAGGAGAGCCCGGCGCAACAGCGCTGGGTGTGGGAGGGAGGGGAGAGCTGCCGGGACCTGCTGTGACCCTGCGACTCTCACCGCAAAGGACAGCTCTTAAAGCAAGAGCTGTCCTTTGCTATAATTATCGCATATATTTGTTTTGTCATAAAATAACATGAATGTAATCGTTAAAAATATAACTATATATCGGGAATAATAACTGTATATAGCGGGCATAATACTATGTATAATCATGTACTATATAATAATGAATGTAATTGTTAAAAATATAAGTGTATATAACGGGAATAATAACTGTATATAGCGGGCATAATACTATGTATAATCATGTACTGTATAATAATGAATGTAATTGTTAAAAATATAACTGTATATAACGGGAATAATAACTGTATATAGCGGGCATAATACTGTGTATACATGTAATCATGTACTGTATAACCATGACATTTTTGGGATTGCTTGATAAAAATCTTTCAGGATTTACTGTGAGGTCAAATCCTGACCTGGTCGAGTGCTGGAAGTGATAGAGTCGCGAGTCACTTGCAGAGGTGTAAAAGTGATTTTGATTTGGGACTCCGCGGATCCAAGGCCTGGTAGGATGAAGGGGGATGAGCAACTCAATAATCAGTACTGTGGCAGTAAGTTACTGCTTGATGACATCCAGGAGTAGCACTTATGTGCCCAAAGAAGGGTCACGCCGTAAGGTCTGCCAGCGTCGCTGGATCGTTGGATGGGCAATATGCACTGTTTCTCATTTTTTGAAAGCCTCAGTCTGTTTATATAGAGGCTCCTGTAGTCATTAACCAGATTTTTAAAGTGTGTCCATTTCTGGGTCTATCTTGTTTTAGGCACTTAGAAGTGGGGTTTGGCTGGAGGGATGTATATTATCTTAATATTTTTTTTTTGTCATAAAATAACATGAATGTAATCGTTAAAAATATAACTGTATATAATGGGCATAATAACTGTATATAATGGGCATAACACTGTGTATAATCATGTATTGTATTATCATGACATTTTGGGGGATTGCTTGGTAAAAATGTTTCAGGATTTACTGTGAGGTCAAATCGTGACCTGGTCGAGTGCTGGAGGTGATAGAGTCGCGAGTCACTTGTATAGGTGTAAAAGAGATTTTGATTTGGGACTCCGCGGATCCAAGAAGAAGAAGGGGGATGAGCAAATCAGTACTGTGGCAGGAAGTGACTGCTTGATGACATCCAGGAGTAGCACTTACCTGCCCGAAGAAGAATCATGCCGTGAGGTCTGCCAGCGTCGCTGGATCGTTGGATGCGTAATATGCACTGTTTCTCATTTTTTGAAAGCCTCAGGGGGAGATTGTCTAAGGTAAAAACCCCGTTATCTGGGTTTTTACCGCATTTCGGGATGCTCTAAGCATCCCCCGCTGGGTTACCGCGGCGGGTGGCATCGCCTGAAAAATCTGGCGATGCCCCATAGAAGCCAATGGGCTTCTAACGCGAACCCACTGCCGCCCTGCACGGACCCCCACCGCCCAGCACGGACCCCCGCCGCCCCGCATTGCCCCCTCACCTGTGTCCGGGCAGCACAGAGCTGTGCTGCCTGGACTTGTGACCTCCTCCCTGCACTGATCCTCTTCCGGGTGCAGGGAGGAGGAGAGCCCGGCGCAGCAGCGCCGGGTGTGGGAGGGAGGGGAGAGCCGCCGGTACCTGCTGTGACCCGGCGACTCTCACCGCAAAGGACAGCTCTTAAAGCAAGAGCTGTCCTTTGCTATAATTATCGCATATATTTGTTTTGTCATAATATAACATGAATGTAATCGTTAAAAATATAACTATATATCGGGAATAATAACTGTATATAGCGGGCATAATACTATGTATAATCATGTACTGTATAATAATGAATGTAATTGTTAAAAATATAACTGTATATAACGGGAATAATAACTGTATATAGCGGGCATAATACTGTGTATACATATAATCATGTACTGTATAATCATGACATTTTTGGGATTGCTTGATAAAAATCTTTCAGGATTTACCGTGAGGTCAAATCCTGACCTGGTCGAGTGCTGGAAGGGATAGAGTCGCGAGTCACTTGCAGAGGTGTAAAAGTGATTTTGATTTGGGACTCCGCAGATCCAAGGGCTGGTAGGATGAAGGGGGATGAGCAACTCAATAATCAGTACTGTGGCAGTAAGTTACTGCTTGATGACATCCAGGAGTAGCACTTATGTGCCCAAAGAAGGGTCACGCCGTAAGGTCTGCCAGCGTCGCTGGATCGTTGGATGGGCAATATGCACTGTTTCTCATTTTTTGAAAGCCTTAGTCTGTTTATATAGAGGCTCCTGTAGTCATTAACCAGATTTTTAAAGTGTGTCCATTTCTGGGTCTATCTTGTTTTAGGCACTTAGAAGTGGGGTTTGGCTGGAGGGATGTATATTATCTTAATTTTTTTTTTTTTGTCATAAAATAACATGAATGTAATCGTTAAAAATATAACTGTATATAATGGGCATAATAACTGTATATAATGGGCAAAACACTGTGTATAATCATGTATTGTATTATCATGACATTTTGGGGGATTGCTTGGTAAAAATGTTTCAGGATTTACTGTGAGGTCAAATCGTGACCTGGTCGAGTGCTGGAGGTGATAGAGTCGCGAGTCACTTGTATAGGTGTAAAAGAGATTTTGATTTGGGACTCCGCGGATCCAAGAAGAAGAAGGGGGATGAGCAAATCAGTACTGTGGCAGGAAGTGACTGCTTGATGACATCCAGGAGTAGCACTTACCTGCCCGAAGAAGAATCATGCCGTGAGGTCTGCCAGCGTCGCTGGATCGTTGGATGCGTAATATGCACTGTTTCTCATTTTTTGAAAGCCTCAGGGGGAGATTGTCTAAGGTAAAAACCCCGTTATCTGGGTTTTTTACCGCATTTCGGGATGCTCTAAGCATCCCCCGCTGGGTTACCGCGGCGGGTGGCATCGCCTGAAAAATCTGGCGATGCCCCATAGAAGCCAATGGGCTTCTAACGCGAACCCACTGCCGCCCTGCACGGACCCCCACCGCCCAGCACGGACCCCCGCCGCCCCGCATTGCCCCCTCACCTGTGTCCGGGCAGCACAGAGCTGTGCTGCCTGGACTTGTGACCTCCTCCCTGCACTGATCCTCTTCCGGGTGCAGGGAGGAGGAGAGCCCGGCGCAGCAGCGCCGGGTGTGGGAGGGAGGGGAGAGCCGCCGGGACCTGCTGTGACCCGGCGACTCTCACCGCAAAGGACAGCTCTTAAAGCAAGAGCTGTCCTTTGCTATAATTATCGCATGTATTTGTTTTGTCATAATATAACATGAATGTAATCGTTAAAAATATAACTATATATCGGGAATAATAACTGTATATAGCGGGCATAATACTATGTATAATCATGTACTGTATAATAATGAATGTAATTGTTAAAAATATAACTGTATATAACGGGAATAATAACTGTATATAGCGGGCATAATACTGTGTATACATATAATCATGTACTGTATAATCATGACATTTTTGGGATTGCTTGATAAAAATCTTTCAGGATTTACCGTGAGGTCAAATCCTGACCTGGTCGAGTGCTGGAAGGGATAGAGTCGCGAGTCACTTGCAGAGGTGTAAAAGTGATTTTGATTTGGGACTCCGCAGATCCAAGGCCTGGTAGGATGAAGGGGGATGAGCAACTCAATAATCAGTACTGTGGCAGTAAGTTACTGCTTGATGACATCCAGGAGTAGCACTTATGTGCCCAAAGAAGGGTCACGCCGTAAGGTCTGCCAGCGTCGCTGGATCGTTGGATGGGCAATATGCACTGTTTCTCATTTTTTGAAAGCCTTAGTCTGTTTATATAGAGGCTCCTGTAGTCATTAACCAGATTTTTAAAGTGTGTCCATTTCTGGGTCTATCTTGTTTTAGGCACTTAGAAGTGGGGTTTGGCTGGAGGGATGTATATTATCTTAATTTTTTTTTTTTGTCATAAAATAACATGAATGTAATCGTTAAAAATATAACTGTATATAATGGGCATAATAACTGTATATAATGGGCAAAACACTGTGTATAATCATGTATTGTATTATCATGACATTTTGGGGGATTGCTTGGTAAAAATGTTTCAGGATTTACTGTGAGGTCAAATCGTGACCTGGTCGAGTGCTGGAGGTGATAGAGTCGCGAGTCACTTGTATAGGTGTAAAAGAGATTTTGATTTGGGACTCCGCGGATCCAAGAAGAAGAAGGGGGATGAGCAAATCAGTACTGTGGCAGGAAGTGACTGCTTGATGACATCCAGGAGTAGCACTTACCTGCCCGAAGAAGAATCATGCCGTGAGGTCTGCCAGCGTCGCTGGATCGTTGGATGCGTAATATGCACTGTTTCTCATTTTTTTAAAGCCTCGGGGGAGATTGTCTAAGGTGGAAATGCGGTAAAACCCCCATTATCGGGGTTTTTACCGCATTGCGGGATGCTCTAAGCATCCCCCGCTGGGTTACCGCGGCGGGTGGCATCGCCAGAAAAATCTGGCGATGCCCCATAGAAGCCAATGGGCTTCTAACGCGAACCCACTGCCGCCCCGCACTGGACCCCCGCCGCCCAGCACGGACCCCCGCCGCCCCGCATTGCCCCCTCACCTGTGTCCGGGCAGCACAGAGCAGTGCTGCCTGGACTTGTGACGTCCTCCCGGCACTGATCCTCTTCTGGGTGCAGAGAGGAGGAAAGGGTTTGGGAGGGAGGGGAGAGCTGCCGGGACCTGCTGTGAACCTGCGACTCTCACCGCAAAGGACAGCTCTTAAAGCAAGAGCTGTACTTTGCTATAATTATCGCATATATTTGTTTTGTCATAAAATAACATGAATGTAATCGTTAAAAATATAACTATATATCGGGAATAATAACTGTATATAGCGGGCATAATACTATGTATAATCATGTACTATATAATAATGAATGTAATTGTTAAAAATATAACTGTATATAACGGGAATAATAACTGTATATAGCGGGCATAATACTATGTATAATCATGTACTGTATAATAATGAATGTAATTGTTAAAAATATAACTGTATATAACGGAAATAATAACTGTATATAGCGGGCATAATACTGTGTATACATGTAATCATGTACTGTATAATCATGACATTTTTGGGATTGCTTGATAAAAATCTTTCAGGATTTACCGTGAGGTCAAATCCTGACCTGGTCGAGTGCTGGAAGGGATATAGTCGCGAGTCACTTGCAGAGGTGTAAAAGTGATTTTGATTTGGGACTCCGCGGATCCAAGGCCTGGTAGGATGAAGGGGGATGAGCAACTCAATAATCAGTACTGTGGCAGTAAGTTACTGCTTGATGACATCCAGGAGTAGCACTTATGTGCCCAAAGAAGGGTCACGCCGTAAGGTCTGCCAGCGTCGCTGGATCGTTGGATGGGCAATATGCACTGTTTCTCATTTTTTGAAAGCCTTAGTCTGTTTATATAGAGGCTCCTGTAGTCATTAACCAGATTTTTAAAGTGTGTCCATTTCTGGGTCTATCTTGTTTTAGGCACTTAGAAGTGGGGTTTGGCTGGAGGGATGTATATTATCTTAATTTTTTTTTTTTTGTCATAAAATAACATGAATGTAATCGTTAAAAATATAACTGTATATAATGGGCATAATAACTGTATATAATGGGCAAAACACTGTGTATAATCATGTATTGTATTATCATGACATTTTGGGGGATTGCTTGGTAAAAATGTTTCAGGATTTACTGTGAGGTCAAATCGTGACCTGGTCGAGTGCTGGAGGTGATAGAGTCGCGAGTCACTTGTATAGGTGTAAAAGAGATTTTGATTTGGGACTCCGCGGATCCAAGAAGAAGAAGGGGGATGAGCAAATCAGTACTGTGGCAGGAAGTGACTGCTTGATGACATCCAGGAGTAGCACTTACCTGCCCGAAGAAGAATCATGCCGTGAGGTCTGCCAGCGTCGCTGGATCGTTGGAATGCGTAATATGCACTGTTTCTCATTTTTTGAAAGCCTCAGGGGGAGATTGTCTAAAGTGGAAATGCGGTAAAACCCCCATTATCGGGTTTTTACAACATTGCGGGATGCTCTAAGCATCACCCGCTGGGTTATCCCGGCGGGTGGCATCGCCAGAAAAATCTGGCGATGCCCCATAGAAGCCAATGGGCTTCTAACACGAACCCACTGCCGCCCCGCACGGACCCCCGCCGCCCAGCACGGACCCCCGCCGCCCCGCATTGCCCCCTCACCTGTGTCCGGGCAGCACAGAGCTGTGCTGCCTGGACTTGTGACCTCCTCCCGGCACTGATCCTCTTCCGGGTGCAGGGAGGAGGAGAGCCCGGCGCAACAGCACCGGGTGTGGGAGAGAGGGGAGAGCTGCCGGGACCTGCTGTGACCCTGCGACTCTCACCGCAAAGGACAGCTCTTAAAGCAAGAGCTGTCCTTTGCTATAATTATCGCATATATTTGTTGTGTCATAAAATAACATGAATGTAATTGTTAAAAATATAACTATATATCGGGAATAATAACTGTATATAGCGGGCATAATACTATGTATAATCATGTACTATATAATAATGAATGTAATTGTTAAAAATATAACTGTATATAACGGGAATAATAACTGTATATAGCGGGCATAATACTATGTATAATAATGTACTGTATAATAATGAATGTAATTGTTAAAAATATAACTGTATATAACGGAAATAATAACTGTATATAGCGGGCATAATACTGTGTATACATGTAATCATGTACTGTATAATCATGACAGAGGCGTAACTAGAACTTTGTGGGCCCCATAGCAAAATTTATAATGGGCCCCCCCCCCTGCAATGCCCACTACACAATGTGCGACAAACCAAACGGCCCCATAAACATTATGCGACACACCGCAATGCCCCTTACACATTATGCGACACACCATAATACCCTAACACAATATGCGACACACCATAATACCCTAACACAATATGTGACACACCATAATACCCTAACACAATATGCGAGACACCATAATACCCTAACACAATATGTGACACACCGCAAGGCCCCATACACATTATGCAACACACCGCAATGCCCCTTACACATTATGCGACACATTGTAATGTCCCTTACACAATATGCAACACACCGTAATACCCTTACACATAATGCAAGCCCTGCACACTGCAAGCCCAAAAACACATTATGCAGCCCACCGTAATGCCCATTACAATCTATGCCAAATATCGTAATACCCTTTACATTATGCAATACACCACAATGCCCATTACTCAAACTGCAACACACCGCAATGCCCCTTACACAATATCTGACACACTGTAATTCCCTTACACATTATGTGACACACCTCAAGGCCCCATACACATCATGTAGCACACCGTAATGCCCATTATAAACTATGTTAATCGTCACAGCCTGGTCAACACATACAAAAAAAAAAAAAATGCAGATAAACACATAAAAAAAAAGTTTATAAAGCATTTTAAACTTAAGCAGGGGAAAGGCTGCTGCAACATGTTGTGCAGTAGCCAATCTCACCAGCAGCAGCATCGACCAGTAGGTCTTCTCCTGTACTTTCACTGAGTTGTCAGCGTGGGTGGATGGCCAGTCTATCCAGCAGGATGTGGGGCGGGCACCAGCAGGCTCCGTGCGCAACACTCCTTCTCTCCCTGCTTTAGATCGTCAGCGGCCGCAGCGACAGGGGAGCTCCGCTGAAGACCGCTGGAGCGGAGGGGCTGGGGTCACAGGATGGGAGGGGAGCGCTGGGACCAGGGCCGGATTGAGACCAGAAACCGGCCCTGGAGTAAACTTTTTATGGATACCAAGGCTGATGAACTGGCCTGACACCTTCCTGCACATGCACACTGCGTTACAGTGTTCAAACACCCACTGTCACACACAGCACGCACCCACTGTCACACACAGCACGCACCCACTGTCACACACAGCACCCACCCACTGTCACACACAGCACGCACCCACTGTCACACACAGCACGCACCCACTGTCACACACAGCACGCACCCACTGTCACACACAGCACGCACCCACTGTCACACACAGCACCCACCCACTGTCACACACAGCACCCACCCACTGTCACACATAGCACGCACCCACTGTCACACACAGCACCCACCCACTGTCACACACAGCACGCACCCACTGTCACACACCGCACGCACCCACTGTCACACACAGCACGCACCCACTGTCACACACAGCACGCACCCACTGTCACACACAGCACCCACCCACTGTCACACACAGCACGCACCCACTGTCACACACAGCACGCACCCACTGTCACACACAGCACGCACCCACTGTCACACACAGCACCCACCCACTGTCACACACAGCACCCACCCACTGTCACACATAGCACGCACCCACTGTCACACACAGCACCCACCCACTGTCACACACAGCACGCACCCACTGTCACACACCGCACGCACCCACTGTCACACACAGCACGCACCCACTGTCACACACAGCACGCACCCACTGTCACACACAGCACGCACCCACTGTCACACACAGCACCCACCCACTGTGACCCACACAATGCTCTCACTGCGGGTCCCGGCGTTCCCCTGTCTGACCTGCAGCTGTAAACCGTCGGGGGCCGGTGGACTCTGACTGCGGCTCTTCTCCTCCATGTGAGTAGTTCCCGGTGGCTGTCAGACGCAGAGCCGTCAGTGCAACAGGGGGGTGGGTTGGTGGGGGATGTCGCGCGGCCAGATCATAGTGCTCCGGCGGCATCATATACAACTGAAGCGGGGGGTGGGGCAGCACGGCGCGGCACAGTCACACTGTGAAGCCCAGGAGGACAGGTTTCAGCAGCAGCGCTAATGTGCTCTGCTCCTTATGCAGGGCACAGTGCCAACTCCTTCCGCACGCACGCACGCTGATGTACATTGCCTTGCTGAGTGGCTCCTATTGCACGGCGCTGCTGCTGGCGCTTCCCTCCGCCCTGCTCCTTCCCCACGGGCCACGGCTGAGGCACACTGAAGCAGATAGCCGCGGCGACTCTATAATACCATAATGAAACTACCAATGGTGCAGGGGAGTGCTTGGGGTCTGGGCCCCCCCAGCCGCCGGGCCCCATAGCAGCTGCACCCCTGCACCCTCGGTAGTTCCGCCACTGAATCATGACATTTTTGGGATTGCTTGATAAAAATCTTTCAGGATTTACCGTGAGGTCAAATCCTGACCTGGTCGAGTGCTGGAAGGGATAGAGTCGCGAGTCACTTGCAGAGGTGTAAAAGTGATTTTGATTTGGGACTCCGCGGATCCAAGGCCTGGTAGGATGAAGGGGGATGAGCAACTCAATAATCAATACTGTGGCAGTAAGTTACTGCTTGATGACATCCAGGAGTAGCACTTATGTGCCCAAAGAAGGGTCACGCCGTAAGGTCTGCCAGCGTCGCTGGATCGTTGGATGGGCAATATGCACTGTTTCTCATTTTTTGAAAGCCTTAGTCTGTTTATATAGAGGCTCCTGTAGTCATTAACCAGATTTTTAAAGTGTGTCCATTTCTGGGTCTATCTTGTTTTAGGCACTTAGAAGTGGGGTTTGGCTGGAGGGATGTATATTATCTTAATTAATTTTTTTTTGTCATAAAATAACATGAATGTAATCGTTCAAAATATAACTGTATATAATGGGCATAATAACTGTATATAATGGGCAAAACACTGTGTATAATCATGTATTGTATTATCATGACATTTTGGGGGATTGCTTGGTAAAAATGTTTCAGGATTTACTGTGAGGTCAAATCGTGACCTGGTCGAGTGCTGGAGGTGATAGAGTCGCGAGTCACTTGTATAGGTGTAAAAGAGATTTTGATTTGGGACTCCGCGGATCCAAGAAGAAGAAGGGGGATGAGCAAATCAGTACTGTGGCAGGAAGTGACTGCTTGATGACATCCAGGAGTAGCACTTACCTGCCCGAAGAAGAATCATGCCGTGAGGTCTGCCAGCGTCGCTGGATCGTTGGATGCGTAATATGCACTGTTTCTCATTTTTTGAAAGCCTCAGGGGGAGATTGTCTAAGGTAAAAACCCCGTTATCTGGGTTTTTACTGCATTTCGGGATGCTCTAAGCATCCCCCGCTGGGTTACCGCGGCGGGTGGCATCGCCTGAAAAATCTGGCGATGCACCATAGAAGCCAATGGGCTTCTAACGCGAACCCACTGCCGCCCCGCACGGACCCCCGCCGCCCAGCACGGACCCCCGCCGCCCCGCATTGCCCCCTCACCTGTGTCCGGGCAGCACAGAGCTGTGCTGCCTGGACTTGTGACCTCCTCCCTGCACTGATCCTCTTCCGGGTGCAGGGAGGAGGAGAGCCCGGCGCAGCAGCGCCGGGTGTGGGAGGGAGGGGAGAGCCGCCGGGAACTGCTGTGACCCGGCGACTCTCACCGCAAAGGACAGCTCTTAAAGCAAGAGCTGTCCTTTGCTATAATTATCGCATATATTTGTTTTGTCATAAAATAACATGAATGTAATCGTTAAAAATATAACTATATATCGGGAATAATAACTGTATATAGCGGGCATAATACTATGTATAATCATGTACTATATAAAAATGAATGTAATTGTTAAAAATATAACTGTATATAACGGGAATAATAACTGTATATAGCGGGCATAATACTATGTATAATCATGTACTGTATAATAATGAATGTAATTGTTAAAAATATAACTGTATATAACGGGAATAATAACTGTATATAGCGGGCATAATACTGTGTATACATGTAATCATGTACTGTATAATCATGACATTTTTGGGATTGCTTGATAAAAATCTTTCAGGATTTACTGTGAGGTCAAATCCTGACCTGGTCGAGTGCTGGAAGTGATAGAGTCGCGAGTCACTTGCAGAGGTGTAAAAGTGATTTTGATTTGGGACTCCGCGGATCCAAGGCCTGGTAGGATGAAGGGGGATGAGCAACTCAATAATCAGTACTGTGGCAGTAAGTTACTGCTTGATGACATCCAGGAGTAGCACTTATGTGCCCAAAGAAGGGTCACGCCGTAAGGTCTGCCAGCGTCGCTGGATCGTTGGATGGGCAATATGCACTGTTTCTCATTTTTTGAAAGCCTCAGTCTGTTTATATAGAGGCTCCTGTAGTCATTAACCAGATTTTTAAAGTGTGTCCATTTCTGGGTCTATCTTGTTTTAGGCACTTAGAAGTGGGGTTTGGCTGGAGGGATGTATATTATCTTAATATTTTTTTTTTGTCATAAAATAACATGAATGTAATCGTTAAAAATATAACTGTATATAATGGGCATAATAACTGTATATAATGGGCATAACCAGTGCTATTTTTGTAGGAAAATAGGTTCAGGAACTGTGGGCGGGGGCAGAAAGTGGGCGGTGATATGGGAGGAGCTACAAAAGGGGCGGGGCATTACATAAAAAAAAAACAAGAAAAACATAATTCCTCACTCCGTCACGCTTATTATGCATATGCCACACACAGAGATTCCCATTATACATATGCCACACACCGTGATGGCCATTATACATATGCCACACACAGATGCCCATTATACATCTGGCCCACACCGAGATGCCCATTATACATCTGGCCCACACCGAGATGCCCATTATACATCTGGCCCACACCGAGATGCCCATTATACCTAAGGCCCACACAGTGATGCTGCCCATTAAACATAACACCAAGATGCCCATTATACAGTAACCGCAGTGAGAAAAAATTAAATTGCATTACAAATTTGTAGAACATTCTTTCTCCATACCAGACAATTGCAGCAAGGATCAGAATCCAATGTAACTGGGCTCACTGCTCAGGCAGATGGAGGAAGAAGGCACTTCACAGGTCAGGGCAGGCAGCAGGTGGGAAAGCGTCCTCAGGTTAGGCGGGCTGGCAGGTGGGAGAATGCGTCACAGGTCCCCGGACGGGAGAGCGCGTGTCTCTGCCACAAACAGAGATGCCCATTATACATATTCCACACACAGAGATGCCCATTATACATATGCCCCACACAGAGATGCCCATTATACATATGCCCCACTCGTGATGCCCATTATACATATGCCATACACCGTGATGCCCATTATACATATGCCCCACACAGAGATGCCCATTATACATATTCCACACACAGAGATGCCCATTATACATATGCCCCACTCGTGATGCCCATTATACATATGCCATACACCATGATGCCCATTATGCATATGCCCCACACAGAGATGCCCATTATACTTATGCCCCACACAGAGATGCCCATTATACATATGCCCCACACAGAGATGCCCATTATACATATGCCCCACACAGAGATGCCCATTATACATATGCCCCACTCCGGGATGCCCATTATACATATGCCCCACTCCGGGATGCTCATTATACATATGCCCTACTCCGTGATGCCCATTATACATATGCCCCACTCCGTGATGCCCATTATACATATGCCATACACCGTGATGCCCATTACACATATGCCCCACTCCGTGATGCCCATTACACATATGCCCCACTCCGTGATGCCCATTACACATATGCCCCACTCCGTGATGCCCATTACACATATGCCCCACTCCGTGATGCCCATAACACAAATGCCCCACTCCGTGATGCCCATTACACATATTGCCCCACTCCGTGATGCCCATTACACATATTGCCCCACTCCGTGATGCCCATTACACATATTGCCCCACTCCGTGATGCCCATTACACATATTGCCCCACTCCGTGATGCCCATTACACATATTGCCCCACTCCGTGATGCCCATTACACATATGCCCCACTCCGTGATGCCCATTACACATATGCCCCACTCCGTGATGCCCATTACACATATGCCCCACTCCGTGATGCCCATTATACATATGCCCTTAACTCCGTGATGCCCATTATACATATGCCCCACTCCGTGATGCCCATTATACATATGCCCCACTCCGTGATGCCCATTACATATGCCCAACTCCGTGATGCCCATTACACATATGCCCCACTCCGTGATGCCCATTACACATATGCCCCACTCCGTGATGCCCATTACACATATGCCCCACTCCGTGATGCCCATTACACATATGCCCCACTCCGTGATGCCCATTACACATATGCCCCACTCCGTGATGCCCATTACACATATGCCCCACTCCGTGATGCTCATTACACATATGCCCCACTCTGTGATGCCCATTACACATATGCCCCACTCCGTGATGCCCATTATACATATGCCCCACTCCGTGATGCCCATTATACATATGCCCCACTCCTTGATGCCCATTACATATGCCCCACTCCGTGATGCCCATTACACATATGCCCCACTCCGTGATGCCCATTACACATATGCCCCACTCCGGGATGCCCATTACACATATGCCCCACTCCGTGATGCCCATTACACATATGCCCCACTCCGTGATGCTCATTACACATATGCCCCACTCCGTGATGCCCATTACACATATGCCCCACTCCGTGATGCCCATTACACATATGCCCCACTCCGTGATGCCCATTACACATATGCCCCACTCCGTGATGCCCATTACACATATGCCCCACTCCGTGATGCCCATTACACATATGCCCCACTCCGTGATGCCCATTACACATATGCCCCACTCCGTGATGCCCATTACACATATGCCCCACTCCGTGATGCCCATTACACATATGCCCCACTCCGTGATGCCCATTACACATATGCCCCACTCCGTGATGCCCATTATACATATGCCCCACTCCGTGATGCCCATTATACATATGCCCCACTCCGTGATGCCCATTATACATATGCCCCACTCCGTGATGCCCATTACATATGCCCAACTCCGTGATGCCCATTACACATATGCCCCACTCCGTGATGCCCATTACACATATGCCCCACTCCGTGATGCCCATTACACATATGCCCCACTCCGTGATGCCCATTATACATATGCCCCACTCCGTGATGCCCATTATACATATGCCCCACTCCGTGATGCCCATTATACATATGCCCCACTCCGTGATGCCCATTACATATGCCCAACTCCGTGATGCCCATTACACATATGCCCCACTCCGTGATGCCCATTACACATATGCCCCACTCCGTGATGCCCATTACACATATGCCCCACTCCGTGATGCCCATTACACATATGCCCCACTCCGTGATGCCCATTACACATATGCCCCACTCCGTGATGCCCATTACACATATGCCCCACTCCGTGATGCTCATTACACATATGCCCCACTCCGTGATGCCCATTATACATATGCCCCACTCCGTGATGCCCATTATACATATGCCCCACTCCTTGATGCCCATTACATATGCCCCACTCCGTGATGCCCATTACACATATGCCCCACTCCGTGATGCCCATTACACATATGCCCCACTCCGGGATGCCCATTACACATATGCCCCACTCCGTGATGCCCATTATACATATGCCCCACTCCGTGATGCCCATTATACATATGCCCCACTCCTTGATGCCCATTACATATGCCCCACTCCGTGATGCCCATTACACATATGCCCCACTCCGTGATGCCCATTACACATATGCCCCACTCCGGGATGCCCATTACACATATGCCCCACTCCGTGATGCCCATTACACATATGCCCCACTCCGTGATGCCCATTACACATATGCCCCACTCCGTGATGCCCATTACACATATGCCCCACTCCGTGATGCCCATTACACATATGCCCCACTCCGTGATGCCCATTACACATATGCCCAACTCCGTGATGCCCATTACACATATGCCCCACTCCGTGATGCCCATTACACATATGCCCCACTCCGTGATGCCCATTACACATATGCCCCACTCCGTGATGCCCATTACACATATGCCCCACTCCGTGATGCCCATTATACATATGCCCCACTCCGTGATGCCCATTATACATATGCCCCACTCCGTGATGCCCATTATACATATGCCCCACTCCGTGATGCCCATTACATATGCCCAACTCCGTGATGCCCATTACACATATGCCCTACTCCGTGATGCCCATTACACATATGCCCCACTCCGTGATGCCCATTACACATATGCCCCACTCCGTGATGCCCATTATACATATGCCCCACTCCGTGATGCCCATTATACATATGCCCCACTCCGTGATGCCCATTATACATATGCCCCACTCCGTGATGCCCATTACATATGCCCAACTCCGTGATGCCCATTACACATATTCCCCACTCCGTGATGCCCATTACACATATGCCCCACTCCGTGATGCCCATTACACATATGCCCCACTCCGTGATGCCCATTACACATATGCCCCACTCCGTGATGCCCATTACACATATGCCCCACTCCGTGATGCCCATTACACATATGCCCCACTCCGTGATGCTCATTACACATATGCCCCACTCCGTGATGCCCATTATACATATGCCCCACTCCGTGATGCCCATTATACATATGCCCCACTCCTTGATGCCCATTAC
This sequence comes from Crinia signifera, assembly GCF_055691185.1. Classification (NCBI taxonomy): domain Eukaryota; kingdom Metazoa; phylum Chordata; class Amphibia; order Anura; family Myobatrachidae; genus Crinia; species Crinia signifera. The sequence continues at coordinate 109,382,460 of NC_139218.1, read as the reverse complement.
ATATGCCCCACTCCGTGATGCCCATTACACATATGCCCCACTCCGTGATGCCCATTACACATATGCCCCACTCCGGGATGCCCATTACACATATGCCCCACTCCGTGATGCCCATTACACATATGCCCCACTCCGTGATGCCCATTACACATATGCCCCACTCCGTGATGCCCATTACACATATGCCCCACTCCGTGATGCCCATTACACATATGCCCCACTCCGTGATGCCCATTACACATATGCCCCACTCCGTGATGCCCATTACACATATGCCCCACTCCGTGATGCCCATTATACATATGCCCCACTCCGTGATGCCCATTATACATATGCCCCACTCCGTGATGCCCATTACATATGCCCCACTCCGTGATGCCCATTACATATATGCCCCACTCCGTGATGCCCATTACACATATGCCCCACTCCGTGATGCCCATTACACATATGCCCCACTCCGTGATGCCCATTACACATATGCCCCACTCCGTGATGCCCATTATACATATGCCCCACTCCGTGATGCCCATTATACATATGCCGCACTCCGTGATGCCCATTACATATATGCCCCACTCCGTGATGCCCATTACACATATGCCCCACTCCGTGATGCCCATTACACATATGCCCCACTCCGTGATGCCCATTACACATATTGCCCCACTCCGTGATGCCCATTACACATATTGCCCCACTCCGTGATGCCCATTACACATATTGCCCCACTCCGTGATGCCCATTATACATATGCCCCACTCCGTGATGCCCATTACATATGCCCCACTCCGTGATGCCCATTACATATATGCCCCACTCCGTGATGCCCATTACATATATTGCCCCACTCAGTGATGCCCATTACACATATTGCCCCACTCCGTGATGCCCATTACACATATTGCCCCACTCCGTGATGCCCATTATACATATGCCCCACTCCGTGATGCCCATTACATATGCCCCACTCCGTGATGCCCATTACATATATGCCCCACTCCGTGATGCCCATTACACATATGCCCCACTCCGTGATGCCCATTACACATATGCCCCACTCCGTGATGCCCATTACACATATGCCCCACTCCGTGATGCCCATTATACATATGCCCCACTCCGTGATGCCCATTATACATATGCCGCACTCCGTGATGCCCATTACATATATGCCCCACTCCGTGATGCCCATTACACATATGCCCCACTCCGTGATGCCCATTACACATATGCCCCACTCCGTGATGCCCATTACACATATTGCCCCACTCCGTGATGCCCATTACACATATTGCCCCACTCCGTGATGCCCATTACACATATTGCCCCACTCCGTGATGCCCATTACACATATTGCCCCACTCCGTGATGCCCATTACACATATGCCCCACTCCGTGATGCCCATTACACATATGCCCCACTCCGTGATGCCCATTACACATATGCCCCACTCCGTGATGCCCATTACACATATGCCCCACTCCGTGATGCCCATTATACATATGCCCCACTCCGTGATGCCCATTATACATATGCCCCACTCCGTGATGCCCATTACATATGCCCAACTCCGTGATGCCCATTACACATATGCCCCACTCCGTGATGCCCATTACACATATGCCCCACTCCGTGATGCCCATTACACATATGCCCCACTCCATGATGCCCATTACACATATGCCCCACTCCGTGATGCCCATTACACATATGCCCCACTCCGTGATGCCCATTACACATATGCCCCACTCCGTGATGCTCATTACACATATGCCCCACTCTGTGATGCCCATTACACATATGCCCCACTCCGTGATGCCCATTATACATATGCCCCACTCCGTGATGCCCATTATACATATGCCCCACTCCTTGATGCCCATTACATATGCCCCACTCCGTGATGCCCATTACACATATGCCCCACTCCGTGATGCCCATTACACATATGCCCCACTCCGGGATGCCCATTACACATATGCCCCACTCCGTGATGCCCATTACACATATGCCCCACTCCGTGATGCCCATTACACATATGCCCCACTCCGTGATGCCCATTACACATATGCCCCACTCCGTGATGCCCATTACACATATGCCCCACTCCGTGATGCCCATTACACATATGCCCCACTCCGTGATGCCCATTACACATATGCCCCACTCCGTGATGCCCATTATACATATGCCCCACTCCGTGATGCCCATTATACATATGCCCCACTCCGTGATGCCCATTACATATGCCCCACTCCGTGATGCCCATTACATATATGCCCCACTCCGTGATGCCCATTACACATATGCCCCACTCCGTGATGCCCATTACACATATGCCCCACTCCGTGATGCCCATTACACATATGCCCCACTCCGTGATGCCCATTATACATATGCCCCACTCCGTGATGCCCATTATACATATGCCGCACTCCGTGATGCCCATTACATATATGCCCCACTCCGTGATGCCCATTACACATATGCCCCACTCCGTGATGCCCATTACACATATGCCCCACTCCGTGATGCCCATTACACATATTCCCCACTCCGTGATGCCCATTATACATATGCCCCACTCCGTGATGCCCATTATACATATGCCCCACTCCGTGATGCCCATTACATATATGCCCCACTCCGTGATGCCCATTACACATATGCCCCACTCCGTGATGCCCATTACACATATGCCCCACTCCGTGATACCCATTACATATATGCCCCACTCCGTGATGCCCATTACACATATGCCCCACTCCGTGATGCCCATTACACATATGCCCCACTCCGTGATGCCCATTACACATATGCCCCACTCCGTGATGCCCATTATACATATTGCACACACAGAGATGCCCAGGCCAACACAGAGATGCCCTCCATACCAGACAATTGCAGATGGAGGAATAGAAAGGGCTGACCTGGGCTGCCTGCCCAGGTCAGGGCAGGGCAGGCAGCAGATGGGAGAGCATCCTCTGGCAGGCTGGCAGGTGGGAGAATGCATCCCTGCAGTGGACAGCCGGGCGGACAGGTGAACAGCCAGGCGGGTGGACAGCCGGATGGGTGGACAGCCGGGCGGGTGGACAGCCGGGCGGGCGGACGGGTGGACAGCCGGGCGGGCGGACGGGTGGACAGCCGGGCGGGCGGACGGGTGGACAGCCGGGCGGGCGTCTTGGCGTCCGCGGGAGTTGTAGCGCTGCGGGCGGGTGTCACCATGGATGCGCACCATGAACATCATGTGTGTGCATCCATGGTGTCGGAGGGCAGGGGGCGGGTCGCAGGAAAGTGCAGCCTGCAGCGCATCCACCCGGCCAGCGCGCCGAACGCGGGGATGCATAGAATTGTGCTGGGCAGCCGGGCCTAATTTAACTTCCGGAACGCCGTTCCTGCTGAGGACATATTTGAACAGAACTGCAGGAACGGCGTTCCGCCTGAAAAATACCCCTGGGCATAACACTGTGTATAATCATGTATTGTATTATCATGACATTTTGGGGGATTGCTTGGTAAAAATGTTTCAGGATTTACTGTGAGGTCAAATCGTGACCTGGTCGAGTGCTGGAGGTGATAGAGTCGCGAGTCACTTGTATAGGTGTAAAAGAGATTTTGATTTGGGACTCCGCGGATCCAAGAAGACGAAGGGGGATGAGCAAATCAGTACTGTGGCAGGAAGTGACTGCTTGATGACATCCAGGAGTAGCACTTACCTGCCCGAAGAAGAATCATGCCGTGAGGTCTGCCAGCGTCGCTGGATCGTTGGATGCGTAATATGCACTGTTTCTCATTTTTTGAAAGCCTCAGGGGGAGATTGTCTAAGGTAAAAACCCCGTTATCTGGGTTTTTACCGCATTTCGGGATGCTCTAAGCATCCCCCGCTGGGTTACCGCGGCGGGTGGCATCGCCTGAAAAATCTGGCGATGCCCCATAGAAGCCAATGGGCTTCTAACGCGAACCCACTGCCGCCCCGCACGGACCCCCGCCGCCCAGCACGGACCCCCGCCGCCCCGCATTGCACCCTCACCTGTGTCCGGGCAGCACAGAGCTGTGCTGCCTGGACTTGTGATCTCCTCCCTGCACCGATCCTCTTCCGGGTGCAGGGAGGAGGAGAGCCCGGCGCAGCAGCGCCGGGTGTGGGAGGGAGGGGAGAGCAGCCTGGAACTGCTGTGACCCGGCAACTCTCACCTTAAAGGACAGCTCTTAAAGCAAGAGCTGTCCTTTGCTATAATTATCGCATATATTTGTTTTGTCATAAAATAACATGAATGTAATCGTTAAAAATATAACTATATATCGGGAATAATAACTGTATATAGCGGGCATAATACTATGTATAATCATGTACTATATAATAATGAATGTAATTGTTTAAAATATAACTGTATATAACGGGAATAATAACTGTATATAGCGGGCATAATACTATGTATAATCATGTACTGTATAATAATTAATGTAATTGTTAAAAATATAACTGTATATAACGGGAATAATAACTGTATATAGCGGGCATAATACTGTGTATACATGTAATCATGTACTGTATAATCATGACATTTTTGGGATTGCTTGATAAAAATCTTTCAGGATTTACCGTGAGGTCAAATCCTGACCTGGTCGAGTGCTGGAAGTGATAGAGTCGCGAGTCACTTGCAGAGGTGTAAAAGTGATTTTGATTTGGGACTCCGCGGATCCAAGGCCTGGTAGGATGAAGGGGGATGAGCAACTCAATAATCAGTACTGTGGCAGTAAGTTACTGCTTGATGACATCCAGGAGTAGCACTTATGTGCCCAAAGAAGGGTCACGCCGTAAGGTCTGCCAGCGTCGCTGGATCGTTGGATGGGCAATATGCACTGTTTCTCATTTTTTGAAAACCTCAGTCTGTTTATATAGAGGCTCCTGTAGTCATTAACCAGATTTTGAAAGTGTGACCATTTCTGGGTCTATCTTGTTTTATGCACTTAGAAGTGGGGTTTGGCTGGAGGGATGTATATTATCTTAATATTTTTTTTTGTCATAAAATAACATGAATGTAATCGTTAAAAATATAACTGTATATAATGGGCATAATAACTGTATATAATGGGCATAACACTGTGTATAATCATGTATTGTATTATCATGACATTTTGGGGGATTGCTTGGTGAAAATGTTTCAGGATTTACTGTGAGGTCAAATCGTGACCTGGTCGAGTGCTGGAGGTGATAGAGTCGCGAGTCACTTGTATAGGTGTAAAAGAGATTTTGATTTGGGACTCCGCGGATCCAAGAAGAAGAAGGGGGATGAGCAAATCAGTACTGTGGCAGGAAGTGACTGCTTGATGACATCCAGGAGTAGCACTTACCTGCCCGAAGAAGAATCATGCCGTGAGGTCTGCCAGCGTCGCTGGATCGTTGGATGCGTAATATGCACTGTTTCTCATTTTTTGAAAGCCTCAGGGGGAGATTGTCTAAGGTAAAAACCCCGTTATCTGAGTTTTTACCGCATTTCGGGATGCTCTAAGCATCCCCCGCTGGGTTAATGCGGTGGGTGGCATCGCCTGAAAAATCTGGCGATGCCCCATAGAAGCCAATGGGCTTCTAACGCGAACCCACTGCCGCCCCGCACGGACCCCCGCCGCCCAGCACGGACCCCCGCCGCCCCGCATTGCCCCCTCACCTGTGTCCGGGCAGCACAGAGCTGTGCTGCCTGGACTTGTGACCTCCTCCCTGCACTGATCCTCTTCCGGGTGCAGGGAGGAGGAGAGCCCGGCGCAGCAGCGCCGGGTGTGGGAGGGAGGGGAGAGCCGCCGGGAACTGCTGTGACCCGGCGACTCTCACCGCAAAGGACAGCTCTTAAAGCAAGAGCTGTACTTTGCTATAATTATCGCATATATTTGTTTTGTCATAAAATAACATGAATGTAATCGTTAAAAATATAACTATATATCGGGAATAATAACTGTATATAGCGGGCATAATACTATGTATAATCATGTACTATATAATAATGAATGTAATTGTTAAAAATATTACTGTATATAACGGGAATAATAACTTTATATAGCAGGCATAATACTATGTATAATCATGTACTGTATAATAATGAATGTAATTGTTAAAAATATAACTGTATATAACGGAAATAATAACTGTATATAGCGGGCATAATACTGTGTATACATGTAATCATGTACTGTATAATCATGACATTTTTGGGATTGCTTGATAAAAATCTTTCAGGATTTACTGTGAGGTCAAATCCTGACCTGGTCGAGTTCTGGAAGGGATAGAGTCGCGAGTCACTTGCAGAGGTGTAAAAGTGATTTTGATTTGGGACTCCGCGGATCCAAGGCCTGGTAGGATGAAGGGGGATGAGCAACTCAATAATCAGTACTGTGGCAGTAAGTTACTGCTTGATGACATCCAGGAGTAGCACTTATGTGCCCAAAGAAGGGTCACGCCGTAACGTCTGCCAGCGTCGCTGGATCGTTGGATGGGCAATATGCACTGTTTCTCATTTTTTGAAAGCCTTAGTCTGTTTATATAGAGGCTCCTGTAGTCATTAACCAGATTTTTAAAGTGTGTCCATTTCTGGGTCTATCTTGTTTTAGGCACTTAGAAGTGGGGTTTGGCTGGAGGGATGTATATTATCTTAATTTATTTTTTTTTGTCATAAAATAACATGAATGAAATCGTTAAAAATATAACTGTATATAATGGGCATAATAACTGTATATAATGGGCAAAACACTGTGTATAATCATGTATTGTATTATCATGACATTTTGGGGGATTGCTTGGTAAAAATGTTTCAGGATTTACTGTGAGGTCAAATCGTGACCTGGTCGAGTGCTGGAGGTGATAGAGTCGCGAGTCACTTGTATAGGTGTAAAAGAGATTTTGATTTGGGACTCCGCGGATCCAAGAAGAAGAAGGGGGATGAGCAAATCAATACTGTGGCAGGAAGTGACTGCTTGATGACATCCAGGAGTAGCACTTACCTGCCCGAAGAAGAATCATGCCGTGAGGTCTGCCAGCGTCGCTGGATCGTTGGATGCGTAATATGCACTGTTTCTCATTTTTTGAAAGCCTCAGGGGGAGATTGTCTAAGGTAAAAACCCCGTTATCTAAGTTTTTACCGCATTTCGGGATGCTCTAAGCATCCCCCGCTGGGTTACCGCGGCGGGTGGCATCGCCTGAAAAATCTGGCGATGCCCCATAGAAGCCAATGGGCTTCTAATGCGAACCCACTGCCGCCCCGCACGGACCCCCGCCGCCCAGCACGGACCCCCGCCGCCCCGCATTGCCCCCTCACCTGTGTCCGGGCAGCACAGAGCTGTGCTGCCTGGACTTGTGACCTCCTCCCTGCACTGATCCTCTTCCGGGTGCAGGGAGGAGGAGAGCCCGGCGCAGCAGCGCCGGGTGTGGGAGGGAGGGGAGAGCCGCCGGGAACTGCTGTGACCCGGCGACTCTCACCGCAAAGGACAGCTCTTAAAGCAAGAGCTGTCCTTTGCTATAATTATCGCATATATTTGTTTTGTCATAAAATAACATGAATGTAATCGTTAAAAATATAACTATATATCGGGAATAATAACTGTATATAGCGGGCATAATACTATGTATAATCATGTACTATATAATAATGAATGTAATTGTTAAAAATATAACTGTATATAACGGGAATAATAACTGTATATAGCGGGCATAATACTATGTATAATCATGTACTGTATAATAATGAATGTAATTGTTAAAAATATAACTGTATATAACGGGAATAATAACTGTATATAGCGGTCATAATACTGTGTATACATGTAATCATGTACTGTATAATCATGACATTTTTGGGATTGCTTGATAAAAATCTTTCAGGATTTACTGTGAGGTCAAATCCTGACCTGGTCGAGTGCTGGAAGTGATAGAGTCGCGAGTCACTTGCAGAGGTGTAAAAGTGATTTTGATTGGGGACTCCGCGGATCCAAGGCCTTGTAGGATAAAGGGGGATGAGCAACTCAATAATCAGTACTGTGGCAGTAAGTTACTGCTTGATGACATCCAGGAGTAGCACTTATATGCCCAAAGAAGGGTCACGCCGTAAGGTCTGCCAGCGTCGCTGGATCGTTGGATGGGCAATATGCACTGTTTCTCATTTTTGAAAGCCTTAGTCTGTTTATATAGAAGCTCCTGTAGTCATTAACCAGATTTTTAAAGTGTGTCCATTTCTGGGTCTATCTTGTTTTAGGCACTTAGAAGTGGGGTTTGGCTGGAGGGATGTATATTATCTTAATTTTTTTTTTTTTGTCATAAAATAACATGAATGTAATCGTTAAAAATATAACTGTATATAATGGGCATAATAACTGTATATAATGGGCAAAACACTGTGTATAATCATGTATTGTATTATCATGACATTTTGGGGGATTGCTTGGTAAAAATGTTTCAGGATTTACTGTGAGGTCAAATCGTGACCTGGTCGAGTGCTGGAGGTGATAGAGTCGCGAGTCACTTGTATAGGTGTAAAAGAGATTTTGATTTGGGACTCCGCGGATCCAAGAAGAAGAAGGGGGATGAGCAAATCAGTACTGTGGGCGGACGTGACTGCTTGATGACATCCAGGAGCAGCACTTACCTGCCCGAAGAAGAATCATGCCGTGAGGTCTGCCAGCGTCGCTGGATCGTTGGATGCGTAATATGCACTGTTTCTCATTTTTTGAAAGCCTCAGGGGGAGATTGTCTAAGGTAAAAACCCCGTTATCGAGTTTTTACCGCATTTTGGGATGCTCTAAGCATCCCCCGCTGGGTTACCGCGGCGGGTGGCATCGCCTGAAAAATCTGGCGATGCCCCATAGAAGCCAATGGGCTTCTAACGCGAACCCAATGCCGCCCCGCACGGACCCCCACCGCCCAGCACGGACCCCCGCCGCCCTGCATTGTCCCCTCACCTGTGTCCGGGCAGCACAGAGCTGTGCTGCCTGGACTTGTGACCTCCTCCCTGCACTGATCCTCTTCCGGTTGCAGGGAGGAGGAGAGCCCGGCGCAGCAGCGCCGGGTGTGGGAGGGAGGGGAGAGCCGCCGGGACCTGCTGTGACCCGGCGACTCTCACCGCAAAGGACAGCTCTTAAAGAAAGAGCTGTCCTTTGCTATAATTATCGCATATATTTGTTTTGTCATAATATAACATGAATGTAATCGTTAAAAATATAACTATATATCGGGAATAATAAATGTATATAGCGGGCATAATACTATGTATAATCATGTACTATATAATAATGAATGTAATTGTTAAAAATATAACTGTATATAACGGGAATAATAACTATATAGCGGGCATAATACTATGTATAATAATGTACTGTATAATAATTAATGTAATTGTTAAAAATATTACTGTATATAATGGGAATAATAACTGTATATAGCGGGCATAATACTGTGTATACATGTAATCATGTACTGTATAATCATGACATTTTTGGGATTGCTTGATAAAAATCTTTCAGGATTTACCGTGAGGTCAAATCCTGACCTGGTCGAGTGCTGGAAGGGATAGAGTCGCGAGTCACTTGCAGAGGTGTAAAAGTGATTTTGATTTGGGACTCCGCGGATCCAAGGCCTGGTAGGATGAAGGGGGATGAGCAACTCAATAATCAGTACTGTGGCAGTAAGTTACTGCTTGATGACATCCAGGAGTAGCACTTATGTGCCCAAAGAAGGGTCACGCTGTAAGGTCTGCCAGCGTCGCTGGATCGTTGGATGGGCAATATGCACTGTTTCTCATTTTTTGAAAGCCTTAGTCTGTTTATATAGAGGCTCCTGTAGTCATTAACCAGATTTTTAAAGTGTGTCCATTTCTGGGTCTATCTTGTTTTAGGCACTTAGAAGTGGGGTTTGGCTGGAGGGATGTATATTATCTTAATTTTTTTTTTTGTCATAAAATAACATGAATGTAATCGTTAAAAATATAACTGTATATAATGGGCATAATAACTGTATATAATGGGCAAAACACTGTGTATAATCATGTATTGTATTATCATGACATTTTGGGGGATTGCTTGGTAAAAATGTTTCAGGATTTACTGTGAGGTCAAATCGTGACCTGGTCGAGTGTTGGAGGTGATAGAGTCGCGAGTCACTTGTATAGGTGTAAAAGAGATTTTGATTTGGGACTCCGCAGATCCAAGAAGAAGAAGGGGGATGAGCAAATCAGTACTGTGGCAGGAAGTGACTGCTTGATGACATCCAGGAGTAGCACTTACCTGCCCGAAGAAGAATCATGCCATGAGGTCTGCCAGCGTCGCTGGATCGTTGGATGCGTAATATGCACTGTTTCTCATTTTTTGAAAGCCTCAGAGGGAGATTGTCTAAGGTAAAAACCCCGTTATCTGGGTTTTTACCGCATTTCGGGATGCTCTAAGCATCCCCTGCTGGGTTAATGCGGTGGGTGGCATCGCCTGAAAAATCTGGCGATGCCGCATAGAAGCCAATGGGCTTCTAACGCGAACCCACTACCGCCCCGCACTGACCCCCGCCGCCCAGCATGGACCCCCGCCGCCCCGCATTGCCCCCTCACCTGTGTCCGGGCAGCACAGAGCTGTGCTGCCTGGACTTGTGACCTCCTCCCTGCACTGATCCTCTTCCGGGTGCAGGGAGGAGGAGAGCCCGGCGCAGCAGCGCCGGGTGTGGGAGGGAGGGGAGAGCTGCCGGGACCTGCTGTGACCCCGCGACTCTCACCGCAAAGGACAGCTCTTAAAGCAAGAGCTGTACTTTGCTATAATTATCGCATATATTTGTTTTGTCATAAAATAACATGAATGTAATCGTTAAAAATATAACTATATATCGGGAATAATAACTGTATATAGCAGGCATAATACTATGTATAATCATGTACTATATAATAATGAATGTAATTGTTAAAAATATAACTGTATATAACGGGAATAATAACTGTATATAGCGGGCATAATACTATGTATAATCATGTACTGTATAATAATGAATGTAATTGTTAAAAATATAACTGTATATAACGGAAATAATAACTGTATATAGCGGGCATAATACTGTGTATACATGTAATCATGTACTGTATAATCATGACATTTTTGGGATTGCTTGATAAAAATCTTTCAGGATTTACTGTGAGGTCAAATCCTGACCTGGTCGAGTTCTGGAAGGGATAGAGTCGCGAGTCACATGCAGAGGTGTAAAAGTGATTTTGAAATAATAACTGTATATAGCGGGCATAATACTGTGTATACATGTAATCATGTACTGTATAATCATGACATTTTTGGGATTGCTTGATAAAAATCTTTCAGGATTTACTGTGAGGTCAAATCCTGACCTGGTCGAGTTCTGGAAGGGATAGAGTCGCGAGTCACTTGCAGAGGTGTAAAAGTGATTTTGATTTGGGACTGTGGGAGGGAGGGGAGAGCCGCCGGGAACTGCTGTGACCCGGCGACTCTCACCGCAAAGGACAGCTCTTAAAGCAAGAGCTGTCCTTTGCTATAATTATCGCATATATTTGTTTTGTCATAAAATAACATGAATGTAATCGTTAAAAATATAACTATATATCGGGAATAATAACTGTATATAGCGGGCATAATACTATGTATAATCATGTACTATATAATAATGAATGTAATTGTTAAAAATATAACTGTATATAACGGGAATAATAACTGTATATAGCGGGCATAATACTATGTATAATCATGTACTGTATAATAATTAATGTAATTGTTAAAAATATAACTGTATATAACGGGAATAATAACTGTATATAGCGGGCATAATACTGTGTATACATGTAATCATGTACTGTATAATCATGACATTTTTGGGATTGCTTGATAAAAATCTTTCAGGATTTACTGTAAGGTCAAATCCTGACCTGGTCGAGTGCTGGAAGTGATAGAATCGCGAGTCACTTGCAGAGGTGTAAAAGTGATTTTGATTTGGGACTCCGCGGATCCAAGGCCTGGTAGGATAAAGGGGGATGAGCAACTCAATAATCAGTACTGTGGCAGTAAGTTACTGCTTGATGACATCCAGGAGTAGCACTTATGTGCCCAAAGAAGGGTCACGCCGTAAGGTCTGCCAGCGTCGCTGGATCGTTGGATGGGCAATATGCACTGTTTCTCATTTTTTGAAAGCCTCAGTCTGTTTATATAGAGGCTCCTGTAGTCATTAACCAGATTTTTAAAGTGTGTCCATTTCTGGGTCTATCTTGTTTTAGGCACTTAGAAGTGGGGTTTGGCTGGAGGGATGTATATTATCTTATTTTTTTTTTTTTGTCATAAAATAACATGAATGTAATCGTTAAAAATATAACTGTATATAATGGGCATAATAACTGTATATAATGGGCAAAACACTATGTATAATCATGTATTGTATTATCATGACATTTTGGGGGATTGCTTGGTAAAAATGTATCAGGATTTACTGTGAGGTCAAATCGTCACCTGGTCGAGTGCTGGAGGTGATAGAGTCGCGAGTCACTTGTATAGGTGTAAAAGAGATTTTGATTTGGGACTCCGCGGATCCAAGAAGAAGAAGGGGGATGAGCAAATCAGTACTGTGGCAGGAAGTGACTGCTTGATGACATCCAGGAGTAGCACTTACCTGCCCGAAGAAGAATCATGCCGTGAGGTCTGCCAGTGTCGCTGGATCGTTGGATGCGTAATATGCACTGTTTCTCATTTTTTGAAAGCCTCAGAGGGAGATTGTCTAAGGTAAAAACCCCGTTATCTGGGTTTTTACCGCATTTCGGGATGCTCTAAGCATCCCCCGCTGGGTTACCGCGGCGGGTGGCATCACCTGAAAAATCTGGCGATGCCCCATAGAAGCCAATGGGCTTCTAACGCGAACCCACTGCCGCCCCGCACGGACCCCCACCGCCCAGCACGGACCCCCGCCGCCCTGCATTGCCCTCTCACCTGTGTCCGGGCAGCACAGAGCTGTGCTGCCTGGACTTGTGACCTCCTCCCTGCACTGATCCTCTTCCGGGTGCAGGGAGGAGGAGAGCCCGGCGCAGCAGCGCCGGGTGTGGAAGAGAGGGGAGAGCCGCCGGGACCTGCTGTGACCCGGCGACTCTCACCGCAAAGGACAGCTCTTAAAGCAAGAGCTGTCCTTTGCTATAATTATCGCATATATTTGTTTTGTCATAATATAACATGAATGTAATCGTTAAAAATATAACTATATATCGGGAAAAATAACTGTATATAGCGGGCATAATACTATGTATAATCATGTACTATATAATAATGAATGTAATTGTTAAAAATATAACTGTATATAATGGGAATAATAACTGTATATAGCGGGCATAATACTATGTATAATCATGTACTGTATAATAATGAATGTAATTGTTAAAAATATAACTGTATATAATGGGAATAATAACTGTATATAGCGGGCATAATACTGTGTATACATATAATCATGTACTGTATAATCATGACATTTTTGGGATTGCTTGATAAAAATCTTTCAGGATTTACCGTGAGGTCAAATCCTGACCTGGTCGAGTGCTGGAAGGGATAGAGTCGCGAGTCACTTGCAGAGGTGTAAAAGTGATTTTGATTTGGGACTCCGCGGATCCAAGGCCTGGTAGGATGAAGGGGGATAAGCAACTCAATAATCAGTACTGTGGCAGTAAGTTACTGCTTGATGACATCCAGGAGTAGCACTTATGTGCCCAAAGAAGGGTCACGCCGTAAGGTCTGCCAGCGTCGCTGGATCGTTGGATGGGCAATATGCACTGTTTCTCATTTTTTGAAAGCCTTAGTCTGTTTATATAGAGGCTCCTGTAGTCATTAACCAGATTTTTAAAGTGTGTCCATTTCTGGGTCTATCTTGTTTTAGGCACTTAGAAGTGGGGTTTGGCTTTAGGGATGTATATTATCTTAATTTTTTTTTTTTGTCATAAAATAACATGAATGTAATCGTTAAAAATATAACTGTATATAATGGGCATAATAACTGTATATAATGGGGAAAACACTGTGTATAATCATGTATTGTATTATCATGACATTTTGGGGGATTGCTTGGTAAAAATGTTTCAGGATTTACTGTGAGGTCAAATCGTGACCTGGTCGAGTGCTGGAGGTGATAGAGTCGCGAGTCACTTGTATAGGTGTAAAAGAGATTTTGATTTGGGACTCCGCGGATCCAAGAAGAAGAAGGGGGATGAGCAAATCAGTACTGTGGCAGGAAGTGACTGCTTGATGACATCCAGGAGTAGCACTTACCTGCCCGAAGAAGAATCATGCCGTGAGGTCTGCCAGCGTCGCTGGATCTTTGGATGCGTAATATGCACTGTTTCTCATTTTTTGAAAGCCTCAGGGGGAGATTGTCTAAGGTAAAAACCCCGTTATCTGGGTTTTTACCGCATTTCGGGATGCTCTAAGCATCCCCCGCTGGGTTACCGCGGTGGGTGGCATCGCCTGAAAAATCTGGCGATGCCCCATAGAAGCCAATGGGCTTCTAACGCGAACCCACTGCCGCCCCGCATGGACCCCCGCCGCCTAGCACGGACCCCCGCCGCCCCGCATTGCCCCCTCACCTGTGTCCGGGCAGCACAGAGCTGTGCTGCCTGGACTTGTGACCTCCTCCCTGCACTGATCCTCTTCCGGGTGCAGGGAGGAGGAGAGCCCGGCGCAGCAGCGCCGGGTGTGGGAGGGAGGGGAGAGCCGCCGGGAACTGCTGTGACCCGGCGACTCTCACCGCAAAGGACAGCTCTTAAAGCAAGAGCTGTCCTTTGCTATAATTATCGCATATATTTGTTTTGTCATAAAATAACATGAATGTAATCGTTAAAAATATAACTATATATCGGGAATAATAACTGTATATAGCGGGAATAATATTTTATATAATCATGTACTATATAATAATGAATGTAATTGTTAAAAATATAACTGTATATAACGGGAATAATAACTGTATATAGCGGGCATAATACTATGTATAATCATGTACTGTATAATAATGAATGTAATTTTTAAAAATATAACTGTATATAACGGGAATAATAACTGTATATAGCAGGCATAATACTGTGTATACATGTAATCATGTACTGTATAATCATGACATTTTTGGGATTGCTTGATAAAAATCTTTCAGGATTTACTGTGAGGTCAAATCCTGACCTGGTCGAGTGCTGGAAGTGATAGAGTCGCGAGTCACTTGCAGAGGTGTAAAAGTGATTTTGATTTGGGACTCCGCGGATCCAAGGCCTTGTAGGATGAATGGGGATGAGCAACTCAATAATCAGTACTGTGGCAGTAAGTTACTGCTTGATGACATCCAGGAGTAGCACTTATGTGCCCAAAGAAGGGTCACGCCGTAAGGTCTGCCAGCGTCGCTGGATCGTTGGATGGGCAATATGCACTGTTTCTCATTTTTTGAAAGCCTCAGTCTGTTTATATAGAGGCTCCTGTAGTCATTAACCAGATTTTTAAAGTGTGTCCATTTCTGGGTCTATCTTGTTTTAGGCACTTAGAAGTGGGGTTTGGCTGGAGGGATGTATATTATCTTAATTTTTTTTTTTTGTCATAAAATAACATGAATGTAATCGTTAAAAATATAACTGTATATAATGGGCATAATAACTGTATATAATGGGCAAAACACTGTGTATAATCATGTATTGTATTATCATGACATTTTGGGGGATTGCTTGGTAAAAATGTTTCAGGATTTACTGTGAGGTCAAATCGTGACCTGGTCGAGTGCTGGAGGTGATAGAGTCGCGAGTCACTTGTATAGGTGTAAAAGAGATTTTGATTTGGGACTCCGCGGATCCAAGAAGAAGAAGGGGGATGAGCAAATCAGTACTGTGGCAGGAAGTGACTGCTTGATGACATCCAGGCGTAGCACTTACCTGCCCGAAGAAGAATCATGCCGTGAGGTCTGCCAGCGTCGCTGGATCGTTGGATGCGTAATATGCACTGTTTCTCATTTTTTGAAAGCCTCAGAGGGAGATTGTCTAAGGTAAAAACCCCGTTATCTGGGTTTTTACCGCATTTTGGGATGCTCTAAGCATCCCCCGCTGGGTTACCGCGGCGGGTGGCATCACCTGAAAAATCTGGCGATGCCCCATAGAAGCCAATGGGCTTCTAACGCGAACCCACTGCCGCCCCGCACGGACCCCCACCGCCCAGCACGGACCCCCGCCGCCCTGCATTGCCCCCTCACCTGTGTCCGGGCCGCACAGAGCTGTGCTGCCTGGACTTGTGACCTCCTCCCTGCACTGATCCTCTTCCGGGTGCAGGGAGGAGGAGAGCCCGGCGCAGCAGCGCCGGGTGTGGGAGGGAGGGGAGAGCCGCCGGGAACTGCTGTGACCCGGCGACTCTCACCGCAAAGGACAGCTCTTAAAGCAAGAGCTGTCCTTTGCTATAATTATCGCATATATTTGTTTTGTCATAAAATAACATGAATGTAATCGTTAAAAATATAACTATATATCGGGAATAATAACTGTATATAGCGGGAATAATATTTTATATAATCATGTACTATATAATAATGAATGTAATTGTTAAAAATATAACTGTATATAACGGGAATAATAACTGTATATAGCGGGCATAATACTATGTATAATCATGTACTGTATAATAATGAATGTAATTTTTAAAAATATAACTGTATATAACGGGAATAATAACTGTATATAGCAGGCATAATACTGTGTATACATGTAATCATGTACTGTATAATCATGACATTTTTGGGATTGCTTGATAAAAATCTTTCAGGATTTACTGTGAGGTCAAATCCTGACCTGGTCGAGTGCTGGAAGTGATAGAGTCGCGAGTCACTTGCAGAGGTGTAAAAGTGATTTTGATTTGGGACTCCGCGGATCCAAGGCCTTGTAGGATGAATGGGGATGAGCAACTCAATAATCAGTACTGTGGCAGTAAGTTACTGCTTGATGACATCCAGGAGTAGCACTTATGTGCCCAAAGAAGGGTCACGCCGTAAGGTCTGCCAGCGTCGCTGGATCGTTGGATGGGCAATATGCACTGTTTCTCATTTTTTGAAAGCCTCAGTCTGTTTATATAGAGGCTCCTGTAGTCATTAACCAGATTTTTAAAGTGTGTCCATTTCTGGGTCTATCTTGTTTTAGGCACTTAGAAGTGGGGTTTGGCTGGAGGGATGTATATTATCTTAATTTTTTTTTTTTGTCATAAAATAACATGAATGTAATCGTTAAAAATATAACTGTATATAATGGGCATAATAACTGTATATAATGGGCAAAACACTGTGTATAATCATGTATTGTATTATCATGACATTTTGGGGGATTGCTTGGTAAAAATGTTTCAGGATTTACTGTGAGGTCAAATCGTGACCTGGTCGAGTGCTGGAGGTGATAGAGTCGCGAGTCACTTGTATAGGTGTAAAAGAGATTTTGATTTGGGACTCCGCGGATCCAAGAAGAAGAAGGGGGATGAGCAAATCAGTACTGTGGCAGGAAGTGACTGCTTGATGACATCCAGGCGTAGCACTTACCTGCCCGAAGAAGAATCATGCCGTGAGGTCTGCCAGCGTCGCTGGATCGTTGGATGCGTAATATGCACTGTTTCTCATTTTTTGAAAGCCTCAGAGGGAGATTGTCTAAGGTAAAAACCCCGTTATCTGGGTTTTTACCGCATTTTGGGATGCTCTAAGCATCCCCCGCTGGGTTACCGCGGCGGGTGGCATCACCTGAAAAATCTGGCGATGCCCCATAGAAGCCAATGGGCTTCTAACGCGAACCCACTGCCGCCCCGCACGGACCCCCACCGCCCAGCACGGACCCCCGCCGCCCTGCATTGCCCCCTCACCTGTGTCCGGGCAGCACAGAGCTGTGCTGCCTGGACTTGTGACCTCCTCCCTGCACTGATCCTCTTCCGGGTGCAGGGAGGAGGAGAGCCCGGCGCAGCAGCGCCGGGTGTGGGAGGGAGGGGAGAGCCGCCGGGACCTGCTGTGACCCGGCGACTCTCACCGCAAAGGACAGCTCTTAAAGCAAGAGCTGTCCTTTGCTATAATTATCGCATATATTTGTTTTGTCATAATATAACATGAATGTAATCGTTAAAAATATAACTATATATCGGGAATAATAACTGTATATAGCGGGAATAATATTTTATATAATCATGTACTATATAATAATGAATGTAATTGTTAAAAATATAACTGTATATAATGGGAATAATAACTGTATATAGCGGCCATAATACTATGTATAACCATGTACTGTATAATAATGAATGTAATTGTTAAAAATATAACTGTATATAACGGGAATAATAACTGTATATAGCGGGCATAATACTGTGTATACATGTATTCATGTACTGTATAATCATGACATTTTTGGGATTGCTTGATAAAAATCTTTCAGGATTTACCGTGAGGTCAAATCCTGACCTGGTCGAGTGCTGGAAGGGATAGAGTCGCGAGTCACTTGCAGAGGTGTAAAAGTGATTTTGATTTGGGACTCCGCGGATCCAAGGCCTGGTAGGATGAAGGGGGATGAGCAACTCAATAATCAGTACTGTGGCAGTAAGTTACTGCTTGATGACATCCAGGAGTAGCACTTATGTGCCCAAAGAAGGGTCACGCCGTAAGGTCTGCCAGCGTCGCTGGATCGTTGGATGGGCAATATGCACTGTTTCTCATTTTTTGAAAGCCTTAGTCTGTTTATATAGAGGCTCCTGTAGTCATTAACCAGATTTTTAAAGTGTGTCCATTTCTGGGTCTATCTTGTTTTAGGCACTTAGAAGTGGGGTTTGGCTGGAGGGATGTATATTATCTTAATTTTTTTTTTTGTCATAAAATAACATGAATGTAATCGTTAAAAATATAACTGTATATAATGGGCATAATAACTGTATATAATGGGCAAAACACTGTGTATAATCATGTATTGTATTATCATGACATTTTGGGGGATTGCTTGGTAAAAATGTTTCAGGATTTACTGTGAGGTCAAATCGTCACCTGGTCGAGTGCTGGAGGTGATAGAGTCGCGAGTCACTTGTATAGGTGTAAAAGAGATTTTGATTTGGGACTCCGCGGATCCAAGAAGAAGAAGGGGGATGAGCAAATCAGTAATGTGGCAGGAAGTGACTGCTTGATGACATCCAGGAGTAGCACTTACCTGCCCGAAGAAGAATCATGCCATGAGGTCTGCCAGCGTCGCTGGATCGTTGGATGCGTAATATGCACTGTTTCTCATTTTTTGAAAGCCTCAGAGGGAGATTGTCTAAGGTAAAAACCCCGTTATCTGGGTTTTTACCGCATTTCGGGATGCTCTAAGCATCCCCCGCTGGGTTACCGCGGCGGGTGGCATCACCTGAAAAATCTGGTGATGCCCCATAGAAGCCAATGGGCTTCTAACGCGAACCCACTGCCGCCCCGCACGGACCCCCACCGCCCAGCACGGACCCCCGCCGCCCTGCATTGCCCCCTCACCTGTGTCCGGGCAGCACAGAGCTGTGCTGCCTGGACTTGTGACCTCCTCCCTGCACTGATCCTCTTCCGGGTGAAGGGAGGAGGAGAGCCCGGCGCAGCAGCGCCGGGTGTGGGAGGGAGGGGAGAGCCGCCGGGACCTGCTGTGACCCGGCGACTCTCACCGCAAAGGACAGCTCTTAAAGCAAGAGCTGTCCTTTGCTATAATTATCGCATATATTTGTTTTGTCATAATATAACATGAATGTAATCGTTAAAAATATAACTATGTATCGGGAATAATAACTGTATATAGCGGGCATAATACTATGTATAATCATGTACTATATAATAATGAATGTAATTGTTAAAAATATAACTGTATATAATGGGAATAATAACTGTATATAGCGGGCATAATACTATGTATAATCATGTACTGTATAATAATGAATGTAATTGTTAAAAATATAACTGTATATAACGGGAATAATAACTGTATATAGCGGGCATAATACTGTGTATACATGTAATCATGTACTGTATAATCATGACATTTTTGGGATTGCTTGATAAAAATCTTTCAGGATTTACCGTGAGGTCAAATCCTGACCTGGTCGAGTGCTGGAAGGGATAGAGTCGCGAGTCACTTGCAGAGGTGTAAAAGTGATTTTGATGTGGGACTCCGCGGATCCAAGGCCTGGTAGGATGAAGGGGGATGAGCAACTCAATAATCAGTACTGTGGCAGTAAGTTACTGCTTGATGACATCCAGGAGTAGCACTTATGTGCCCAAAGAAGGGTCACGCCGTAAGGTCTGCCAGCGTCGCTGGATCGTTGGATGGGCAATATGCACTGTTTCTCATTTTTTGAAAGCCTTAGTCTGTTTATATAGAGGCTCCTGTAGTCATTAACCAGATTTTTAAAGTGTGTCCATTTCTGGGTCTATCTTGTTTTAGGCACTTAGAAGTGGGGTTTGGCTGGAGGGATGTATATTATCTTAATTTTTTTTTTTGTCATAAAATAACATGAATGTAATCGTTAAAAATATAACTGTATATAATGAGCATAATAACTGTATATAATGGGCAAAACACTGTGTATAATCATGTATTGTATTATCATGACATTTTGGGGGATTGCTTGGTAAAAATGTTTCAGGATTTACTGTGAGGTCAAATCGTGACCTGGTCGAGTGCTGGAGGTGATAGAGTCGCGAGTCACTTGTATAGGTGTAAAAGAGATTTTGATTTGGGACTCCGCGGATCCAAGAAGAAGAAGGGGGATGAGCAAATCAGTACTGTGGCAGGAAGTGACTGCTTGATGACATCCAGGAGTAGCACTTACCTGCCCGAAGAAGAATCATGCCGTGAGGTCTGCCAGCGTCGCTGGATCGTTGGATGCGTAATATGCACTGTTTCTCATTTTTTGAAAGCCTCAGGGGGAGATTGTCTAAGGTAAAAACCCCGTTATCTGGGTTTTTACCGCATTTTGGGATGCTCTAAGCATCCACCGCTGGGTTACCGCGGCGGGTGGCATCGCCTGAAAAATCTGGCGATGCCCCATAGAAGCCAATGGGCTTCTAACGCGAACCCACTGCCGCCCCGCACGGACCCCCACCGCCCAGCACGGACCCCCGCCGCCCCGCATTGCCCCCTCACCTGTGTCCGGGCAGCACAGAGCTGTGCTGCCTGGACTTGTGACCTCCTCCCTGCACTGATCCTCTTCCGGGTGCACGGAGGAGGAGAGCCCGGCGCAGCAGCGCCGGGTGTGGGAGGGAGGGGAGAGCCGCCGGGACCTGCTGTGACCCGGCGACTCTCACCGCAAAGGACAGCTCTTAAAGCAAGAGCTGTCCTTTGCTATAATTATCGCATATATTTGTTTTGTCATAATATAACATGAATGTAATCGTTAAAAATATAACTATATATCGGGAATAATAACTGTATATAGCGGGCATAATACTATGTATAATCATGTACTATATAATAATGAATGTAATTGTTAAAAATATAACTGTATATAACGGGAATAATAACTGTATATAGCGGGCATAATACTATGTATAATCATGTACTGTATAATAATGAATGTAATTGTTAAAAATATAACTGTATATAACGGGAATAATAACTGTATATAGCGGGCATAATACTGTGTATACATGTAATCATGTACTGTATAATCATGACATTTTTGGGATTGCTTGATAAAAATCTTTCAGGATTTACCGTGAGGTCAAAACCTGACCTGGTCGAGTGCTGAAAGGGATAGAGTCGCGAGTCACTTGCAGAGGTGTAAAAGTGATTTTGATTTGGGACTCCGCGGATCCAAGGCCTGGTAGGATGAAGGGGGATGAGCAACTCAATAATCAGTACTGTGGCAGTAAGTTACTGCTTGATGACATCCAGGAGTAGCACTTATGTGCCCAAAGAAGGGTCACGCCGTAAGGTCTGCCAGCGTCGCTGGATCGTTGGATGGGCAATATGCACTGTTTCTCATTTTTTGAAAGCCTTAGTCTGTTTATATAGAGGCTCCTGTAGTCATTAACCAGATTTTTAAAGTGTGTCCATTTCTGGGTCTATCTTGTTTTAGGCACTTAGAAGTGGGGTTTGGCTGGAGGGATGTATATTATCTTAATTTTTTTGTTTTTGTCATAAAATAACATGAATGTAATCGTTAAAAATATAACTGTATATAATGGGCATAATAACTGTATATAATGGGCAAAACACTGTGTATAATCATGTATTGTATTATCATGACATTTTGGGGGATTGCTTGGTAAAAATGTTTCAGGATTTACTGTGAGGTCAAATCGTGACCTGGTCGAGTGCTGGAGGTGATAGAGTCGCGAGTCACTTGTATAGGTGTAAAAGAGATTTTGATTTGGGACTCCGCGGATCCAAGAAGAAGAAGGGGGATGAGCAAATCAGTACTGTGGCAGGAAGTGACTGCTTGATGACATCCAGGAGTAGCACTTACCTGCCCGAAGAAGAATCATGCCGTGAGGTCTGCCAGCGTCGCTGGATCGTTGGATGCGTAATATGCACTGTTTCTCATTTTTTGAAAGCCTCAGAGGGAGATTGTCTAAGGTAAAAACCCCGTTATCTGAGTTTTTACCGCATTTCGGGATGCTCTAAGCATCCCCCGCTGGGTTACCGCGGCGGGTGGCATCGCCTGAAAAATCTGGCGATGCCCCATAGAAGCCAATGGGCTTCTAACGCGAACCCACTGCCGCCCCGCACGGACCCCCGCCGCCCAGCACAGACCCCCGCCGCCCCGCATTGCCCCCTCACCTGTGTCCGGGCAGTACAGAGCTGTGCTGCCTGGACTTGTGACCTCCTCCCTGCACTGATCCTCTTCCGGGTGCAGGGAGGAGGAGAGCCCGGCGCAGCAGCGCCGGTTGTGGGAGGGAGGGGAGAGCCGCCGGGAACTGCTGTGACCCGGCGACTCTCACCGCAAAGGACAGCTCTTAAAGCAAGAGCTGTCCTTTGCTATAATTATCGCATATATTTGTTTTGTCATAAAATAACATGAATGTAATCGTTAAAAATATAACTATATATCGGGAATAATAACTGTATATAGCGGGCATAATACTATGTATAATCATGTACTATATAATAATGAATGTAATTGTTAAAAATATAACTGTATATAATGGGAATAATAACTGTATATAGCGGGCATAATACTATGTATAATCATGTACTGTATAATAATGAATGTAATTGTTAAAAATATAACTGTATATAACGGGAATAATAACTGTATATAGCGGGCATAATACTGTGTATACATGTAATCATGTACTGTATAATCATGACATTTTTGGGATTGCTTGATAAAAATCTTTCAGGATTTACCGTGAGGCCAAATCCTGACCTGGTCGAGTGCTGGAAGGGATAGAGTCGCGAGTCACTTGCAGAGGTGTAAAAGTGATTTTGATTTGGGACTCCGCGGATCCAAGGCCTGGTAGGATGAAGGGGGATGAGCAACTCAATAATCAGTACTGTGGCAGTAAGTTACTGCTTGATGACATCCAGGAGTAGCACTTACAGTATGTGCCCAAAGAAGGGTCACGCCGTAAGGTCTGCCAGCGTCGCTGGATCGTTGGATGGGCAATATGCACTGTTTCTCATTTTTTGAAAGCCTTAGTCTGTTTATATAGAGGCTCCTGTAGTCATTAACCAGATTTTTAAAGTGTGTCCATTTCTGGGTCTATCTTGTTTTAGGCACTTAGAAGTGGGGTTTGGCTGGAGGGATGTATATTATCTTAATTTTTTTTTTTTGTCATAAAATAACATGAATGTAATCGTTAAAAATATAACTGTATATAATGGGCATAATAACTGTATATAATGGGCAAAACACTGTGTATAATCATGTATTGTATTATCATGACATTTTGGGGGATTGCTTGGTGAAAATGTTTCAGGATTTACTGTGAGGTCAAATTGTGACCTGGTCGAGTGCTGGAGGTGATAGAGTCGCGAGTCACTTGTATAGGTGTAAAAGAGATTTTGATTTGGGACTCCGCGGATCCAAGAAGAAGAAGGGGGATGAGCAAATCAGTACTGTGGCAGGAAGTGACTGCTTGATGACATCCAGGAGTAGCACTTACCTGCCCGAAGAAGAATCATGCCGTGAGGTCTGCCAGCGTCGCTGGATCGTTGGATGCGTAATATGCACTGTTTCTCATTTTTTGAAAGCCTCAGAGGGAGATTGTCTAAGGTAAAAACCCCGTTATCTGTGTTTTTACCGCATTTCGGGATGCTCTAAGCATCCCCCGCTGGGTTATCGCGGCGGGTGGCATCGCCTGAAAAATCTGGCGATGCCCCATAGAAGCCAATGGGCTTCTAACGCGAACCCACTGCCGCCCCGCACGGACCCCCGCCGCCCAGCACGGACCCCCACCGCCCCGCATTGCCCCCTCACCTGTGTCCGGGCAGCACAGAGCTGTGCTGCCTGGACTTGTGACCTCCTCCCTGCACTGATCCTCTTCTGGGTGCAGGGAGGAGGAGAGCCCGGCGCAGCAGCGCCGGGTGTGGGAGGGAGGGGACTGCCGCCGGGAACTGCTGTGACCCGGCGACTCTCACCGCAAAGGACAGCTCTTAAAGCAAGAGCTGTCCTTTGCTATAATTATCGCATATATTTGTTTTGTCATAAAATAACATGTATGTAATCGTTAAAAATATAACTATATATCGGGAATAATAACTGTATATAGCGGGCATAATACTATGTATAATCATGTACTATATAATAATGAATGTAATTGTTAAAAATATAACTGTATATAACGGGAATAATAACTGTATATAGCGGGCATAATACTATGTATAATCATGTACTGTATAATAATGAATGTAATTGTTAAAAATATAATTGTATATAACGGGAATAATAACTGTATATATAGCGGGCATAATACTGTGTATACATGTAATCATGTACTGTATAATCATGACATTTTTGGGATTGCTTGATAAAAATCTTTCAGGATTTACTGTGAGGTCAAATCCTGACCTGGTCGAGTGCTGGAAGTGATAGAGTCGCGAGTCACTTGCAGAGGTGTAAAAGTGATTTTGATTTGGGACTCCGCGGATCCAAGGCCTTGTAGGATGAAGGGGGATGAGCAACTCAATAATCAGTACTGTGGCAGTAAGTTACCGCTTGATGACATCCAGGAGTAGCACTTATGTGCCCAAAGAAGGGTCACGCCGTAAGGTCTGCCAGCGTCGCTGGATCGTTGGATGGGCAATATGCACTGTTTCTCATTTTTTGAAAGCCTTAGTCTGTTTATATAGAGGCTCCTGTAGTCATTAACCAGATTTTTAAAGTGTGTCCATTTCTGGGTCTATCTTGTTTTAGGCACTTAGAAGTGGGGTTTGGCTGGAGGGATGTATATTATCTTAATTTTTTTTTTTTTGTCATAAAATAACATGAATGTAATCGTTAAAAATATAACTGTATATAATGGGCATAATAACTGTATATAATGGGCAAAGCACTGTGTATAATCATGTATTGTATTATCATGAAATTTTGGGGGATTGCTTGGTAAAAATGTTTCAGGATTTACTGTGAGGTCAAATCGTGACCTGGTCGAGTGCTGGAGGTGATAGAGTCGCAAGTCACTTGTATAGGTGTAAAAGAGATTTTGATTTGGGACTCCGCGGATCCAAGAAGAAGAAGGGGGATGAGCAAATCAGTACTGTGGCAGGAAGTGACTGCTTGATGACATCCAGGAGTAGCACTTACCTGCCCGAAGAAGAATCATGCCGTGAGGTCTGCCAGCATCGCTGGATCGTTGGATGC
Source organism: Crinia signifera (assembly GCF_055691185.1). Lineage (NCBI taxonomy): Eukaryota > Metazoa > Chordata > Amphibia > Anura > Myobatrachidae > Crinia > Crinia signifera. Next base: position 109,356,659 of record NC_139218.1, on the reverse strand, counting down.
GTAGTATGCACTGTTTCTCATTTTTTGAAAGCCTCAGGGGGAGATTGTCTAAGGTGGAAATGCGGTAAAACCCCCATTATCGGGGATTTTACCGCATTGCCGGATGCTCTAAGCATCCCCCGCTGGGTTACCGCGGCAGGTGGCATCGCCAGAAGAATCTGGCGATGCCCCATAAAAGCCAATGGGCTTCTAACGCGAACCCACTGCCGCCCCGCACGGACCCCCGCCGCCCCGCACGGACCCCCGCCGCCCAGCACGGACCCCCGCCGCCCCGCATTGCCCCCTCACCTGTGTCCGGGCAGCACAGAGCTGTGCTGCCTGGATTTGTGACCTCCTCCCGGCACTGATCCTCTTCCGGGTGCAGGGAGGAGGAGAGCCCGGCGCAACAGCGCCGGGTGTGGGAGGGAGGGGAGAGCTGCCGGGACCTGCTGTGACCCTGGGACTCTCACCGCAAAGGACAGCTCTTAAAGCAAGAGCTGTCCTTTGCTATAATTATCGCATATATTTGTTTTGTCATAAAATAACATGAATGTAATCGTTAAAAATAGAACTATATATCGGGAATAATAACTGTATATAGCGGGCATAATACTATGTATAATCATGTACTATATAATAATGAATGTAATTGTTAAAAATATAACTGTATATAACGGGAATAATAACTGTATATAGCGGACATAATACTATGTATAATCATGTACTGTATAATAATGAATGTAATTGTTAAAAATATAACTGTATATAACGGGAATAATAACTGTATATAGCGGGCATAATACTGTGTATACATGTAATCATGTACTGTATAATCATGACATTTTTGGGATTGCTTGATAAAAATCTTTCAGGATTTACTGTGAGGTCAAATCCTGACCTGGTCGAGTGCTGGAAGTGATAGAGTCGCGAGTCACTTGCAGAGGTGTAAAAGTGATTTTGATTTGGGACTCCGAGGAACCAAGGCCTTGTAGGATGAAGGGGAATGAGCAACTCAATAATCAGTACTGTGGCAGTAAGTTACTGCTTGATGACATCCAGGAGTAGCACTTATGTGCCCAAAGAAGGGTCACGCCGTAAGGTCTGCCAGCGTCGCTGGATCGTTGGATGGGCAATATGCACTGTTTCTCATTTTTTGAAAGCCTCAGGGGGAGATTGTCTAAGGTGGAAATGCGGTAAAACCCCCATTATCGGGGATTTTACCGCATTGCCGGATGCTCTAAGCATCCCCCGCTGGGTTACCGCGGCAGGTGGCATCGCCAGAAGAATCTGGCGATGCCCCATAAAAGCCAATGGGCTTCTAACGCGAACCCACTGCCGCCCCGCACGGACCCCCGCCGCCCCGCACGGACACCCGCCGCCCAGCACGGACCCCCGCCGCCCCGCATTGCCCCCTCACCTGTGTCCGGGCAGCACAGAGCTGTGCTGCCTGGATTTGTGACCTCCTCCCGGCACTGATCCTCTTCCGGGTGCAGGGAGGAGGAGAGCCCGGCGCAACAGCGCCGGGTCTGGGAGGGAGGGGAGAGCTGCCGGGACCTGCTGTGACCCTGGGACTCTCACCGCAAAGGACAGCTCTTAAAGCAAGAGCTGTCCTTTGCTATAATTATCGCATATATTTGTTTTGTCATAAAATAACATGAATGTAATCCTTAAAAATAGAACTATATATCGGGAATAATAACTGTATATAGCGGGCATAATACTATGTATAATCATGTACTATATAATAATGAATGTAATTGTTAAAAATATAACTGTATATAACGGGAATAATAACTGTATATAGCGGACATAATACTATGTATAATTATGTACTGTATAATAATGAATGTAATTGTTAAAAATATAACTGTATATAACGGGAATAATAACTGTATATAGCGGGCATAATACTGTGTATACATGTAATCATGTACTGTATAATCATGACATTTTTGGGATTGCTTGATAAAAATCTTTCAGGATTTACTGTGAGGTCAAATCCTGACCTGGTCGAGTGCTGGAAGTGATAGAGTCGCGAGTCACTTGCAGAGGTGTAAAAGTGATTTTGATTTGGGACTCCGAGGATCCAAGGCCTTGTAGGATGAAGGGGAATGAGCAACTCAATAATCAGTACTGTGGCAGTAAGTTACTGCTTGATGACATCCAGGAGTAGCACTTATGTGCCCAAAGAAGGGTCACGCCGTAAGGTCTGCCAGCGTCGCTGGATCGTTGGATGGGCAATATGCACTGTTTCTCATTTTTTGAAAGCCTTAGTCTGTTTATATAGAGGCTCCTGTAGTCATTAACCAGATTTTTAAAGTGTGTCCATTTCTGGGTCTATCTTGTTTTAGGCACTTAGAAGTGGGGTTTGGCTGGAGGGATGTACATTATCTTAATTTATTTTTTTTTTGTCATAAAATAACATGAATGTAATCGTTAAAAATATAACTGTATATAATGGGCATAATAACTGTATATAATGGGCAAAACACTGTGTATAATCAAGTATTGTATTATCATGACATTTTGGGGGATTGCTTGGTAAAAATGTTTCAGGATTTACTGTGAGGTCAAATCGTGACCTGGTCGAGTGCTGGAGGTGATAGAGTCGCGAGTCACTTGTATAGGTGTAAAAGAGATTTTGATTTGGGACTCCGCGGATCCAAGAAGAAGAAGGGGGATGAGCAAATCAGTACTGTGGCAGGAAGTGACTGCTTGATGACATCCAGGAGTAGCACTTACCTGCCCGAAGAAGAATCATGCCGTGAGGTCTGCCAGCGTCGCTGGATCGTTGGATGCGTAATATGCACTGTTTCTCATTTTTTGAAAGCCTCAGGGGGAGATTGTCTAAGGTAAAAACCCCGTTATCTGGGTTTTTACCGCATTTCGGGATGCTCTAAGCATCCCCCGCTGGGTTACCGCGGCGGGTGGCATCGCCTGAAAAATCTGGCGATGCCCCATAGAAGCCAATGGGCTTCTAACGCGAACCCACTGCCGCCCCGCACGGACCCCCGTCGCCCAGCACGGACCCCCGCCGCCCCGCATTGCCCCCTAACCTGTGTCTGGGCAGCACAGAGCTGTGCTGCCTGGACTTGTGACCTCCTCCCGGCACTGATCCTCTTCCGGGTGCAGGGAGGAGGAGAGCCCGGCGCAACAGCACCGGGTGTGTGAGGGAGGGGAGAGCTGCCGGGACCTGCTGTGACCCTGCAACTCTCACCGCAAAGGACAGCTCTTAAAGCAAAAGCTGTCCTTTGCTATAATTATCGCATATATTTGTTTTGTCATAAAATAACATGAATGTAATCGTTAAAAATATAACTATATATCGGGAATAATAACTGTAAATAGCGGGCATAATACTATGTATAATCATGTACTGTATAATAATGAATGTAATTGTTAAAAATATAACTGTATATAACGGGAATAATAACTGTATATAGCGGGCATAATACTATGTATAATAATGTACTGTATAATAATGAATGTAATTGTTAAAAATATAACTGTATATAACGGAAATAATAACTGTATATAGCGGGCATAATACTGTGTATACATGTAATCATGTACTGTATAATCATGACATTTTTGGGATTGCTTGATAAAAATCTTTCAGGATTTACCGTGAGGTCAAATCCTGACCTGGTCGAGTGCTGGAAGGGATAGAGTCGCGAGTCACTTGCAGAGGTGTAAAAGTGATTTTGATTTGGGACTCCGCGGATCCAAGGCCTGGTAGGATGAAGGGGGATGAGCAACTCAATAATCAGTACTGTGGCAGTAAGTTACTGCTTGATGACATCCAGGAGTAGCACTTATGTGCCCAAAGAAGGGTCACGCCGTAAGGTCTGCCAGCGTCGCTGGATCGTTGGATGGGCAATATGCACTGTTTCTCATTTTTTGAAAGCCTCAGTCTGTTTATATAGAGGCTCCTGTAGTCATTAACCAGATTTTTAAAGTGTGTCCATTTCTGGGTCTATCTTGTTTTAGGCACTTAGAAGTGGGGTTTGGCTTTAGGGATGTATATTATCTTAATTTTTTTTTTTGTCATAAAATAACATGAATGTAATCGTTAAAAATATAACTGTATATAATGGGCATAATAACTGTATATAATGGGCATAACACTGTGTATAATCATGTATTGTATTATCATGACATTTTGGGGGATTGCTTGGTAAAAATGTTTCAGGATTTACTGTGAGGTCAAATCGTGACCTGGTCGAGTGCTGGAGGTGATAGAGTCGCGAGTCACTTGTATAGGTGTAAAAGAGATTTTGATTTGGGACTCCGCGGATCCAAGAAGAAGAAGGGGGATGAGCAAATCAGTACTGTGGCAGGAAGTGACTGCTTGATGACATCCAGGAGTAGCACTTACCTGCCCGAAGAAGAATCATGCCGTGAGGTCTGCCAGCGTCGCTGGATCGTTGGATGCGTAATATGCACTGTTTCTCATTTTTTGAAAGCCTCAGGGGGAGATTGTCTAAGGTGAAAATGCGGTAAAAACCCCGTTATCTGGGTTTTTACCGCATTTCGGGATGCTCTAAGCATCCCCCGCTGGGTTACCGCGGCGGGTGGCATCGCCAGAAAAATCTGGCGATGCCCCATAGAAGCCAATGGGCTTCTAACGCGAACCCACTGCCGCCCCGTACGGACCCCCGCCGCCCAGCACGGACCCCCGCCGCCCCGCATTGCCCCCTCACCTGTGTCCGGGCAGCACAGAGCTGTGCTGCCTGGACTTGTGACCTCCTCCCTGCACTGATCCTCTTCCGGGTGTAGGGAGGAGGAGAGACCGGCGCAGCAGCGCCGGGTGTGGGAGGGAAGGGAGAGCCGCCGGGACCTGCTGTGACCCGGTGACTCTCACCGCAAAGGACAGCTCTTAAAGCAAGAGCTGTCCTTTGCTATAATTATCACATATATTTGTTTTGTCATAAAATAACATGAATGTAATCGTTAAAAATATAACTATATATCGGGAATAATAACTGTATATAGCGGGCATAATACTATGTATAATCATGTACTATATAATAATGAATGTAATTGTTAAAAATATAACTATATTTTGGGAATAATAACTGTATATAGCGGGCATAATACTATGTATAATCATGTACTATATAATAATGAATGTAATTGTTAAAAATATAACTGTATATAACGGGAATAATAACTGTATATAGCGGGCATAATACTGTGTATACATGTAATCATTTACTGTATAATCATGACATTTTTGGGATTGCTTGATAAAAATCTTTCAGGATTTACTGTGAGGTCAAATCCTGACCTGGTCGAGTGCTGGAAGTGATAGAATCGCGAGTCACTTGCAGAGGTGTAAAAGTGATTTTGATTTGGGACTCCGCGGATCCAAGGCCTGGTAGGATGAAGGGGGATGAGCAACTCAATAATCAGTGCTGTGGCAGTAAGTTACTGCTTGATGACATCCAGGAGTAGCACTTATGTGCCCAAAGAAGGGTCACGCCGTAAGGTCTGCCAGCGTCGCTGGATCGTTGGATGGGCAATATGCACTGTTTCTCATTTTTTGAAAGCCTCAGTCTGTTTATATAGAGGCTCCTGTAGTCATTAACCAGATTTTTAAAGTGTGTCCATTTCTGGGTCTATCTTGTTTTAGGCACTTAGAAGTGGGGTTTGGCTGGAGGGATGTATATTATCTTAATTTTTTTTTTTGTCATAAAATAACATGAATGTAATCGTTAAAAATATAACTGTATATAATGGGCATAATAACTGTATATAATGGGCATAATACTGTGTATAATCATGTATTGTATTATCATGACATTTTGGGGGATTGCTTGGTAAAAATGTTTCAGGATTTACTGTGAGGTCAAATCGTGACCTGGTCGAGTGTTGGAGGTGATAGAGTCGCGAGTCACTTGTATAGGTGTAAAAGAGATTTTGATTTGGGACTCCGCGGATCCAAGGCCTGGTAGGATGAAGGGGGATGAGCAACTCAATAATCAGTGCTGTGGCAGTAAGTTACTGCTTGATGACATCCAGGAGTAGCACTTATGTGCCCAAAGAAGGGTCACGCCGTAAGGTCTGCCAGCGTCGCTGGATCGTTGGATGGGCAATATGCACTGTTTCTCATTTTTTGAAAGCCTCAGTCTGTTTATATAGAGGCTCCTGTAGTCATTAACCAGATTTTTAAAGTGTGTCCATTTCTGGGTCTATCTTGTTTTAGGCACTTAGAAGTGGGGTTTGGCTGGAGGGATGTATATTATCTTAATTTTTTTTTTTTGTCATAAAATAACATGAATGTAATCGTTAAAAATATAACTGTATATAATGGGCATAATAACTGTATATAATGGGCATAATACTGTGTATAATCATGTATTGTATTATCATGACATTTTGGGGGATTGCTTGGTAAAAATGTTTCAGGATTTACTGTGAGGTCAAATCGTGACCTGGTTGAGTGTTGGAGGTGATAGAGTCGCGAGTCACTTGTATAGGTGTAAAAGAGATTTTGATTTGGGACTCCGCGGATCCAAGAAGAAGGGGGATGAGCAAATCAGTGCTGTGGCAGGAAGTGACTGCTTGATGACATCCGTGAGTAGCACTTACCTGCCCGAAGAAGAATCATGCCGTGAGGTCTGCCAGCGTCGCTGGATCGTTGGATGCGTAATATGCACTGTTTCTCATTTTTTGAAAGCCTCAGGGGGAGATTGTCTAAGGTGGAAATGCGGTAAAAACCCCGTTATCGGGGTTTTTACCGCATTTCGGGATGCTCTAAGCATCCCCCGCTGGGTTACCGCGGCGGGTGGCATCGCCAGCGAACCCACTGCCGCCCCGCATGGACCCCCGCCGCCCAGCACGGACCCCCGCCGCCCCGCATTGCCCCCTCACCTGTGTCCGGGCAGCACAGAGCTGTGCTGCCTGGACTTGTGACCTCCTCTCTGCACTGATCCTCTTCCGGGTGCAGGGAGGAGGAGAGCCCGGCGCAGCAGCGCCGGGTGTGGGAGGGAGGGGAGAGCCGCCGGGACCTGCTGTGACCCGGCGACTTTTACCGCAAAGGACAGCTCTTAAAGCAAGAGCTGTCCTTTGCTATAATTATCGCATATATTTGTTTTGTCATAAAATAACATTAATGTAATCGTTAAAAATATAACTATATATCGGGAATAATAACTGTATATAGCGGGCATAATACTATGTATAATCATGTACTATATAATAATGAATGTAATTGTTAAAAATATAACTGTATATAACGGGAATAATAACTGTATATAGCGGGCATAATACTATGTATAATCATGTACTGTATAATAATGAATGTAATTGTTAAAAATGAAACTGTATATAACGGGAATAATAACTGTATATAGCGGGCATAATACTGTGTATACATGTAATCATGTACTGTATAATCATGATATTTTTGGGATTGCTTGATAAAAATCTTTCAGGTTTTACTGTGAGGTCAAATCCTGACCTGGTCGAGTGCTGGAAGTGATAGAGTCGCAAGTCACTTGCAGAGGTGTAAAAGTGATTTTGATTTGGGACTCCGCGGATCCAAGGCCTGGTAGGATGAAGGGGGATGAGCAACTCAATAATCAGTACTGTGGCAGTAAGTTACTGCTTGATGACATCCAGGAGTAGCACTTATGTGCCCAAAGAAGGGTCACGCCGAAAGGTCTGCCAGCGTCGCTGGATCGTTGGATTGGCAATATGCACTGTTTCTCATTTTTTGAAAGTCTCAGTCTGTTTATATAGAGGCTCCTGTAGTCATTAACCAGATTTTTAAAGTGTGTCCATTTCTGGGTCTATCTTGTTTTAGGCACTTAGAAGTGGGGTTTGGCTGGAGGGATGTATATTATCTTAATTTTTTTTTTTTTGTCATAAAATAACATGAATGTAATCGTTAAAAATATAACTGTATATAATGGGCATAATAACTGTATATAATGGGCATAACACTGTGTATAATCATGTATTGTATTATCATGACATTTTGGGGGATTGCTTGGTAAAAATGTTTCAGGATTTACTGTGAGGTCAAATCGTGACCTGGTCGAGTGCTGGAGGTGATAGAGTCGCGAGTCACTTGTATAGGTGTAAAAGAGATTTTGATTTGGGACTCCGCGGATCCAAGAAGAAGAAGGGGGATGAGCAAATCAGTACTGTGGCAGGAAGTGACTGCTTGATGACATCCAGGAGTAGCACTTACCTGCCCGAAGAAGAATCATGCCGTGAGGTCTGCCAGCATCGCTGGATCGTTGGATGCGTAATATGCACTGTTTCTCATTTTTTGAAAGCCTCAGGGGGAGATTGTCTAAGGTGAAAATGCGGTAAAAACCCCGTTATCTGGGTTTTTACCGCATTTCGGGATGCTCTAAGCATCCCCCGCTGGGTTACCGCGGCGGGTGGCATCGCCAGAAAAATCTGGCGATGCCCCATAGAAGCCAATGGGCTTCTAACGCGAACCCACTGCCGCCCCGCACGGACCCCTGCCGCCCAGCACGTAGCCCCGCCGCCCCGCATTGCCCCCTCACCTGTGTCCGGGCAGCACAGAGCTGTGCTGCCTGGACTTGTGACCTCCTCCCTGCACTGATCCTCTTCCGGGTGCAGGGAGGAGGAGATACCGGCGCAGCAGCGCCGGGTGTGGGAGGGAGGGGAGAGCCGCCGGGACCTGCTGTGACCCGGTGACTCTCACCGCAAAGGACAGCTCTTAAAGCAAGAGCTGTCCTTTGCTATAATTATCGCATATATTTGTTTTGTCATAAAATAACATAAATGTAATCGTTAAAAATATAACTATATATCGGCAATAATAACTGTATATATTGGGCATAATACTATGTATAATCATGTACTATATAATAATGAATGTAATTGTTAAAAATATAACTGTATATAACGGGAATAATAACTGTATATAGCGGGCATAATACTGTGTATACATGTAATCATGTACTGTATAATCATGACATTTTTGGGATTGCTTGATAAAAATCTTTCAGGATTTACTGTGAGGTCAAATCCTGACCTGGTCGAGTGCTGGAAGTGATAGAGTCGCTAGTCACTTGCAGAGGTGTAAAAGTGATTTTGATTTGGGACTCCACGTATCCAAGGCCTTGTAGGATGAAGGGGGATGAGCAACTCAATAATCAGTACTGTGGCAGTAAGTTACTGCTTGATGACATACAGGAGTAGCACTTATGTGCCCAAAGAAGGGTCACGCCGTAAGGTCTGCCAGCGTCGCTGGATCATTGGATGGGCAATATGCACTGTTTCTCATTTTTTGAAAGCCTCAGTCTGTTTATATAGAGGCTCCTGTAGTCATTAACCAGATTTTTAAAGTGTGTCCATTTCTGGGTCTATCTTGTTTTAGGCACTTAGAAGTGGGGTTTGGCTGGAGGAATGTATATTATCTTAATTTATTTATTTTTGTCATAAAATAACATAAATGTAATCGTTAAAAATATAACTGTATATAATGGGCATAATAACTGTATATAATGGGCAAAACACTGTGTATAATCATGTATTGTATTATCATGACATTTTGGGGGATTGCTTGGTAAAAATGTTTCAGGATTTACTGTGAGGTCAAATCGTGACCTGGTCGAGTGCTGGAGGTGATAGAGTCGCGAGTCACTTGTATAGGTAGGTGTAAAAGAGATTTTGATTTGGGACTCCGCGGATCCAAGAAGAAGAAGGGGGATGAGCAAATCAATTAGCAGTACTGTGGCAGGAAGTGACTGCTTGATGACATCCAGGAGTAGCACTTACCTGCCCGAAGAAGAATCATGCCGTGAGGTCTGCCAGCGTCGCTGGATCGTTGGATGCGTAATATGCACTGTTTCTCATTTTTTGAAAGCCTCACGGGGAGATTGTCTAAGGTGGAAATGCGGTAAAAACCCCGTTATCGGGGTTTTTACCGCATTTCGGGATGCTCTAAGCATCCCCCGCTGGGTTACCGCGGCGGGTGGCATCGCCAGAAAAATCTGGCGATGCCCCATAGAAGCCAATGGGCTTCTAACGCGAACCCACTGCCGCCCCGCACGGACCCCCGCCGCCCCGCATTGCCCCCTCACCTGTGTCCGGGCAGCACAGAGCTGTGCTGCCTGGACTTGTGACCTCCTCCCTGCACTGATCCTCTTCCGGGTGCAGGGAGGAGGAGAGCCCGGCGCAGCAGCGCCGGGTGTGGGAGGGGAGAGCTGCCGGGACCTGCTGTGACCCGGCGACTCTCACAGCAAACGACAGCTCTTAAAGCAAGAGCTGTCCTTTGCTATAATTATCGCATATATTTGTTTTGTCATAAAATAACATGAATGTAATCGTTAAAAATATAACTATATTTCGGGAATAATAACTGTATATAGCGGGCATAATACTATGTATAATCATGTACTATATAATAATGAATGTAATTGTTAAAAATATAACTGTATATAACGGGAATAATAACTGTATATAGCGGGCATAATACTGTGTATACATGTAATCATGTACTGTATAATCATGACATTTTTGGGATTGCTTGATAAAAATCTTTCAGGATTTACTGTGAGGTCAAATCCTGACCTGGTCGAGTTCTGGAAGTGATAGAGTCGCGAGTCACTTGCAGAGGTGTAAAAGTGATTTTGATTTGGGACTCCGCGGATCCAAGGCCTGGTAGGATGAAGGGGGATGAGCAACTCAATAATCAGTGCTGTGGCAGTAAGTTACTGCTTGATGACATCCAGGAGTAGCACTTATGTGCCCAAAGAAGGGTCACGCCGTAAGGTCTGCCAGCGTCGCTGGATCGTTGGATGGGCAATATGCACTGTTTCTCATTTTTTGAAAGCCTCAGTCTGTTTATATAGAGGCTCCTGTAGTCATTAACCAGATTTTTAAAGTGTGTCCATTTCTGGGTCTATCTTGTTTTAGGCACTTAGAAGTGGGGTTTGGCTGGAGGGATGTATATTATCTTAATTTTTTTTTTTTGTCATAAAATAACATGAATGTAATCGTTAAAAATATAACTGTATATAATGGGCATAATAACTGTATATAATGGGCATAATACTGTGTATAATCATGTATTGTATTATCATGACATTTTGGGGGATTGCTTGGTAAAAATGTTTCAGGATTTACTGTGAGGTCAAATCGTGACCTGGTTGAGTGTTGGAGGTGATAGAGTCGCGAGTCACTTGTATAGGTGTAAAAGAGATTTTGATTTGGGACTCCGCGGATCCAAGAAGAAGGGGGATGAGCAAATCAGTGCTGTGGCAGGAAGTGACTGCTTGATGACATCCGGGAGTAGCACTTACCTGCCCGAAGAAGAATCATGCCGTGAGGTCTGCCAGCGTCGCTGGATCGTTGGATGCGTAATATGCACTGTTTCTCATTTTTTGAAAGCCTCAGGGGGAGATTGTCTAAGGTGGAAATGCGGTAAAAACCCCGTTATCGGGGTTTTTACCGCATTTCGGGATGCTCTAAGCATCCCCCGCTGGGTTACCGCGGCGGGTGGCATCGCCAGCGAACCCACTGCCGCCCCGCATGGACCCCCGCCGCCCAGCACGGACCCCCGCCGCCCCGCATTGCCCCCTCACCTGTGTCCGGGCAGCACAGAGCTGTGCTGCCTGGACTTGTGACCTCCTCTCTGCACTGATCCTCTTCCGGGTGCAGGGAGGAGGAGAGCCCGGCGCAGCAGCGCCGGGTGTGGGAGGGAGGGGAGAGCCGCCGGGACCTGCTGTGACCCGGCGACTCTCACCGCAAAGGACAGCTCTTAAAGCAAGAGCTGTCCTTTGCTATAATTATCGCATATATTTGTTTTGTCATAAAATAACATTAATGTAATCGTTAAAAATATAACTATATATCGGGAATAATAACTGTATATAGCGGGCATAATACTATGTATAATCATGTACTATATAATAATGAATGTAATTGTTAAAAATATAACTGTATATAACGGGAATAATAACTGTATATAGCGGGCATAATACTATGTATAATCATGTACTGTATAATAATGAATGTAATTGTTAAAAATGAAACTGTATATAACGGGAATAATAACTGTATATAGCGGGCATAATACTGTGTATACATGTAATCATGTACTGTATAATCATGATATTTTTGGGATTGCTTGATAAAAATCTTTCAGGTTTTACTGTGAGGTCAAATCCTGACCTGGTCGAGTGCTGGAAGTGATAGAGTCGCAAGTCACTTGCAGAGGTGTAAAAGTGATTTTGATTTGGGACTCCGCGGATCCAAGGCCTGGTAGGATGAAGGGGGATGAGCAACTCAATAATCAGTACTGTGGCAGTAAGTTACTGCTTGATGACATCCAGGAGTAGCACTTATGTGCCCAAAGAAGGGTCACGCCGAAAGGTCTGCCAGCGTCGCTGGATCGTTGGATTGGCAATATGCACTGTTTCTCATTTTTTGAAAGTCTCAGTCTGTTTATATAGAGGCTCCTGTAGTCATTAACCAGATTTTTAAAGTGTGTCCATTTCTGGGTCTATCTTGTTTTAGGCACTTAGAAGTGGGGTTTGGCTGGAGGGATGTATATTATCTTAATTTTTTTTTTTTTGTCATAAAATAACATGAATGTAATCGTTAAAAATATAACTGTATATAATGGGCATAATAACTGTATATAATGGGCATAACACTGTGTATAATCATGTATTGTATTATCATGACATTTTGGGGGATTGCTTGGTAAAAATGTTTCAGGATTTACTGTGAGGTCAAATCGTGACCTGGTCGAGTGCTGGAGGTGATAGAGTCGCGAGTCACTTGTATAGGTGTAAAAGAGATTTTGATTTGGGACTCCGCGGATCCAAGAAGAAGAAGGGGGATGAGCAAATCAGTACTGTGGCAGGAAGTGACTGCTTGATGACATCCAGGAGTAGCACTTACCTGCCCGAAGAAGAATCATGCCGTGAGGTCTGCCAGCATCGCTGGATCGTTGGATGCGTAATATGCACTGTTTCTCATTTTTTGAAAGCCTCAGGGGGAGATTGTCTAAGGTGAAAATGCGGTAAAAACCCCGTTATCTGGGTTTTTACCGCATTTCGGGATGCTCTAAGCATCCCCCGCTGGGTTACCGCGGCGGGTGGCATCGCCAGAAAAATCTGGCGATGCCCCATAGAAGCCAATGGGCTTCTAACGCGAACCCACTGCCGCCCCGCACGGACCCCCGCCGCCCAGCACGGACCCCCGCCGCCCCGCATTGCCCCCTCACCTGTGTCCGGGCAGCACAGAGCTGTGCTGCCTGGACTTGTGACCTCCTCCCTGCACTGATCCTCTTCCGGGTGCAGGGAGGAGGAGAGACCGGCGCAGCAGCGCCGGGTGTGGGAGGGAGGGGAGAGCCGCCGGGACCTGCTGTGACCCGGTGACTCTCACCGCAAAGGACAGCTCTTAAAGCAAGAGCTGTCCTTTGCTATAATTATCGCATATATTTGTTTTGTCATAAAATAACATAAATGTAATCGTTAAAAATATAACTATATATCGGGAATAATAACTGTATATAGCGGGCATAATACTATGTATAATCATGTACTATATAATAATGAATGTAATTGTTAAAAATATAACTGTATATAACGGGAATAATAACTGTATATAGCGGGCATAATACTATGTATAATCATGTACTGTATAATAATGAATGTAATTGTTAAAAATATAACTGTATATAACGGGAATAATAACTGTATATAGCGGGCATAATACTGTGTATACATGTAATCATGTACTGTATAATCATGACATTTTTGGGATTGCTTGATAAAAATCTTTCAGGATTTACTGTGAGGTCAAATCCTGACCTGGTCGAGTGCTGGAAGTGATAGAGTCGCGAGTCACTTGCAGAGGTGTAAAAGTGATTTTGATTTGGGACTCCGCGGATCCAAGGCCTTGTAGGATGAAGGGGGATGAGCAACTCAATAATCAGTACTGTGGCAGTAAGTTACTGCTTGATGACATCCAGGAGTAGCACTTATGTGCCCAAAGAAGGGTCACGCCGTAAGGTCTGCCAGCGTCGCTGGATCGTTGGATGGGCAATATGCACTGTTTCTCATTTTTTGAAAGCCTTAGTCTGTTTATATAGAGGCTCCTGTAGTCATTAACCAGATTTTTAAAGTGTGTCCATTTCTGGGTCTATCTTGTTTTAGGCACTTAGAAGTGGGGTTTGGCTGGAGGGATGTATATTATCTTAATTTTTTTTTTTTTTGTCATAAAATAACATGAATGTAATCGTTAAAAATATAAATGTATATAATGGGCATAATAACTGTATATAATGGGCAAAACACTGTGTATAATCATGTATTGTATTATCATGACATTTTGGGGGATTGCTTGGTAAAAATGTTTCAGGATTTACTGTGAGGTCAAATCGTGACCTGGTCGAGTGCTGGAGGTGATAGAGTCGCGAGTCACTTGTATAGGTGTAAAAGAGATTTTGATTTGGGACTCCGCGGATCCAAGAAGAAGAAGGGGGATGAGCAAATCAGTACTGTGGCAGGAAGTGACTGCTTGATGACATCCAGGAGTAGCACTTACCTGCCCGAAGAAGTATCATGCCGTGAGGTCTGCCAGCGTCGCTGGATCGTTGGATGCGTAATATGCACTGTTTCTCATTTTTTGAAAGCCTCAGGGGGAGATTGTCTAAGGTAAAAACCTTGTTATCGGGGTTTTTACCGCATTTCGGGATGCTCTAAGCATCCCCCGCTGGGTTACCGCAGCGGGCGGCATCGCCTGAAAAATCTGGCGATGCCCCATAGAAGCCAATGGGCTTCTAACGCGAACCCACTGCCGCCCCGCACGGACCCCCGCCGCCCAGCACGGACCCCCGCCGCCCCGCATTGCCCCCTCACCTGTGTCCGGGCAGCACAGAGCTGTGCTGCCTGGACTTGTGACCTCCTCCCTGCACTGATCCTCTTCCGGGTGCAGGGAGGAGGAAAGCCCGGCGCAGCAGCGCCGGGTGTGGGAGGGAGGGGAGAGCCGCCGGGAACTGCTGTGACCCGGCGACTCTCACCGCAAAGGACAGCTCTTAAAGCAAGAGCTGTCCTTTGCTATAATTATCGCATATATTTGTTTTGTCATAAAATAACATGAATGTAATCGTTAAAAATATAACTATATATCGGCAATAATAACTGTATATATTGGGCATAATACTATGTATAATCATGTACTATATAATAATGAATGTAATTGTTAAAAATATAACTGTATATAACGGGAATAATAACTGTATATAGCGGGCATAATACTGTGTATACATGTAATCATGTACTGTATAATCATGACATTTTTGGGATTGCTTGATAAAAATCTTTCAGGATTTACTGTGAGGTCAAATCCTGACCTGGTCGAGTGCTGGAAGTGATAGAGTCGCTAGTCACTTGCAGAGGTGTAAAAGTGATTTTGATTTGGGACTCCACGGATCCAAGGCCTTGTAGGATGAAGGGGGATGAGCAACCAAATAATCAGTACTGTGGCAGTAAGTTACTGCTTGATGACATCCAGGAGTAGCACTTATGTGCCCAAAGAAGGGTCACGCCGAAAGGTCTGCCAGCGTCGCTGGATCGTTGGATGGGCAATATGCACTGTTTCTCATTTTTTGAAAGCCTCAGTCTGTTTATATAGAGGCTCCTGTAGTCATTAACCAGATTTTTAAAGTGTGTCCATTTCTGGGTCTATCTTGTTTTAGGCACTTAGAAGTGGGGTTTGGCTGGAGGGATGTATATTATCTTAATTTTTTTTTTTTTGTCATAAAATAACATGAATGTAATCGTTAAAAATATAACTGTATATAATGGGCATAATAACTGTTTATAATGGGCATAACACTGTGTATAATCATGTATTGTATTATCATGACATTTTGGGGGATTGCTTGGTAAAAATGTTTCAGGATTTACTGTGAGGTCAAATCGTGACCTGGTCGAGTGCTGGAGGTGATAGAGTCGCGAGTCACTTGTATAGGTGTAAAAGAGATTTTGATTTGGGACTCCGCGGATCCAAGAAGAAGAAGGGGGATGAGCAAATCAGTACTGTGGCAGGAAGTGACTGCTTGATGACATCCAGGAGTAGCACTTACCTGCCCGAAGAAGAATCATGCCGTGAGGTCTGCCAGCATCGCTGGATCGTTGAATGCGTAATATGCACTGTTTCTCATTTTTTGAAAGCCTCAGGGGGAGATTGTCTAAGGTGAAAATGCGGTAAAAACCCCGTTATCTGGGTTTTTACTGCATTTCGGGATGCTCTAAGCATCCCCCGCTGGGTTACCGCGGCGGGTGGCATCGCCAGAAAAATCTGGCGATGCCCCATAGAAGCCAATGGGCTTCTAACGCGAACCCACTGCCGCCCCGCACGGACCCCCGCCGCCCAGCACGGACCCCCGCCGCCCCGCATTGCCCCCTCACCTGTGTCCGGGCAGCACAGAGCTGTGCTGCCTGGACTTGTGACCTCCTCCCTGCACTGATCCTCTTCCGGGTGCAGGGAGGAGGAGAGACCGGCGCAGCAGCGCCGGGTGTGGGAGGGAGGGGAGAGCCGCCGGGACCTGCTGTGACCCGGTGACTCTCACCGCAAAGGACAGCTCTTAAAGCAAGAGCTGTCCTTTGCTATAATTATCGCATATATTTGTTTTGTCATAAAATAACATGAATGTAATCGTTAAAAATATAACTATATATCGGGAATAATAACTGTATATATTGGGCATAATACTATGTATAATCATGTACTATATAATAATGAATGTAATTGTTAAAAATATAACTGTATATAACGGGAATAATAACTGTATATAGCGGGCATAATACTATGTATAATCATGTACTGTATAATAATGAATGTAATTGTTAAAAATATAACTGTATATAACGGGAATAATAACTGTATATAGCGGGCATAATACTGTGTATACATGTAATCATGTACTGTATAATCATGACATTTTTGGGATTGCTTGATAAAAATCTTTCAGGATTTACTGTGAGGTCAAATCCTGACCTGGTCGAGTGCTGGAAGTGATAGAGTCGCGAGTCACTTGCAGAGGTGTAAAAGTGATTTTGATTTGGGACTCCGCGGATCCAAGGCCTGGTAGGATGAAGGGGGATGAGCAACTCAATAATCAGTACTGTGGCAGTAAGTTACTGCTTGATGACATCCAGGAGTAGCACTTATGTGCCCAAAGAAGGGTCACGCCGTAAGGTCTGCCAGCGTCGCTGGATCGTTGGATGGGCAATATGCACTGTTTCTCATTTTTTGAAAGCCTTAGTCTGTTTATATAGAGGCTCCTGTAGTCATTAACCAGATTTTTAAAGTGTGTCCATTTCTTGGTCTATCTTGTTTTAGGCACTTAGAAGTGGGGTTTGGCTGGAGGGATGTATATTATCTTAATTTTTTTTTTTTTTTGTCATAAAATAACATGAATGTAATCGTTAAAAATATAACTGTATATAATGGGCATAATAACTGTATATAATGGGCAAAACACTGTGTATAATCATGTATTGTATTATCATGACATTTTGGGGGATTGCTTGGTAAAAATGTTTCAGGATTTACTGTGAGGTCAAATCGTGACCTGGTCGAGTGCTGGAGGTGATAGAGTCGCGAGTCACTTGTATAGGTGTAAAAGAGATTTTGATTTGGGACTCCGCGGATCCAAGAAGAAGAAGGGGGATGAGCAAATCAGTACTGTGGCAGGAAGTGACTGCTTGATGACATCCAGGAGTAGCACTTACCTGCCCGAAGAAGTATCATGCCGTGAGGTCTGCCAGCGTCGCTGGATCGTTGGATGCGTAATTTGCACTGTTTCTCATTTTTTGAAAGCCTCAGGGGGAGATTGTCTAAGGTGGAAATGCGGTAAAAACCCCGTTATCAGGGTTTTTACCGCATTTCGGGATGCTCTAAGCATCCCCCGCTGGGTTACCGCGGCGGGTGGCATCGCCAGCGAACCCACTGCCGCCCCGCATGGACCCCCGCCGCCCAGCATGGACCCCCGCCGCCCCGCATTGCCCCCTCACCTGTGTCCGGGCAGCACAGAGCTGTGCTGCCTGGACTTGTGACCTCCTCCCTGCACTGATCCTTTTCTGGGGGCAGGGTGGAGGAGAGCCCGGCGCAGCAACGCCGGGTGTGGGAGGGAGGGGAGAGCTGCCGGGACCTGCTGTGACCCGGCGACTCTCACCGCAAAGGACAGCTCTTAAAGCAAGAGCTGTCCTTTGCTATAATTATCGCATATATTTGTTTTGTCATAAAATAACATGAATGTAATCGTTAAAAATATAACTATATATCGGCAATAATAACTGTATATATTGGGCATAATACTATGTATAATCATGTACTATATAATAATGAATGTAATTGTTAAAAATATAACTGTATATAACGGGAATAATAACTGTATATAGCGGGCATAATACTGTGTATACATGTAATCATGTACTGTATAATCATGACATTTTTGGGATTGCTTGATAAAAATCTTTCAGGATTTACTGTGAGGTCAAATCCTGACCTGGTCGAGTGCTGGAAGTGATAGAGTCGCTAGTCACTTGCAGAGGTGTAAAAGTGATTTTGATTTGGGACTCCACGGATCCAAGGCCTTGTAGGATGAAGGGGGATGAGCAACCAAATAATCAGTACTGTGGCAGTAAGTTACTGCTTGATGACATCCAGGAGTAGCACTTATGTGCCCAAAGAAGGGTCACGCCGAAAGGTCTGCCAGCGTCGCTGGATCGTTGGATGGGCAATATGCACTGTTTCTCATTTTTTGAAAGCCTCAGTCTGTTTATATAGAGGCTCCTGTAGTCATTAACCAGATTTTTAAAGTGTGTCCATTTCTGGGTCTATCTTGTTTTAGGCACTTAGAAGTGGGGTTTGGCTGGAGGGATGTATATTATCTTAATTTTTTTTTTTTTTGTCATAAAATAACATGAATGTAATCGTTAAAAATATAACTGTATATAATGGGCATAATAACTGTTTATAATGGGCATAACACTGTGTATAATCATGTATTGTATTATCATGACATTTTGGGGGATTGCTTGGTAAAAATGTTTCAGGATTTACTGTGAGGTCAAATCGTGACCTGGTCGAGTGCTGGAGGTGATAGAGTCGCGAGTCACTTGTATAGGTGTAAAAGAGATTTTGATTTGGGACTCCGCGGATCCAAGAAGAAGAAGGGGGATGAGCAAATCAGTACTGTGGCAGGAAGTGACTGCTTGATGACATCCAGGAGTAGCACTTACCTGCCCGAAGAAGAATCATGCCGTGAGGTCTGCCAGCATCGCTGGATCGTTGAATGCGTAATATGCACTGTTTCTCATTTTTTGAAAGCCTCAGGGGGAGATTGTCTAAGGTGAAAATGCGGTAAAAACCCCGTTATCTGGGTTTTTACCGCATTTCGGGATGCTCTAAGCATCCCCCGCTGGGTTACCGCGGCGGGTGGCATCGCCAGAAAAATCTGGCGATGCCCCATAGAAGCCAATGGGCTTCTAACGCGAACCCACTGCCGCCCCGCACGGACCCCCGCCGCCCAGCACGGACCCCCGCCGCCCCGCATTGCCCCCTCACCTGTGTCCGGGCAGCACAGAGCTGTGCTGCCTGGACTTGTGACCTCCTCCCTGCACTGATCCTCTTCCGGGTGCAGGGAGGAGGAGAGACCGGCGCAGCAGCGCCGGGTGTGGGAGGGAGGGGAGAGCCGCCGGGACCTGCTGTGACCCGGTGACTCTCACCGCAAAGGACAGCTCTTAAAGCAAGAGCTGTCCTTTGCTATAATTATCGCATATATTTGTTTTGTCATAAAATAACATGAATGTAATCGTTAAAAATATAACTATATATCGGGAATAATAACTGTATATATTGGGCATAATACTATGTATAATCATGTACTATATAATAATGAATGTAATTGTTAAAAATATAACTGTATATAACGGGAATAATAACTGTATATAGCGGGCATAATACTATGTATAATCATGTACTGTATAATAATGAATGTAATTGTTAAAAATATAACTGTATATAACGGGAATAATAACTGTATATAGCGGGCATAATACTGTGTATACATGTAATCATGTACTGTATAATCATGACATTTTTGGGATTGCTTGATAAAAATCTTTCAGGATTTACTGTGAGGTCAAATCCTGACCTGGTCGAGTGCTGGAAGTGATAGAGTCGCGAGTCACTTGCAGAGGTGTAAAAGTGATTTTGATTTGGGACTCCGCGGATCCAAGGCCTTGTAGGATGAAGGGGGATGAGCAACTCAATAATCAGTACTGTGGCAGTAAGTTACTGCTTGATGACATCCAGGAGTAGCACTTATGTGCCCAAAGAAGGGTCACGCCGTAAGGTCTGCCAGCGTCGCTGGATCGTTGGATGGGCAATATGCACTGTTTCTCATTTTTTGAAAGCCTTAGTCTGTTTATATAGAGGCTCCTGTAGTCATTAACCAGATTTTTAAAGTGTGTCCATTTCTTGGTCTATCTTGTTTTAGGCACTTAGAAGTGGGGTTTGGCTGGAGGGATGTATATTATCTTAATTTTTTTTTTTTTTTTGTCATAAAATAACATGAATGTAATCGTTAAAAATATAACTGTATATAATGGGCATAATAACTGTATATAATGGGCAAAACACTGTGTATAATCATGTATTGTATTATCATGACATTTTGGGGGATTGCTTGGTAAAAATGTTTCAGGATTTACTGTGAGGTCAAATCGTGACCTGGTCGAGTGCTGGAGGTGATAGAGTCGCGAGTCACTTGTATAGGTGTAAAAGAGATTTTGATTTGGGACTCCGCGGATCCAAGAAGAAGAAGGGGGATGAGCAAATCAGTACTGTGGCAGGAAGTGACTGCTTGATGACATCCAGGAGTAGCACTTACCTGCCCGAAGAAGTATCATGCCGTGAGGTCTGCCAGCGTCGCTGGATCGTTGGATGCGTAATTTGCACTGTTTCTCATTTTTTGAAAGCCTCAGGGGGAGATTGTCTAAGGTGGAAATGCGGTAAAAACCCCGTTATCAGGGTTTTTACCGCATTTCGGGATGCTCTAAGCATCCCCCGCTGGGTTACCGCGGCGGGTGGCATCGCCAGCGAACCCACTGCCGCCCCGCATGGACCCCCGCCGCCCAGCATGGACCCCCGCCGCCCCGCATTGCCCCCTCACCTGTGTCCGGGCAGCACAGAGCTGTGCTGCCTGGACTTGTGACCTCCTCCCTGCACTGATCCTTTTCTGGGTGCAGGGAGGAGGAGAGCCCGGCGCAGCAACGCCGGGTGTGGGAGGGAGGGGAGAGCTGCCGGGACCTGCTGTGACCCGGCGACTCTCACCGCAAAGGACAGCTCTTAAAGCAAGAGCTGTCCTTTGCTATAATTATCGCATATATTTGTTTTGTCATAAAATAACATGAATGTAATCGTTAAAAATATAACTATATATCGGGAATAATAACTGTATATATTGGGCATAATACTATGTATAATCATGTACTATATAATAATGAATGTAATTGTTAAAAATATAACTGTATATAACGGGAATAATAACTGTATATAGCGGGCATAATACTATGTATAATCATGTACTGTATAATAATGAATGTAATTGTTAAAAATATAACTGTATATAACGGGAATAATAACTGTATATAGCGGGCATAATACTGTGTATACATGTAATCATGTACTGTATAATCATGACATTTTTGGGATTGCTTGATAAAAATCTTTCAGGATTTACTGTGAGGTCAAATCCTGACCTGGTCGAGTGCTGGAAGTGATAGAGTCGCGAGTCACTTGCAGAGGTGTAAAAGTGATTTTGATTTGGGACTCCGCGGATCCAAGGCCTTGTAGGATGAAGGGGGATGAGCAACTCAATAATCAGTACTGTGGCAGTAAGTTACTGCTTGATGACATCCAGGAGTAGCACTTATGTGCCCAAAGAAGGGTCACGCCGTAAGGTCTGCCAGCGTCGCTGGATCGTTGGATGGGCAATATGCACTGTTTCTCATTTTTTGAAAGCCTTAGTCTGTTTATATAGAGGCTCCTGTAGTCATTAACCAGATTTTTAAAGTGTGTCCATTTCTTGGTCTATCTTGTTTTAGGCACTTAGAAGTGGGGTTTGGCTGGAGGGATGTATATTATCTTAATTTTTTTTTTTTTTTGTCATAAAATAACATGAATGTAATCGTTAAAAATATAACTGTATATAATGGGCATAATAACTGTATATAATGGGCAAAACACTGTGTATAATCATGTATTGTATTATCATGACATTTTGGGGGATTGCTTGGTAAAAATGTTTCAGGATTTACTGTGAGGTCAAATCGTAACCTGGTCGAGTGCTGGAGGTGATAGAGTCGCGAGTCACTTGTATAGGTGTAAAAGAGATTTTGATTTGGGACTCCGCGGATCCAAGAAGAAGAAGGGGGATGAGCAAATCAGTACTGTGGCAGGAAGTGACTGCTTGATGACATCCAGGAGTAGCACTTACCTGCCCGAAGAAGTATCATGCCGTGAGGTCTGCCAGCGTCGCTGGATCGTTGGATGCGTAATTTGCACTGTTTCTCATTTTTTGAAAGCCTCAGGGGGAGATTGTCTAAGGTGGAAATGCGGTAAAAACCCCGTTATCAGGGTTTTTACCGCATTTCGGGATGCTCTAAGCATCCCCCGCTGGGTTACCGCGGCGGGTGGCATCGCCAGCGAACCCACTGCCGCCCCGCATGGACCCCCGCCGCCCAGCATGGACCCCCGCCGCCCCGCATTGCCCCCTCACCTGTGTCCGGGCAGCACAGAGCTGTGCTGCCTGGACTTGTGACCTCCTCCCTGCACTGATCCTTTTCTGGGTGCAGGGAGGAGGAGAGCCCGGCGCAGCAACGCCGGGTGTGGGAGGGAGGGGAGAGCTGCCGGGACCTGCTGTGACCCGGCGACTCTCACCGCAAAGGACAGCTCTTAAAGCAAGAGCTGTCCTTTGCTATAATTATCGCATATATTTGTTTTGTCATAAAATAACATTAATGTAATCGTTAAAAATATAACTATATATCGGGAATAATAACTGTATATAGCGGGCATAATACTATGTATAATCATGTACTACTATATAATAATGAATGTAATTGTTAAAAATATAACTGTATATAACGGGAATAATAACTTTATATAGCGGGCATAATACTATGTATAATCATGTACTGTATAATAATGAATGTAATTGTTAAAAATATAACTGTATATAACGGGAATAATAACTGTATATAGCGGGCATAATACTGTGTATACATGTAATCATGTACTGTATAATCATGACATTTTTGGGATTGCTTGATAAAAATATTTCAGAATTTACTGTGAGGTCAAATCCTGACCTGGTCGAGTGCTGGAAGTGATAGAGTCGCGAGTCACTTGCAGAGGTGTAAAAGTGATTTTGATTTGGGACTCCGCGGATCCAAGGCCTGGTAGGATGAAGGGGGATGAGCAACTCAATAATCAGTACTGTGGCAGTAAGTTACTGCTTGATGACATCCAGGAGTAGCACTTATGTGCCCAAAGAAGGGTTACGCCGAAAGGTCTGCCAGCGTCGCTGGATCGTTGGATGGGCAATATGCACTGTTTCTCATTTTTTGAAAGCCTCAGTCTGTTTATATAGAGGCTCCTGTAGTCATTAACCAGATTTTTAAAGTGTGTCCATTTCTGGGTCTATCTTGTTTTAGGCACTTAGAAGTGGGGTTTGGCTGGAGGGATGTATATTATCTTAATTTTTTTTTTTATCATAAAATAACATGAATGTAATCGTTAAAAATATAACTGTATATAATGGGCATAATAACTGTATATAATGGGCATAACACTGTGTATAATCATGTATTGTATTATCATGACATTTTGGGGGATTGCTTGGTAAAAATGTTTCAGGATTTACTGTGAGGTCAAATCGTGACCTGGTCGAGTGCTGGAGGTGATAGAGTCGCGAGTCACTTGTATAGGTCTAAAAGAGATTTTGATTTGGGACTCCGCGGATCCAAGAAGAAGAAGGGGGATGAGCAAATCAGTACTGTGGCAGGAAGTGACTGCTTGATGACATCCAGGAGTAGCACTTACCTGCCCGAAGAAGAATCATGCCGTGAGGTCTGCCAGCGTCGCTGGATCGTTGGATGCGTAATATGCACTGTTTCTCATTTTTTGAAAGCCTCAGGGGGAGATTGTCTAAGGTGGAAATGCGGTAAAACCCCCATTATCGGGTTTTTACCGCATTGCGGGATGCTCTAAGCATCCCCCGCTGGGTTACCGCGGCGGGTGGCATCGCCAGAAAAATCTGGCGATGCCCCATAGAAGCCAATGGGCTTCTAACGCAAACCCACTGCCACCCCGCACGGACCCCCGCCGCCCAGCACGGACCCCCGCCGCCCAGCACGGACCCCCGCCGCCCCGCACGGACCCCCGCCGCCCAGCACGGACCCCCGCCGCCCCGCATTGCCCCCTCACCTGTGTCCGGGCAGCACAGAGCTGTGCTGCCTGGACTTGTGACCTCCTCCCTGCACTGATCCTCTTCCGGGTGCAGGGAGGAGGAGAGCCCGGCGCAGCAGCGCCGGGTGTGGGAGGGAGGGGAGAGCCGCCGGGACCTGTTGTGACCTGGCGACTCTCACCGCAAAGGACAGCTCTTAAAGCAAGAGCTGTCCTTTGCTATAATTATCGCATATATTTGTTTTGTCATAAAATAACATGAATGTAATCGTTAAAAATATAACTATATATCGGGAATAATAACTGTATATAGCGGGCATAATACTATGTATAATCATGAACTATATAATAATGAATGTAATTGTTAAAAATATAACTGTATATAACGGGAATAATAACTGTATATAGCCGGCATAATACTATGTATAATCATGTACTGTATAATAATGAATGTAATTGTTAAAAATATAACTGTATATAACGGGAATAATAACTGTATATAGCGGGCATAATACTGTGTATACATGTAATCATGTACTGTATAATCATGACATTTTTGGGATTGCTTGATAAAAATCTTTCAGGATTTACTGTGAGGTCAAATCCTGACCTGGTCGAGTGCTGGAAGGGATAGAGTCGCGAGTCACTTGCAGAGGTGTAAAAGTGATTTTGATTTGGGACTCCGCGGATCCAAGGCCTGGTAGGATGAAGGGGATGAGCAACTCAATAATCAGTACTGTGGCAGTAAGTTACTGCTTGATGACATCCAGGAGTAGCACTTATGTGCCCAAAGAAGGGTCACGCCGTAAGGTCTGCCAGCGTCGCTGGATCGTTGGATGGGCAATATGCACTGTTTCTCATTTTTTGAAAGCCTTAGTCTGTTTATATAGAGGCTCCTGTAGTCATTAACCAGATTTTTAAAGTGTGTCCATTTCTGGGTCTATCTTGTTTTAGGCACTTAGAAGTGGGGTTTGGCTGGAGGGATGTATATTATCTTAATTTTTTTTTTTTTGTCATAAAATAACATGAATGTAATCGTTAAAAATATAACTGTATATAATGGGCATAATAACTGTATATAATGGGCAAAACACTGTGTATAATCATGTATTGTATTATCATGACATTTTGGGGGATTGCTTGGTAAAAATGTTTCAGGATTTACTGTGAGGTCAAATCGTGACCTGGTCGAGTGCTGGAGGTGATAGAGTCGCGAGTCACTTGTATAGGTGTAAAAGAGATTTTGATTTGGGACTCCGCGGATCCAAGAAGAAGAAGGGGGATGAGCAAATCAGTACTGTGGCAGGAAGTGACTGCTTGATGACATCCAGGAGTAGCACTTACCTGCCCGAAGAAGAATCATGCCGTGAGGTCTGCCAGCGTCGCTGGATCGTTGGATGCGTAACATGCACTGTTTCTCATTTTTTGAAAGCCTCAGGGGGAGATTGTCTAAGGTGGAAATGCGGTAAAACCCCCATTATCGGGTTTTTACCGCATTGCGGGATGCTCTAAGCAGCCCCCGCTGGGTTACCGCGGCGGGTGGCATCGCCAGAAAAATCTGGCGATGCCCCATAGAAGCCAATGGGCTTCTAACGCAAACCCACTGCCACCCCGCACGGACCCCCGCCGCCCAGCACGGACCCCCGCCGCCCAGCACGGACCCCCGCCGCCCCGCACGGACCCCCGCCGCCCAGCACGGACCCCCGCCGCCCCGCATTGCCCCCTCACCTGTGTCCGGGCAGCACAGAGCTGTGCTGCCTGGACTTGTGACCTCCTCCCTGCACTGATCCTCTTCCGGGTGCAGGGAGGAGGAGAGCCCGGCGCAGCAGCGCCGGGTGTGGGAGGGAGGGGAGAGCCGCCGGGACCTGTTGTGACCCGGCGACTCTCACCGCAAAGGACAGCTCTTAAAGCAAGAGCTGTCCTTTGCTATAATTATCGCATATATTTGTTTTGTCATAAAATAACATGAATGTAATCGTTAAAAATATAACTATATATCGGGAATAATAACTGTATATAGCGGGCATAATACTATATATAATCATGAACTATATAATAATGAATGTAATTGTTAAAAATATAACTGTATATAACGGGAATAATAACTGTATATAGCCGGCATAATACTATGTATAATCATGTACTGTATAATAATGAATGTAATTGTTAAAAATATAACTGTATATAACGGGAATAATAACTGTATATAGCGGGCATAATACTGTGTATACATGTAATCATGTACTGTATAATCATGACATTTTTGGGATTGCTTGATAAAAATCTTTCAGGATTTACTGTGAGGTCAAATCCTGACCTGGTCGAGTGCTGGAAGGGATAGAGTCGCGAGTCACTTGCAGAGGTGTAAAAGTGATTTTGATTTGGGACTCCGCGGATCCAAGGCCTGGTAGGATGAAGGGGATGAGCAACTCAATAATCAGTACTGTGGCAGTAAGTTACTGCTTGATGACATCCAGGAGTAGCACTTATGTGCCCAAAGAAGGGTCACGCCGTAAGGTCTGCCAGCGTCGCTGGATCGTTGGATGGGCAATATGCACTGTTTCTCATTTTTTGAAAGCCTTAGTCTATTTATATAGAGGCTCCTGTAGTCATTAACCAGATTTTTAAAGTGTGTCCATTTCTGGGTCTATCTTGTTTTAGGCACTTAGAAGTGGGGTTTGGCTGGAGGGATGTATATTATCTTAATTTTTTTTTTTTTTGTCATAAAATAACATGAATGTAATCGTTAAAAATATAACTGTATATAATGGGCATAATAACTGTATATAATGGGCAAAACACTGTGTATAATCATGTATTGTATTATCATGACATTTTGGGGGATTGCTTGGTAAAAATGTTTCAGGATTTACTGTGAGGTCAAATCGTGACCTGGTCGAGTGCTGGAGGTGATAGAGTCGCGAGTCACTTGTATAGGTGTAAAAGAGATTTTGATTTGGGACTCCGCGGATCCAAGAAGAAGAAGGGGGATGAGCAAATCAGTACTGTGGCAGGAAGTGACTGCTTGATGACATCCAGGAGTAGCACTTACCTGCCCGAAGAAGAATCATGCCGTGAGGTCTGCCAGCGTCGCTGGATCGTTGGATGCGTAATATGCACTGTTTCTCATTTTTTGAAAGCCTCAGGGGGAGATTGACTAAGGTGGAAATGCGGTAAAACCCCCATTATCGGGAATTTTACCGCATTGCGGGATGCTCTAAGCATCCTCCGCTGGGTTACCGCGGCGGGTGGCATTCTCAGAAAAATCTGGCGATGCCCCATAGAAGCCAATGGGCTTCTAACGCGAACCCACTGCCGCCCCGCACGGACCCCCGCCGCCCAGCACGGACCCCCGCCGCCCCGCATTGCCCCCTCACCTGTGTCCGGGCAGCACAGAGCTGTGCTGCCTGGACTTGTGACCTCCTCCCTGCACTGATCCTCTTCCGGGTGCAGGGAGGAGGAGAGCCCGGCGCAGCAGCGCCGGGTGTGGGAGGGAGGGGAGAGCCGCCGGGACCTGCTGTGACCCGGCGACTCTCACCGCAAAGGACAGCTCTTAAAGCAAGAGCTGTCCTTTGCTATAATTATCGCATATATTTGTTTTGTCATAAAATAACATGAATGTAATCGTTAAAAATATAACTATATATCGGGAATAATAACTGTATATAGTGGGCATAATACTATGTATAATCATGTACTATATAATAATGAATGTAATTGTTAAAAATATAACTGTATATAACGGGAATAATAACTGTATATAGCCGGCATAATACTATGTATAATCATGTACTGTATAATAATGAATGTAATTGTTAAAAATATAACTGTATATAACGGGAATAATAACTGTATATAGCGGGCATAATACTGTGTATACATGTAATAATGTACTGTATAATCATGACATTTTTGGGATTGCTTGATAAAAATCTTTCAGGATTTACTGTGAGGTCAAATCCTGACCTGGTCGAGTGCTGGAAGGGATAGAGTCGCGAGTCACTTGCAGAGGTGTAAAAGTGATTTTGATTTGGGACTCCGCGGATCCAAGGCCTGGTAGGATGAAGGGGGATGAGCAACTCAATAATCAGTACTGTGGCAGTAAGTTACTGCTTGATGACATCCAGGAGTAGCACTTATGTGCCCAAAGAAGGGTCACGCCGTAAGGTCTGCCAGCGTCGCTGGATCGTTGGATGGGCAATATGCACTGTTTCTCATTTTTTGAAAGCCTTCGTCTGTTTATATAGAGGCTCCTGTAGTCATTAACCAGATTTTTAAAGTGTGTCCATTTCTGGGTCTATCTTGTTTTAGGCACTTAGAAGTGGGGTTTGGCTGGAGGGATGTACATTATCTTAATTTTTTTTTTTGTCATAAAATAACATGAATGTAATCGTTAAAAATATAACTGTATATAATGGGCATAATAACTGTATATAATGGGCAAAACACTGTGTATAATCATGTATTGTATTATCATGACATTTTGGGGGATTGCTTGGTAAAAATGTTTCAGGATTTACTGTGAGGTCAAATCGTGACCTGGTCGAGTGCTGGAGGTGATAGAGTCGCGATTCACTTGTATAGGTGTAAAAGAGATTTTGATTTGGGACTCCGCGGATCCAAGAAGAAGGGGGATGAGCAAATCAGTACTGTGGCAGGAAGTGACTGCTTGATGACATCCAGGAGTAGCACTTACCTGCCCGAAGAAGAATCATGCCGTGAGGTCTGCCAGCGTCGCTGGATCGTTGGATGCGTAATATGCACTGTTTCTCATTTTTTGAAAGCCTCAGGGGGAGATTGTCTAAGGTAAAACCCCCCATTATCGTGGTTTTTACCGCATATTGGGATGCTATAAGCATCCCCCGCTGGGTTACCGCGGCGGGTGGCATCGCCTGAAAAATCTGGCGAAGCCCCATAGAAGCCAATGGGCTTCTAACGCGAACCCACTGCCGCCCCGCACGGACCCCCATCGCCCAGCACGGACCCCCGCCGCCCCGAATTGCCCCCTCACCTGTGTCCGGGCTGCACAGAGCTGTGCTGCCTGGACTTGTGACCTCCTCCCTGCACTGATCCTCTTCCGGGTGCAGGGAGGAGGAGAGCCCGGCGCAGCAGTGCCGGGTGTGGGAGGGAGGGGAGAGCCGCCGGGACCTGCTGTGACCCGGCGACTCTCACCGCAAAGGACAGCTCTTAAAGCAAGAGCTGTCCTTTGCTATAATTATCGCATATATTTGTTTTGTCATAATATAACATGAATGTAATCGTTAAAACTATATATCGGGAATAATAACTGTATATAGCAGGCATAATACTATGTATAATCATGTACTATATAATAATGCATGTAATTGTTAAAAATATAACTGTATATAACGGGAATAATAACTGTATATAGCGGGCATAATACTATGTATAATCATGTACTGTATAATAATTAATGTAATTGTTAAAAATATAACTGTATATAACGGGAATAATAACTGTATATAGCGGGCATAATACTGTGTATACATGTAATCATGTACTGTATAATCATGACATTTTTGGGATTGCTTGATAAAAATCTTTCAGGATTTACTGTGAGGTCAAATCCTGACCTGGTCGAGTTCTGGAAGGGATAGAGTCGCGAGTCACTTGCAGAGGTGTAAAAGTGATTTTGATTTGGGACTCCGCGGATCCAAGGCCTGGTAGGATGAAGGGGGATGAGCAACTCAATAATCAGTACTGTGGCAGTAAGTTACTGCTTGATGACATCTAGGAGTAGCACTAATGTGCCCAAAGAAGGGTCACGCCGTAAGGTCTGCCAGCGTCGCTGGATCGTTGGATGGGCAATATGCACTGTTTCTCATTTTTTGAAAGCCTTAGTCTGTTTATATAGAGGCTCCTGTAGTCATTAACCAGATTTTTGTGTCCATTTCTGGGTCTATCTTGTTTTAGGCACTTAGAAGTGGAGTTTGGCTGGAGGGATGTATATTATCTTAATTAATTTTTTTTGTCATAAAATAGCATGAATGTAATCATTAAAAATATAACTGTATATAATGGGCATAATAACTGTATATAATGGGCAAAACACTGTGTATAATCATGTATTGTATTATCACGACATTTTGGGGGATTGCTTGGTAAAAATGTTTCAGGATTTACTGTGAGGTCAAATCGTGACCTGGTCGAGTGCTGGAGGTGATAGAGTCGCGAGTCACTTGTATAGGTGTAAAAGAGATTTTGATTTGGGACTCCGCGGATCCAAGAAGAAGAAGGGGGATGAGCAAATCAGTACTGTGGCAGGAAGTGACTGCTTGATGACATCCAGGAGTAGCACTTACCTGCCCGAAGAAGAATCATGCCGTGAGGTCTGCCAGCGTCGCTGGATCGTTGGATGCGTAATATGCACTGTTTCTCATTTTTTGAAAGCCTCAGGGGGAGATTGACTAAGGTGGAAATGCGGTAAAACCCCCATTATCGGGAATTTTACCGCATTGCGGGATGCTCTAAGCATCCTCCGCTGGGTTACCGCGGCGGGTGGCATCCTCAGAAAAATCTGGCGATGCCCCATAGAAGCCAATGGGCTTCTAACGCGAACCCACTGCCGCCCCGCACGGACCCCCGCCGCCCAGCACGGACCCCCGCCGCCCCGCATTGCCCCCTCACCTGTGTCCGGGCAGCACAGAGCTGTGCTGCCTGGACTTGTGACCTCCTCCCGGCACTGATCCTCTTCCGGGTGCAGGGAGGAGGAGAGCCCGGCGCAGCAGCGTCGGGTGTGGGAGGGAGGGGAGAGCTGCCGGGAACTGCTGTGACCCAGCGACTCTCACCGCAAAGGACAGCTCTTAAAGCAAGAGCTGTCCTTTGCTATAATTATCGCATATATTTGTTTTGTCATAAAATAACATGAATGTAATCGTTAAAAATATAAATATATATCGGGAATAATAACTGTATATAGCAGGCATAATACTATGTATAATCATGTACTATATAATAATGAATGTAATTGTTAAAAATATAACTGTATATAACGGGAATAATAACTGTATATAGCGGGCATAATACTATGTATAATCATGTACTGTATAATAATGAATGTAATTGTTAAAAATATAACTGTATATAACGGAAATAATAACTGTATATAGCGGGCATAATACTGTGTATACATGTAATCATGTACTGTATAATCATGACATTTTTGGGATTGCTTGATAAAAATCTTTCAGGATTTACCGTGAGGTCAAATCCTGACCTGGTCGAGTGCTGAAAGGGATAGAGTCGCGAGTCACTTGCAGAGTTGTAAAAGTGATTTTGATTTGGGACTCCGCGGATCCAAGGCCTGGTAGGATGAAGGGTTATGAGCAACTCAATAATCAGTACTGTGGCAGTAAGTTACTGCTTGATGACATCCAGGTGTAGCACTTATGTGCCCAAAGAAGGGTCACGCCGTAAGGTCTGCCAGCGTCGCTGGATCGTTGGATGGGCAATATGCACTGTTTCTCATTTTTTGAAAGCCTTAGTCTGTTTATATAGAGGCTCCTGTAGTCATTAACCAGATTTTTGTGTCCATTTCTGGGTCTATCTTGTTTTAGGCACTTAGAAGTGGAGTTTGGCTGGAGGGATGTATATTATCTTAATTAATTTTTTTTGTCATAAAATTGCATGAATGTAATCATTAAAAATATAACTGTATATAATGGGCATAATAACTGTATATAATGGGCAAAACACTGTGTATAATCATGTATTGTATTATCACGACATTTTGGGGGATTGCTTGGTAAAAATGTTTCAGGATTTACTGTGAGGTCAAATCGTGACCTGGTCGAGTGCTGGAGGTGATAGAGTCGCGAGTCACTTGTATAGGTGTAAAAGAGATTTTGATTTGGGACTCCGCGGATCCAAGAAGAAGAAGGGGGATGAGCAAATCAGTACTGTGGCAGGAAGTGACTGCTTGATGACATCCAGGAGTAGCACTTACCTGCCCGAAGAAGAACCATGCCGTGAGGTCTGCCAGCGTCGCTGGATCGTTGGATGCGTAATATGCACTGTTTCTCATTTTTTGAAAGCCTCAGGGGGAGATTGACTAAGGTGGAAATGCGGTAAAACCCCCATTATCGGGAATTTTACCGCATTGCGGGATGCTCTAAGCATCCTCCGCTGGGTTACCGCGGCGGGTGGCATCCTCAGAAAAATCTGGCGATGCCCCATAGAAGCCAATGGGCTTCTAACGCGAACCCACTGCCGCCCCGCACGGACCCCCGCCGCCCAGCACGGACCCCCGCCGCCCCGCATTGCCCCCTCACCTGTGTCCGGGCAGCACAGAGCTGTGCTGCCTGGACTTGTGACCTCCTCCCGGCACTGATCCTCTTCCGGGTGCAGGGAGGAGGAGAGCCCGGCGCAGCAGCGTCGGGTGTGGGAGGGAGGGGAGAGCTGCCGGGAACTGCTGTGACCCAGCGACTCTCACCGCAAAGGACAGCTCTTAAAGCAAGAGCTGTCCTTTGCTATAATTATCGCATATATTTGTTTTGTCATAAAATAACATGAATGTAATCGTTAAAAATATAAATATATATCGGGAATAATAACTGTATATAGCAGGCATAATACTATGTATAATCATGTACTATATAATAATGAATGTAATTGTTAAAAATATAACTGTATATAACGGGAATAATAACTGTATATAGCGGGCATAATACTATGTATAATCATGTACTGTATAATAATGAATGTAATTGTTAAAAATATAACTGTATATAACGGAAATAATAACTGTATATAGCGGGCATAATACTGTGTATACATGTAATCATGTACTGTATAATCATGACATTTTTGGGATTGCTTGATAAAAATCTTTCAGGATTTACCGTGAGGTCAAATCCTGACCTGGTCGAGTGCTGGAAGGGATAGAGTCGCGAGTCACTTGCAGAGTTGTAAAAGTGATTTTGATTTGGGACTCCGCGGATCCAAGGCCTGGTAGGATGAAGGGTTATGAGCAACTCAATAATCAGTACTGTGGCAGTAAGTTACTGCTTGATGACATCCAGGTGTAGCACTTATGTGCCCAAAGAAGGGTCACGCCGTAAGGTCTGCCAGCGTCGCTGGATCGTTGGATGGGCAATATGCACTGTTTCTCATTTTTTGAAAGCCTTTGGGGCAGATTTATTAAGCTTGGAGAAG
Source organism: Crinia signifera (assembly GCF_055691185.1). Taxonomy (NCBI): domain Eukaryota; kingdom Metazoa; phylum Chordata; class Amphibia; order Anura; family Myobatrachidae; genus Crinia; species Crinia signifera. Next base: position 109,323,023 of record NC_139218.1, on the reverse strand, counting down.
AGATAAACTGGAGATAAAGCGGAGAAAAGGTAAAAGGAGATAAAGCACCAGCCAATCAGCTTTGTTTGAAAGAGACAGTTGGGAGTTTATTGGCTGGTGCTTTATCTCCTTTTACCTTTTCTCCGCTTTATCTCCAGTTTATCTCTTCTCCAAGCTTAATAAATCTGCCCCTTAGTCTGTTTATATAGAGGCTCCTGTAGTCATTAACCAGATTTTTGTGTCCATTTCTGGGTCTATCTTGTTTTAGGCACTTAGAAGTGGAGTTTGGCTGGAGGGATGTATATTATCTTAATTAATTTTTTTTGTCATAAAATAGCATGAATGTAATCATTAAAAATATAACTGTATATAATGGGCATAATAACTGTATATAATGGGCAAAACACTGTGTATAATCATGTATTGTATTATCACGACATTTTGGGGGATTGCTTGGTAAAAATGTTTCAGGATTTACTGTGAGGTCAAATCGTGACCTGGTCGAGTGCTGGAGGTGATAGAGTCGCGAGTCACTTGTATAGGTGTAAAAGAGATTTTGATTTGGGACTCCGCGGATCCAAGAAGAAGAAGGAGGATGAGCAAATCAGTACTGTGGCATGAAGTGACTGCTTGATGACATCCAGGAGTAGCACTTACCTGCCCGAAGAAGAATCATGCCGTGAGGTCTGCCAGCGTCGCTGGATCGTTGGATGCGTAATATGCACTGTTTCTCATTTTTTGAAAGCCTCAGGGGGAGATTGACTAAGGTGGAAATGCGGTAAAACCCCCATTATCGGGAATTTTACCGCATTGCGGGATGCTCTAAGCATCCTCCGCTGGGTTACCGCGGCGGGTGGCATCCTCAGAAAAATCTGGCGATGCCCCATAGAAGCCAATGGGCTTCTAACGCGAACCCACTGCCGCCCCGCACGGACCCCCGCCGCCCAGCACGGACCCCCGCCGCCCCGCATTGCCCCCTCACCTGTGTCCGGGCAGCACAGAGCTGTGCTGCCTGGACTTGTGACCTCCTCCCGGCACTGATCCTCTTCCGGGTGCAGGGAGGAGGAGAGCCCGGCGCAGCAGCGTCGGGTGTGGGAGGGAGGGGAGAGCTGCCGGGAACTGCTGTGACCCAGCGACTCTCACCGCAAAGGACAGCTCTTAAAGCAAGAGCTGTCCTTTGCTATAATTATCGCATATATTTGTTTTGTCATAAAATAACATGAATGTAATCGTTAAAAATATAAATATATATCGGGAATAATAACTGTATATAGCAGGCATAATACTATGTATAATCATGTACTATATAATAATGAATGTAATTGTTAAAAATATAACTGTATATAACGGGAATAATAACTGTATATAGCGGGCATAATACTATGTATAATCATGTACTGTATAATAATGAATGTAATTGTTAAAAATATAACTGTATATAACGGAAATAATAACTGTATATAGCGGGCATAATACTGTGTATACATGTAATCATGTACTGTATAATCATGACATTTTTGGGATTGCTTGATAAAAATCTTTCAGGATTTACCGTGAGGTCAAATCCTGACCTGGTCGAGTGCTGGAAGGGATAGAGTCGCGAGTCACTTGCAGAGTTGTAAAAGTGATTTTGATTTGGGACTCCGCGGATCCAAGGCCTGGTAGGATGAAGGGTTATGAGCAACTCAATAATCAGTACTGTGGCAGTAAGTTACTGCTTGATGACATCCAGGTGTAGCACTTATGTGCCCAAAGAAGGGTCACGCCGTAAGGTCTGCCAGCGTCGCTGGATCGTTGGATGGGCAATATGCACTGTTTCTCATTTTTTGAAAGCCTTAGTCTGTTTATATAGAGGCTCCTGTAGTCATTAACCAGATTTTTGTGTCCATTTCTGGGTCTATCTTGTTTTAGGCACTTAGAAGTGGAGTTTGGCTGGAGGGATGTATATTATCTTAATTAATTTTTTTTGTCATAAAATAGCATGAATGTAATCATTAAAAATATAACTGTATTTAATGGGCATAATAACTGTATATAATGGGCAAAACACTGTGTATAATCATGTATTGTATTATCACGACATTTTGGGGGATTGCTTGGTAAAAATGTTTCAGGATTTACTGTGAGGTCAAATCGTGACCTGGTCGAGTGCTGGAGGTGATAGAGTCGCGAGTCACTTGTATAGGTGTAAAAGAGATTTTGATTTGGGACTCCGCGGATCCAAGAAGAAGAAGGGGGATGAGCAAATCAGTACTGTGGCAGGAAGTGACTGCTTGATGACATCCAGGAGTAGCACTTACCTGCCCGAAGAAGAATCATGCCGTGAGGTCTGCCAGCGTCGCTGGATCGTTGGATGCGTAATATGCACTGTTTCTCATTTTTTGAAAGCCTCAGGGGGAGATTGACTAAGGTGGAAATGCGGTAAAACCCCCATTATCGGGAATTTTACCGCATTGCGGGATGCTCTAAGCATCCTCCGCTGGGTTACCGCGGCGGGTGGCATCCTCAGAAAAATCTGGCGATGCCCCATAGAAGCCAATGGGCTTCTAACGCGAACCCACTGCCGCCCCGCACGGACCCCCGCCGCCCAGCACGGACCCCCGCCGCCCCGCATTGCCCCCTCACCTGTGTCCGGGCAGCACAGAGCTGTGCTGCCTGGACTTGTGACCTCCTCCCGGCACTGATCCTCTTCCGGGTGCAGGGAGGAGGAGAGCCCGGCGCAGCAGCGTCGGGTGTGGGAGGGAGGGGAGAGCTGCCGGGAACTGCTGTGACCCAGCGACTCTCACCGCAAAGGACAGCTCTTAAAGCAAGAGCTGTCCTTTGCTATAATTATCGCATATATTTGTTTTGTCATAAAATAACATGAATGTAATCGTTAAAAATATAAATATATATCGGGAATAATAACTGTATATACCAGGCATAATACTATGTATAATCATGTACTATATAATAATGAATGTAATTGTTAAAAATATAACTGTATATAACGGGAATAATAACTGTATATAGCGGGCATAATACTATGTATAATCATGTACTGTATAATAATGAATGTAATTGTTAAAAATATAACTGTATATAACGGAAATAATAACTGTATATAGCGGGCATAATACTGTGTATACATGAAATCATGTACTGTATAATCATGACATTTTTGGGATTGCTTGATAAAAATCTTTCAGGATTTACCGTGAGGTCAAATCCTGACCTGGTCGAGTGCTGGAAGGGATAGAGTCGCGAGTCACTTGCAGAGTTGTAAAAGTGATTTTGATTTGGGACTCCGCGGATCCAAGGCCTGGTAGGATGAAGGGTTATGAGCAACTCAATAATCATTACTGTGGCAGTAAGTTACTGCTTGATGACATCCAGGTGTAGCACTTATGTGCCCAAAGAAGGGTCACGCCGTAAGGTCTGCCAGCGTCGCTGGATCGTTGGATGGGCAATATGCACTGTTTCTCATTTTTTGAAAGCCTCAGGGGGAGATTGTCTAAGGTGGAAATGCGGTAAAACCCTCATTATCGGGGTTTTTACCGCATTGTGGGATGCTCTAAGCATCCCCCGCTGGGTTACCGCGGCGGGTGGCATCGCCAGAAAAATCTGGCGATGCCCCATAGAAGCCAATGGGCTTCTAACGCGAACCCACTGCCGCCCCGCACGGACCCCCGCCACCCAGCACGGACCCCCGCCGCCCCGCATTGCCCCCTCACCTGTGTCCGGGCAGCACAGAGCTGTGCTGCCTGGACTTGTGAACTCCTCCCGGCACTGATCCTCTTCTGGGTGCAGGGAGGAGGAGAGCCCGGCGCAACAGCGCCGGGTGTGGGAGGGAGGGGAAAGCTGCCGAGACCTGCTGTGACCCTGCGACTCTCCCCGCAAAGAACAGCTCTTAAAGGAAGAGCTGTACTTTGCTATAATTATCGCATATATTTGTTTTGTCATAAAATAACATGAATGTAATCGTTAAAAATATAACTATATATCGGGAATAATAACTGTATATAGCGGGCATAATACTATGTATAATCATGTACTATATAATAATGAATGTAATTGTTAAAAATATAACTGTATATAACGGGAATAATAACTGTATATAGCGGGCATAATACTATGTATAATCATGTACTGTATAATAATTTATGTAATTGTTAAAAATATAACTGTATATAACGGGAATAATAACTGTATATAGCGGGCATAATACTGTGTATACATGTAATCATGTACTGTATAATCATGACATTTTTGGGATTGCTTGATAAAAATCTTTCAGGATTTACCGTGAGGTCAAATCCTGACCTGGTCGAGTGCTGGAAGGGATAGAGTCGCGAGTCACTTGCAGAGGTGTAAAAGTGATTTTGATGTGGGACTCCGCGGATCCAAGGCCTGGTAGGATGAAGGGGGATGAGCAACTCAATAATCAGTACTGTGGCAGTAAGTTACTGCTTGATGACATCCAGGAGTAGCACTTATGTGCCCAAAGAAGGGTCACGCCGTAAGGTCTGCCAGCGTCGCTGGATCGTTGAATGGGCAATATGCACTGTTTCTCATTTTTTGAAAGCCTTAGTCTGTTTATATAGAGGCTCCTGTAGTCATTAACCAGATTTTTGTGTCCATTTCTGGGTCTATCTTGTTTTAGGCACTTAGAAGTGGGGTTTGGCTGGAGGGATTTATATTATCTTAATTAATTTTTTTTTTGTCATAAAATAACATGAATGTAATCGTTAAAAATATAACTGTATATAATGGGCATAATAACTGTATATAATGGGCAAAACACTGTGTATAATCATGTATTGTATTATCATGACATTTTGGGGGATTGCTTGGTAAAAATGTTTCAGGATTTACTGTGAGGTCAAATTGTGACCTGGTCGAGTGCTGGAGGTGATAGAGTCGCGAGTCACTTGTATAGGTGTAAAAGAGATTTTGATTTGGGACTCCGCGGATCCAAGAAGAAGAAGGGGGATGAGCAAATCAGTACTGTGGCAGGAAGTGACTGCTTGATGACATCCAGGAGTAGCACTTACCTGCCCGAAGAAGAATCATGCCGTGAGGTCTGCCAGCGTCGCTGGATCGTTGGATGCGTAATATGCACTGTTTCTCATTTTTTGAAAGCCTCAGGTGGAGATTGTCTAAGGTGGAAATGCGGTAAAACCCTCATTATCGGGGTTTTTACCGCATTGCGGGATGCTCTAAGCATCCCCCGCTGGGTTACCGCGGCGGGTGGCATCGCCAGAAAAATCTGGCGATGCCCCATAGAAGCCAATGGGCTTCTAACGCGAACCCACTGCCGCCCCGCACGGACCTCCGCCGCCCAGCACGGACCCCCGCCGCCCCGCATTGCCCCATCACCTGTGTCCGGGCAGCACAGAGCTGTGCTGCCTGGACTTGTGACCTCCTCCCGGCACTGATCCTCTTCTGGGTGCAGGGAGGAGGAGAGCCCGGCGCAACAGCGCCGGGTGTGGGAGGGAGGGGAGAGCTGCCGGGACCTGCTGTGACCCTGCGACTCTCACCGCAAAGGACAGCTCTTAAAGCAAGAGCTGTCCTTTGCTATAATTATCGCATATATTTGTTTTGTCATAAAATAACATGAATGTAATCGTTAAAAATATAACTATATATCGGGAATAATAACTGTATATAGCGGGCATAATAATATGTATAATCATGTACTATATAATAATGAATGTAATTGTTAAAAATATAACTGTATATAACGGGAATAATAACTGTATATAGCGGGCATAATACTATGTATAATCATGTACTGTATAATAATGAATGTAATTGTTAAAAATATAACTGTATATAACGGGAATAATAACTGTATATAGCGGGCATAATACTGTGTATACATGTAATCATGTACTGTATAATCATGACATTTTTGGGATTGCTTGATAAAAATCTTTCAGGATTTACCGTGAGGTCAAATCCTGACCTGGTCGAGTGCTGGAAGGGATAGAGTCGCGAGTCACTTGCAGAGGTGTAAAAGTGATTTTGATTTGGGACTCCACGGATCCAAGGCCTGGTAGGATGAAGGGGGATGAGCAACTCAATAATCAGTACTGTGGCAGTAAGTTACTGCTTGATGACATCCAGGAGTAGCACTTATGTGCCCAAAGAAGGGTCACGCCGTAAGGTCTGCCAGCGTTGCTGGATCGTTGGATGGGCAATATGCACTGTTTCTAATTTTTTGAAAGCCTTAGTCTGTTTATATAGAGGCTCCTGTAGTCATTAACCAGATTTTTAAAGTGTGTCCATTTCTGGGTCTATCTTGTTTTAGGCACTTAGAAGTGGGGTTTGGCTGGAGGGATGTATATTATCTTAATTTTTTTTTTTTTTGTCATAAAATAACATGAATGTAATCGTTAAAAATATAACTGTATATAATGGGCATAATAACTGTATATAATGGGAAAAACACTGTGTATAATCATGTATTGTATTATCATGACATTTTGGGGGATTGCTTGGTAAAAATGTTTCAGGATTTACTGTGAGGTCAAATCGTGACCTGGTCGAGTGCTGGAGGTGATAGAGTCGCGAGTCACTAGTATAGGTGTAAAAGAGATTTTGATTTGGGACTCCGCGGATCCAAGAAGAAGAAGGGGGATGAGCAAATCAGTACTGTGGCAGGAAGTGACTGCTTGATGACATCCAGGAGTAGCACTTACCTGCCCGAAGAAGAATCATGCCGTGAGGTCTGCCAGCGTCGCTGGATCGTTGGATGCGTAATATGCACTGTTTCTCATTTTTTGAAAGCCTCGGTGAGATTTTTAAGGTAAAAACCCCGTTATCTGGGTTTTTACTGCATTTCGGGATGCTCTAAGCATCCCCCGCTGGGTTACCGCGGCGGGTGGCATCGCCTGAAAAATCTGGCGATGCCCCATAGAAGCCAATGGGCTTCTAACGCGAACCCACTGCCGCCCCGCACGGACCCCCGCCGCCCAGCACGGACCCCCGCCGCCCCGCATTGCCCCCTCACCTGTGTCCGGGCAGCACAGAGCTGTGCTGCCTGGACTTGTGACCTCCTCCCTGCACTGATCCTCTTCCGGGTGCAGGGAGGAGGAGAGCCCGGCGCAGCAGCGCCGGGTGTGGGAGGGAGGGGAGAGCCGCCGGGAACTGCTGTGACCCGGCGACTCTCACCGCAAAGGACAGCTCTTAAAGCAAGAGCTGTCCTTTGCTATAATTATCGCATATATTTGTTTTGTCATAAAATAACATGAATGTAATCGTTAAAAATATAACTATATATCGGGAATAATAACTGTATATAGCGGGCATAATACTATGTATAATCATGTACTATATAATAATGAATGTAATTGTTAAAAATATAACTGTATATAACGGGAATAATAACTGTATATAGCGGGCATAATACTGTGTATACATGTAATCATGTACTGTATAATCATGACATTTTTGGGATTGCTTGATAAAAATCTTTCAGGATTTACTGTGAGGTCAAATCCTGACCTGGTCGAGTGCTGGAAGTGATAGAGTCGCGAGTCACTTGCAGAGGTGTAAAAGTGATTTTGATTTGGGACTCCGCGGATCCAAGGCCTGGTAGGATGAAGGGGGATGAGCAACTCAATAATCAGTACTGTGGCAGTAAGTTACTGCTTGATGACATCCAGGAGTAGCACTTATGTGCCCAAAGAAGGGTCACGCCGTAAGGTCTGCCAGCGTCGCTGGATCGTTGGATGGGCAATATGCACTGTTTCTCATTTTTTGAAAGCCTCAGTCTGTTTATATAGAGGCTCCTGTAGTCATTAACCAGATTTTTAAAGTGTGTCCATTTCTGGGTCTATCTTGTTTTAGGCACTTAGAAGTGGGGTTTGGCTGGAGGGATGTATATTATCTTAATATTTTTTTTTTTTGTCATAAAATAACATGAATGTAATCGTTAAAAATATAACTGTATATAATGGGCATAATAACTGTATATAATGGGAATACACTGTGTATAATCATGTATTGTATTATCATGACATTTTGGGGGATTGCTTGGTAAAAAATGTTTCAGGATTTACTGTGAGGTCAAATCGTGACCTGGTCGAGTGCTGGAGGTGATAGAGTCGCGAGTCACTTGTATAGGTGTAAAAGAGATTTTGATTTGGGACTCCGCGGATCCAAGAAGAAGAAGGGGGATGAGCAAATCAGTACTGTGGCAGGAAGTGACTGCTTGATGACATCCAGGAGTAGCACTTACCTGCCCGAAGAAGAATCATGCCGTGAGGTCTGCCAGCGTCGCTGGATCGTTGGATGCGTAATATGCACTGTTTCTCATTTTTTGAAAGCCTCGGTGAGATTTTTAAGGTAAAAACCCCGTTATCTGGGTTTTTACTGCATTTCGGGATGCTCTAAGCATCCCCCGCTGGGTTACCGCGGCGGGTGGCATCGCCTGAAAAATCTGGCGATGCCCCATAGAAGCCAATGGGCTTCTAACGCGAACCCACTGCCGCCCCGCACGGACCCCCGCCGCCCAGCACGGACCCCCGCCGCCCCGCATTGCCCCCTCACCTGTGTCCGGGCAGCACAGAGCTGTGCTGCCTGGACTTGTGACCTCCTCCCTGCACTGATCCTCTTCCGGGTGCAGGGAGGAGGAGAGCCCGGCGCAGCAGCGCCGGGTGTGGGAGGGAGGGGAGAGCCGCCGGGAACTGCTGTGACCCGGCGACTCTCACCGCAAAGGACAGCTCTTAAAGCAAGAGCTGTCCTTTGCTATAATTATCGCATATATTTGTTTTGTCATAAAATAACATGAATGTAATCGTTAAAAATATAACTATATATCGGGAATAATAACTGTATATAGCGGGCATAATACTATGTATAATCATGTACTATATAATAATGAATGTAATTGTTAAAAATATAACTGTATATAACGGGAATAATAACTGTATATAGCGGGCATAATACTGTGTATACATGTAATCATGTACTGTATAATCATGACATTTTTGGGATTGCTTGATAAAAATCTTTCAGGATTTACTGTGAGGTCAAATCCTGACCTGGTCGAGTGCTGGAAGTGATAGAGTCGCGAGTCACTTGCAGAGGTGTAAAAGTGATTTTGATTTGGGACTCCGCGGATCCAAGGCCTGGTAGGATGAAGGGGGATGAGCAACTCAATAATCAGTACTGTGGCAGTAAGTTACTGCTTGATGACATCCAGGAGTAGCACTTATGTGCCCAAAGAAGGGTCACGCCGTAAGGTCTGCCAGCGTCGCTGGATCGTTGGATGGGCAATATGCACTGTTTCTCATTTTTTGAAAGCCTCAGTCTGTTTATATAGAGGCTCCTGTAGTCATTAACCAGATTTTTAAAGTGTGTCCATTTCTGGGTCTATCTTGTTTTAGGCACTTAGAAGTGGGGTTTGGCTGGAGGGATGTATATTATCTTAATATTTTTTTTTTTTGTCATAAAATAACATGAATGTAATCGTTAAAAATATAACTGTATATAATGGGCATAATAACTGTATATAATGGGAATACACTGTGTATAATCATGTATTGTATTATCATGACATTTTGGGGGATTGCTTGGTAAAAAATGTTTCAGGATTTACTGTGAGGTCAAATCGTGACCTGGTCGAGTGCTGGAGGTGATAGAGTCGCGAGTCACTTGTATAGGTGTAAAAGAGATTTTGATTTGGGACTCCGCGGATCCAAGAAGAAGAAGGGGGATGAGCAAATCAGTACTGTGGCAGGAAGTGACTGCTTGATGACATCCAGGAGTAGCACTTACCTGCCCGAAGAAGAATCATGCCGTGAGGTCTGCCAGCGTCGCTGGATCGTTGGATGCGTAATATGCACTGTTTCTCATTTTTTGAAAGCCTCAGGTGGAGATTGTCTAAGGTGGAAATGCGGTAAAACCCTCATTATCGGGGTTTTTACCGCATTGCGGGATGCTCTAAGCATCCCCCGCTGGGTTACCGCGGCGGGTGGCATCGCCAGAAAAATCTGGCGATGCCCCATAGAAGCCAATGGGCTTCTAACGCGAACCCACTGCCGCCCCGCACGGACCTCCGCCGCCCAGCACGGACCCCCGCCGCCCCGCATTGCCCCCTCACCTGTGTCCGGGCAGCACAGAGCTGTGCTGCCTGGACTTGTGACCTCCTCCCGGCACTGATCCTCTTCTGGGTGCAGGGAGGAGGAGAGCCCGGCGCAACAGCGCCGGGTGTGGGAGGGAGGGGAGAGCTGCCGGGACCTGCTGTGACCCTGCGACTCTCACCGCAAAGGACAGCTCTTAAAGCAAGAGCTGTCCTTTGCTATAATTATCGCATATATTTGTTTTGTCATAAAATAACATGAATGTAATCGTTAAAAATATAACTATATATCGGGAATAATAACTGTATATAGCGGGCATAATAATATGTATAATCATGTACTATATAATAATGAATGTAATTGTTAAAAATATAACTGTATATAACGGGAATAATAACTGTATATAGCGGGCATAATACTATGTATAATCATGTACTGTATAATAATGAATGTAATTGTTAAAAATATAACTGTATATAACGGGAATAATAACTGTATATAGCGGGCATAATACTGTGTATACATGTAATCATGTACTGTATAATCATGACATTTTTGGGATTGCTTGATAAAAATCTTTCAGGATTTACCGTGAGGTCAAATCCTGACCTGGTCGAGTGCTGGAAGGGATAGAGTCGCGAGTCACTTGCAGAGGTGTAAAAGTGATTTTGATTTGGGACTCCACGGATCCAAGGCCTGGTAGGATGAAGGGGGATGAGCAACTCAATAATCAGTACTGTGGCAGTAAGTTACTGCTTGATGACATCCAGGAGTAGCACTTATGTGCCCAAAGAAGGGTCACGCCGTAAGGTCTGCCAGCGTCGCTGGATCGTTGGATGGGCAATATGCACTGTTTCTAATTTTTTGAAAGCCTTAGTCTGTTTATATAGAGGCTCCTGTAGTCATTAACCAGATTTTTAAAGTGTGTCCATTTCTGGGTCTATCTTGTTTTAGGCACTTAGAAGTGGGGTTTGGCTGGAGGGATGTATATTATCTTAATTTTTTTTTTTTTTGTCATAAAATAACATGAATGTAATCGTTAAAAATATAACTGTATATAATGGGCATAATAACTGTATATAATGGGAAAAACACTGTGTATAATCATGTATTGTATTATCATGACATTTTGGGGGATTGCTTGGTAAAAATGTTTCAGGATTTACTGTGAGGTCAAATCGTGACCTGGTCGAGTGCTGGAGGTGATAGAGTCGCGAGTCACTAGTATAGGTGTAAAAGAGATTTTGATTTGGGACTCCGCGGATCCAAGAAGAAGAAGGGGGATGAGCAAATCAGTACTGTGGCAGGAAGTGACTGCTTGATGACATCCAGGAGTAGCACTTACCTGCCCGAAGAAGAATCATGCCGTGAGGTCTGCCAGCGTCGCTGGATCGTTGGATGCGTAATATGCACTGTTTCTCATTTTTTGAAAGCCTCGGTGAGATTTTTAAGGTAAAAACCCCGTTATCTGGGTTTTTACTGCATTTCGGGATGCTCTAAGCATCCCCCGCTGGGTTACCGCGGCGGGTGGCATCGCCTGAAAAATCTGGCGATGCCCCATAGAAGCCAATGGGCTTCTAACGCGAACCCACTGCCGCCCCGCACGGACCCCCGCCGCCCAGCACAGACCCCCGCCGCCCCGCATTGCCCCCTCACCTGTGTCCGGGCAGCACAGAGCTGTGCTGCCTGGACTTGTGACCTCCTCCCTGCACTGATCCTCTTCCGGGTGCAGGGAGGAGGAGAGCCCGGCGCAGCAGCGCCGGGTGTGGGAGGGAGGGGAGAGCCGCCGGGAACTGCTGTGACCCGGCGACTCTCACCGCAAAGGACAGCTCTTAAAGCAAGAGCTGTCCTTTGCTATAATTATCGCATATATTTGTTTTGTCATAAAATAACATGAATGTAATCGTTAAAAATATAACTATATATCGGGAATAATAACTGTATATAGCGGGCATAATACTATGTATAATCATGTACTATATAATAATGAATGTAATTGTTAAAAATATAACTGTATATAACGGGAATAATAACTGTATATAGCGGGCATAATACTGTGTATACATGTAATCATGTACTGTATAATCATGACATTTTTGGGATTGCTTGATAAAAATCTTTCAGGATTTACTGTGAGGTCAAATCCTGACCTGGTCGAGTGCTGGAAGTGATAGAGTCGCGAGTCACTTGCAGAGGTGTAAAAGTGATTTTGATTTGGGACTCCGCGGATCCAAGGCCTGGTAGGATGAAGGGGGATGAGCAACTCAATAATCAGTACTGTGGCAGTAAGTTACTGCTTGATGACATCCAGGAGTAGCACTTATGTGCCCAAAGAAGGGTCACGCCGTAAGGTCTGCCAGCGTCGCTGGATCGTTGGATGGGCAATATGCACTGTTTCTCATTTTTTGAAAGCCTCAGTCTGTTTATATAGAGGCTCCTGTAGTCATTAACCAGATTTTTAAAGTGTGTCCATTTCTGGGTCTATCTTGTTTTAGGCACTTAGAAGTGGGGTTTGGCTGGAGGGATGTATATTATCTTAATATTTTTTTTTTTGTCATAAAATAACATGAATGTAATCGTTAAAAATATAACTGTATATAATGGGCATAATAACTGTATATAATGGGAATACACTGTGTATAATCATGTATTGTATTATCATGACATTTTGGGGGATTGCTTGGTAAAAAATGTTTCAGGATTTACTGTGAGGTCAAATCGTGACCTGGTCGAGTGCTGGAGGTGATAGAGTCGCGAGTCACTTGTATAGGTGTAAAAGAGATTTTGATTTGGGACTCCGCGGATCCAAGAAGAAGAAGGGGGATGAGCAAATCAGTACTGTGGCAGGAAGTGACTGCTTGATGACATCCAGGAGTAGCACTTACCTGCCCGAAGAAGAATCATGCCGTGAGGTCTGCCAGCATCGCTGGATCGTTGGATGCGTAATATGCACTGTTTCTCATTTTTTGAAAGCCTCAGGTGGAGATTGTCTAAGGTGGAAATGCGGTAAAACCCTCATTATCGGGGTTTTTACCGCATTGCGGGATGCTCTAAGCATCCCCCGCTGGGTTACCGCGGCGGGTGGCATCGCCAGAAAAATCTGGCGATGCCCCATAGAAGCCAATGGGCTTCTAACGCGAACCCACTGCCGCCCCGCACGGACCTCCGCCGCCCAGCACGGACCCCCGCCGCCCCGCATTGCCCCCTCACCTGTGTCCGGGCAGCAGAGAGCTGTGCTGCCTGGACTTGTGACCTCCTCCCGGCACTGATCCTCTTCTGGGTGCAGGGAGGAGGAGAGCCCGGCGCAACAGCGCCGGGTGTGGGAGGGAGGGGAGAGCTGCCGGGACCTGCTGTGACCCTGCGACTCTCACCGCAAAGGACAGCTCTTAAAGCAAGAGCTGTACTTTGCTATAATTATCGCATATATTTGTTTTGTCATAAAATAACATAAATGTAATCGTTAAAAATATAACTATATATCGGGAATAATAACTGTATATAGCGGGCATAATACTATGTATAATCATGTACTATATAATAATGAATGTAATTGTTAAAAATATAACTGTATATAACGGGAATAATAACTGTATATAGCGGGCATAATACTATGTATAATCATGTACTGTATAATAATGAATGTAATTGTTAAAAATATAACTGTATATAACGGAAATAATAACTGTATATAGCGGGCATAATACTGTGTATACATGTAATCATGTACTGTATAATCATGACATTTTTGGGATTGCTTGATAAAAATCTTTCAGGATTTACCGTGAGGTCAAATCCTGACCTGGTCGAGTGCTGGAAGGGATAGAGTCGCGAGTCACTTGCAGAGGTGTAAAAGTGATTTTGATTTGGGACTCCACGGATCCAAGGCCTGGTAGGATGAAGGGGGATGAGCAACTCAATAATCAGTACTGTGGCAGTAAGTTACTGCTTGATGACATCCAGGAGTAGCACTTATGTGCCCAAAGAAGGGTCACGCCGTAAGGTCTGCCAGCGTCGCTGGATCGTTGGATGGGCAATATGCACTGTTTCTCATTTTTTGAAAGCCTTAGTCTGTTTATATAGAGGCTCCTGTAGTCATTAACCAGATTTTTAAAGTGTGTCCATTTCTGGGTCTATCTTGTTTTAGACACTTAGAAGTGGGGTTTGGCTGGAGGGATGTATATTATCTTAATTTTTTTTTTTTTTGTCATAAAATAACATGAATGTAATCGTTAAAAATATAACTGTATATAATGGGCATAATAACTGTATATAATGGGCAAAACACTGTGTATAATCATGTATTGTATTATCATGACATTTTGGGGGATTGCTTGGTAAAAATGTTTCAGGATTTACTGTGAGGTCAAATCGTGACCTGGTCGAGTGCTGGAGGTGATAGAGTCGCGAGTCACTTGTATAGGTGTAAAAGAGATTTTGATTTGGGACTCCGCGGATCCAAGAAGAAGAAGGGGGATGAGCAAATCAGTACTGTGGCAGGAAGTGACTGCTTGATGACATCCAGGAGTAGCACTTACCTGCCCGAAGAAGAATCATGCCGTGAGGTCTGCCAGCGTCGCTGGATCGTTGGATGCGTAATATGCACTGTTTCTCATTTTTTGAAAGCCTCAGGGGGAGATTGTCTAAGGTAAAAACCCCGTTATCTGGGTTTTTACTGCATTTCGGGATGCTCTAAGCATCCCCCGCTGGGTTACCGCGGCGGGTGGCATCGCCTGAAAAATCTGGCGATGCCCCATAGAAGCCAATGGGCTTCTAACGCGAACCCACTGCCGCCCCGCACGGACCCCCGCCGCCCAGCACAGACCCCCGCCGCCCCGCATTGCCCCCTCACCTGTGTCCGGGCAGCACAGAGCTGTGCTGCCTGGACTTGTGACCTCCTCCCTGCACTGATCCTCTTCCGGGTGCAGGGAGGAGGAGAGCCCGGCGCAGCAGCGCCGGGTGTGGGAGGGAGGGGAGAGCCGCCGGGAACTGCTGTGACCCGGCGACTCTCACCGCAAAGGACAGCTCTTAAAGCAAGAGCTGTCCTTTGCTATAATTATCGCATATATTTGTTTTGTCATAAAATAACATGAATGTAATCGTTAAAAATATAACTATATATCGGGAATAATAACTGTATATAGCGGGCATAATACTATGTATAATCATGTACTATATAATAATGAATGTAATTGTTAAAAATATAACTGTATATAACGGGAATAATAACTGTATATAGCGGGCATAATACTGTGTATACATGTAATCATGTACTGTATAATCATGACATTTTTGGGATTGCTTGATAAAAATCTTTCAGGATTTACTGTGAGGTCAAATCCTGACCTGGTCGAGTGCTGGAAGTGATAGAGTCGCGAGTCACTTGCAGAGGTGTAAAAGTGATTTTGATTTGGGACTCCGCGGATCCAAGGCCTGGTAGGATGAAGGGGGATGAGCAACTCAATAATCAGTACTGTGGCAGTAAGTTACTGCTTGATGACATCCAGGAGTAGCACTTATGTGCCCAAAGAAGGGTCACGCCGTAAGGTCTGCCAGCGTCGCTGGATCGTTGGATGGGCAATATGCACTGTTTCTCATTTTTTGAAAGCCTCAGTCTGTTTATATAGAGGCTCCTGTAGTCATTAACCAGATTTTTAAAGTGTGTCCATTTCTGGGTCTATCTTGTTTTAGGCACTTAGAAGTGGGGTTTGGCTGGAGGGATGTATATTATCTTAATATTTTTTTTTTTGTCATAAAATAACATGAATGTAATCGTTAAAAATATAACTGTATATAATGGGCATAATAACTGTATATAATGGGAATACACTGTGTATAATCATGTATTGTATTATCATGACATTTTGGGGGATTGCTTGGTAAAAAATGTTTCAGGATTTACTGTGAGGTCAAATCGTGACCTGGTCGAGTGCTGGAGGTGATAGAGTCGCGAGTCACTTGTATAGGTGTAAAAGAGATTTTGATTTGGGACTCCGCGGATCCAAGAAGAAGAAGGGGGATGAGCAAATCAGTACTGTGGCAGGAAGTGACTGCTTGATGACATCCAGGAGTAGCACTTACCTGCCCGAAGAAGAATCATGCCGTGAGGTCTGCCAGCATCGCTGGATCGTTGGATGCGTAATATGCACTGTTTCTCATTTTTTGAAAGCCTCAGGTGGAGATTGTCTAAGGTGGAAATGCGGTAAAACCCTCATTATCGGGGTTTTTACCGCATTGCGGGATGCTCTAAGCATCCCCCGCTGGGTTACCGCGGCGGGTGGCATCGCCAGAAAAATCTGGCGATGCCCCATAGAAGCCAATGGGCTTCTAACGCGAACCCACTGCCGCCCCGCACGGACCTCCGCCGCCCAGCACGGACCCCCGCCGCCCCGCATTGCCCCCTCACCTGTGTCCGGGCAGCAGAGAGCTGTGCTGCCTGGACTTGTGACCTCCTCCCGGCACTGATCCTCTTCTGGGTGCAGGGAGGAGGAGAGCCCGGCGCAACAGCGCCGGGTGTGGGAGGGAGGGGAGAGCTGCCGGGACCTGCTGTGACCCTGCGACTCTCACCGCAAAGGACAGCTCTTAAAGCAAGAGCTGTACTTTGCTATAATTATCGCATATATTTGTTTTGTCATAAAATAACATAAATGTAATCGTTAAAAATATAACTATATATCGGGAATAATAACTGTATATAGCGGGCATAATACTATGTATAATCATGTACTATATAATAATGAATGTAATTGTTAAAAATATAACTGTATATAACGGGAATAATAACTGTATATAGCGGGCATAATACTATGTATAATCATGTACTGTATAATAATGAATGTAATTGTTAAAAATATAACTGTATATAACGGAAATAATAACTGTATATAGCGGGCATAATACTGTGTATACATGTAATCATGTACTGTATAATCATGACATTTTTGGGATTGCTTGATAAAAATCTTTCAGGATTTACCGTGAGGTCAAATCCTGACCTGGTCGAGTGCTGGAAGGGATAGAGTCGCGAGTCACTTGCAGAGGTGTAAAAGTGATTTTGATTTGGGACTCCACGGATCCAAGGCCTGGTAGGATGAAGGGGGATGAGCAACTCAATAATCAGTACTGTGGCAGTAAGTTACTGCTTGATGACATCCAGGAGTAGCACTTATGTGCCCAAAGAAGGGTCACGCCGTAAGGTCTGCCAGCGTCGCTGGATCGTTGGATGGGCAATATGCACTGTTTCTCATTTTTTGAAAGCCTTAGTCTGTTTATATAGAGGCTCCTGTAGTCATTAACCAGATTTTTAAAGTGTGTCCATTTCTGGGTCTATCTTGTTTTAGACACTTAGAAGTGGGGTTTGGCTGGAGGGATGTATATTATCTTAATTTTTTTTTTTTTTGTCATAAAATAACATGAATGTAATCGTTAAAAATATAACTGTATATAATGGGCATAATAACTGTATATAATGGGCAAAACACTGTGTATAATCATGTATTGTATTATCATGACATTTTGGGGGATTGCTTGGTAAAAATGTTTCAGGATTTACTGTGAGGTCAAATCGTGACCTGGTCGAGTGCTGGAGGTGATAGAGTCGCGAGTCACTTGTATAGGTGTAAAAGAGATTTTGATTTGGGACTCCGCGGATCCAAGAAGAAGAAGGGGGATGAGCAAATCAGTACTGTGGCAGGAAGTGACTGCTTGATGACATCCAGGAGTAGCACTTACCTGCCCGAAGAAGAATCATGCCGTGAGGTCTGCCAGCGTCGCTGGATCGTTGGATGCGTAATATGCACTGTTTCTCATTTTTTGAAAGCCTCAGGGGGAGATTGTCTAAGGTAAAAACCCCGTTATCTGGGTTTTTACTGCATTTCGGGATGCTCTAAGCATCCCCCGCTGGGTTACCGCGGCGGGTGGCATCGCCTGAAAAATCTGGCGATGCCCCATAGAAGCCAATGGGCTTCTAACGCGAACCCACTGCCGCCCCGCATGGACCCCCGCCGCCCCGCATTGCCCCCTCACCTGTGTCCGGGCAGCACAGAGCTGTGCTGCCTGGACTTGTGACCTCCTCCCTACACTGATCCTCTTCCGGGTGCGGGGAGGAGGAGAGCCCGGCGCAGCAGCGCCGGGTGTGGGAGGGAGGGGAGAGCCGCCGGGAACTGCTGTGACCCGGCGACTCTCACCGCAAAGGACAGCTCTTAAAGCAAGAGCTGTCCTTTGCTATAATTATCGCATATATTTGTTTTGTCATAAAATAACATGAATGTAATCGTTAAAAATATAACTATATATCGGGAATAATAACTGTATATAGCGGGCATAATACTATGTATAATCATGTACTATATAATAATGAATGTAATTGTTAAAAATATAACTGTATATAATGGGAATAATAACTGTATATAGCGGGCATAATACTATGTATAATCATGTACTGTATAATAATGAATGTAATTGTTAAAAATATAACTGTATATAACGGGAATAATAACTGTATATAGCGGGCATAATACTGTGTATACATGTAATCATGTACTGTATAATCATGACATTTTTGGGATTGCTTGATAAAAATCTTTCAGGATTTACTGTGAGGTCAAATCCTGACCTGGTCGAGTGCTGGAAGTGATAGAGTCGCGAGTCACTTGCAGAGGTGTAAAAGTGATTTTGATTTGGGACTCCGCGGATCCAAGGCCTGGTAGGATGAAAGGGGATGAGCAACTCAATAATCAGTACTGTGGCAGTAAGTTACTGCTTGATGACATCCAGGAGTAGCACTTATGTGCCCAAAGAAGGGTCACGCCGTAAGGTCTGCCAGCGTCGCTGGATCGTTGGATGGGCAATATGCACTGTTTCTCATTTTTTGAAAGCCTCAGTCTGTTTATATAGAGGCTCCTGTAGTCATTAACCAGATTTTTAAAGTGTGTCCATTTCTGGGTCTATCTTGTTTTAGGCACTTAGAAGTGGGGTTTGGCTGGAGGGATGTATATTATCTTAATATTTTTTTTGTGTGTCATAAAATAACATGAATGTAATCGTTAAAAATATAACTGTATATAATGGGCATAATAACTGTATATAATGGGAATACACTGTGTATAATCATGTATTGTATTATCATGACATTTTGGGGGATTGCTTGGTAAAAAATGTTTCAGGATTTACTGTGAGGTCAAATCGTGACCTGGTCGAGTGCTGGAGGAGATAGAGTCGCGAGTCACTTGTATAGGTGTAAAAGAGATTTTGATTTGGGACTCCGCGGATCCAAGAAGAAGAAGGGGGATGAGCAAATCAGTACTGTGGCAGGAAGTGACTGCTTGATGACATCCAGGAGTAGCACTTACCTGCCCGAAGAAGAATCATGCCGTGAGGTCTGCCAGCGTCGCTGGATCGTTGGATGCGTAATATGCACTGTTTCTCATTTTTTGAAAGCCTCAGGTGGAGATTGTCTAAGGTGGAAATGCGGTAAAACCCTCATTATCGGGGTTTTTACCGCATTGCGGGATGCTCTAAGCATCCCCCGCTGGGTTACCCCGGCGGGTGGCATCGCCAGAAAAATCTGGCGATGCCCCATAGAAGCCAATGGGCTTCTAACGCGAACCCACTGCCGCCCCGCACGGACCTCCGCCGCCCAGCACGGACCCCTGCCGCCCCGCATTGCCCCCTCACCTGTGTCCGGGCAGCACAGAGCTGTGCTGCCTGGACTTGTGACCTCCTCCCGGCACTGATCCTCTTCTGGGTGCAGGGAGGAGGAGAGCCTGGCGCAACAGCGCCGGGTGTGGGAGGGAGGGGAGAGCTGCCGGGACCTGCTGTGACCCTGCGACTCTCACCGCAAAGGACAGCTCTTAAAGCAAGAGCTGTACTTTGCTATAATTATCGCATATATTTGTTTTGTCATAAAATAACATGAATGTAATCGTTAAAAATATAACTATATATCGGGAATAATAACTGTATATAGCGGGCATAATACTATGTATAATCATGTACTATATAATAATGAATGTAATTGTTAAAAATATAACTGTATATAACGGGAATAATAACTGTATATAGCGGGCATAATACTATGTATAATCATGTACTGTATAATAATGAATGTAATTGTTAAAAATATAACTGTATATAACGGAAATAATAACTGTATATAGCGGGCATAATACTGTGTATACATGTAATCATGTACTGTATAATCATGACATTTTTGGGATTGCTTAATAAAAATCTTTCAGGATTTACTGTGAGGTCAAATCCTGACCTGGTCGAGTGCTGGAAGGGATAGAGTCGTGAGTCACTTGCAGAGGTGTAAAAGTGATTTTGATTTGGGACTCCGCGGATCCAAGGCCTGGTAGGATGAAGGGGGATGAGCAACTCAATAATCAGTACTGTGGCAGTAAGTTACTGCTTGATGACATCCAGGAGTAGCACTTATGTGCCCAAAGAAGGGTCACGCCGTAAGGTCTGCCAGCGTCGCTGGATCGTTGGATGGGCAATATGCACTGTTTCTCATTTTTTGAAAGCCTTAGTCTGTTTATATAGAGGCTCCTGTAGTCATTAACCAGATTTTTAAAGTGTGTCCATTTCTGGGTCTATCTTGTTTTAGGCACTTAGAAGTGGGGTTTGGCTGGAGGGAGGTATATTGTCTTAATTTTTTTTTTTTTGTCATAAAATAACATGAATGTAATCGTTAAAAATATAACTGTATATAATGGGCATAATAACTGTATATAATGGGCAAAACACTGCATTGTATTATCATGACATTTTGGGGGATTGCTTGGTAAAAATGTTTCAGGATTTACTATGAGGTCAAATCGTGACCTGGTCGAGTGCTGGAGGTGATAGAGTCGCGAGTCACTTGTATAGGTGTAAAAGAGATTTTGATTTGGGACTCCGTGGATCCAAGAAGAAGAAGAAGGGGGATGAGCAAATCAGTACTGTGGCAGGAAGTGACTGCTTGATGACATCCAGGAGTAGCACTTACCTGCCCGAAGAAGAATCATGCCGTGAGGTCTGCCAGCGTCGCTGGATCGTTGGATGCGTAATATGCACTGTTTCTCATTTTTTGAAAGCCTCAGAGGGAGATTGTT
This sequence comes from Crinia signifera, assembly GCF_055691185.1. NCBI lineage: Eukaryota > Metazoa > Chordata > Amphibia > Anura > Myobatrachidae > Crinia > Crinia signifera. The sequence goes on along the minus strand of NC_139218.1, from coordinate 109,301,881 downwards.
TAAGGTAAAAACCCCGTTATCTGGGTTTTTACCGCATTTCGGGATGCTCTAAGCATCCCCCGCTGGGTTAATGCGGTGGGTGGCATCGCCTGAAAAATCTGGCGATGCCCCATAGAAGCCAATGGGCTTCTAACGCGAACCCACTGCCGCCCCGCACGGACCCCCGCCGCCCAGCACGGAACCCCGCCGCCCCGCATTGCCCCCTCACCTGTGTCCGGGCAGCACAGAGCTGTGCTGCCTGGACTTGTGACCTCCTCCCTGCACTGATCCTCTTCCGGGTGCAGGGAGGAGGAGAGCCCGGCGCAGCAGCGCCGGGTGTGGGAGGGAGGGGAGAGCCGCCGGGACCTGCTGTGACCCGGCGACTCTCACCGCAAAGGACAGCTCTTAAAGCAAGAGCTGTACTTTGCTATAATTATCGCATATATTTGTTTTGTCATAAAATAACATGAATGTAATCGTTAAAAATATAACTATATATCGGGAATAATAACTGTATATAGCGGGCATAATACTATGTATAATCATGTACTATATAATAATGAATGTAATTGTTAAAAATATAACTGTATATAACGGGAATAATAACTGTATATAGCGGGCATAATACTATGTATAATCATGTACTGTATAATAATGAATGTAATTGTTAAAAATATAACTGTATATAACGGAAATAATAACTGTATATAGCGGGCATAATACTGTGTATACATGTAATCATGTACTGTATAATCATGACATTTTTGGGATTGCTTGATAAAAATCTTTCAGGATTTACTGTGAGGTCAAATCCTGACCTGGTCGAGTTCTGGAAGGGATAGAGTCGCGAGTCACTTGCAGAGGTGTAAAAGTGATTTTGATTTGGGACTCCGCGGATCCAAGGCCTGGTAGGATGAAGGGGGATGAGCAACTCAATAATCAGTACTGTGGCAGTAAGTTACTGCTTGATGACATCCAGGAGTAGCACTTATGTGCCCAAAGAAGGGTCACGCCGTAAGGTCTGCCAGCGTCGCTGGATCGTTGGATGGGCAATATGCACTGTTTCTCATTTTTTTGAAAGCCTTAGTCTGTTTATATAGAGGCTCCTGTAGTCATTAACCAGATATTTAAAGTGTGTCCATTTCTGGGTCTATCTTGTTTCAGGCACTTAGAAGTGGGGTTTGGCTGGAGGGATGTATATTATCTTAATTTTTTTTTTTGTCATAAAATAACATGAATGTAATCGTTAAAAATATAACTGTATATAATGGGCATAATAACTGTATATAATGGGCAAAACACTGTGTATAATCATGTATTGTATTATCATGACATTTTGGGGGATTGCTTGGTAAAAATGTTTCAGGATTTACTGTGAGGTCAAATCGTGACCTGGTCGAGTGCTGGAGGTGATAGAGTCGCGAGTCACTTGTATAGGTGTAAAAGAGATTTTGATTTGGGACTCCGCGGATCCAAGAAGAAGAAGGGGGATGAGCAAATCAGTACTGTGGCAGGAAGTGACTGCTTGATGACATCCAGGAGTAGCACTTACCTGCCCGAAGAAGAATCATGCCGTGAGGTCTGCCAGCGTCGCTGGATCGTTGGATGCGTAATATGCACTGTTTCTCATTTTTGAAAGCCTCAGGGGGAGATTGTCTAAGGTAAAAACCCCGTTATCTGAGTTTTTACCGCATTTCGGGATGCTCTAAGCATCCCCCGCTGGGTTACCGCGGCGGGTGGCATCGCCTGAAAAATCTGGCGATGCCCCATAGACGCCAATGGGCTTCTAACGCCAAACCACTGCCGCCCCGCACGGACCCCCGCCGCCCAGCACGGACCCCCGCCGCCCCGCATTGCCCCCTCACCTGTGTCCGGGCAGTACAGAGCTGTGCTGCCTGGACTTGTGACCTCCTCCCTGCACTGATCCTCTTCCGGGTGCAGGGAGGAGGAGAGCCCGGCGCAGCAGCGCCGGGTGTGGGAGGGAGGGGAGAGCCGCCGGGAACTGCTGTGACCCGGCGACTCTCACCGCAAAGGACAGCTCTTAAAGCAAGAGCTGTCCTTTGCTATAATTATCGCATATATTTGTTTTGTCATAAAATAACATGAATGCAATCGTTAAAAATATAACTATATATCGGGAATAATAACTGTATATAGCGGGCATAATACTATGTATTATATAATAATGAATGTAATTGTTAAAAATATAACTGTATATAACGGGAATAATAACTGTATATAGCGGGCATAATACTATGTATAATCATGTACTGTATAATAATGAATGTAATTGTTAAAAATATAACTGTATATAACGGGAATAATAACTGTATATAGCGGGCATAATACTGTGTATACATGTAATCATGTACTGTATAATCATGACATTTTTGGGATTGCTTGATAAAAATCTTTCAGGATTTACTGTGAGGTCAAATCCTGACCTGGTCGAGTGCTGGAAGTGATAGAGTCGCGAGTCACTTGCAGAGGTGTAAAAGTGATTTTGATTTGGGACTCCGCGGATCCAAGGCCTTGTAGGATGAAGGGGGATGAGCAACTCAATAATCAGTACTGTGGCAGTAAGTTACTGCTTGATGACACCCAGGAGTAGCACTTATGTGCCCAAAGAAGGGTCACGCCGTAAGGTCTGCCAGCGTCGCTGGATCGTTGGATGGGCAATATGCACTGTTTCTCATTTTTTGAAAGCCTTAGTCTGTTTATATAGAGGCTCCTGTAGTCATTAACCAGATTTTTAAAGTGTGTCCATTTCTGGGTCTATCTTGTTTTAGGCACTTAGAAGTGGGGTTTGGCTGGAGGGATGTATATTATCTTAATATTTTTTTTTTGTCATAAAATAACATGACTGTAATCGTTAAAAATATAACTGTATATAATGGGCATAATAACTGTATATAATGGGCATAACACTGTGTATAATCATGTATTGTATTATCATGACATTTTGGGGGATTGCTTGGTAAAAATGTTTCAGGATTTACTGTGAGGTCAAATCGTGACCTGGTCGAGTGCTGGAGGTGATAGAGTCGCGAGTCACTTGTATAGGTGTAAAAGAGATTTTGATTTGGGACTCCGCGGATCCAAGAAGAAGAAGGGGGATGAGCAAATCAGTACTGTGGGCGGAAGTGACTGCTTGATGACATCCAGGAGCAGCACTTACCTGCCCGAAGAAGAATCATGCCGTGAGGTCTGCCAGCGTCGCTGGATCGTTGGATGCGTAATATGCACTGTTTCTCATTTTTTGAAAGCCTCAGGGGGAGATTGTCTAAGGTAAAAACCCCGTTATCGGGGTTTTTACCGCATTTTGGGATGCTCTAAGCATCCCCCGCTGGGTTACCGCGGCGGGTGGCATCGCCTGAAAAATCTGGCGATGCCCCATAGAAGCCAATGGGCTTCTAACGCGAACCCAATGCCGCCCCGCACGGACCCCCACCGCCCAGCATGGACCCCCGCCGCCCCGCATTGCCCCCTCACCTGTGTCCGGGCAGCACAGAGCTGTGCTGCCTGGACTTGTGACCTCCTCCCTGCACTGATCCTCTTCCGGGTTCAGGGAGGAGGAGAGCCCGGCGCAGCAGCGCCGGGTGTGGGAGGGAGGGGAGAGCCGCCGGGACCTGCTGTGACCCGGCGACTCTCACCGCAAAGGACAGCTCTTAAAGCAAGAGCTGTCCTTTGCTATAATTATCGCATATATTTGTTTTGTCATAATATAACATGAATGTAATCGTTAAAAATATAACTATATATCGGGAATAATAACTGTATATAGCGGGCATAATACTATGTATAATCATGTACTATATAATAATGAATGTAATTGTTAAAAATATAACTGTATATAACGGGAATAATAACTGTATATAGCGGGCATAATACTATGTATAATCATGTACTGTATAATAATTAATGTAATTGTTAAAAATATAACTGTATATAACGGGAATAATAACTGTATATAGCGGGCATAATACTGTGTATACATGTAATCATGTACTGTATAATCATGACATTTTTGGGATTGCTTGATAAAAATCTTTCAGGATTTACCGTGAGGTCAAATCCTGACCTGGTCGAGTGCTGGAAGGGATAGAGTCGCGAGTCACTTGCAGAGGTGTAAAAGTGATTTTGATTTGGGACTCCGCGGATCCAAGGCCTGGTAGGATGAAGGGGGATGAGCAACTCAATAATCAGTACTGTGGCAGTAAGTTACTGCTTGATGACATCCAGGAGTAGCACTTATGTGCCCAAAGAAGGGTCACGCCGTAAGGTCTGCCAGCGTCGCTGGATCGTTGGATGGGCAATATGCACTGTTTCTCATTTTTTTGAAAGCCTTAGTCTGTTTATATAGAGGCTCCTGTAGTCATTAACCAGATTTTTAAAGTGTGTCCATTTCTGGGTCTATCTTGTTTTAGGCACTTAGAAGTGGGGTTTGGCTGGAGGGATGTATTTTATCTTAATTTTTTTTTTTTGTCATAAAATAACATGAATGTAATCGTTAAAAATATAACTGTATATAATGGGCATAATAACTGTATATAATGGGCAAAACACTGTGTATAATCATGTATTGTATTATCATGACATTTTGGGGGATTGCTTGGTAAAAATGTTTCAGGATTTACTGTGAGGTCAAATCGTGACCTGGTCGAGTGCTGGAGGTGATAGAGTCGCGAGTCACTTGTATAGGTGTAAAAAAGATTTTGATTTGGGACTCCGCGGATCCAAGAAGAAGAAGGGGGATGAGCAAATCAGTACTGTGGCAGGAAGTGACTGCTTGATGACATCCAGGAGTAGCACTTACCTGCCCGAAGAAGAATCATGCCGTGAGGTCTGCCAGCGTCGCTGGATCGTTGGATGCGTAATATGCACTGTTTCTCATTTTTTGAAAGCCTCAGAGGGAGATTGTCTAAGGTAAAAACCCCGTTATCTGGGTTTTTACCGCATTTCGGGATGCTCTAAGCATCCCCCGCTGGGTTAATGCGGTGGGTGGCATCGCCTGAAAAATCTGGCGATGCCCCATAGAAGCCAATGGGCTTCTAACGCGAACCCACTGCCGCCCCGCACGGACCCCCGCCGCCCAGCACGGACCCCCGCCGCCCCGCATTGCCCCCTCACCTGTGTCCGGGCAGCACAGAGCTGTGCTGCCTGGACTTGTGACCTCCTCCCTGCACTGATCCTCTTCCGGGTGCAGGGAGGAGGAGAGCCCGGCGCAGCAGCGCCGGGTGTGGGAGGGAGGGGAGAGCCGCCGGGACCTGCTGTGACCCGGCGACTCTCACCACAAAGGACAGCTCTTAAAGCAAGAGCTGTACTTTGCTATAATTATCGCATATATTTGTTTTGTCATAAAATAACATGAATGTAATCGTTAAAAATATAACTATATATCGGGAATAATAACTGTATATAGCGGGCATAATACTATGTATAATCATGTACTATATAATAATGAATGTAATTGTTAAAAATATAACTGTATATAACGGGAATAATAACTGTATATAGCGGGCATAATACTATGTATAATCATGTACTGTATAATAATGAATGTAATTGTTAAAAATATAACTGTATATAACGGAAATAATAACTGTATATAGCGGGCATAATACTGTGTATACATGTAATCATGTACTGTATAATCATGACATTTTTGGGATTGCTTGATAAAAATCTTTCAGGATTTACTGTGAGGTCAAATCCTGACCTGGTCGAGTTCTGGAAGTGATAGAGTCGCTAGTCACTTGCAGAGGTGTAAAAGTGATTTTGATTTGGGACTCCGCGGATCCAAGGCCTGGTAGGATGAAGGGGAATGAGCAACTCAATAATCAGTACTGTGGCAGTAAGTGACTGCTTGATGACATCCAGGAGTAGCACTTACCTGCCCGAAGAAGGATCATGCCGTGAGGTGTGCCAGCGTCGCTGGATCGTTGGATGGGCAATATGCACTGTTTCTCATTTTTTGAAAGCCTCAGTCTGTGGGTTGTAAGTTCGTGGGTGGGCGTCAAAGAAGAAGAGGGTGGGGTGTAAGTTCGTGGGTAGGCGTAGAAGAAGAAGAGGGTGTGGTGTAAGTTCGTGGGGGACCTGCCAAAGAAGAAGAGGGTGGGGTGTAAGTTCATTGGGGGGCCTGTCAAAGAAGAAGAGGGTTGGAGGTAAGTTTGTGGGTGGGCGTCGAAGAAGAAGAGGGTGGGGTGTAAATTCGTGGGGGGGCCTGTCAAAGAAGAAGAGGTTGGGGTGTAAGTTCGGGGGTGCGCATCGAAGAAGATGGTGGGGTGTAAATTCGTGGAGGGGGGCCTGACACAGAAGAAGAGGGTGTCTAGAGATACACCATTAGAATATGTATTGTGTACATAGAGTGGATTGAAAATGGCAGGCAGAAACAGATGCCACCAGAGCTGCACATAGCAACACATCCCATAGCAACATTTCTGGCCATGCCCCTATTGTGACATCACAATGAAATGGAATGTCTAGTACCTGAACATTCTAAACAGTCCCAGCAGTAGTGAGCAGAGGTAGTAGAGAAATGAGAGGCTGGAGGAGAAGAGAGATGGTGTAGCAAGAAGAAAGTAGAGGAGAGAGGTGGGAGTTGAGGGGGAATCAGAGACATTTTCAAAGGTAATGAGAGAATTGGGGGCCAAAAAACAGGAACACCAAGAAAAAAACTGTATGAGAAATTAGCTCAAACATAAATCAGGTAGGAAGAAGGAGGATGAGCAACTCAATAATCAGTACTGTGGCAGTAAGTTACTGCTTGATGACATCCAGGAGTAGCACTTACGTGCCCGAAGAACGATCACGCCCTAAGGTCTGCCAGCGTCGCTGGATCGTTTGATGGGCAATATGCACTGTTTCTCATTTTTTGAAAGCCTCAGTCTGTTTATATAGAGGCTCCTCTAGTCATTCACCACATTTTTCAATTGTGTTCATTTCTGGGTCTATCTTGTCTTAGGCACTTAGAAGTGGGGTGTGACTGAAGGAATGTATATTATCTTAATTTTTGTTGTCATAGAATAACATGAATGTAATCGTTAAAAATATAACTGTATATCGGGAATAATAACTGTATATAGCGGGCATAATACTGTTTATAATCATGTACTGTATAATCATGAATGTAATCATTAAAAATATAACTGTATATAACGGAAATAATAACTGTATATAGCGGGCATAATCGAAGAAGATGGTGGGGTGTAAATTCGTGGAGGGGGGGCCTGACACAGAAGAAGAGGGTGTATAGAGATACAACATTAGAATATGTATTGTGTACATAGAGTGGATTGAAAATGGCAGGCAGAAACAGATGCCACCAGAGCTGCACATAGCAACACCTCCCATAGCAACAATTCTGGCCATGCCCCTATTGTGACATCACAATGAAATGGAATGTCTAGTACCTGAACATTCTAAACAGTCCCAGCAGTAGTGAGCAGAGGTTGTAGAGAAGTGAGAGGCTGGAGGAGAAGAGAGATGGTGTAGCAAGAAGAAAGTAGAGGAGAGAGGTGGAAGTTGAGGGGGAATCAGAGACATTTTTAAAGGTAATGAGAGAAATGGGGGCCAAAAAACGGGAACTGGGTCTATCTTGTCTTAGGCACTTAGAAGTGGGGTTTGGCTGGAGGGATGTATATTATCTTAATTTTTTTTTTGTGATAAAATAACATGAATGTAATCGTTAAAAATATAACTGTATATAATGGGCATGATAACTGTATATAATGGGCATAACACTGTGTATAATCATGTATTGTATTATCATGACATTTTGGGGGATTGCTTGGTAAAAATCTTTCAGGATTTACTGTGAGGTCAAATTGTGACCTGGTCGAGTGTTGGAAGTGATAGAGTCGCGAGTCACTTGCAGAGGTGTAAAAGTGATTTTGATTTGTGACTCCGCGCATCCAAGGCCTTGTAGGAAGAAGGGGGATGAGCAAATCAATAATCAGTACTGTGGCAGGAAGTGACTGCTTGATGACATCCAGGAGTAGCACTTACCTGCCCGAAGAAGGATCATGCCGTGAGGTGTGCCAGCGTCGCTGGATCGTTGGATGGGCAATATGCACTGTTTCTCATTTTTTGAAAGCCTCAGTCTGTGGGTTGTAAGTTCGTGGGTGGGCGTCAAAGAAGAAGAGGGTGGGGTGTAAGTTCGTGGGTAGGCGTAGAAGAAGAAGAGGGTGTGGTGTAAGTTCGTGGGGGACCTGCCAAAGAAGAAGAGGGTGGGGTGTAAGTTCATTGGGGGGCCTGTCAAAGAAGAAGAGGGTTGGAGGTAAGTTTGTGGGTGGGCGTCGAAGAAGAAGAGGGTGGGGTGTAAATTCGTGGGGGGGCCTGTCAAAGAAGAAGAGGTTGGGGTGTAAGTTCGGGGGTGCGCATCGAAGAAGATGGTGGGGTGTAAATTCGTGGAGGGGGGCCTGACACAGAAGAAGAGGGTGTCTAGAGATACACCATTAGAATATGTATTGTGTACATAGAGTGGATTGAAAATGGCAGGCAGAAACAGATGCCACCAGAGCTGCACATAGCAACACATCCCATAGCAACATTTCTGGCCATGCCCCTATTGTGACATCACAATGAAATGGAATGTCTAGTACCTGAACATTCTAAACAGTCCCAGCAGTAGTGAGCAGAGGTAGTAGAGAAATGAGAGGCTGGAGGAGAAGAGAGATGGTGTAGCAAGAAGAAAGAAGAGGAGAGAGGTGGGAGTTGAGGGGGAATCAGAGACATTTTCAAAGGTAATGAGAGAATTGGGGGCCAAAAAACAGGAACACCAAGAAAAAAACTGTATGAGAAATTAGCTCAAACATAAATCAGGTAGGAAGAAGGAGGATGAGCAACTCAATAATCAGTACTGTGGCAGTAAGTTACTGCTTGATGACATCCAGGAGTAGCACTTACGTGCCCGAAGAACGATCACGCCCTAAGGTCTGCCAGCGTCGCTGGATCGTTTGATGGGCAATATGCACTGTTTCTCATTTTTTGAAAGCCTCAGTCTGTTTATATAGAGGCTCCTCTAGTCATTCACCACATTTTTCAATTGTGTTCATTTCTGGGTCTATCTTGTCTTAGGCACTTAGAAGTGGGGTGTGACTGAAGGAATGTATATTATCTTAATTTTTTTTGTCATAGAATAACATGAATGTAATCGTTAAAAATATAACTGTATATCGGGAATAATAACTGTATATAGCGGGCATAATACTGTTTATAATCATGTGCTGTATAATCATGAATGTAATCATTAAAAATATAACTGTATATAACGGAAATAATAACTGTATATAGCGGGCATAATCGAAGAAGATGGTGGGGTGTAAATTCGTGGAGGGGGGGCCTGACACAGAAGAAGAGGGTGTCTAGAGATACAACATTAGAATATGTATTGTGTACATAGAGTGGATTGAAAATGGCAGGCAGAAACAGATGCCACCAGAGCTGCACATAGCAACACCTCCCATAGCAACAATTCTGGCCATGCCCCTATTGTGACATCACAATGAAATGGAATGTCTAGTACCTGAACATTCTAAACAGTCCCAGCAGTAGTGAGCAGAGGTTGTAGAGAAGTGAGAGGCTGGAGGAGAAGAGAGATGGTGTAGCAAGAAGAAAGTAGAGGAGAGAGGTGGAAGTTGAGGGGGAATCAGAGACATTTTTAAAGGTAATGAGAGAAATGGGGGCCAAAAAACGGGAACTGGGTCTATCTTGTCTTAGGCACTTAGAAGTGGGGTTTGGCTGGAGGGATGTATATTATCTTAATTTTTTTTTTGTGATAAAATAACATGAATGTAATCGTTAAAAATATAACTGTATATAATGGGCATGATAACTGTATATAATGGGCATAACACTGTGTATAATCATGTATTGTATTATCATGACATTTTGGGGGATTGCTTGGTAAAAATCTTTCAGGATTTACTGTGAGGTCAAATTGTGACCTGGTCGAGTGTTGGAAGTGATAGAGTCGCGAGTCACTTGCAGAGGTGTAAAAGTGATTTTGATTTGTGACTCCGCGCATCCAAGGCCTTGTAGGAAGAAGGGGGATGAGCAAATCAATAATCAGTACTGTGGCAGGAAGTGACTGCTTGATGACATCCAGGAGTAGCACTTACCTGCCCGAAGAAGAATCATGCCGTGAGGTCTGCCACCGTCGCTGGATCGTTGGATGCGTAATATGCCCTTTTTCTCATTTTTTGAAAGCCTCAGTGGGAGATTGTCTAAGGTGAAAATGCGGTAAAACCCCCGTTATCGGGGTTTTTACCGCATTTCGGGATGCTCTAAGCATCCCCCGCTGGGTTACCACCAGATTTTTCCATAGAAGCCAATGGGCTTCTAACGCGAACCCACTGCCGCCCCGCACGGACCCCCGCCGCCCAGCACGGACCCCCGCCGCCCCGCACGGACCCCCGCCGCCCAGCACGGACCCCCGCCGCCCCGCATTGCCCCCTCACCTGTGTCCGGGAAGCACAGAGCTGTGCTGCCTGGACTTGTGACCTCCTCCCTGCACTGATCCTCTTCCAGGTGCAGGGAGGAGGAGAGCCCGGCGCAGCAGCGCCGGGTGTGGGAGGGAGGGGAGAGCCGCCAGGACCTGCTGTGACCCGGCGACTCTCACCGCAAAGGACAGCTCTTAAAGCAAGAGCTGTCCTTTGCTATAATTATCGCATATATTTGTTTTGTCATAAAATAACATGAATGTAATCGTTAAAAATATAACTGTATATCGGGAATAATAACTGTATATAGCGGGCATAATACTATGTATAGTCATGTACTCTATAATAATGAATGTAATTGTTAAAAATATAACTGTATATATTGGGAATAATAACTGTATATAGCAGGCATAATACTATGTATAATCATGTACTGTATAATAATGAATGTAATAGTTAAAAATATAACTGTATAAAACGGGAATAATAACTGTATATAGCGGGCATAATACTATGTATAATCATGTACTGTATAATAATGAATGTAATTGTTAAAAATATAACTGTATATAACGGGAATAATAACTGTATATAGCGGGCATAATACTGTGTATACATGTAATCATGTACTGTATAATCATGAAATTTTTGGGATTGCTTGATAAAAATCTTTCAGGATTTACTGTGAAGTCAAATCCTGACCTGGTCGAGTGCTGGAAGTAATAGAGTCGCGAGTCACTTGCAGAGGTGTAAAAGTGATTTTGATTTGGGACTCCGCGGATCCAAGGCCTAGTAGGATGAAGGGGGATGAGCAACTCAATAATCAGTACTGTGGCAGTAAGTTACTGCTTGAGGACATCCAGGAGTAGCACTTATGTACCCGAAGAAGGGTCACGCCGTAAGGTCTGCCAATGTCGCTGGATATTTGGATGGGCAATATGCACTGTTTCTCATTTTTTGAAAGCCTCAGTATGTTTATATAGAGGCTCCTGTAGTCATTAACCAGATTTTTAAAGTGTGTCCATTTCTGGGTCTATCTTGGTTTAGGCACTTAGAAGTGGGGTTTGGCTGGAGGGATGTATATTATCTTAATTTTTTTTTTTTTGGTCATAAAATAACATGAATGTAATCGTTAAAAATATAACTGTATATAATGGGCATAATAACTGTATATAATGGGCATAACACTGTGTATAATCATGTATTGTATTATCATGACATTTTGGGGGATTGCTTGGTAAAAATGTTTCAGGATTTACTGTGAGGTCAAATCGTGACCTGTTCGACTGCTGGAGGTGATAGAGTCGCGAGTCACTTGTATAGGTGTAAAAGAGATTTTGATTTGGGACTCCGCGGATCCAAGAAGAAGAAGGGGGATGAGCAAATCAGTACTGTGGCAGGAAGTGACTGCTTGATGACATCCAGGAGTAGCACTTACCTGCCCGAAGAAGAATCATGCCGTGAGGTCTGCCAGCATCGCTGGATCGTTGGATGCGTAATATGCACTGTTTCTCATTTTTTGAAAGCCTCAGGGGGAGATTGTCTAAGGTAAAAACCCCGTTATCTGGGTTTTTACCGCATATTGGGATGCTCTAAGCATCCCCCGCTGGGTTACCGCGGTGGATGGCATCGCCAGAAAAATCTGGCGATGCCCCATAGAAGCCAATGGGCTTCTAACGCAAACCCTCTGCCGCCCCGCACGGACCCCCGCCGCCCCGCATATCCCCCACACCTGTGTCCGGGCAGCACAGAGCTGTGCTGCCTGGACTTGTGACCTCCTCCCGGCACTGATCCTCTTCCGGGTGCAGGGAGGAGGAGAGCCCGGCGCAGCAGCGCCAGGTGTGGGAGGGAGGGGAGAGCCGCCGGGAACTGCTGTGACCCGGCGACTCTCACCGCAAAGGACAGCTCTTAAAGCAAGAGCTGTCCTTTGCTATAATTATCACATATATTTGTTTTGTCATAAAATAACATGAATGTAATCGTTAAAAATATAACTATATATCGGGAATAATAACTGTATATAGCGGGCATAATACTATGTATAATCATGTACTATATAATAATGAATGTAATTGTTAAAAATATAACTGTATATAACGGGAATAATAACTGTATATAGCGGGCATAATACTGTGTATACATGTAATCATGTACTGTATAATCATGACATTTTTGGGATTGCTTGAGAAAAATCTTTCAGGATTTACTGTGAGGTCAAATCCTGACTTGGTCGAGTGCTGGAAGTGATAGAGTCGCGAGTCACTTGCAGAGGTGTAAAAGTGATTTTGATTTGGGACTCCGCGGATCCAAGGCCTGGTAGGATGAAGGGGGATGAGCAACTCAATAATCAGTACTGTGGCAGTAAGTTACTGCTTGATGACATCCAGGAGTAGCACTTATGTGCCCAAAGAAGGGTCACGCCTTAAGGTCTGCCAGCGTCGCTGGATCGTTGGATGGGCAATATGCACTGTTTCTCATTTTTTGAAAGCCTCAGTCTGTTTATATAGAGGCTCCTGTAGTCATTAACCAGATTTTTAAAGTGTGTCCATTTCTGGGTCTATCTTGTTTTAGGCACTTAGAAGTGGGGTTTGGCTGGAGGGATGTATATTATCTTAATTTTTTTTTTTTTGGTCATAAAATAACATGAATGTAATCGTTAAAAATAGAACTGTATATAATGGGCATAATAACTGTATATAATGGGCATAACACTGTGTATAATCATGTATTGTATTATCATGACATTTTGGGGGATTGCTTGGTAAAAATGTTTCAGGATTTACTGTGAGGTCAAATCGTGACCTGTTCGACTGCTGGAGGTGATAGAGTCGCGAGTCACTTGTATAGGTGTAAAAGAGATTTTGATTTGGGACTCCGCGGATCCAAGAAGAAGAAGGGGGATGAGCAAATCAGTACTGTGGCAGGAAGTGACTGCTTGATGACATCCAGGAGTAGCACTTACCTGCCCGAAGAAGAATCATGCCGTGAGGTCTGCCAGCATCGCTGGATCGTTGGATGCGTAATATGCACTGTTTCTCATTTTTTGAAAGCCTCAGGGGGAGATTGTCTAAGGTAAAAACCCCGTTATCTGGGTTTTTACCGCATATTGGGATGCTCTAAGCATCCCCCGCTGGGTTACCGCGGTGGGTGGCATCGCCAGAAAAATCTGGCGATGCCCCATAGAAGCCAATGGGCTTCTAACGCAAACCCTCTGCCGCCCCGCACGGACCCCCGCCGCCCCGCATATCCCCCTCACCTGTGTCCGGGCAGCACAGAGCTGTGCTGCCTGGACTTGTGACCTCCTCCCGGCACTGATCCTCTTCCGGGAGCAGGGAGGAGGAGAGCCCGGCGCAGCAGCGCCAGGTGTGGGAGGGAGGGGAGAGCCGCCGGGAACTGCTGTGACCCGGCGACTCTCACCGCAAAGGACAGCTCTTAAAGCAAGAGCTGTCCTTTGCTATAATTATCACATATATTTGTTTTGTCATAAAATAACATGAATGTAATCGTTAAAAATATAACTATATATCGGGAATAATAACTGTATATAGCGGGCATAATACTATGTATAATCATGTACTATATAATAATGAATGTAATTGTTAAAAATATAACTGTATATAACGGGAATAATAACTGTATATAGCGGGCATAATACTATGTATAATCATGTACTGTATAATAATGAATGTAATTGTTAAAAATATAACTGTATATAACGGGAATAATAACTGTATATAGCGGGCATAATACTATGTATAATCATGTATTGTATAATAATGAATGTAATTTTTAAAAATATAACTGTATATATATAACGGAAATAATAACTGTATATAGCGGGCATAATACTGTGTATACATGTAATCATGTACTGTATAATCATGTCATTTTTGGGATTGCTTGATAAAATTCTTTCAGGATTTACTGTGAGGTCAAATCCTGACCTGGTCGAGTTCTGGAAGGGATAGAGTCGCGAGTCACTTGCAGAGGTGTAAAAGTGATTTTGATTTGGGACTCCGCGGATCCAAGGCCTGGTAGGATGAAGGGGGATGAGCAACTCAATAATCAGTACTGTGGCAGTAAGTTACTGCTTGATGACATCCAGGAGTAGCACTTATGTGCCCAAAGAAGGGTCACGCTGTAAGGTCTGCCAGCGTCGCTGGATCGTTGGATGGGCAATATGCACTGTTTCTCATTTTTTGAAAGCCTCAGTCTGTTTATATAGAGGCTCCTGTAGTCATTAACCAGATTTTTAAAGTGTGTCCATTTCTGAGTCTATCTTGTTTTAGGTACTTAGAAGTGGGGTTTGGCTGGAGGGATGTATATTATTTTAATTTTTTTTTTTTGTCATAAAATAACATGAATGTAATCGTTAAAAATATAACTGTATATAATGGGCATAATAACTGTATATAATGGGCAAAACACTGTGTATAATCATGTATTGTATTATCATGACATTTTGGGGGATTGCTTGGTAAAAATGTTTCAGGATTTACTGTGAGGTCAAATCGTGACCTGGTCGAGTGCTGGAGGTGATAGAGTCGCGAGTCACTTGTATAGGTGTAAAAGAGATTTTGATTTGGGACTCCGCGGATCCAAGAAGAAGAAGGGGGATGAGCAAATCAGTACTGTGGCAGGAAGTGACTGCTTGATGACATCCAGGAGTAGCACTTACCTGCCCGAAGAAGAATCATGCCGTGAGGTCTGCCAGCGTCGCTGGATCGTTGGATGCGTAATATGCACTGTTTCTCATTTTTTGAAAGCCTCAGGGGGAGAATGTCTAAGGTGGAAATGCGGTAAAACCACCATTATCGGGGGTTTTACTGCATTGCGGGATGCTCTAAGCATCCTCCGCTGGGTTACCGCGGCGGGTGGCATCGCCAGAAAAATCTGGCGATGCCCCATAGAAGCCAATGGGCTTCTAACGCGAACCCACTGCCGCCCCGCACGGACCCCCGCCGCCCAGCACGGACCCCCGCCGCCCCGCACGGACCCCCGCCGCCCATCACTGACCCCCGCCGCCCCGCATTGCCCCCTCACCTGTGTCCGGGCAGCACAGAGCTGTGCTGCCTGGACTTGTGACCTCCTCCCGGCAATGATCCTCTTCCGGGTGCAGGGAGGAGGAGAGCCCGGCGCAACAGCGCTGGGTGTGGGAGGGAGGGGAGAGCTGCCGGGACCTGCTGTGACCCTGCGACTCTCACCGCAAAGGACAGCTCTTAAAGCAAGAGCTGTCCTTTGCTATAATTATCGCATATATTTGTTTTGTCATAAAATAACATGAATGTAATCGTTAAAAATATAACTATATATCGGGAATAATAACTGTATATAGCGGGCATAATACTATGTATAATCATGTACTATATAATAATGAATGTAATTGTTAAAAATATAACTGTATATAACGGGAATTATAACTGTATATAGCGGGCATAATACTATGTATAATCATGTACTGTATAATAATGAATGTAATTGTTAAAAATATAACTGTATATAACGGGAATAATAACTGTATATAGCGGGCATAATACTGTGTATACATGTAATCATGTACTGTATAACCATGACATTTTTGGGATTGCTTGATAAAAATCTTTCAGGATTTACTGTGAGGTCAAATCCTGACCTGGTCGAGTGCTGGAA
Source organism: Crinia signifera (assembly GCF_055691185.1). Taxonomy (NCBI): domain Eukaryota; kingdom Metazoa; phylum Chordata; class Amphibia; order Anura; family Myobatrachidae; genus Crinia; species Crinia signifera. The sequence continues at coordinate 109,285,811 of NC_139218.1, read as the reverse complement.
GTGATAGAGTCGCGAGTCACTTGCAGAGGTGTAAAAGTGATTTTGATTTGGGACTCCGCGGATCCCAAGGCCTGGTAGGATGAAGGGGGATGAGCAACTCAATAATCAGTACTGTGGCAGTAAGTTACTGCTTGATGACATCCAGGAGTAGCACTTATGTGCCCAAAGAAGGGTCACGCCGTAAGGTCTGCCAGCGTCGCTGGATCGTTGGATGGGCAATATGCACTGTTTCTCATTTTTTGAAAGCCTCAGTCTGTTTATATAGAGGCTCCTGTAGTCATTAACCAGATTTTTAAAGTGTGTCCATTTCTGGGTCTATCTTGTTTTAGGCACTTAGAAGTGGGGTTTGGCTGGAGGGATGTATATTATCTTAATATTTTTTTTTTGTCATAAAATAACATGAATGTAATCGTTAGAAATATAACTGTATATAATGGGCATAATAACTGTATATAATGGGCAAAACACTGTGTATAATCATGTATTGTATTATCATGACATTTTGGGGGATTGCTTGGTAAAAATGTTTCAGGATTTACTGTGAGGTCAAATCGTGACCTGGTCGAGTGCTGGAGGTGATAGAGTCGCGAGTCACTTGTATAGGTGTAAAAGAGATTTTGATTTGGGACTCCGCGGATCCAAGAAGAAGAAGGGGGATGAGCAAATCAGTACTGTGGCAGGAAGTGACTGCTTGATGACATCCAGGAGTAGCACTTACCTGCCCGAAGAAGAATCATGCCGTGAGGTCTGCCAGCGTCGCTGGATCGTTGGATGCGTAATATGCACTGTTTCTCATTTTTTGAAAGCCTCAGGGGGAGATTGTCTAAGGTAAAAACCCCGTTATCTGGGTTTTTACCGCATTTCGGGATGCTCTAAGCATCCCCCGCTGGGTTACCGCGGCGGGTGGCATCGCCTGAAAAATCTGGCGATGCCCCATAGAAGCCAATGGGCTTCTAACGCGAACCCACTGCCGCCCTGCACGGACCCCCACCGCCCAGCACGGACCCCCGCCGCCCCGCATTGCCCCCTCACCTGTGTCCGGGCAGCACAGAGCTGTGCTGCCTGGACTTGTGACCTCCTCCCTGCACTGATCCTCTTCCGGGTGCAGGGAGGAGGAGAGCCCGGCGCAGCAGCGCCGGGTGTGGGAGGGAGGGGAGAGCCGCCGGGACCTGCTGTGACCCGGCGACTCTCACCGCAAAGGACAGCTCTTAAAGCAAGAGCTGTCCTTTGCTATAATTATCGCATATATTTGTTTTGTCATAATATAACATGAATGTAATCGTTAAAAATATAACTATATATCGGGAATAATAACTGTATATAGCGGGCATAATACTATGTATAATCATGTACTGTATAATAATGAATGTAATTGTTAAAAATATAACTGTATATAACGGGAATAATAACTGTATATAGCGGGCATAATACTGTGTATACATATAATCATGTACTGTATAATCATGACATTTTTGGGATTGCTTGATAAAAATCCTTCAGGATTTACCGTGAGGTCAAATCCTGACCTGGTCGAGTGCTGGAAGGGATAGAGTCGCGAGTCACTTGCAGAGGTGTAAAAGTGATTTTGATTTGGGACTCCGCAGATCCAAGGCCTGGTAGGATGAAGGGGGATGAGCAACTCAATAATCAGTACTGTGGCAGTAAGTTACTGCTTGATGACATCCAGGAGTAGCACTTATGTGCCCAAAGAAGGGTCACGCCGTAAGGTCTGCCAGCGTCGCTGGATCGTTGGATGGGCAATATGCACTGTTTCTCATTTTTTGAAAGCCTTAGTCTGTTTATATAGAGGCTCCTGTAGTCATTAACCAGATTTTTAAAGTGTGTCCATTTCTGGGTCTATCTTGTTTTAGGCACTTAGAAGTGGGGTTTGGCTGGAGGGATGTATATTATCTTAATTTTTTTTTTTTGTCATAAAATAACATGAATGTAATCGTTAAAAATATAACTGTATATAATGGGCATAATAACTGTATATAATGGGCAAAACACTGTGTATAATCATGTATTGTATTATCATGACATTTTGGGGGATTGCTTGGTAAAAATGTTTCAGGATTTACTGTGAGGTCAAATCGTGACCTGGTCGAGTGCTGGAGGTGATAGAGTCGCGAGTCACTTGTATAGGTGTAAAAGAGATTTTGATTTGGGACTCCGCGGATCCAAGAAGAAGAAGGGGGATGAGCAAATCAGTACTGTGGCAGGAAGTGACTGCTTGATGACATCCAGGAGTAGCACTTACCTGCCCGAAGAAGAATCATGCCGTGAGGTCTGCCAGCATCGCTGGATCGTTGGATGCGTAATATGCACTGTTTCTCATTTTTTGAAAGCCTCAGGGGGAGATTGTCTAAGGTAAAATCCCCGTTATCTGGGTTTTTACAGCATATTGGGATGCTCTAAGCATCCCCCGCTGGGTTACCGCGGTGGGTGGCATCGCCAGAAAAATCTGGCGATGCCCCATAGAAGCCAATGGGCTTCTAACGCAAACCCTCTGCCGCCCCGCACGGACCCCCGCCGCCCCGCATATCCCCCTCACCTGTGTCCGGGCAGCACAGAGCTGTGCTGCCTGGACTTGTGACCTCCTCCCGGCACTGATCCTCTTCCGGGTGCAGGGAGGAGGAGAGCCCGGCGCAGCAGCGCCAGGTGTGGGAGGGAGGGGAGAGCCGCCGGGAACTGCTGTGACCCGGCGACTCTCACCGCAAAGGACAGCTCTTAAAGCAAGAGCTGTCCTTTGCTATAATTATCACATATATTTGTTTTGTCATAAAATAACATGAATGTAATCGTTAAAAATATAACTATATATCGGGAATAATAACTGTATATAGCGGGCATAATACTATGTATAATCATGTACTATATAATAATGAATGTAATTGTTAAAAATATAACTGTATATACAGATGGGGCCGGGCTCATCTTTGCAGGGGATGGCGATGGCGACGCCATTCGCCATTCCCTGCTCCCGCGCCATCTGTGTGTCGGAAGGGGACGCGCGCGCACGAGGTGCGCGCGCGTCCCCTTCCGACGGTGCTGCCGTCCCCTTCCGACGGTCGCCCGGTGCCCACACCGGGCTCCCGCACCCCCCCACAGCCTCCTCGGGTCCCCCCAGCCCCCCTCGAGCGGGAGGCGGACAGTATTGCGTCCGCCTCGCCCGCCGGCCGCCCGGATACTGAGACGCACGTGCGTGGGGACGCACGCGCGTCTCAGTCAGATGGCGCGCCGTGTTGCTGGCGGATCGCCAGCAGCATGCTGCTGGCGATTCGCCAGCAAGCATAAGGCCTGCCCTATCTGTAACAGGAATAATAACTGTATATAGCGGGCATAATACTATGTATAATCATGTACTGTATAATAATGAATGTAATTGTTAAAAATATAACTGTATATAACGGGAATAATAACTGTATATAGCGGGCATAATACTATGTATAATCATGTATTGTATAATAATGAATGTAATTTTTAAAAATATAACTGTATATATATAACGGAAATAATAACTGTATATAGCGGGCATAATACTGTGTATACATGTAATCATGTACTGTATAATCATGTCATTTTTGGGATTGCTTGATAAAATTCTTTCAGGATTTACTGTGAGGTCAAATCCTGACCTGGTCGAGTTCTGGAAGGGATAGAGTCGCGAGTCACTTGCAGAGGTGTAAAAGTGATTTTGATTTGGGACTCCGCGGATCCAAGGCCTGGTAGGATGAAGGGGGATGAGCAACTCAATAATCAGTACTGTGGCAGTAAGTTACTGCTTGATGACATCCAGGAGTAGCACTTATGTGCCCAAAGAAGGGTCACGCTGTAAGGTCTGCCAGCGTCGCTGGATCGTTGGATGGGCAATATGCACTGTTTCTCATTTTTTGAAAGCCTCAGTCTGTTTATATAGAGGCTCCTGTAGTCATTAACCAGATTTTTAAAGTGTGTCCATTTCTGAGTCTATCTTGTTTTAGGTACTTAGAAGTGGGGTTTGGCTGGAGGGATGTATATTATCTTAATTTTTTTTTTTTGTCATAAAATAACATGAATGTAATCGTTAAAAATATAACTGTATATAATGGGCATAATAACTGTATATAATGGGCAAAACACTGTGTATAATCATGTATTGTATTATCATGACATTTTGGGGGATTGCTTGGTAAAAATGTTTCAGGATTTACTGTGAGGTCAAATCGTGACCTGGTCGAGTGCTGGAGGTGATAGAGTCGCGAGTCACTTGTATAGGTGTAAAAGAGATTTTGATTTGGGACTCCGCGGATCCAAGAAGAAGAAGGGGGATGAGCAAATCAGTACTGTGGCAGGAAGTGACTGCTTGATGACATCCAGGAGTAGCACTTACCTGCCCGAAGAAGAATCATGCCGTGAGGTCTGCCAGCGTCGCTGGATCGTTGGATACGTAATATGCACTGTTTCTCATTTTTTGAAAGCCTCAGGGGGAGATTGTCTAAGGTGGAAATGCGGTAAAACCACCATTATCGGGGGTTTTACTGCATTGCGGGATGCTCTAAGCATCCTCCGCTGGGTTACCGCGGCGGGTGGCATCGCCAGAAAAATCTGGCGATGCCCCATAGAAGCCAATGGGCTTCTAACGCGAACCCACTGCCGCCCCGCACGGACCCCCGCCGCCCAGCACGGACCCCCGCCGCCCCGCACGGACCCCCGCCGCCCATCACGGACCCCCGCCGCCCCGCATTGCCCCCTCACCTGTGTCCGGGCAGCACAGAGCTGTGCTGCCTGGACTTGTGACCTCCTCCCGGCAATGATCCTCTTCCGGGTGCAGGGAGGAGGAGAGCCCGGCGCAACAGCGCTGGGTGTGGGAGGGAGGGGAGAGCTGCCGGGACCTGCTGTGACCCTGCGACTCTCACCGCAAAGGACAGCTCTTAAAGCAAGAGCTGTCCTTTGCTATAATTATCGCATATATTTGTTTTGTCATAAAATAACATGAATGTAATCGTTAAAAATATAACTATATATCGGGAATAATAACTGTATATAGCGGGCATAATACTATGTATAATCATGTACTATATAATAATGAATGTAATTGTTAAAAATATAACTGTATATAACGGGAATAATAACTGTATATAGCGGGCATAATACTATGTATAATCATGTACTGTATAATAATGAATGTAATTGTTAAAAATATAACTGTATATAACGGGAATAATAACTGTATATAGCGGGCATAATACTGTGTATACATGTAATCATGTACTGTATAACCATGACATTTTTGGGATTGCTTGATAAAAATCTTTCAGGATTTACTGTGAGGTCAAATCCTGACCTGGTCGAGTGCTGGAAGTGATAGAGTCGCGAGTCACTTCCAGAGGTGTAAAAGTGATTTTGATTTGGGACTCCGCGGATCCAAGGCCTGGTAGGATGAAGGGGGATGAGCAACTCAATAATCAGTACTGTGGCAGTAAGTTACTGCTTGATGACATCCAGGAGTAGCACTTATGTGCCCAAAGAAGGGTCACGCCGTAAGGTCTGCCAGCGTCGCTGGATCGTTGGATGGGCAATATGCACTGTTTCTCATTTTTTGAAAGCCTCAGTCTGTTTATATAGAGGCTCCTGTAGTCATTAACCAGATTTTTAAAGTGTGTCCATTTCTGGGTCTATCTTGTTTTAGGCACTTAGAAGTGGGGTTTGGCTGGAGGGATGTATATTATCTTAATATTTTTTTTTTGTCATAAAATAACATGAATGTAATCGTTAAAAATATAACTGTATATAATGGGCATAATAACTGTATATAATGGGCAAAACACTGTGTATAATCAAGTATTGTATTATCATGACATTTTGGGGGATTGCTTGGTAAAAATGTTTCAGGATTTACTGTGAGGTCAAATCGTGACCTGGTCGAGTGCTGGAGGTGATAGAGTCGTGAGTCACTTGTATAGGTGTAAAAGAGATTTTGATTTGGGACTCCGCGGATCCAAGAAGAAGAAGGGGGATGAGCAAATCAGTACTGTGGCAGGAAGTGACTGCTTGATGACATCCAGGAGTAGCACTTACCTGCCCGAAGAAGAATCATGCCGTGAGGTCTGCCAGCGTCGCTGGATCGTTGGATGCGTAATATGCACTGTTTCTCATTTTTTGAAAGCCTCAGGGGGAGATTGTCTAAGGTAAAAACCCCGTTATCTGGGTTTTTACAGCATTTCGGGATGCTCTAAGCATCCCCCGCTGGGTTACCGCGGCGGGTGGCATCGCCTGAAAAATCTGGCGATGCCCCATTGAAGCCAATGGGCTTCTAACGCGAACCCACTGCCGCCCTGCACGGACCCCCACCGCCCAGCACGGACCCCCGCCGCCCCGCATTGCCCCCTCACCTGTGTCCGGGCAGCACAGAGCTGTGCTGCCTGGACTTGTGACCTCCTCCCTGCACTGATCCTCTTCCGGGTGCAGGGAGGAGGAGAGCCCGGCGCAGCAGCGCCGGGTGTGGGAGGGAGGGGAGAGCCGCCAGGACCTGCTGTGACCCGGCGACTCTCACCGCAAAGGACAGCTCTTAAAGCAAGAGCTGTCCTTTGCTATAATTATCGCATATATTTGTTTTGTCATAATATAACATGAATGTAATCGTTAAAAATATAACTATATATCGGGAATAATAACTGTATATAGCGGGCATAATACTATGTATAATCATGTACTGTATAATAATGAATGTAATTGTTAAAAATATAACTGTATATAACGGGAATAATAACTGTATATAGCGGGCATAATACTGTGTATACATATAATCATGTACTGTATAATCATGACATTTTTGGGATTGCTTGATAAAAATCTTTCAGGATTTACCGTGAGGTCAAATCCTGACCTGGTCGAGTGCTGGAAGGGATAGAGTCGCGAGTCACTTGCAGAGGTGTAAAAGTGATTTTGATTTGGGACTCCGCAGATCCAAGGCCTGGTAGGATGAAGGGGGATGAGCAACTCAATAATCAGTACTGTGGCAGTAAGTTACTGCTTGATGACATCCAGGAGTAGCACTTATGTGCCCAAAGAAGGGTCACGCCGTAAGGTCTGCCAGCGTCGCTGGATCGTTGGATGGGCAATATGCACTGTTTCTCATTTTTTGAAAGCCTTAGTCTGTTTATATAGAGGCTCCTGTAGTCATTAACCAGATTTTTAAAGTGTGTCCATTTCTGGGTCTATCTTGTTTTAGGCACTTAGAAGTGGGGTTTGGCTGGAGGGATGTATATTATATTAATTTTTTTTTTTTTGTCATAAAATAACATGAATGTAATCGTTAAAAATATAACTGTATATAATGGGCATAATAACTGTATATAATGGGCAAAACACTGTGTATAATCATGTATTGTATTATCATGACATTTTGGGGGATTGCTTGGTAAAAATGTTTCAGGATTTACTGTGAGGTCAAATCGTGACCTGGTCGAGTGCTGGAGGTGATAGAGTCGCGAGTCACTTGTATAGGTGTAAAAGAGATTTTGATTTGGGACTCCGCGGATCCAAGAAGAAGAAGGGGGATGAGCAAATCAGTACTGTGGCAGGAAGTGACTGCTTTATGACATCCAGGAGTAGCACTTACCTGCCCGAAGAAGAATCATGCCGTGAGGTCTGCCAGCGTCGCTGGATCGTTGGATGCGTAATATGCACTGTTTCTCATTTTTTGAAAGCCTCAGGGGGAGATTGTCTAAGGTGGAAATGCGGTAAAAACCCCGTTATCGGGGTTTTTACCGCATTTCGGGATGCTCTAAGCATCCCCCGCTGGGTTACCGCGGCGGGTGGCATCGCCAGAAAAATCTGGCGATGCCCCATAGAAGACAATGGGCTTCTAACGCGAACCCACTGCCGCCCCGCACGGACCCCCGCCGCCCAGCACGGACCCCCGCCGCCCCGCACGGACCCCCGCCGCCCAGCACGGACCCCCGCCGCCCCGCATTGCCCCCTCACCTGTGTCCGGGCAGCACAGAGCTGTGCTTCCTGGACTTGTGACCTCCTCCCGGCACTGATCCTCTTCCGGGTGCAGGTAGGAGGAGAGCCCGGCGCAACAGCGCCGGGTGTGGGAGGGAGGGGAGAGCTGCCGGGACCTGCTGTGACCCTGCGACTCTCACCGCAAAGGACAGCTCTTAAAGCAAGAGCTGTCCTTTGCTATAATTATCGCATATATTTGTTTTGTCATAAAATAACATGAATGTAATCGTTAAAAATATAACTATATATCGGGAATAATAACTGTATATAGCGGGCATAATACTATGTATAATCATGTACTATATAATAATGAATGTAATTGTTAAAAATATAACTGTATATAACGGGAATAATAACTGTATATAGCGGGCATAATACTATGTATAATCATGTATTGTATAATAATGAATGTAATTTTTAAAAATATAACTGTATATATATAACGGAAATAATAACTGTATATAGCGGGCATAATACTGTGTATACATGTAATCATGTACTGTATAATCATGTCATTTTTGGGATTGCTTGATAAAATTCTTTCAGGATTTACTGTGAGGTCAAATCCTGACCTGGTCGAGTTCTGGAAGGGATAGAGTCGCGAGTCACTTGCAGAGGTGTAAAAGTGATTTTGATTTGGGACTCCGCGGATCCAAGGCCTGGTAGGATGAAGGGGGATGAGCAACTCAATAATCAGTACTGTGGCAGTAAGTTACTGCTTGATGACATCCAGGAGTAGCACTTATGTGCCCAAAGAAGGGTCACGCCGTAAGGTCTGCCAGCGTCGCTGGATCGTTGGATGGGCAATATGCACTGTTTCTCATTTTTTGAAAGCCTTAGTCTGTTTATATAGAGGCTCCTGTAGTCATTAACCAGATTTTTAAAGTGTGTCCATTTCTGAGTCTATCTTGTTTTAGGTACTTAGAAGTGGGGTTTGGCTGGAGGGATGTATATTATCTTAATTTTTTTTTTTTTTCATAAAATAACATGAATGTAATCGTTAAAAATATAACTGTATATAATGGGCATAATAACTGTATATAATGGGCAAAACACTGTGTATAATCATGCATTGTATTATCATGACATTTTGGGGGATTGCTTGGTAAAAATGTTTCAGGATTTACTGTGAGGTCAAATCGTGACCTGGTCGAGTGCTGGAGGTGATAGAGTCGCGAGTCACTTGTATAGGTGTAAAAGAGATTTTGATTTGGGACTCCGCGGATCCAAGAAGAAGAAGGGGGATGAGCAAATCAGTACTGTGGCAAGAAGTGACTGCTTGATGACATCCAGGAGTAGCACTTACCTGCCCGAAGAAGAATCATGCCGTGAGGTCTGCCAGCGTCGCTGGATCGTTGGATGCGTAATATGCACTGTTTCTCATTTTTTGAAAGCCTCAGGGGGAGATTGTCTAAGGTGGAAATGCGGTAAAACCACCATTATCGGGGGTTTTACTGCATTGCGGGATGCTCTAAGCATCCTCCGCTGGGTTACCGCGGCGGGTGGCATCGCCAGAAAAATCTGGCGATGCCCCATAGAAGCCAATGGGCTTCTAACGCGAACCCACTGCCGCCACGCACGGACCCCCGCCGCCCAGCACGGACCCCCGCCGCCCCGCACGGACCCCCGCCGCCCATCACGGACCCCCGCCGCCCCGCATTGCCCCCTCACCTGTGTCCGGGCAGCACAGAGCTGTGCTGCCTGGACTTGTGACCTCCTCCCGGCACTGATCCTCTTCCGGGTGCAGGGAGGAGGAGAGCCCGGCGCAACAGCGCTGGGTGTGGGAGGGAGGGGAGAGCTGCCGGGACCTGCTGTGACCCTGCGACTCTCACCGCAAAGGACAGCTCTTAAAGCAAGAGCTGTCCTTTGCTATAATTATCGCATATATTTGTTTTGTCATAAAATAACATGAATGTAATCGTTAAAAATATAACTATATATCGGGAATAATAACTGTATATAGCGGGCATAATACTATGTATAATCATGTACTATATAATAATGAATGTAATTGTTAAAAATATAACTGTATATAACGGGAATAATAACTGTATATAGCGGGCATAATACTATGTATAATCATGTACTGTATAATAATGAATGTAATTGTTAAAAATATAACTGTATATAACGGGAATAATAACTGTATATAGCGGGCATAATACTGTGTATACATGTAATCATGTACTGTATAACCATGACATTTTTGGGATTGCTTGATAAAAATCTTTCAGGATTTACTGTGAGGTCAAATCCTGACCTGGTCGAGTGCTGGAAGTGATAGAGTCGCGAGTCACTTGCAGAGGTGTAAAAGTGATTTTGATTTGGGACTCCGCGGATCCAAGGCCTGGTAGGATGAAGGGGGATGAGCAACTCAATAATCAGTACTGTGGCAGTAAGTTACTGCTTGATGACATCCAGGAGTAGCACTTATGTGCCCAAAGAAGGGTCACGCCGTAAGGTCTGCCAGCGTCGCTGGATCGTTGGATGGGCAATATGCACTGTTTCTCATTTTTTGAAAGCCTCAGTCTGTTTATATAGAGGCTCCTGTAGTCATTAACCAGATTTTTAAAGTGTGTCCATTTCTGGGTCTATCTTGTTTTAGGCACTTAGAAGTGGGGTTTGGCTGGAGGGATGTATATTATCTTAATATTTTTTTTTTGTCATAAAATAACATGAATGTAATCGTTAAAAATATAACTGTATATAATGGGCATAATAACTGTATATAATGGGCATAACACTGTGTATAATCATGTATTGTATTATCATGACATTTTGGGGGATTGCTTGGTAAAAATGTTTCAGGATTTACTGTGAGGTCAAATCATGACCTGGTCGAGTGCTGGAGGTGATAGAGTCGCGAGTCACTTGTATAGGTGTAAAAGAGATTTTGATTTGGGACTCCGCGGATCCAAGAAGAAGAAGGGGGATGAGCAAATCAGTACTGTGGCAGGAAGTGACTGCTTGATGACATCCAGGAGTAGCACTTACCTGCCCGAAGAAGAATCATGCCGTGAGGTCTGCCAGCGTCGCTGGATCGTTGGATGCGTAATATGCACTGTTTCTCATTTTTTGAAAGCCTCAGGGGGAGATTGTCTAAGGTAAAAACCCCGTTATCTGGGTTTTTACCGCATTTCGGGATGCTCTAAGCATCCCCCGCTGGGTTACCGCGGCGGGTGGCATCGCCTGAAAAATCTGGCGATGCCCCATAGAAGCCAATGGGCTTCTAACGCGAACCCACGCCCGCCCTGCACGGACCCCCACCGCCCAGCACGGACCCCCGCCGCCCCGCATTGCCCCCTCACCTGTGTCCGGGCAGCACAGAGCTGTGCTGCCTGGACTTGTGACCTCCTCCCTGCACTGATCCTCTTCCGGGTGCAGGGAGGAGGAGAGCCCGGCGCAGCAGCGCCGGGTGTGGGAGGGAGGGGAGAGCCGCCGGGACCTGCTGTGACCCGGCGACTCTCACCGCAAAGGACAGCTCTTAAAGCAAGAGCTGTCCTTTGCTATAATTATCGCATATATTTGTTTTGTCATAATATAACATGAATGTAATCGTTAAAAATATAACTATATATCGGGAATAATAACTGTATATAGCGGGCATAATACTATGTATAATCATGTACTGTATAATAATGAATGTAATTGTTAAAAATATAACTGTATATAACGGGAATAATAACTGTATATAGCGGGCATCATACTGTGTATACATATAATCATGTACTGTATAATCATGACATTTTTGGGATTGCTTGATAAAAATCTTTCAGGATTTACCGTGAGGTCAAATCCTGACCTGGTCGAGTGCTGGAAGGGATAGAGTCGCGAGTCACTTGCAGAGGTGTAAAAGTGATTTTGATTTGGGACTCCGCAGATCCAAGGCCTGGTAGGATGAAGGGGGATGAGCAACTCAATAATCAGTACTGTGGCAGTAAGTTACTGCTTGATGACATCCAGGAGTAGCACTTATGTGCCCAAAGAAGGGTCACGCCGTAAGGTCTGCCAGCGTCGCTGGATCGTTGGATGGGCAATATGCACTGTTTCTCATTTTTTGAAAGCCTTAGTCTGTTTATATAGAGGCTCCTGTAGTCATTAACCAGATTTTTAAAGTGTGTCCATTTCTGGGTCTATCTTGTTTTAGGCACTTAGAAGTGGGGTTTGGCTGGAGGGATGTATATTATCTTAATTTTTTTTTTTTGTCATAAAATAACATGAATGTAATCGTTAAAAATATAACTGTATATAATGGGCATAATAACTGTATATAATGGGCAAAACACTGTGTATAATCATGTATTGTATTATCATGACATTTTGGGGGATTGCTTGGTAAAAATGTTTCAGGATTTACTGTGAGGTCAAATCGTGACCTGGTCGAGTGCTGGAGGTGATAGAGTCGCGAGTCACTTGTATAGGTGTAAAAGAGATTTTGATTTGGGACTCCGCGGATCCAAGAAGAAGAAGGGGGATGAGCAAATCAGTACTGTGGCAGGAAGTGACTGCTTGATGACATCCAGGAGTAGCACTTACCTGCCCGAAGAAGAATCATGCCGTGAGGTCTGCCAGCGTCGCTGGATCGTTGGATGCGTAATGTGCACTGTTTCTCATTTTTTGAAAGCCTCAGGGGGAGATTGTCTAAGGTAAAAACCCCGTTATCTGGGTTTTTACCGCATTTCGGGATGCTCTAAGCATCCCCCGCTGGGTTACCGCGGCGGGTGGCATCGCCTGAAAAATCTGGCGATACCCCATAGAAGCCAATGGGCTTCTAACGCGAACCCACTGCCGCCCCGCACGGACCCCCACCGCCCAGCACGGACCCCCGCCGCCCCGCATTGCCCCCTCACCTGTGTCCGGGCAGCACAGAGCTGTGCTGCCTGGACTTGTGACCTCCTCCCTGCACTGATCCTCTTCCGGGTGCAGGGAGGAGGAGAGCCCGGCGCAGCAGCGCCGGGTGTGGGAGGGAGGGGAGAGCCGCCGGGACCTGCTGTGACCCGGCGACTCTCACCGCAAAGGACAGCTCTTAAAGCAAGAGCTGTCCTTTGCTATAATTATCGCATATATTTGTTTTGTCATAATATAACATGAATGTAATCGTTAAAAATATAACTATATATCGGGAATAATAACTGTATATAGCGGGCATAATACTATGTATAATCATGTACTATATAATAATGAATGTAATTGTTAAAAATATAACTGTATATAACAGGAATAATAACTGTATATAGCGGGCATAATACTATATATAATCATGTACTGTATAATAATTAATGTAATTGTTAAAAATATAACTGTATATAACGGGAATAATAACTGTATATAGCGGGCATAATACTGTGTATACATGTAATCATGTACTGTATAATCATGACATTTTTGGGATTGCTTGATAAAAATCTTTCAGGATTGACCGTGAGGTCAAATCCTGACCTGGTCGAGTGCTGGAAGGGATAGAGTCGCGAGTCACTTGCAGAGGTGTAAAAGTGATTTTGATTTGGGACTCCGCGGATCCAAGGCCTGGTTGGATGAAGGGGGATGAGCAACTCAATAATCAGTACTGTGGCAGTAAGTTACTGCTTGATGACATCCAGGAGTAGCACTTATGTGCCCAAAGATGGGTCACGCCGTAAGGTCTGCCAGCGTCGCTGGATCGTTGGATGGGCAATATGCACTGTTTCTCATTTTTTGAAAGCCTTAGTCTGTTTATATAGAGGCTCCTGTAGTCATTAACCAGATTTTTAAAGTGTGTCCATTTCTGGGTCTATCTTGTTTTAGGCACTTAGAAGTTGGGTTTGGCTGGAGGGATGTATATTATCTTAATTTTTTTTTTTTTTGTCATAAAATAACATGAATGTAATCGTTAAAAATATAACTGTATATAATGGGCATAATAACTGTATATAATGGGCAAAACACTGTGTATAATCATGTATTGTATTATCATGACATTTTGGGGGATTGCTTGGTAAAAATGTTTCAGGATTTACTGTGAGGTCAAATCGTGACCTGGTCGAGTGCTGGAGGTGATAGAGTCGCGAGTCACTTGTATAGGTGTAAAAGAGATTTTGATTTGGGACTCCGCGGATCCAAGAAGAAGAAGGGGGATGAGCAAATCAGTACTGTGGCAGGAAGTGACTGCTTGATGACATCCAGGAGTAGCACTTACCTGCCCGAAGAAGAATCATGCCGTGAGGTCTGCCAGCGTCGCTGGATCGTTGGATGCGTAATATGCACTGTTTCTCATTTTTTGAAAGCCTCAGGGGGAGATTGTCTAAAGTAAAAACCCCGTTATCTGGGTTTTTACCGCATTTCGGGATGCTCTAAGCATCCCCCGCTGGGTTACCGCGGCGGGTGGCATCGCCTAAAAAATCTGGCGATGCCCCATAGAAGCCAATGGGCTTCTAACGCGAACCCACTGCCGCCCCGCACGGACCCCCGACGCCCAGCACGGACCCCCGCCGCCCCGCATTGCCCCCTCACCTGTGTCCGGGCAGCACAGAGCTGTGCTGCCTGGACTTGTGACCTCCTCCCTGCACTGATCCTCTTCCGGGTGCAGGGAGGAGGAGAGCCCGGCGCAGCAGCGCCGGGTGTGGGAGGGAGGGGAGAGCCGACGGGAACTGCTGTGACCCGGCAACTCTCACCGCAAAGGACAGCTCTTAAAGCAAGAGCTGTCCTTTGCTATAATTATCGCATATATTTGTTTTGTCATAAAATAACATGAATGTAATCGTTAAAAATATAACTATATATCGGGAATAATAACTGTATATAGCGGGCATAATACTATGTATAATCATGTACTATATAATAATGAATGTAATTGTTAAAAATATAACTGTATATAACGGGAATAATAACTGTATATAGCGGGCATAATACTATGTATAATCATGTACTGTATAATAATGAATGTAATTGTTAAAAATATAACTGTATATAACGGGAATAATAACTGTATATAGCGGGCATAATACTGTGTATACATGTAATCATGTACTGTATAATCATGACATTTTTGGGATTGCTTGATAAAAATCTTTCAGGATTTACTGTGAGGTCAAATCCTGACCTGGTCGAGTGCTGGAAGTGATAGAGTCGCGAGTCACTTGCAGAGGTGTAAAAGTGATTTTGATTTGGGACTCCGCGGATCCAAGGCCTGGTAGGATGAAGGGGGATGAGCAACTCAATAATCAGTACTGTGGCAGTAAGTTACTGCTTGATGACATCCAGGAGTAGCACTTATGTGCCCAAAGAAGGGTCACGCCGTAAGGTCTGCCAGCGTCGCTGGATCGTTGGATGGGCAATATGCACTGTTTCTCATTTTTTGAAAGCCTCAGTCTGTTTATATAGAGGCTCCTGTAGTCATTAACCAGATTTTTAAAGTGTGTCCATTTCTGGGTCTATCTTGTTTTAGGCACTTAGAAGTGGGGTTTGGCTGGAGGGATGTATATTATCTTAATATTTTTTTTTTGTCATAAAATAACATGAATGTAATCGTTAAAAATATAACTGTATATAATGGGCATAATAACTGTATATAATGGGCATAACACTGTGTATAATCATGTATTGTATTATCATGACATTTTGGGGGATTGCTTGGTAAAAATGTTTCAGGATTTACTGTGAGGTCAAATCATGACCTGGTCGAGTGCTGGAGGTGATAGAGTCGCGAGTCACTTGTATAGGTGTAAAAGAGATTTTGATTTGGGACTCCGCGGATCCAAGAAGAAGAAGGGGGATGAGCAAATCAGTACTGTGGCAGGAAGTGACTGCTTGATGACATCCAGGAGTAGCACTTACCTGCCCGAAGAAGAATCATGCCGTGAGGTCTGCCAGCGTCGCTGGATCGTTGGATGCGTAATATGCACTGTTTCTCATTTTTTGAAAGCCTCAGGGGGAGATTGTCTAAGGTAAAAACCCCGTTATCTGGGTTTTTACCGCATTTCGGGATGCTCTAAGCATCCCCCGCTGGGTTACCGCGGCGGGTGGCATCGCCTGAAAAATCTGGCGATGCCCCATAGAAGCCAATGGGCTTCTAACGCGAACCCACGCCCGCCCTGCACGGACCCCCACCGCCCAGCACGGACCCCCGCCGCCCCGCATTGCCCCCTCACCTGTGTCCGGGCAGCACAGAGCTGTGCTGCCTGGACTTGTGACCTCCTCCCTGCACTGATCCTCTTCCGGGTGCAGGGAGGAGGAGAGCCCGGCGCAGCAGCGCCGGGTGTGGGAGGGAGGGGAGAGCCGCCGGGACCTGCTGTGACCCGGCGACTCTCACCGCAAAGGACAGCTCTTAAAGCAAGAGCTGTCCTTTGCTATAATTATCGCATATATTTGTTTTGTCATAATATAACATGAATGTAATCGTTAAAAATATAACTATATATCGGGAATAATAACTGTATATAGCGGGCATAATACTATGTATAATCATGTACTGTATAATAATGAATGTAATTGTTAAAAATATAACTGTATATAACGGGAATAATAACTGTATATAGCGGGCATCATACTGTGTATACATATAATCATGTACTGTATAATCATGACATTTTTGGGATTGCTTGATAAAAATCTTTCAGGATTTACCGTGAGGTCAAATCCTGACCTGGTCGAGTGCTGGAAGGGATAGAGTCGCGAGTCACTTGCAGAGGTGTAAAAGTGATTTTGATTTGGGACTCCGCAGATCCAAGGCCTGGTAGGATGAAGGGGGATGAGCAACTCAATAATCAGTACTGTGGCAGTAAGTTACTGCTTGATGACATCCAGGAGTAGCACTTATGTGCCCAAAGAAGGGTCACGCCGTAAGGTCTGCCAGCGTCGCTGGATCGTTGGATGGGCAATATGCACTGTTTCTCATTTTTTGAAAGCCTTAGTCTGTTTATATAGAGGCTCCTGTAGTCATTAACCAGATTTTTAAAGTGTGTCCATTTCTGGGTCTATCTTGTTTTAGGCACTTAGAAGTGGGGTTTGGCTGGAGGGATGTATATTATCTTAATTTTTTTTTTTTGTCATAAAATAACATGAATGTAATCGTTAAAAATATAACTGTATATAATGGGCATAATAACTGTATATAATGGGCAAAACACTGTGTATAATCATGTATTGTATTATCATGACATTTTGGGGGATTGCTTGGTAAAAATGTTTCAGGATTTACTGTGAGGTCAAATCGTGACCTGGTCGAGTGCTGGAGGTGATAGAGTCGCGAGTCACTTGTATAGGTGTAAAAGAGATTTTGATTTGGGACTCCGCGGATCCAAGAAGAAGAAGGGGGATGAGCAAATCAGTACTGTGGCAGGAAGTGACTGCTTGATGACATCCAGGAGTAGCACTTACCTGCCCGAAGAAGAATCATGCCGTGAGGTCTGCCAGCGTCGCTGGATCGTTGGATGCGTAATGTGCACTGTTTCTCATTTTTTGAAAGCCTCAGGGGGAGATTGTCTAAGGTAAAAACCCCGTTATCTGGGTTTTTACCGCATTTCGGGATGCTCTAAGCATCCCCCGCTGGGTTACCGCGGCGGGTGGCATCGCCTGAAAAATCTGGCGATACCCCATAGAAGCCAATGGGCTTCTAACGCGAACCCACTGCCGCCCCGCACGGACCCCCACCGCCCAGCACGGACCCCCGCCGCCCCGCATTGCCCCCTCACCTGTGTCCGGGCAGCACAGAGCTGTGCTGCCTGGACTTGTGACCTCCTCCCTGCACTGATCCTCTTCCGGGTGCAGGGAGGAGGAGAGCCCGGCGCAGCAGCGCCGGGTGTGGGAGGGAGGGGAGAGCCGCCGGGACCTGCTGTGACCCGGCGACTCTCACCGCAAAGGACAGCTCTTAAAGCAAGAGCTGTCCTTTGCTATAATTATCGCATATATTTGTTTTGTCATAATATAACATGAATGTAATCGTTAAAAATATAACTATATATCGGGAATAATAACTGTATATAGCGGGCATAATACTATGTATAATCATGTACTATATAATAATGAATGTAATTGTTAAAAATATAACTGTATATAACAGGAATAATAACTGTATATAGCGGGCATAATACTATATATAATCATGTACTGTATAATAATTAATGTAATTGTTAAAAATATAACTGTATATAACGGGAATAATAACTGTATATAGCGGGCATAATACTGTGTATACATGTAATCATGTACTGTATAATCATGACATTTTTGGGATTGCTTGATAAAAATCTTTCAGGATTGACCGTGAGGTCAAATCCTGACCTGGTCGAGTGCTGGAAGGGATAGAGTCGCGAGTCACTTGCAGAGGTGTAAAAGTGATTTTGATTTGGGACTCCGCGGATCCAAGGCCTGGTTGGATGAAGGGGGATGAGCAACTCAATAATCAGTACTGTGGCAGTAAGTTACTGCTTGATGACATCCAGGAGTAGCACTTATGTGCCCAAAGATGGGTCACGCCGTAAGGTCTGCCAGCGTCGCTGGATCGTTGGATGGGCAATATGCACTGTTTCTCATTTTTTGAAAGCCTTAGTCTGTTTATATAGAGGCTCCTGTAGTCATTAACCAGATTTTTAAAGTGTGTCCATTTCTGGGTCTATCTTGTTTTAGGCACTTAGAAGTTGGGTTTGGCTGGAGGGATGTATATTATCTTAATTTTTTTTTTTTTTGTCATAAAATAACATGAATGTAATCGTTAAAAATATAACTGTATATAATGGGCATAATAACTGTATATAATGGGCAAAACACTGTGTATAATCATGTATTGTATTATCATGACATTTTGGGGGATTGCTTGGTAAAAATGTTTCAGGATTTACTGTGAGGTCAAATCGTGACCTGGTCGAGTGCTGGAGGTGATAGAGTCGCGAGTCACTTGTATAGGTGTAAAAGAGATTTTGATTTGGGACTCCGCGGATC
The DNA here is from genome assembly GCF_055691185.1 of Crinia signifera. Taxonomy (NCBI): domain Eukaryota; kingdom Metazoa; phylum Chordata; class Amphibia; order Anura; family Myobatrachidae; genus Crinia; species Crinia signifera. Next base: position 109,266,908 of record NC_139218.1, on the reverse strand, counting down.
CAAGAAGAAGAAGGGGGATGAGCAAATCAGTACTGTGGCAGGAAGTGACTGCTTGATGACATCCAGGAGTAGCACTTACCTGCCCGAAGAAGAATCATGCCGTGAGGTCTGCCAGCGTCGCTGGATCGTTGGATGCGTAATATGCACTGTTTCTCATTTTTTGAAAGCCTCAGGGGGAGATTGTCTAAAGTAAAAACCCCGTTATCTGGGTTTTTACCGCATTTCGGGATGCTCTAAGCATCCCCCGCTGGGTTACCGCGGCGGGTGGCATCGCCTAAAAAATCTGGCGATGCCCCATAGAAGCCAATGGGCTTCTAACGCGAACCCACTGCCGCCCCGCACGGACCCCCGACGCCCAGCACGGACCCCCGCCGCCCCGCATTGCCCCCTCACCTGTGTCCGGGCAGCACAGAGCTGTGCTGCCTGGACTTGTGACCTCCTCCCTGCACTGATCCTCTTCCGGGTGCAGGGAGGAGGAGAGCCCGGCGCAGCAGCGCCGGGTGTGGGAGGGAGGGGAGAGCCGCCGGGAACTGCTGTGACCCGGCGACTCTCACCGCAAAGGACAGCTCTTAAAGCAAGAGCTGTCCTTTGCTATAATTATCGCATATATTTGTTTTGTCATAAAATAACATGAATGTAATCGTTAAAAATATAACTATATATCGGGAATAATAACTGTATATAGCGGGCATAATACTATGTATAATCATGTACTATATAATAATGAATGTAATTGTTAAAAATATAACTGTATATAACGGGAATAATAACTGTATATAGCGGGCATAATACTATGTATAATCATGTACTGTATAATAATGAATGTAATTGTTAAAAATATAACTGTATATAACGGGAATAATAACTGTATATAGCGGGCATAATACTGTGTATACATGTAATCATGTACTGTATAATCATGACATTTTTGGGATTGCTTGATAAAAATCTTTCAGGATTTACTGTGAGGTCAAATCCTGACCTGGTCGAGTGCTGGAAGTGATAGAGTCGCGAGTCACTTGCAGAGGTGTAAAAGTGATTTTGATTTGGGACTCCGCGGATCCAAGGCCTGGTAGGATGAAGGGGGATGAGCAACTCAATAATCAGTACTGTGGCAGTAAGTTACTGCTTGATGACATCCAGGAGTAGCACTTATGTGCCCAAAGAAGGGTCACGCCATAAGGTCTGCCAGCGTCGCTGGATCGTTGGATGGGCAATATGCACTGTTTCTCATTTTTTGAAAGCCTCAGTCTGTTTATATAGAGGCTCCTGTAGTCATTAACCAGATTTTTAAAGTGTGTCCATTTCTGGGTCTATCTTGTTTTAGGCACTTAGTAGTGGGGTTTGGCTGGAGGGATGTATATTATCTTAATATTTTTTTTTTTGTCATAAAATAACATGAATGTAATCGTTAAAAATATAACTGTATATAATGGGCATAATAACTGTATATAATGGGCATAACACTGTGTATAATCATGTATTGTATTATCATGACATTTTGGGGGATTGCTTGGTAAAAATGTTTCAGGATTTACTGTGAGGTCAAATCGTGACCTGGTCGAGTGCTGGAGGTGATAGAGTCGCGAGTCACTTGTATAGGTGTAAAAGAGATTTTGATTTGGGACTCCGCGGATCCAAGAAGAAGAAGGGGGATGAGCAAATCAGTACTGTGGCAGGAAGTGACTGCTTGATGACATCCAGGAGTAGCATTTACCTGCCCGAAGAAGAATCATGCCGTGAGGTCTGCCAGCGTCGCTGGATCGTTGGATGCGTAATATGCACTGTTTCTCATTTTTTGAATGCCTCAGGGGAAGATTGTCTAAGGTAAAAACCCCGTTATTTGGGTTTTTACCGCATTTTGGGATGCTCTAAGCATCCCCCGCTGGGTTACCGCGGCGGGTGGCATCGCCTGAAAAATCTGGCGATGCCCCATAGAAGCCAATGGGCTTCTAACGCGAACCCACTGCCGCCCAGCACGGACCCCCGCCGCCCAGCACGGACCCCCGCCGCCCCGCATTGCTCCCTCACCTGTGTCCGGGCAGCACAGAGCTGTGCTGCCTGGACTTGTGACCTCCTCCCTGCACTGATCCTCTTCCGGGTGCAGGGAGGAGGAGAGCCCGGCGCAGCAACGCCGGGTGTGGGAGGGAGGGGAGAGCCGCCGGGACCTGCTGTGACCTGGCGACTCTCACCGCAAAGGACAGCTCTTAAAGCAAGAGCTGTCCTTTGCTATAATTATCGCATATATTTGTTTTGTCATAAAATAACATGAATGTAATCGTTAAAAATATAACTATATATCGGGAATAATAACTGTATATAGCGGGCATAATACTATGTATAATCATGTACTATATAATAATGAATGTAATTGTTAAAAATATAACTGTATATAACGGGAATAATAACTGTATATAGCGGGCATAATACTATGCATAATCATGTACTGTATAATAATGAATGTAATTGTTAAAAATATAACTGTATATAACGGGAATAATAACTGTATATAGCGGGCATAATACTGTGTATACATGTAATCATGTACTGTATAATCATGACATTTTTGGGATTGCTTGATAAAAATCTTTCAGGATTTACTGTGAGGTCAAATCCTGACCTGGTCGAGTGCTGGAAGTGATAGAGTCGCGAGTCACTTGCAGAGGTGTAAAATTGATTTTGATTTGGGACTCCGCGGATCCAAGGCCTGGTAGGATGAAGGGGGATGAGCAACTCAATAATCAGTACTGTGGCAGTAAGTTACTGCTTGATGACATCCAGGAGTAGCACTTATGTGCCCAAAGAAGGGTCACGCCGTAAGGTCTGCCAGCGTCGCTGGATCGTTGGATGGGCAATATGCACTGTTTCTCATTTTTTGAAAGCCTCAGTCTGTTTATATAGAGGCTCCTGTAGTCATTAACCAGATTTTTAAAGTGTGTCCATTTCTGGATCTATCTTGTTTTAGGCACTTAGAAGTGGGGTTTGGCTGAAGGGATGTATATTATCTTAATTTTTTTTTTTTGTCATAAAATAACATGAATGTAATCGTTAAAAATATAACTGTATATAATGGGCATAATAACTGTATATAATGGGCAAAACACTGTGTATAATCATGTATTGTATTATCATGACATTTTGGGGGATTGCTTGGTAAAAATGTTTCAGGATTTACTGTGAGGTCAAATCGTGACCTGGTCGAGTGCTGGAGGTGATAGAGTCGCGAGTCACTTGTATAGGTGTAAAAGAGATTTTGATTTGGGACTCCGCGGATCCAAGAAGAAGAAGGGGGATGAGCAAATCAGTACTGTGGCAGGAAGTGACTGCTTGATGACATCCAGGAGTAGCACTTACCTGCCCGAAGAAGAATCATGCCGTGAGGTCTGCTAGCGTCGCTGGATCGTTGGATGCGTAATATGCACTGTTTCTCATTTTTTGAAAGCCTCAGGGGGAGATTGTCTAAGGTAAAAACCCCGTTATCTGGGTTTTTACCGCATTTCGGGATGCTCTAAGCATCCCCCGCTGGGTTACCGCGGCGGGTGGCATCGCCTGAAAAATCTGGCGATACCCCATAGAAGCCAATGGGCTTCTAACGCGAACCCACTGCCGCCCCGCACGGACCCCCACCGCCCAGCACGGACCCCCGCCGCCCCGCATTGCCCCCTCACCTGTGTCCGGGCAGCACAGAGCTGTGCTGCCTGGACTTGTGACCTCCTCCCTGCACTGATCCTCTTCCGGGTGCAGGGAGGAGGAGAGCCCGGCGCAGCAGCGCCGGGTGTGGGAGGGAGGGGAGAGCCGCCGGGACCTGCTGTGACCCGGCGACTCTCACCGCAAAGGACAGCTCTTAAAGCAAGAGCTGTCCTTTGCTATAATTATCGCATATATTTGTTTTGTCATAATATAACATGAATGTAATCGTTAAAAATATAACTATATATCGGGAATAATAACTGTATATAGCGGGCATAATACTATGTATAATCATGTACTATATAATAATGAATGTAATTGTTAAAAATATAACTGTATATAACGGGAATAATAACTGTATATAGCGGGCATAATACTATGTATAATCATGTACTGTATAATAATGATTGTAATTGTTAAAAATATAACTGTATATAACGGGAATAATAACTGTATATAGCGGGCATAATACTGTGTATACATGTAATCATGTACTGTATAATCATGACATTTTTGGGATTGCTTGATAAAAATCTTTCAGGATTTACTGTGAGGTCAAATCCTGACCTGGTCGAGTGCTGGAAGTGATAGAGTCGCGAGTCACTTGCAGAGGTCTAAAAGTGATTTTGATTTGGGACTCCGCGGATCCAAGGCCTGGTAGGATGAAGGGGGATGAGCAACTCAATAATCAGTACTGTGGCAGTAAGTTACTGCTTGATGACATCCAGAAGTAGCACTTATGTGCCCAAAGAAGGGTCACGCCGTAAGGTCTGCCAGCGTCGCTGGATCGTTGGATGGGCAATATGCACTGTTTCTCATTTTTTGAAAGCCTCAGTCTGTTTATATAGAGGCTCCTGTAGTCATTAACCAGATTTTTAAAGTGTGTCCATTTCTGGGTCTATCTTGGTTTAGGCACTTAGAAGTGGGGTTTGGCTGGAGGGATGTATATTATCTTAATATTTTTTTTTTTGTCATAAAATAACATGAATGTAATCGTTAAAAATATAACTGTATATAATGGGCATAATAACTGTATATAATGGGCATAACACTGTGTATAATCATGTATTGTATTATCATGACATTTTGGGGGATTGCTTAGTAAAAATGTTTCAGGATTTACTGTGAGGTCAAATCGTGACCTGGTCGAGTGCTGGAGGTGATAGAGTCGTGAGTCACTTGTATAGGTGTAAAAGATATTTTGATTTGGGACTCCGCGGATCCAAGAAGAAGAAGGGGGATGAGCAAATCAGTACTGTGGCAGGAAGTGACTGCTTGATGACATCCAGGAGTAGCACTTACCTGCCCGAAGAAGAATCATGCCGTGAGGTCTGCCAGCGTCGCTGGATCGTTGGATGCGTAATATGCACTGTTTCTCATTTTTTGAAAGCCTCAGGGGGAGATTGTCTAAGGTAAAAACCCCGTTATTTGGGTTTTTACTGCATTTTGGGATGCTCTAAGCATCCCCCGCTGGGTTACCGCGGCGGGTGGCATCGCCTGAAAAATCTGGCGATGCCCCATAGAAGCCAATGGGCTTCTAACGCGAACCCACTGCCGCTTCGCACGGACCCCCACCGCCCAGCACGGACCCCCGCCGCCCCGCATTGCCCCCTCACCTGTGTCCGGGCAGCACAGAGTTGTGCTGCCTGGACTTGTGACCTCCTCCCTGCACTGATCCTCTTCCGGGTGCAGGGAGGAGGAGAGCCCGGCGCAGCAGCGCCGGGTGTGGGAGGGAGGGGAGAGCCGCCGGGACCTGCTGTGACCCGGCGACTCTCACCGCAAAGGACAGCTCTTAAAGCAAGAGCTGTCCTTTGCTATAATTATCGCATATATTTGTTTTGTCATAAAATAACATGAATGTAATCGTTAAAAATATAACTATATATCGGGAATAATAACTGTATATAGCGGGCATAATACTATGTATAATCATGTACTATATAATAATGAATGTAATTGTTAAAAATATAACTGTATATAACGGGAATAATAACTGTATATAGCGGGCATAATACTATGCATAATCATGTACTGTATAATAATGAATGTAATTGTTAAAAATATAACTGTATATAACGGGAATAATAACTGTATATAGCGGGCATAATACTGTGTATACATGTAATCATGTACTGTATAATCATGACATTTTTGGGATTGCTTGATAAAAATCTTTTAGGATTTACTGTGAGGTCAAATCCTGACCTGGTCGAGTGCTGGAAGTGATAGAGTCGCGAGTCACTTGCAGAGGTGTAAAAGTGATTTTGATTTGGGACTCCGCGGATCCAAGGCCTGGTAGGATGAAGGGGGATGAGCAACTCAATAATCAGTACTGTGGCAGTAAGTTACTGCTTGATGACATCCAGGAGTAGCACTTATGTGCCCAAAGAAGGGTCACGCCGTAAGGTCTGCCAGCGTCGCTGGATCGTTGGATGGGCAATATGCACTGTTTCTCATTTTTTGAAAGCCTCAGTCTGTTTATATAGAGGCTCCTGTAGTCATTAACCAGATTTTTAAAGTGTGTCCATTTCTGGATCTATCTTGTTTTAGGCACTTAGAAGTGGGGTTTGGCTGGAGGGATGTATATTATCTTAATTTTTTTTTTTGTCATAAAATAACATGAATGTAATCGTTAAAAATATAACTGTATATAATGGGCATAATAACTGTATATAATGGGCATAACACTGTGTATAATCATGTATTGTATTATCATGACATTTTGGGGGATTGCTTAGTAAAAATGTTTCAGGATTTACTGTGAGGTCAAATCGTGACCTGGTCGAGTGCTGGAGGTGATAGAGTCGTGAGTCACTTGTATAGGTGTAAAAGAGATTTTGATTTGGGACTCCGCGGATCCAAGAAGAAGAAGGGGGATGAGCAAATCAGTACTGTGGCAGGAAGTGACTGCTTGATGACATCCAGGAGTAGCACTTACCTGCCCGAAGAAGAATCATGCCGTGAGGTCTGCCAGCGTCGCTGGATCGTTGGATGCGTAATATGCACTGTTTCTCATTTTTTGAAAGCCTCAGGGGGAGATTGTCTAAGGTAAAAACCCCGTTATTTGGGTTTTTACTGCATTTTGGGATGCTCTAAGCATCCCCCGCTGGGTTACCGCGGCGGGTGGCATCGCCTGAAAAATCTGGCGATGCCCCATAGAAGCCAATGGGCTTCTAACGCGAACCCACTGCCGCTTCGCACGGACCCCCACCGCCCAGCACGGACCCCCGCCGCCCCGCATTGCCCCCTCACCTGTGTCCGGGCAGCACAGAGTTGTGCTGCCTGGACTTGTGACCTCCTCCCTGCACTGATCCTCTTCCGGGTGCAGGGAGGAGGAGAGCCCGGCGCAGCAGCGCCGGGTGTGGGAGGGAGGGGAGAGCCGCCGGGACCTGCTGTGACCCGGCGACTCTCACCGCAAAGGACAGCTCTTAAAGCAAGAGCTGTCCTTTGCTATAATTATCGCATATATTTGTTTTGTCATAAAATAACATGAATGTAATCGTTAAAAATATAACTATATATCGGGAATAATAACTGTATATAGCGGGCATAATACTATGTATAATCATGTACTATATAATAATGAATGTAATTGTTAAAAATATAACTGTATATAACGGGAATAATAACTGTATATAGCGGGCATAATACTATGCATAATCATGTACTGTATAATAATGAATGTAATTGTTAAAAATATAACTGTATATAACGGGAATAATAACTGTATATAGCGGGCATAATACTGTGTATACATGTAATCATGTACTGTATAATCATGACATTTTTGGGATTGCTTGATAAAAATCTTTTAGGATTTACTGTGAGGTCAAATCCTGACCTGGTCGAGTGCTGGAAGTGATAGAGTCGCGAGTCACTTGCAGAGGTGTAAAAGTGATTTTGATTTGGGACTCCGCGGATCCAAGGCCTGGTAGGATGAAGGGGGATGAGCAACTCAATAATCAGTACTGTGGCAGTAAGTTACTGCTTGATGACATCCAGGAGTAGCACTTATGTGCCCAAAGAAGGGTCACGCCGTAAGGTCTGCCAGCGTCGCTGGATCGTTGGATGGGCAATATGCACTGTTTCTCATTTTTTGAAAGCCTCAGTCTGTTTATATAGAGGCTCCTGTAGTCATTAACCAGATTTTTAAAGTGTGTCCATTTCTGGATCTATCTTGTTTTAGGCACTTAGAAGTGGGGTTTGGCTGGAGGGATGTATATTATCTTAATTTTTTTTTTTGTCATAAAATAACATGAATGTAATCGTTAAAAATATAACTGTATATAATGGGCATAATAACTGTATATAATGGGCAAAACACTGTGTATAATCATGTATTGTATTATCATGACATTTTGGGGGATTACTTGGTAAAAATGTTTCAGGATTTACTGTGAGGTCAAATCGTGACCTGGTCGAGTGCTGGAGGTGATAGAGTCGCGAGTCACTTGTATAGGTGTAAAAGAGATTTTGATTTGGGACTCCGCGGATCCAAGAAGAAGAAGGGGGATGAGCAAATCAGTACTGTGGCAGGAAGTGACTGCTTGATGACATCCAGGAGTAGCACTTACCTGCCCGAAGAAGAATCATGCCGTGAGGTCTGCCAGCGTCGCTGGATCGTTGGATGCGTAATATGCACTGTTTCTCATTTTTTGAAAGCCTCAGGGGGAGATTGTCTAAGGTAAAAACCCCGTTATCTGGGTTTTTACCGCATATTGGGATGCTATATGCATCCCCCGCTGGGTTACCGCGGCGGGTGGCATCGCCTGAAAAATCTGGCGATGCCCCATAGAAGCCAATGGGCTTCTAACGCAAACCCACTGCCGCCCCGCACGGACCCCCACCGCCCAGCACGGACCCCCGCCGCCCCGCATTGCCCCCTCACCTGTGTCCGGGCAGCACAGAGCTGTGCTGCCTGGACTTGTGACCTCCTCCCTGCACTGATCCTCTTCCGGGTGCAGGGAGGAGGAGAGCCCGGCGCAGCAGCGCCGGGTGTGGGAGGGAGGGGAGAGCCGCCGGGACCTGCTGTGACCCGGCGACTCTCACCGCAAAGGACAGCTCTTAAAGCAAGAGCTGTCCTTTGCTATAATTATCGCATATATTTGTTTTGTCATAATATAACATGAATGTATTCGTTAAAAATATAACTATATATCGGGAATAATAACTGTATATAGCGGGCATAATACTATGTATAATCATGTACTATATAATAATGAATGTAATTGTTAAAAATATAACTGTATATAATGGGAATAATAACTGTATATAGCGGGCATAATACTATGTATAATCATGTACTGTATAGTAATTAATGTAATTGTTAAAAATATAACTGTATATAACGGGAATAATAACTGTATATAGCGGGCATAATACTGTGTATACATGTAATCATGTACTGTATAATCATGACATTTTTGGGATTGCTTGATAAAAATCTTTCAGGATTTACCGTGAGGTGAAATCCTGACCTGGTCGAGTGCTGGAAGGGATAGAGTCGCGAGTCACTTGCAGAGGTGTAAAAGTGATTTTGATTTGGGACTCCGCGGATCCAAGGCCTGGTAGGATGAAGGGGGATGAGCAACTCAATAATCAGTACTGTGGCAGTAAGTTACTGCTTGATGACATCCAGGAGTAGCACTTATGTGCCCAAAGAAGGGTCACGCCGTAAGGTCTGCCAGCGTCGCTGGATCGTTGGATGGGCAATATGCACTGTTTCTCATTTTTTGAAAGCCTTAGTCTGTTTATATAGAGGCTCCTGTAGCCATTAACCAGATTTTTGTGTCCATTTCTGGGTCTATCTTGTTTTAGGCACTTAGAAGTGGGGTTTGGCTGGAGGGATGTATATTATCTTAATTAATTTTTTTTTGTCATAAAATAACATGAATATAATCGTTAAAAATATAACTGTATATAATGGGCATAATAACTGTATATAATGGGCAAAACACTGTGTATAATCATGTATTGTATTATCATGACATTTTGGGGGATTGCTTGATTAAAATGTTTCAGGAATTACTGTGAGGTCAAATCGTGACCTGGTCGAGTGCTGGAGGTGATAGAGTCGCGAGTCACTTGTATAGGTGTAAAAGAGATTTTGATTTGGGACTCCACGGATCAAAGAAGAAGAAGGGGGATGAGCGAATCAGTACTGTGGCAGGAAGTGACTGCTTGATGACATCCAGGAGTAGCACTTACCTGCCCGAAGAAGAATCATGCCGTGAGGTCTGCCAGCGTCGCTGGATCGTTGGATGCGTAATATGCACTGTTTCTCATTTTTTGAAAGCCTCAGGGGGAGATTGTCTAAGGTGGAAATGTGGTAAAACCCCCATTATCGGGGTTTTTACCGCATTGAGGGATGCTCTAAGCATCCCCCGCTGGGTTACCGCGGCGGGTGGCATCGCCAGAAAAATCTGGCGATGCCCCATAGAAGCCAATGGGCTTCTAACGCGAACCCACTGCCGCCCCGCACGGACCCCCGCCGCCCAGCACGGACCCCCGCCGCCCCGCATTGCCCCCTCACCTGTGTCCGGGCAGCACAGAGCTGTGCTGCCTGGACTTGTGACCTCCTCCCGGCACTGATCCTCTTCTGGGTGCAGGGAGGAGGAGAGCCCGGCGCAATAGCGCCGGGTTTGGGAGGGAGGGGAGAGCTGCCAGGACCTGCTGTGACCCTGCGACTCTCACCGCAAAGGACAGCTCTTAAAGCAAAAGCTGTCCTTTGCTATAATTATCGCATATATTTGTTTTGTCATAAAATAACATGAATGTAATTGTTAAAAATATAACTATATATCGGGAATAATAACTGTATATAGCGGGCATAATACTATGTATAATAATGTACTGTATAATAATGAATGTAATTGTTAAAAATATAACTGTATATAACGGAAATAATAACTGTATATAGCGGGCATAATACTGTGTATACATGTAATCATGTACTGTATATTCATGACATTTTTGGGATTGCTTGATTAAAATCTTTCAGGATTTACCGTGAGGTCAAATCCTGACCTGGTCGAGTGCTGGAAGGGATAGAGTCGCGAGTCACTTGCAGAGGTGTAAAAGTGATTTTGATTTGGGACTCCGCGGATCCAAGGCCTGGTAGGATGAAGGGGGATGAGCAACTCAATAATCAGTACTGTGGCAGTAAGTTACTGCTTGATGACATCCAGGAGTAGCACTTATGTGCCCAAAGAAGGGTCACGCCGTAAGGTCTGCCAGCGTCGCTGGATCGTTGGATGGGCAATATGCACTGTTTCTCATTTTTTGAAAGCCTTAGTCTGTTTATATAGAGGCTCCTGTAGTCATTAACCAGATTTTTAAAGTGTGTCCATTTCTGGGTCTATCTTGTTTTAGGCACTTAGAAGTGGGGTTTGGCTGGAGGGATGTATATTATCTTAATTTTTTTTTTTTGTCATAAAATAACATGAATGTAATCGTTAAAAATATAACTGTATATAATGGGCATAATAACTGTATGTAATGGGCAAAACACTGTGTATAATCATGTATTGTATTATCATGACATTTTGGGGGATTGCTTGGTAAAAATGTTTCAGGATTTACTGTGAGGTCAAATCGTGACCTGGTCGAGTGCTGGAGGTGATAGAGTCGCGAGTCACTTGTATAGGTGTAAAAGAGATTTTGATTTGGGACTCCGCGGATCAAAGAAGAAGAAGAAGGGGGATGAGCAAATCAGTACTGTGGCAGGAAGTGACTGCTTGATGACATCCAGGAGTAGCACTTACCTGCCCGAAGAAGAATCATGCCGTGAGGTCTGCCAGCGTCGCTGGATCGTTGGATGCGTAATATGCACTGTTTCTCATTTTTTGAAAGCCTCAGGGGGAGATTGTCTAAGGTAAAAACCCCGTTATCTGGGTTTTAACCGCATATTGGGATGCTATAAGCATCCCCCGCTGGGTTACCGCGGCGGGTGGCATCGCCTGAAAAATCTGGCGATGCCCCATAGAAGCCAATGGGCTTCTAACGCGAACCCACTGCCGCCCCGCACGGACCCCCACCGCCCAGCACGGACCCCCGCCGCCCCGCATTGCCCCCTCACCTGTGTCCGGGCAGCACAGAGCTGTGCTGCCTGGACTTGTGACCTCCTCCCTGCACTGATCCTCTTCCGGGTGCAGGGAGGAGGAGAGCCCGGCGCAGCAGCGCCGGGTGTGGGAGGGAGGGGAGAGCCGCCGGGACCTGCTGTGACCCGGCGACTCTCACCGCAAAGGACAGCTCTTAAAGCAAGAGCTGTCCTTTGCTATAATTATCGCATATATTTGTTTTGTCATAATATAACATGAATGTAATCGTTAAAAATATAACTATATATCGGGAATAATAACTGTATATAGCGGGCATAATACTATGTATAATCATGTACTATATAATAATGAATGTAATTGTTAAAAATATAACTGTATATAATGGGAATAATAACTGTATATAGCGGGCATAATACTATGTATAATCATGTACTGTATAATAATTAATGTAATTGTTAAAAATATAACTGTATATAACGGGAATAATAACTGTATATAGCGGGCATAATACTGTGTATACATGTAATCATGTACTGTATAATCATGACATTTTTGGGATTGCTTGATAAAAATCTTTCAGGATTTACCGTGAGGTCAAATCCTGACCTGGTCGAGTGCTGGAAGGGATAGAGTCGCGAGTCACTTGCAGAGGTGTAAAAGTGATTTTGATTTGGGACTCCGCGGATCCAAGGCCTGGTAGGATGAAGGGGGATGAGCAACTCAATAATCAGTACTGTGGCAGTAAGTTACTGCTTGATGACATCCAGGAGTAGCACTTATGTGCCCAAAGAAGGGTCACGCCGTAAGGTCTGCCAGCGTCGCTGGATCGTTGGATGGGCAATATGCACTGTTTCTCATTTTTTGAAAGCCTTAGTCTGTATATATAGAGGCTCCTGTAGTCATTAACCAGATTTTTAAAGTGTGTCCATTTCTGGGTCTATCTTGTTTTAGGCACTTAGAAGTGGGGTTTGGCTGGAGGGATGTATATTATCTTAATTTTTTTTTTTTGTCATAAAATAACATGAATGTAATCGTTAAAAATATAACTGTATATAATGGGCATAATAACTGTATATAATGGGCAAATCACTGTGTATAATCATGTATTGTATTATCATGACATTTTGGGGGATTGCTTGGTAAAAATGTTTCAGGATTTACTGTGAGGTCAAATCGTGACCTGGTCGAGTGCTGAAGGTGATAGAGTCGCGAGTCACTTGTATAGGTGTAAAAGAGATTTTGATTTGGGACTCCGCGGATCCAAGAAGAAGAAGAAGGGGGATGAGGAATCAGTACTGTGGCAGGAAGTGACTGCTTGATGACATCCAGGAGTAGCACTTACCTGCCCGAAGAAGAATCATGCCGTGAGGTCTGCCAGCGTCGCTGGATCGTTGGATGCGTAATATGCACTGTTTCTCATTTTTTGAAAGCCTCAGGGGGAGATTGTCTAAGGTAAAAACCCCGTTATCTGGGTTTTTACCGCATATTGGGATGCTAAAAGCATCCCCCGCTGGGTTACCGCGGCGGTTGGCATCGCCTGAAAAATCTGGCGATGCCCCATAGAAGCCAATGGGCTTCTAACGCGAACCCACTGCCGCCCCGCACGGACCCCCACCGCCCAGCACGGACCCCCGCCGCCCCGCATTGCCCCCTCACCTGTGTCCGGGCAGCACAGAGCTGTGCTGCCTGGACTTGTGACCTCCTCCCTGCACTGATCCTCTTCCGGGTGCAGGGAGGAGGAGAGCCCGGCGCAGCAGCGCCGGGTGTGGGAGGGAGGGGAGAGCCGCCGGGACCTGCTGTGACCCGGCGACTCTCACCGCAAAGGACAGCTCTTAAAGCAAGAGCTGTCCTTTGCTATAATTATCGCATATATTTGTTTTGTCATAATATAACATGAATGTATTCGTTAAAAATATAACTATATATCGGGAATAATAACTGTATATAGCGGGCATAATACTATGTATAATCATGTACTATATAATAATGAATGTAATTGTTAAAAATATAACTGTATATAATGGGAATAATAACTGTATATAGCAGGCATAATACTATGTATAATCATGTACTGTATAATAATGAATGTAATTGTTAAAAATATAACTGTATATAACGGGAATAATAACTGTATATAGCGGGCATAATACTGTGTATACATGTAATCATGTACTGTATAATCATGACATTTTTGGGATTGCTTGATAAAAATCTTTCAGGATTTACCGTGAGGTCAAATCCTGACCTGGTCGAGTGCTGGAAGGGATAGAGTCGCGAGTCACTTGCAGAAGTGTAAAAGTGATTTTGATTTGGGACTCCGCGGATCCAAGGCCTGGTAGGATGAAGGGGGATGAACAACTCAATAATCAGTACTGTGGCAGTAAGTTACTGCTTGATGACATCCAGGAGTAGCACTTATGTGCCCAAAGAAGGGTCACGCCGTAAGGTCTGCCAGCGTCGCTGGATCGTTGGATGGGCAATATGCACTGTTTCTCATTTTTTGAAAGCCTTAGTCTGTATATATAGAGGCTCCTGTAGTCATTAACCAGATTTTTAAAGTGTGTCCATTTCTGGGTCTATCTTGTTTTAGGCACTTAGAAGTGGGGTTTGGCTGGAGGGATGTATATTATCTTAATTTTTTTTTTTTGTCATAAAATAACATGAATGTAATCGTTAAAAATATAACTGTATATAATGGGCATAATAACTGTATATAATGGGCAAATCACTGTGTATAATCATGTATTGTATTATCATGACATTTTGGGGGATTGCTTGGTAAAAATGTTTCAGGATTTACTGTGAGGTCAAATCGTGACCTGGTCGAGTGCTGGAGGTGATAGAGTCGCGAGTCACTTGTATAGGTGTAAAAGAGATTTTGATTTGGGACTCCGCGGATCCAAGAAGAAGAAGAAGGGGGATGAGGAATCAGTACTGTGGCAGGAAGTGACTGCTTGATGACATCCAGGAGTAGCACTTACCTGCCCGAAGAAGAATCATGCCGTGAGGTCTGCCAGCGTCGCTGGATCGTTGGATGCGTAATATGCACTGTTTTTCATTTTTTGAAAGCCTCAGGGGGAGATTGTCTAAGGTAAAAACCCCGTTATCTGGGTTTTTACCGCATATTGGGATGCTAAAAGCATCCCCCGCTGGGTTACCGCGGCGGGTGGCATCGCCTGAAAAATCTGGCGATGCCCCATAGAAGCCAATGGGCTTCTAACGCGAACCCACTGCCGCCCCGCACGGACCCCCACCGCCCAGCACGGACCCCCGCCGCCCCGCATTGCCCCCTCACCTGTGTCCGGGCAGCACAGAGCTGTGCTGCCTGGACTTGTGACCTCCTCCCTGCACTGATCCTCTTCCGGGTGCAGGGAGGAGGAGAGCCCGGCGCAGCAGCGCCGGGTGTGGGAGGGAGGGGAGAGCCGCCGGGACCTGCTGTGACCCGGCGACTCTCACCGCAAAGGACAGCTCTTAAAGCAAGAGCTGTCCTTTGCTATAATTATCGCATATATTTGTTTTGTCATAATATAACATGAATGTATTCGTTAAAAATATAACTATATATCGGGAATAATAACTGTATATAGCGGGCATAATACTATGTATAATCATGTACTATATAATAATGAATGTAATTGTTAAAAATATAACTGTATATAATGGGAATAATAACTGTATATAGCGGGCATAATACTATGTATAATCATGTACTGTATAATAATGAATGTAATTGTTAAAAATATAACTGTATATAACGGGAATAATAACTGTATATAGCGGGCATAATACTGTGTATACATGTAATCATGTACTGTATAATCATGACATTTTTGGGATTGCTTGATAAAAATCTTTCAGGATTTACCGTGAGGTCAAATCCTGACCTGGTCGAGTGCTGGAAGGGATAGAGTCGCGAGTCACTTGCAGAAGTGTAAAAGTGATTTTGATTTGGGACTCCGCGGATCCAAGGCCTGGTAGGATGAAGGGGGATGAACAACTCAATAATCAGTACTGTGGCAGTAAGTTACTGCTTGATGACATCCAGGAGTAGCACTTATGTGCCCAAAGAAGGGTCACGCCGTAAGGTCTGCCAGCGTCGCTGGATCGTTGGATGGGCAATATGCACTGTTTCTCATTTTTTGAAAGCCTTAGTCTGTATATATAGAGGCTCCTGTAGTCATTAACCAGATTTTTAAAGTGTGTCCATTTCTGGGTCTATCTTGTTTTAGGCACTTAGAAGTGGGGTTTGGCTGGAGGGATGTATATTATCTTAATTTTTTTTTTTTGTCATAAAATAACATGAATGTAATCGTTAAAAATATAACTGTATATAATGGGCATAATAACTGTATATAATGGGCAAATCACTGTGTATAATCATGTATTGTATTATCATGACATTTTGGGGGATTGCTTGGTAAAAATGTTTCAGGATTTACTGTGAGGTCAAATCGTGACCTGGTCGAGTGCTGGAGGTGATAGAGTCGCGAGTCACTTGTATAGGTGTAAAAGAGATTTTGATTTGGGACTCCGCGGATCCAAGAAGAAGAAGAAGGGGGATGAGGAATCAGTACTGTGGCAGGAAGTGACTGCTTGATGACATCCAGGAGTAGCACTTACCTGCCCGAAGAAGAATCATGCCGTGAGGTCTGCCAGCGTCGCTGGATCGTTGGATGCGTAATATGCACTGTTTCTCATTTTTTGAAAGCCTCAGGGGGAGATTGTCTAAGGTAAAAACCCCGTTATCTGGGTTTTTACCGCATATTGGGATGCTAAAAGCATCCCCCGCTGGGTTACCGCGGCGGGTGGCATCGCCTGAAAAATCTGGCGATGCCCCATAGAAGCCAATGGGCTTCTAACGCGAACCCACTGCCGCCCCGCACGGACCCCCACCGCCCAGCACGGACCCCCGCCGCCCCGCATTGCCTCCTCACCTGTGTCCGGGCAGCACAGAGCTGTGCTGCCTGGACTTGTGACCTCCTCCCTGCACTGATCCTCTTCCGGGTGCAGGGAGGAGGAGAGCCCGGCGCAGCAGCGCCGGGTGTGGGAGGGAGGGGAGAGCCGCCGGGACCTGCTGTGACCCGGCGACTCTCACCGCAAAGGACAGCTCTTAAAGCAAGAGCTGTCCTTTGCTATAATTATCGCATATATTTGTTTTGTCATAATATAACATGAATGTAATCGTTAAAAATATAACTATATATCGGGAATAATAACTGTATATAGCGGGCATAATACTATGTATAATCATGTACTATATAATAATGAATGTAATTGTTAAAAATTTAACTGTATATAATGGGAATAATAACTGTATATAGTGGGCATAATACTATGTATAATCATGTACTGTATAATAATTAATGTAATTGTTAAAAATATAACTGTATATAACGGGAATAATAACTGTATATAGCGGGCATAATACTGTGTATACATGTAATCATGTACTGTATAATCATGACATTTTTGGGATTGCTTGATAAAAATCTTTCAGGATTTACCGTGAGGTCAAATCCTGACCTGGTCGAGTGCTGGAAGGGATAGAGTCGCGAGTCACTTGCAGAGGTGTAAAAGTGATTTTGATTTGGGACTCCGCGGATCCAAGGCCTGGTAGGATGAAGGGGGATGAGCAACTCAATAATCAGTACTGTGGCAGTAAGTTACTGCTTGATGACATCCAGGAGTAGCACTTATGTGCCCAAAGAAGGGTCACGCCGTAAGGTCTGCCAGCGTCGCTGGATCGTTGGATGGGCAATATGCACTGTTTCTCATTTTTTGAAAGCCTTAGTCTGTTTATATAGAGGCTCCTGTAGTCATTAACCAGATTTTTGTGTCCATTTCTGGGTCTTTCTTGTTTTAGGCACTTAGAAGTGGGGTTTGGCTGGAGGGATGTATATTATCTTAATTAATTTTTTTTTGTCATAAAATAACATGAATGTAATCGTTAAAAATATAACTGTATATAATGGGCATAATAACTGTATATAATGGGCAAAACACTGTGTATAATCATGCATTGTATTATCATGACATTTTGGGGGATTGCTTGGTAAAAATGTTTCAGGATTTACTGTGAGGTCAAATCGTGACCTGGTCGAGTGCTGGAGGTGATAGAGTCGCGAGTCACTTGTATAGGTGTAAAAGAGATTTTGATTTGGGACTCCGCGGATCCAAGAAGAAGAAGGGGGATGAGCAAATCAGTACTGTGGCAGGAAGTGACTGCTTGATGACATCCAGGAGTAGCACTTACCTGCCCGAAGAAGAATCATGCCGTGAGGTCTGCCAGCGTCGCTGGATCGTTGGATGCGTAATATGCACTGTTTCTCATTTTTTGAAAGCCTCAGGGGGAGATTGTCTAAGGTAAAAACCCCGTTATCTGGGTTTTTACCGCATATTGGGATGCTATAAGCATCCCCCGCTGGGTTACCGCGGCGGGTGGCATCGCCTGAAAAATCTGGCGATGCCCCATAGAAGCCAATGGGCTTCTAACGCGAACCCACTGCCGCCCCGCACGGACCCCCACCGCCCAGCACGGACCCCCGCCGCCCCGCATTGCCCCCTCACCTGTGTCCGGGCAGCACAGAGCTGTGCTGCCTGGACTTGTGACCTCCTCCCTGCACTGATCCTCTTCCGGGTGCAGGGAGGAGGAGAGCCTGGCGCAGCAGCGCCGGGTGTGGGAGGGAGGGGAGAGCCGCCGGGACCTGCTGTGACCCGGCGACTCTCACCGCAAAGGACAGCTCTTAAAGCAAGAGCTGTCCTTTGCTATAATTATCGCATATATTTGTTTTGTCATAATATAACATGAATGTAATCGTTAAAAATATAACTATATATCGGGAATAATAACTGTATATAGCGGGCATAATACTATGTATAATCATGTACTATATAATAATGAATGTAATTGTTAAAAATATAACTGTATATAATGGGAATAATAACTGTATATAGCGGGCATAATACTATGTATAATCATGTACTGTATAATAATTAATGTAATTGTTAAAAATATAACTGTATATAACGGGAATAATAACTGTATATAGCGGGCATAATACTGTGTATACATGTAATCATGTACTGTATAATCATGACATTTTTGGGATTGCTTGATAAAAATCTTTCAGGATTTACCGTGAGGTCAAATCCTGACCTGGTCGAGTGCTGGAAGGGATAGAGTCGCGAGTCACTTGCAGAAGTGTAAAAGTGATTTTGATTTGGGACTCCGCGGATCCAAGGCCTGGTAGGATGAAGGGGGATGAGCAACTCAATAATCAGTACTGTGGCAGTAAGTTACTGCTTGATGACATCCAGGAGTAGCACTTATGTGCCCAAAGAAGGGTCACGCCGTAAGGTCTGCCAGCGTCGCTGGATCGTTGGATGGGCAATATGCACTGTTTCTCATTTTTTGAAAGCCTTAGTCTGTTTATATAGAGGCTCCTGTAGTCATTAACCAGATTTTTGTGTCCATTTCTGGGTCTATCTTGTTTTAGGCACTTAGAAGTGGGGTTTGGCTGGAGGGATGTATATTATCTTAATTAATTTTTTTTTGTCATAAAATAACATGAATGTAATCGTTAAAAATATAACTGTATATAATGGGCATAATAACTGTATATAATGGGCAAAACACTGTGTATAATCATGCATTGTATTATCATGACATTTTGGGGGATTGCTTGGTAAAAATGTTTCAGGATTTACTGTGAGGTCAAATCGTGACCTGGTCGAGTGCTGGAGGTGATAGAGTCGCGAGTCACTTGTATAGGTGTAAAAGAGATTTTGATTTGGGACTCCGCGGATCCAAGAAGAAGAAGGGGGATGAGCAAATCAGTACTGTGGCAGGAAGTGACTGCTTGATGACATCCAGGAGTAGCACTTACCTGCCCGAAGAAGAATCATGCCGTGAGGTCTGCCAGCGTCGCTGGATCGTTGGATGCGTAATATGCACTGTTTCTCATTTTTTGAAAGCCTCAGGGGGAGATTGTCTAAGGTAAAAACCCCGTTATCTGGGTTTTTACCGCATATTGGGATGCTAGAAGCATCCCCCGCTGGGTTACCGCGGCGGGTGGCATCGCCTGAAAAATCTGGCGATGCCCCATAGAAGCCAATGGGCTTCTAACGCGAACCCACTGCCGCCCCGCACGGACCCCCACCGCCCAGCACGGACCCCCGCCGCCCCGCATTGCCCCCTCACCTGTGTCCGGGCA
This sequence comes from Crinia signifera, assembly GCF_055691185.1. Lineage (NCBI taxonomy): Eukaryota > Metazoa > Chordata > Amphibia > Anura > Myobatrachidae > Crinia > Crinia signifera. The sequence goes on along the minus strand of NC_139218.1, from coordinate 109,246,945 downwards.
GCACAGAGCTGTGCTACCGGGACTTGTGACCTCCTCCCTGCACTGATCCTCTTCCGGGTGCAGGGAGGAGGAGAGCTCGGCGCAGCAGCGCCGGGTGTGGGAGGGAGGGGAGAGCCGCCGGGACCTGCTGTGACCCGGCGACTCTTACCGCAAAGGACAGCTCTTAAAGCAAGAGCTGTCCTTTGCTATAATTATCGCATATATTTGTTTTGTCATAATATAACATGAATGTATTCGTTAAAAATATAACTATATATCGGGAATAATAACTGTATATAGCGGGCATAATACTATGTATAATCATGTACTATATAATAATGAATGTAATTGTTAAAAATATAACTGTATATAATGGGAATAATAACTGTATATAGCGGGCATAATACTATGTATAATCATGTACTGTATAATAATGAATGTAATTGTTAAAAATATAACTGTATATAACGGGAATAAAAACTGTATATAGCGGGCATAATTCTGTGTATACATGTAATCATGTACTGTATAATCATGACATTTTTGGGATTGCTTGATAAAAATCTTTCAGGATTTACCGTGAGGTCAAATCCTGACCTGGTCGAGTGCTGGAAGGGATAGAGTCGCGAGTCACTTGCAGAAGTGTAAAAGTGATTTTGATTTGGGACTCCGCGGATCCAAGGCCTGGTAGGATGAAGGGGGATGAGCAACTCAATAATCAGTACTGTGGCAGTAAGTTACTGCTTGATGACATCCAGGAGTAGCACTTATGTGCCCAAAGAAGGGTCACGCCGTAAGGTCTGCCAGCGTCGCTGGATCGTTGGATGGGCAATATGCACTGTTTCTCATTTTTTGAAAGCCTTAGTCTGTATATATAGAGGCTCCTGTAGTCATTAACCAGATTTTTAAAGTGTGTCCATTTCTGGGTCTATCTTGTTTTAAGCACTTAGAAGTGGGGTTTGGCTGGAGGGATGTATATTATCTTAATTTTTTTTTTTTGTCATAAAATAACATGAATGTAATCGTTAAAAATATAACTGTATATAATGGGCATAATAACTGTATATAATGGGCAAATCACTGTGTATAATCATGTATTGTATTATCATGACATTTTGGGGGATTGCTTGGTAAAAATGTTTCAGGATTTACTGTGAGGTCAAATCGTGACCTGGTCGAGTGCTGGAGGTGATAGAGTCGCGAGTCACTTGTATAGGTGTAAAAGAGATTTTGATTTGGGACTCCGCGGATCCAAGAAGAAGAAGAAGGGGGATGAGGAATCAGTACTGTGGCAGGAAGTGACTGCTTGATGACATCCAGGAGTAGCACTTACCTGCCCGAAGAAGAATCATGCCGTGAGGTCTGCCAGCGTCGCTGGATCGTTGGATGCGTAATATGCACTGTTTCTCATTTTTTGAAAGCCTCAGGGGGAGATTGTCTAAGGTAAAAACCCCGTTATCTGGGTTTTTACCGCATATTGGGATGCTATAAGCATCCCCCGCTGGGTTACCGCGGCGGGTGGCATCGCCTGAAAAATCTGGCGATGCCCCATAGAAGCCAATGGGCTTCTAACGCGAACCCACTGCCGCCCCGCACGGACCCCCACCGCCCAGCACGGACCCCCGCCGCCCCGCATTGCCCCCTCACCTGTGTCCGGGCAGCACAGAGCTGTGCTGCCTGGACTTGTGACCTCCTCCCTGCACTGATCCTCTTCCGGGTGCAGGGAGGAGGAGAGCCTGGCGCAGCAGCGCCGGGTGTGGGAGGGAGGGGAGAGCCGCCGGGACCTGCTGTGACCCGGCGACTCTCACCGCAAAGGACAGCTCTTAAAGCAAGAGCTGTCCTTTGCTATAATTATCGCATATATTTGTTTTGTCATAATATAACATGAATGTAATCGTTAAAAATATAACTATATATCGGGAATAATAACTGTATATAGCGGGCATAATACTATGTATAATCATGTACTATATAATAATGAATGTAATTGTTAAAAATATAACTGTATATAATGGGAATAATAACTGTATATAGCGGGCATAATACTATGTATAATCATGTACTGTATAATAATTAATGTAATTGTTAAAAATATAACTGTATATAACGGGAATAATAACTGTATATAGCGGGCATAATACTGTGTATACATGTAATCATGTACTGTATAATCATGACATTTTTGGGATTGCTTGATAAAAATCTTTCAGGATTTACCGTGAGGTCAAATCCTGACCTGGTCGAGTGCTGGAAGGGATAGAGTCGCGAGTCACTTGCAGAAGTGTAAAAGTGATTTTGATTTGGGACTCCGCGGATCCAAGGCCTGGTAGGATGAAGGGGGATGAGCAACTCAATAATCAGTACTGTGGCAGTAAGTTACTGCTTGATGACATCCAGGAGTAGCACTTATGTGCCCAAAGAAGGGTCACGCCGTAAGGTCTGCCAGCGTCGCTGGATCGTTGGATGGGCAATATGCACTGTTTCTCATTTTTTGAAAGCCTTAGTCTGTTTATATAGAGGCTCCTGTAGTCATTAACCAGATTTTTGTGTCCATTTCTGGGTCTATCTTGTTTTAGGCACTTAGAAGTGGGGTTTGGCTGGAGGGATGTATATTATCTTAATTAATTTTTTTTTGTCATAAAATAACATGAATGTAATCGTTAAAAATATAACTGTATATAATGGGCATAATAACTGTATATAATGGGCAAAACACTGTGTATAATCATGCATTGTATTATCATGACATTTTGGGGGATTGCTTGGTAAAAATGTTTCAGGATTTACTGTGAGGTCAAATCGTGACCTGGTCGAGTGCTGGAGGTGATAGAGTCGCGAGTCACTTGTATAGGTGTAAAAGAGATTTTGATTTGGGACTCCGCGGATCCAAGAAGAAGAAGGGGGATGAGCAAATCAGTACTGTGGCAGGAAGTGACTGCTTGATGACATCCAGGAGTAGCACTTACCTGCCCGAAGAAGAATCATGCCGTGAGGTCTGCCAGCGTCGCTGGATCGTTGGATGCGTAATATGCACTGTTTCTCATTTTTTGAAAGCCTCAGGGGGAGATTGTCTAAGGTAAAAACCCCGTTATCTGGGTTTTTACCGCATATTGGGATGCTAGAAGCATCCCCCGCTGGGTTACCGCGGCGGGTGGCATCGCCTGAAAAATCTGGCGATGCCCCATAGAAGCCAATGGGCTTCTAACGCGAACCCACTGCCGCCCCGCACGGACCCCCACCGCCCAGCACGGACCCCCGCCGCCCCGCATTGCCCCCTCACCTGTGTCCGGGCAGCACAGAGCTGTGCTACCGGGACTTGTGACCTCCTCCCTGCACTGATCCTCTTCCGGGTGCAGGGAGGAGGAGAGCTCGGCGCAGCAGCGCCGGGTGTGGGAGGGAGGGGAGAGCCGCCGGGACCTGCTGTGACCCGGCGACTCTTACCGCAAAGGACAGCTCTTAAAGCAAGAGCTGTCCTTTGCTATAATTATCGCATATATTTGTTTTGTCATAATATAACATGAATGTATTCGTTAAAAATATAACTATATATCGGGAATAATAACTGTATATAGCGGGCATAATACTATGTATAATCATGTACTATATAATAATGAATGTAATTGTTAAAAATATAACTGTATATAATGGGAATAATAACTGTATATAGCGGGCATAATACTATGTATAATCATGTACTGTATAATAATGAATGTAATTGTTAAAAATATAACTGTATATAACGGGAATAAAAACTGTATATAGCGGGCATAATTCTGTGTATACATGTAATCATGTACTGTATAATCATGACATTTTTGGGATTGCTTGATAAAAATCTTTCAGGATTTACCGTGAGGTCAAATCCTGACCTGGTCGAGTGCTGGAAGGGATAGAGTCGCGAGTCACTTGCAGAAGTGTAAAAGTGATTTTGATTTGGGACTCCGCGGATCCAAGGCCTGGTAGGATGAAGGGGGATGAGCAACTCAATAATCAGTACTGTGGCAGTAAGTTACTGCTTGATGACATCCAGGAGTAGCACTTATGTGCCCAAAGAAGGGTCACGCCGTAAGGTCTGCCAGCGTCGCTGGATCGTTGGATGGGCAATATGCACTGTTTCTCATTTTTTGAAAGCCTTAGTCTGTATATATAGAGGCTCCTGTAGTCATTAACCAGATTTTTAAAGTGTGTCCATTTCTGGGTCTATCTTGTTTTAAGCACTTAGAAGTGGGGTTTGGCTGGAGGGATGTATATTATCTTAATTTTTTTTTTTTGTCATAAAATAACATGAATGTAATCGTTAAAAATATAACTGTATATAATGGGCATAATAACTGTATATAATGGGCAAATCACTGTGTATAATCATGTATTGTATTATCATGACATTTTGGGGGATTGCTTGGTAAAAATGTTTCAGGATTTACTGTGAGGTCAAATCGTGACCTGGTCGAGTGCTGGAGGTGATAGAGTCGCGAGTCACTTGTATAGGTGTAAAAGAGATTTTGATTTGGGACTCCGCGGATCCAAGAAGAAGAAGAAGGGGGATGAGGAATCAGTACTGTGGCAGGAAGTGACTGCTTGATGACATCCAGGAGTAGCACTTACCTGCCCGAAGAAGAATCATGCCGTGAGGTCTGCCAGCGTCGCTGGATCGTTGGATGCGTAATATGCACTGTTTCTCATTTTTTGAAAGCCTCAGGGGGAGATTGTCTAAGGTAAAAACCCCGTTATCTGGGTTTTTACCGCATATTGGGATGCTAAAAGCATCCCCCGCTGGGTTACCGCGGCGGGTGGCATCGCCTGAAAGATCTGGCGATGCCCCATAGAAGCCAATGGGCTTCTAACGCGAACCCACTGCCGCCCCGCACGGACCCCCACCGCCCAGCACGGACCCCCGCCGCCCCGCATTGCCCCCTCACCTGTGTCCGGGCAGCACAGAGCTGTGCTGCCTGGACTTGTGACCTCCTCCCTGCACTGATCCTCTTCCGGGTGCAGGGAGGAGGAGAGCCCGGCGCAGCAGCGCCGGGTGTGGGAGGGAGGGGAGAGCCGCCGGGACCTGCTGTGACCCGGTGACTCTCACCGCAAAGGACAGCTCTTAAAGCAAGAGCTGTCCTTTGCTATAATTATCGCATATATTTGTTTTGTCATAATATAACATGAATGTATTCGTTAAAAATATAACTATATATCGGGAATAATAACTGTATATAGCGGGCATAATACTATGTATAATCATGTACTATATAATAATGAATGTAATTGTTAAAAATATAACTGTATATAATGGGAATAATAACTGTATATAGCGGGCATAATACTATGTATAATCATGTACTGTATAATAATGAATGTAAATGTTAAAAATATAACTGTATATAATGGGAATAATAACTGTATATAGCGGGCATAATACTGTGTATACATGTAATCATGTACTGTATAATCATGACATTTTTGGGATTGCTTGATAAAAATCTTTCAGGATTTACCGTGAGGTCAAATCCTGACCTGGTCGAGTGCTGGAAGGGATAGAGTCGCGAGTCACTTGCAGAAGTGTAAAAGTGATTTTGATTTGGGACTCCGCGGATCCAAGGCCTGGTAGGATGAAGGGGGATGAGCAACTCAATAATCAGTACTGTGGCAGTAAGTTACTGCTTGATGACATCCAGGAGTAGCACTTATGTGCCCAAAGAAGGGTCACGCCGTAAGGTCTGCCAGCGTCGCTGGATCGTTGGATGGGCAATATGCACTGTTTCTCATTTTTTGAAAGCCTTAGTCTGTATATATAGAGGCTCCTGTAGTCATTAACCAGATTTTTAAAGTGTGTCCATTTCTGGGTCTATCTTGTTTTAGGCACTTAGAAGTGGGGTTTGGCTGGAGGGATGTATATTATCTTAATTTTTTTTTTTGTCATAAAATAACATGAATGTAATCGTTAAAAATATAACTGTATATAATGGGCATAATAACTGTATATAATGGGCAAATCACTGTGTATAATCATGTATTGTATTATCATGACATTTTGGGGGATTGCTTGGTAAAAATGTTTCAGGATTTACTGTGAGGTCAAATCGTGACCTGGTCGAGTGCTGGAGGTGATAGAGTCGCGAGTCACTTGTATAGGTGTAAAAGAGATTTTGATTTGGGACTCCGCGGATCCAAGAAGAAGAAGAAGGGGGATGAGGAATCAGTACTGTGGCAGGAAGTGACTGCTTGATGACATCCAGGAGTAGCACTTACCTGCCCGAAGAAGAATCATGCCGTGAGGTCTGCCAGCGTCGCTGGATCGTTGGATGCGTAATATGCACTGTTTCTCATTTTTTGAAAGCCTCAGGGGGAGATTGTCTAAGGTAAAAACCCCGTTATCTGGGTTTTTACCGCATATTGGGATGCTAAAAGCATCCCCCGCTGGGTTACCGCGGCGGGTGGCATCGCCTGAAAAATCTGGCGATGCCCCATAGAAGCCAATGGGCTTCTAACGCGAACCCACTGCCGCCCCGCACGGACCCCCACCGCCCAGCACGGACCCCCGCCGCCCCGCATTGCCCCCTCACCTGTGTCCGGGCAGCACAGAGCTGTGCTGCCTGGACTTGTGACCTCCTCCCTGCACTGATCCTCTTCCGGGTGCAGGGAGGAGGAGAGCCCGGCGCAGCAGCGCCGGGTGTGGGAGGGAGGGGAGAGCCGCCGGGACCTGCTGTGACCCGGCGACTCTCACCGCAAAGGACAGCTCTTAAAGCAAGAGCTGTCCTTTGCTATAATTATCGCATATATTTGTTTTGTCATAATATAACATGAATGTAATCGTTAAAAATATAACTATATATCGGGAATAATAACTGTATATAGCGGGCATAATACTATGTATAATCATGTACTATATAATAATGAATGTAATTGTTAAAAATTTAACTGTATATAATGGGAATAATAACTGTATATAGTGGGCATAATACTATGTATAATCATGTACTGTATAATAATTAATGTAATTGTTAAAAATATAACTGTATATAACGGGAATAATAACTGTATATAGCGGGCATAATACTGTGTATACATGTAATCATGTACTGTATAATCATGACATTTTTGGGATTGCTTGATAAAAATCTTTCAGGATTTACCGTGAGGTCAAATCCTGACCTGGTCGAGTGCTGGAAGGGATAGAGTCGCGAGTCACTTGCAGAGGTGTAAAAGTGATTTTGATTTGGGACTCCGCGGATCCAAGGCCTGGTAGGATGAAGGGGGATGAGCAACTCAATAATCAGTACTGTGGCAGTAAGTTACTGCTTGATGACATCCAGGAGTAGCACTTATGTGCCCAAAGAAGGGTCACGCCGTAAGGTCTGCCAGCGTCGCTGGATCGTTGGATGGGCAATATGCACTGTTTCTCATTTTTTGAAAGCCTTAGTCTGTTTATATAGAGGCTCCTGTAGTCATTAACCAGATTTTTGTGTCCATTTCTGGGTCTATCTTGTTTTAGGCACTTAGAAGTGGGGTTTGGCTGGAGGGATGTATATTATCTTAATTAATTTTTTTTTGTCATAAAATAACATGAATGTAATCGTTAAAAATATAACTGTATATAATGGGCATAATAACTGTATATAATGGGCAAAACACTGTGTATAATCATGCATTGTATTATCATGACATTTTGGGGGATTGCTTGGTAAAAATGTTTCAGGATTTACTGTGAGGTCAAATCGTGACCTGGTCGAGTGCTGGAGGTGATAGAGTCGCGAGTCACTTGTATAGGTGTAAAAGAGATTTTGATTTGGGACTCCGCGGATCCAAGAAGAAGAAGGGGGATGAGCAAATCAGTACTGTGGCAGGAAGTGACTGCTTGATGACATCCAGGAGTAGCACTTACCTGCCCGAAGAAGAATCATGCCGTGAGGTCTGCCATTGTCGCTGGATCATTGGATGCGTAATATGCACTGTTTCTCATTTTTTGAAAGCCTCAGGGGGAGATTGTCTAAGGTAAAAACCCCGTTATCTGGGTTTTTACCGCATATTGGGATGCTATAAGCATCCCCCGCTGGGTTACCGCAGCGGGTGGCATCGCCTGAAAAATCTGGCGATGCCCCATAGAAGCCAATGGGCTTCTAACGCGAACCCACTGCCACCCCGCACGGACCCCCACCGCCCAGCACGGACCCCCGCCGCCCCGCATTGCCCCCTCACCTGTGTCCGGGCAGCACAGAGCTGTGCTGCCTGGACTTGTGACCTCCTCCCTGCACTGATCCTCTTCCGGGTGCAGGGAGGAGGAGAGCCCGGCGCAGCAGCGCCGGGTGTGGGAGGGAGGGGAGAGCCGCCGGGACCTGCTGTGACCCGGCGACTCTCACCGCAAAGGACAGCTCTTAAAGCAAGAGCTGTCCTTTGCTATAATTATCGCATATATTTGTTTTGTCATAATATAACATGAATGTAATCGTTAAAAATATAACTATATATCGGGAATAATAACTGTATATAGCGGGCATAATACTATGTATAATCATGTACTATATAATAATGAATGTAATTGTTAAAAATATAACTGTATATAATGGGAATAATAACTGTATATAGCGGGCATAATACTATGTATAATCATGTACTGTATAATAATGAATGTAATTGTTAAAAATATAACTGTATATAACGGGAATAATAACTGTATATAGCGGGCATAATACTGTGTATACATGTAATCATGTACTGTATAATCATGACATTTTTGGGATTGCTTGATAAAAATCTTTCAGGATTTACCGTGAGGTCAAATCCTGACCTGGTCGAGTGCTGGAAGGGATAGAGTCGCGAGTCACTTGCAGAGGTGTAAAAGTGATTTTGATTTGGGACTCCGCGGATCCAAGGCCTGGTAGGATGAAGGGGGATGAGCAACTCAATAATCAGTACTGTGGCAGTAAGTTACTGCTTGATGACATCCAGGAGTAGCACTTATGTGCCCAAAGAAGGGTCACGCCGTAAGGTCTGCCAGCGTCGCTGGATCGTTGGATGGGCAATATGCACTGTTTCTCATTTTTTGAAAGCCTTAGTCTGTTTATATAGAGGCTCCTGTAGTCATTAACCAGATTTTTGTGTCCATTTCTGGGTCTATCTTGTTTTAGGCACTTAGAAGTGGGGTTTGGCTGGAGGGATGTATATTATCTTAATTAATTTTTTTTTGTCATAAAATAACATGAATGTAATCGTTAAAAATATAACTGTATATAATGGGCATAATAACTGTATATAATGGGCAAAACACTGTGTATAATCATGCATTGTATTATCATGACATTTTGGGGGATTGCTTGGTAAAAATGTTTCAGGATTTACTGTGAGGTCAAATCGTGACCTGGTCGAGTGCTGGAGGTGATAGAGTCGCGAGTCACTTGTATAGGTGTAAAAGAGATTTTGATTTGGGACTCCGCGGATCCAAGAAGAAGAAGGGGGATGAGCAAATCAGTACTGTGGCAGGAAGTGACTGCTTGATGACATCCAGGAGTAGCACTTACCTGCCCGAAGAAGAATCATGCCGTGAGGTCTGCCAGCGTCGCTGGATCGTTGGATGCGTAATATGCACTGTTTCTCATTTTTTGAAAGCCTCAGGGGGAGATTGTCTAAGGTAAAAACCCCGTTATCTGGGTTTTTACCGCATATTGGGATGCTATAAGCATCCCCCGCTGGGTTACCGCGGCGGGTGGCATCGCCTGAAAAATCTGGCGATGCCCCATAGAAGCCAATGGGCTTCTAACGCGAACCCACTGCCGCCCCGCACGGACCCCCACCGCCCAGCACGGACCCCCGCCGCCCCGCATTGCCCCCTCACCTGTGTCCGGGCAGCACAGAGCTGTGCTGCCGGGACTTGTGACCTCCTCCCTGCACTGATCCTCTTCCGGGTGCAGGGAGGAGGAGAGCCCGGCGCAGCAGCGCCGGGTGTGGGAGGGAGGGGAGAGCCGCCGGGACCTGCTGTGACCCGGCGACTCTTACCGCAAAGGACAGCTCTTAAAGCAAGAGCTGTCCTTTGCTATAATTATCGCATATATTTGTTTTGTCATAATATAACATGAATGTATTCGTTAAAAATATAACTATATATCGGGAATAATAACTGTATATAGCGGGCATAATACTATGTATAATCATGTACTATATAATAATGAATGTAATTGTTAAAAATATAACTGTATATAATGGGAATAATAACTGTATATAGCGGGCATAATACTATGTATAATCATGTACTGTATAATAATGAATGTAATTGTTAAAAATATAACTGTATATAACGGGAATAATAACTGTATATAGCGGGCATAATACTGTGTATACATGTAATCATGTACTGTATAATCATGACATTTTTGGGATTGCTTGATAAAAATCTTTCAGGATTTACCGTGAGGTCAAATCCTGACCTGGTCGAGTGCTGGAAGGGATAGAGTCGCGAGTCACTTGCAGAAGTGTAAAAGTGATTTTGATTTGGGACTCCGCGGATCCAAGGCCTGGTAGGATGAAGGGGGATGAGCAACTCAATAATCAGTACTGTGGCAGTAAGTTACTGCTTGATGACATCCAGGAGTAGCACTTATGTGCCCAAAGAAGGGTCACGCCGTAAGGTCTGCCAGCGTCGCTGGATCGTTGGATGGGCAATATGCACTGTTTCTCATTTTTTGAAAGCCTTAGTCTGTATATATAGAGGCTCCTGTAGTCATTAACCAGATTTTTAAAGTGTATCCATTTCTGGGTCTATCTTGTTTTAGGCACTTAGAAGTGGGGTTTGGCTGGAGGGATGTATATTATCTTAATTTTTTTTTTTTTGTCATAAAATAACATGAATGTAATCGTTAAAAATATAACTGTATATAATGGGCATAATAACTGTATATAATGGGCAAATCACTGTGTATAATCATGTATTGTATTATCATGACATTTTGGGGGATTGCTTGGTAAAAATGTTTCAGGATTTACTGTGAGGTCAAATCGTGACCTGGTCGAGTGCTGGAGGTGATAGAGTCGCGAGTCACTTGTATAGGTGTAAAAGAGATTTTGATTTGGGACTCCGCGGATCCAAGAAGAAGAAGAAGGGGGATGAGGAATCAGTACTGTGGCAGGAAGTGACTGCTTGATGACATCCAGGAGTAGCACTTACCTGCCCGAAGAAGAATCATGCCGTGAGGTCTGCCAGCGTCGCTGGATGCGTAATATGCACTGTTTCTCATTTTTTGAAAGCCTCAGGGGGAGATTGTCTAAGGTAAAAACCCCGTTATCTGGGTTTTTACCGCATATTGGGATGCTAAAAGCATCCCCCGCTGGGTTACCGCGGCGGGTGGCATCGCCTGAAAAATCTGGCGATGCCCCATAGAAGCCAATGGGCTTCTAACGCGAACCCACTGCCGCCCCGCACGGACCCCCACCGCCCAGCACGGACCCCCGCCGCCCCGCATTGCCCCCTCACCTGTGTCCGGGCAGCACAGAGCTGTGCTGCCTGGACTTGTGACCTCCTCGCTGCACTGATCCTCTTCCGGGTGCAGGGAGGAGGAGAGCCCGGCGCAGCAGCGCCGGGTGTGGGAGGGAGGGGAGAGCCGCCGGGACCTGCTGTGACCCGGTGACTCTCACCGCAAAGGACAGCTCTTAAAGCAAGAGCTGTCCTTTGCTATAATTATCGCATATATTTGTTTTGTCATAATATAACATGAATGTATTCGTTAAAAATATAACTATATATCGGGAATAATAACTGTATATAGCGGGCATAATACTATGTATAATCATGTACTATATAATAATGAATGTAATTGTTAAAAATATAACTGTATATAATGGGAATAATAACTGTATATAGCGGGCATAATACTATGTATAATCATGTACTGTATAATAATGAATGTAATTGTTAAAAATATAACTGTATATAACGGGAATAATAACTGTATATAGCGGGCATAATACTGTGTATACATGTAATCATGTACTGTATAATCATGACATTTTTGGGATTGCTTGATAAAAATCTTTCAGGATTTACCGTGAGGTCAAATCCTGACCTGGTCGAGTGCTGGAAGGGATAGAGTCGCGAGTCACTTGCAGAAGTGTAAAAGTGATTTTGATTTGGGACTCCGCGGATCCAAGGCCTGGTAGGATGAAGGGGGATGAGCAACTCAATAATCAGTACTGTGGCAGTAAGTTACTGCTTGATGACATCCAGGAGTAGCACTTATGTGCCCAAAGAAGGGTCACGCCGTAAGGTCTGCCAGCGTCGCTGGATCGTTGGATGGGCAATATGCACTGTTTCTCATTTTTTGAAAGCCTTAGTCTGTATATATAGAGGCTCCTGTAGTCATTAACCAGATTTTTAAAGTGTGTCCATTTCTGGGTCTATCTTGTTTTAGGCACTTAGAAGTGGGGTTTGGCTGGAGGGATGTATATTATCTTAAATTTTTTTTTTTGTCATAAAATAACATGAATGTAATCGTTAAAAATATAACTGTATATAATGGGCATAATAACTGTATATAATGGGCAAATCACTGTGTATAATCATGTATTGTATTATCATGACATTTTGGGGGATTGCTTGGTAAAAATGTTTCAGGATTTACTGTGAGGTCAAATCGTGACCTGGTCGAGTGCTGGAGGTGATAGAGTCGCGAGTCACTTGTATAGGTGTAAAAGAGATTTTGATTTGGGACTCCGCGGATCCAAGAAGAAGAAGAAGGGGGATGAGGAATCAGTACTGTGGCAGGAAGTGACTGCTTGATGACATCCAGAAGTAGCACTTACCTGACCGAAGAAGAATCATGCCGTGAGGTCTGCCAGCGTCGCTGGATCGTTGGATGCGTAATATGCACTGTTTCTCATTTTTTGAAAGCCTCAGGGGGAGATTGTCTAAGGTAAAAACCCCGTTATCTGGGTTTTTACCGCATATTGGGATGCTAAAAGCATCCCCCGCTGGGTTACCGCGGCGGGTGGCATCGCCTGAAAAATCTGGCGATGCCCCATAGAAGCCAATGGGCTTCTAACGCGAACCCACTGCCGCCCCGCACGGACCCCCACCGCCCAGCACGGACCCCCGCCGCCCCGCATTGCCCCCTCACCTGTGTCCGGGCAGCACAGAGCTGTGCTGCCTGGACTTGTGACCTCCTCCCTGCACTGATCCTCTTCCGGGTGCAGGGAGGAGGAGAGCCCGGCGCAGCAGCGCCGGGTGTGGGAGGGAGGGGAGAGCCGCCGGGACCTGCTGTGACCCGGCGACTCTCACCGCAAAGGACAGCTCTTAAAGCAAGAGCTGTCCTTTGCTATAATTATCGCATATATTTGTTTTGTCATAATATAACATGAATGTAATCGTTAAAAATATAACTATATATCGGGAATAATAACTGTATATAGCGGGTATAATACTATGTATAATCATGTACTATATAATAATGAATGTAATTGTTAAAAATTTAACTGTATATAATGGGAATAATAACTGTATATAGTGGGCATAATACTATGTATAATCATGTACTGTATAATAATTAATGTAATTGTTAAAAATATAACTGTATATAACGGGAATAATAACTGTATATAGCGGGCATAATACTGTGTATACATGTAATCATGTACTGTATAATCATGACATTTTTGGGATTGCTTGATAAAAATCTTTCAGGATTTACCGTGAGGTCAAATCCTGACCTGGTCGAGTGCTGGAAGGGATAGAGTCACGAGTCACTTGCAGAGGTGTAAAAGTGATTTTGATTTGGGACTCCGCGGATCCAAGGCCTGGTAGGATGAAGGGGGATGAGCAACTCAATAATCAGTACTGTGGCAGTAAGTTACTGCTTGATGACATCCAGGAGTAGCACTTATGTGCCCAAAGAAGGGTCACGCCGTAAGGTCTGCCAGCGTCGCTGGATCGTTGGATGGGCAATATGCACTGTTTCTCATTTTTTGAAAGCCTTAGGGGCCCATTTATTAAAATTGTGAAATTATTGGCGTTTAGAAAGTGTAAATATCGATTAAACTCGCATTGCGATAAATCCGTTTATCGTACAAATGTAACAACATTCGGCAGCCGAGACAGAGCTTCCGTTAATGCCCTGTCCCTGCGAATCCCGTTCGCAGCTGTATCGCAGGTCTTTTCGCATCTGAGACACTGTTTAGCACAGCCACACAGCTGCAGGACGGAAGGAGAAGGGGGCGGGGTCTCCAGAAGAAGCAAGCCTGACTGGAAGGGACCTGGCCTGCATGCAGTAAAACGCTATTAAAATGCCACACACAGATGATTTTTAAAGTAGTGTCTGTGTGCACAGTGAGTCACAGGAGGACTCTTGTTCCGAGAGCAGGAGTGGGGGAGAGCGGGTCACTGACGGAGCTAATGGTGATCTCTCTCCTTTGCTGCCTGTCAGTGAAGTACGGCAGCATGGGGGAGAGAGGGGGGCAGCGCTTTAATGAACTCTTCCTCGGCCAGCAAGTGAGCTTACACAGGGCAGCCTGTGTGGGACTCTGATCCACAGCAGGAAGGGAAGGAAGCATGTGTGGGACAGCGCTACATACATTTGGAGTAGGTAAGCTCCGTCTCTTCACCATCCCCATCCCCATCCCCTTCTTTACCCTGCGCTGCTGATCTGCTGTACATGTCAATATACAGCAGGTCTCACTGCAGACATATATATATAATTCCCTGTTTAATTTAGTATCACTCTGCAGTGCCTGTGCTCCAAGTCCTGCTATAAAGCAGTCCCCAGCAGCAGTGAGGAGGGGGGACAGGAGAGAATAAGATGGAGCTGCAGGCCAGGGATCTCTCCCCCCATACAGTGAACAGAAGCTTCAGCAGCAGAACGGAGGCAGGCAGACTGATTACATTAATAAAAGGTCCCTATATTCCCCTGAGTGTTAAACACACAAATAGGGGAGAGAGGAGGAGGGGGCTGCTATATAACAGGCTGTTAGAGCAGCTTCATCACAAATGTAGACACACACACACACACACGGATAACGCCACTAAGAAGTGGCGATATTATCACTAAGCAGCCTAAGCAATTAATTTTACAATTGAAGTTTGATAAATATGAGTTGTTCACATTTCCCATTGCAAGTATGTGAACTGCGAATTACTTACTTAAAAATTGCGAAAATATATTTTAAGTCTAAAGTTTTGCGAAAAGACTAACAATTCAAAGTTAATACATTTAGGTGATACTAAAATAATGCGAAAAGGGTGCGAAAACACCCGTTATCACATTATTTTAGTAAAAATAATATTGATAAATCGGCCCCTTAGTCTGTTTATATAGAGGCTCCTGTAGTCATTAACCAGATTTTTGTGTCCATTTCTGGGTCTATCTTGTTTTAGGCACTTAGAAGTGGGGTTTGGCTGGAGGGATGTATATTATCTTAATTAATTTTTTTTTGTCATAAAATAACATGAATGTAATCGTTAAAAATATAACTGTATATAATGGGCATAATAACTGTATATAATGGGCAAAACACTGTGTATAATCATGCATTGTATTATCATGACATTTTGGGGGATTGCTTGGTAAAAATGTTTCAGGATTTACTGTGAGGTCAAATCGTGACCTGGTCGAGTGCTGGAGGTGATAGAGTCGCGAGTCACTTGTATAGGTGTAAAAGAGATTTTGATTTGGGACTCCGCGGATCCAAGAAGAAGAAGAAGGGGGATGAGGAATCAGTACTGTGGCAGGAAGTGACTGCTTGATGACATCCAGGAGTAGCACTTACCTGCCCGAAGAAGAATCATGCCGTGAGGTCTGCCAGCGTCGCTGGATCGTTGGATGCGTAATATGCACTGTTTCTCATTTTTTGAAAGCCTCAGGGGGAGATTGTCTAAGGTAAAAACCCCGTTATCTGGGTTTTTACCGCATATTGGGATGCTAAAAGCATCCCCCGCTGGGTTACCGCGGCGGGTGGCATCGCCTGAAAAATCTGGCGATGCCCCATAGAAGCCAATGGGCTTCTAACGCGAACCCACTGCCGCCCCGCACGGACCCCCACCGCCCAGCACGGACCCCCGCCGCCCCGCATTGCCCCCTCACCTGTGTCCGGGCAGCACAGAGCTGTGCTGCCTGGACTTGTGACCTCCTCCCTGCACTGATCCTCTTCCGGGTGCAGGGAGGAGGAGAGCCCGGCGCAGCAGCGCCGGGTGTGGGAGGGAGGGGAGAGCCGCCGGGACCTGCTGTGACCCGGTGACTCTCACCGCAAAGGACAGCTCTTAAAGCAAGAGCTGTCCTTTGCTATAATTATCGCATATATTTGTTTTGTCATAATATAACATGAATGTATTCGTTAAAAATATAACTATATATCGGGAATAATAACTGTATATAGCGGGCATAATACTATGTATAATCATGTACTATATAATAATGAATGTAATTGTTAAAAATATAACTGTATATAATGGGAATAATAACTGTATATAGCGGGCATAATACTATGTATAATCATGTACTGTATAATAATGAATGTAATTGTTAAAAATATAACTGTATATAACGGGAATAATAACTGTATATAGCGGGCATAATACTGTGTATACATGTAATCATGTACTGTATAATCATGACATTTTTGGGATTGCTTGATAAAAATCTTTCAGGATTTACCGTGAGGTCAAATCCTGACCTGGTCGAGTGCTGGAAGGGATAGAGTCGCGAGTCACTTGCAGAAGTGTAAAAGTGATTTTGATTTGGGACTCCGCGGATCCAAGGCCTGGTAGGATGAAGGGGGATGAGCAACTCAATAATCAGTACTGTGGCAGTAAGTTACTGCTTGATGACATCCAGGAGTAGCACTTATGTGCCCAAAGAAGGGTCACGCCGTAAGGTCTGCCAGCGTCGCTGGATCGTTGGATGGGCAATATGCACTGTTTCTCATTTTTTGAAAGCCTTAGTCTGTATATATAGAGGCTCCTGTAGTCATTAACCAGATTTTTAAAGTGTGTCCATTTCTGGGTCTATCTTGTTTTAGGCACTTAGAAGTGGGGTTTGGCTGGAGGGATGTATATTATCTTAATTTTTTTTTTTTGTCATAAAATAACATGAATGTAATCGTTAAAAATATAACTGTATATAATGGGCATAATAACTGTATATAATGGGCAAATCACTGTGTATAATCATGTATTGTATTATCATGACATTTTGGGGGATTGCTTGGTAAAAATGTTTCAGGATTTACTGTGAGGTCAAATCGTGACCTGGTCGAGTGCTGGAGGTGATAGAGTCGCGAGTCACTTGTATAGGTGTAAAAGAGATTTTGATTTGGGACTCCGCGGATCCAAGAAGAAGAAGAAGGGGGATGAGGAATCAGTACTGTGGCAGGAAGTGACTGCTTGATGACATCCAGGAGTAGCACTTACCTGCCCGAAGAAGAATCATGCCGTGAGGTCTGCCAGCGTCGCTGGATCGTTGGATGCGTAATATGCACTGTTTCTCATTTTTTGAAAGCCTCAGGGGGAGATTGTCTAAGGTAAAAACCCCGTTATCTGGGTTTTTACCGCATATTGGGATGCTAAAAGCATCCCCCGCTGGGTTACCGCGGCGGGTGGCATCGCCTGAAAAATCTGGCGATGCCCCATAGAAGCCAATGGGCTTCTAACGCGAACCCACTGCCGCCCCGCACGGACCCCCACCGCCCAGCACGGACCCCCGCCGCCCCGCATTGCCCCCTCACCTGTGTCCGGGCAGCACAGAGCTGTGCTGCCTGGACTTGTGACCTCCTCCCTGCACTGATCCTCTTCCGGGTGCAGGGAGGAGGAGAGCCCGGCGCAGCAGCGCCGGGTGTGGGAGGGAGGGGAGAGCCGCCGGGACCTGCTGTGACCCGGCGACTCTCACCGCAAAGGACAGCTCTTAAAGCAAGAGCTGTCCTTTGCTATAATTATCGCATATATTTGTTTTGTCATAATATAACATGAATGTAATCGTTAAAAATATAACTATATATCGGGAATAATAACTGTATATAGCGGGTATAATACTATGTATAATCATGTACTATATAATAATGAATGTAATTGTTAAAAATTTAACTGTATATAATGGGAATAATAACTGTATATAGTGGGCATAATACTATGTATAATCATGTACTGTATAATAATTAATGTAATTGTTAAAAATATAACTGTATATAACGGGAATAATAACTGTATATAGCGGGCATAATACTGTGTATACATGTAATCATGTACTGTATAATCATGACATTTTTGGGATTGCTTGATAAAAATCTTTCAGGATTTACCGTGAGGTCAAATCCTGACCTGGTCGAGTGCTGGAAGGGATAGAGTCACGAGTCACTTGCAGAGGTGTAAAAGTGATTTTGATTTGGGACTCCGCGGATCCAAGGCCTGGTAGGATGAAGGGGGATGAGCAACTCAATAATCAGTACTGTGGCAGTAAGTTACTGCTTGATGACATCCAGGAGTAGCACTTATGTGCCCAAAGAAGGGTCACGCCGTAAGGTCTGCCAGCGTCGCTGGATCGTTGGATGGGCAATATGCACTGTTTCTCATTTTTTGAAAGCCTTAGGGGCCCATTTATTAAAATTGTGAAATTATTGGCGTTTAGAAAGTGTAAATATCGATTAAACTCGCATTGCGATAAATCCGTTTATCGTACAAATGTAACAACATTCGGCAGCCGAGACAGAGCTTCCGTTAATGCCCTGTCCCTGCGAATCCCGTTCGCAGCTGTATCGCAGGTCTTTTCGCATCTGAGACACTGTTTAGCACAGCCACACAGCTGCAGGACGGAAGGAGAAGGGGGCGGGGTCTCCAGAAGAAGCAAGCCTGACTGGAAGGGACCTGGCCTGCATGCAGTAAAACGCTATTAAAATGCCACACACAGATGATTTTTAAAGTAGTGTCTGTGTGCACAGTGAGTCACAGGAGGACTCTTGTTCCGAGAGCAGGAGTGGGGGAGAGCGGGTCACTGACGGAGCTAATGGTGATCTCTCTCCTTTGCTGCCTGTCAGTGAAGTACGGCAGCATGGGGGAGAGAGGGGGGCAGCGCTTTAATGAACTCTTCCTCGGCCAGCAAGTGAGCTTACACAGGGCAGCCTGTGTGGGACTCTGATCCACAGCAGGAAGGGAAGGAAGCATGTGTGGGACAGCGCTACATACATTTGGAGTAGGTAAGCTCCGTCTCTTCACCATCCCCATCCCCATCCCCTTCTTTACCCTGCGCTGCTGATCTGCTGTACATGTCAATATACAGCAGGTCTCACTGCAGACATATATATATAATTCCCTGTTTAATTTAGTATCACTCTGCAGTGCCTGTGCTCCAAGTCCTGCTATAAAGCAGTCCCCAGCAGCAGTGAGGAGGGGGGACAGGAGAGAATAAGATGGAGCTGCAGGCCAGGGATCTCTCCCCCCATACAGTGAACAGAAGCTTCAGCAGCAGAACGGAGGCAGGCAGACTGATTACATTAATAAAAGGTCCCTATATTCCCCTGAGTGTTAAACACACAAATAGGGGAGAGAGGAGGAGGGGGCTGCTATATAACAGGCTGTTAGAGCAGCTTCATCACAAATGTAGACACACACACACACACACGGATAACGCCACTAAGAAGTGGCGATATTATCACTAAGCAGCCTAAGCAATTAATTTTACAATTGAAGTTTGATAAATATGAGTTGTTCACATTTCCCATTGCAAGTATGTGAACTGCGAATTACTTACTTAAAAATTGCGAAAATATATTTTAAGTCTAAAGTTTTGCGAAAAGACTAACAATTCAAAGTTAATACATTTAGGTGATACTAAAATAATGCGAAAAGGGTGCGAAAACACCCGTTATCACATTATTTTAGTAAAAATAATATTGATAAATCGGCCCCTTAGTCTGTTTATATAGAGGCTCCTGTAGTCATTAACCAGATTTTTGTGTCCATTTCTGGGTCTATCTTGTTTTAGGCACTTAGAAGTGGGGTTTGGCTGGAGGGATGTATATTATCTTAATTAATTTTTTTTTGTCATAAAATAACATGAATGTAATCGTTAAAAATATAACTGTATATAATGGGCATAATAACTGTATATAATGGGCAAAACACTGTGTATAATCATGCATTGTATTATCATGACATTTTGGGGGATTGCTTGGTAAAAATGTTTCAGGATTTACTGTGAGGTCAAATCGTGACCTGGTCGAGTGCTGGAGGTGATAGAGTCGCGAGTCACTTGTATAGGTGTAAAAGAGATTTTGATTTGGGACTCCGCGGATCCAAGAAGAAGAAGAAGGGGGATGAGGAATCAGTACTGTGGCAGGAAGTGACTGCTTGATGACATCCAGGAGTAGCACTTACCTGCCCGAAGAAGAATCATGCCGTGAGGTCTGCCAGCGTCGCTGGATCGTTGGATGCGTAATATGCACTGTTTCTCATTTTTTGAAAGCCTCAGGGGGAGATTGTCTAAGGTAAAAACCCCGTTATCTGGGTTTTTACCGCATATTGGGATGCTAAAAGCATCCCCCGCTGGGTTACCGCGGCGGGTGGCATCGCCTGAAAAATCTGGCGATGCCCCATAGAAGCCAATGGGCTTCTAACGCGAACCCACTGCCGCCCCGCACGGACCCCCACCGCCCAGCACGGACCCCCGCCGCCCCGCATTGCCCCCTCACCTGTGTCCGGGCAGCACAGAGCTGTGCTGCCTGGACTTGTGACCTCCTCCCTGCACTGATCCTCTTCCGGGTGCAGGGAGGAGGAGAGCCCGGCGCAGCAGCGCCGGGTGTGGGAGGGAGGGGAGAGCCGCCGGGACCTGCTGTGACCCGGTGACTCTCACCGCAAAGGACAGCTCTTAAAGCAAGAGCTGTCCTTTGCTATAATTATCGCATATATTTGTTTTGTCATAATATAACATGAATGTATTCGTTAAAAATATAACTATATATCGGGAATAATAACTGTATATAGCGGGCATAATACTATGTATAATCATGTACTATATAATAATGAATGTAATTGTTAAAAATATAACTGTATATAATGGGAATAATAACTGTATATAGCGGGCATAATACTATGTATAATCATGTACTGTATAATAATGAATGTAATTGTTAAAAATATAACTGTATATAACGGGAATAATAACTGTATATAGCGGGCATAATACTGTGTATACATGTAATCATGTACTGTATAATCATGACATTTTTGGGATTGCTTGATAAAAATCTTTCAGGATTTACCGTGAGGTCAAATCCTGACCTGGTCGAGTGCTGGAAGGGATAGAGTCGCGAGTCACTTGCAGAAGTGTAAAAGTGATTTTGATTTGGGACTCCGCGGATCCAAGGCCTGGTAGGATGAAGGGGGATGAGCAACTCAATAATCAGTACTGTGGCAGTAAGTTACTGCTTGATGACATCCAGGAGTAGCACTTATGTGCCCAAAGAAGGGTCACGCCGTAAGGTCTGCCAGCGTCGCTGGATCGTTGGATGGGCAATATGCACTGTTTCTCATTTTTTGAAAGCCTTAGTCTGTATATATAGAGGCTCCTGTAGTCATTAACCAGATTTTTAAAGTGTGTCCATTTCTGGGTCTATCTTGTTTTAGGCACTTAGAAGTGGGGTTTGGCTGGAGGGATGTATATTATCTTAATTTTTTTTTTTTGTCATAAAATAACATGAATGTAATCGTTAAAAATATAACTGTATATAATGGGCATAATAACTGTATATAATGGGCAAATCACTGTGTATAATCATGTATTGTATTATCATGACATTTTGGGGGATTGCTTGGTAAAAATGTTTCAGGATTTACTGTGAGGTCAAATCGTGACCTGGTCGAGTGCTGGAGGTGATAGAGTCGCGAGTCACTTGTATAGGTGTAAAAGAGATTTTGATTTGGGACTCCGCGGATCCAAGAAGAAGAAGGGGGATGAGCAAATCAGTACTGTGGCAGGAAGTGACTGCTTGATGACATCCAGGAGTAGCACTTACCTGCCCGAAGAAGAATCATGCCGTGAGGTCTGCCAGCGTCGCTGGATCGTTGGATGCGTAATATGCACTGTTTCTCATTTTTTGAAAGCCTCAGGGGGAGATTGTCTAAGGTAAAAACCCCGTTATCTGGGTTTTTACCGCATTTCGGGATGCTCTAAGCATCCCCTGCTGGGTTACCGCGGCGGGTGGCATCGCCTGAAAAATCTGGCGATACCCCATAGAAGCCAATGGGCTTCTAACGCGAACCCACTGCCGCCCCGCACGGACCCCCACCGCCCAGCACGGACCCCCGCCGCCCCGCATTGCCCCCTCACCTGTGTCCGGGCAGCACAGAGCTGTGCTGCCTGGACTTGTGACCTCCTCCCTGCACTGATCCTCTTCCGGGTGCAGGGAGGAGGAGAGCCCGGGGCAGCAGCGCCGGGTGTAGGAGGGAGGGGAGAGCCGCCGGGACCTGCTGTGACCCGGCGACTCTCACCGCAAAGGACAGCTCTTAAAGCAAGAGATGTCCTTTGCTATAATTATCGCATATATTTGTTTTGTCATAATATAACATGAATGTAATCGTTAAAAATATAACTATATATCGGGAATAATAACTGTATATAGCGGGCATAATACTATGTATAATCATGTACTATATAATAATGAATGTAATTGTTAAAAATATAACTGTATATAACAGGAATAATAACTGTATATAGCGGGCATAATACTATATATAATCATGTACTGTATAATAATTAATGAAATTGTTAAAAATATAACTGTATATAACGGGAATAATAACTGTATATAGCGGGCATAATACTGTGTATACATGTAATCATGTACTGTATAATCATGACATTTTTGGGATTGCTTGATAAAAATCTTTCAGGATTGACCGTGAGGTCAAATCCTGACCTGGTCGAGTGCTGGAAGGGATAGAGTCGCGAGTCACTTGCAGAGGTGTAAAAGTGATTTTGATTTGGGACTCCGCGGATCCAAGGCCTGGTTGGATGAAGGGGGATGAGCAACTCAATAATCAGTACTGTGGCAGTAAGTGCTTGATGACATCCAGGAGTAGCACTTATGTGCCCAAAGATGGGTCACGCCGTAAGGTCTGCCAGCGTCGCTGGATCGTTGGATGGGCAATATGCACTGTTTCTCATTTTTTGAAAGCCTCAGTCTGTTTATATAGAGGCTCCTGTAGTCATTAACCAGATTTTTAAAGTGTGTCCATTTCTGGGTCTATCTTGTTTTAGGCACTTAGAAGTGGGGTTTGGCTGGAGGGATGTATATTATCTTAATTTTTTTTTTTTGTCATAAAATAACATGAATGTAATCGTTAAAAATATAACTGTATATAATGGGCATAATAACTGTATATAATGGGCAAAACACTGTGTATAATCATGTATTGTATTATCATGACATTTTGGGGGATTGCTTGGTAAAAATGTTTCAGGATTTACTGTGAGGTCAAATCGTGACCTGGTCGAGTGCTGGAGGTGATAGAGTCGCGAGTCACTTGTATAGGTGTAAAAGAGATTTTGATTTGGGACTCCGCGGATCCAAGAAGAAGAAGGGGGATGAGCAAATCAGTACTGTGGCAGGAAGTGACTGCTTGATGACATCCAGGAGTAGCACTTACCTGCCCGAAGAAGAATCATGCCGTGAGGTCTGCCAGCGTCGCTGGATCGTTGGATGCGTAATATGCACTGTTTCTCATTTTTTTAAAGCCTCAGGGGGAGATTGTCTAAAGTAAAAACCCCGTTATCTGGGTTTTTACCGCATTTCGGGATGCTCTAAGCATCCCCCGCTGGGTTACCGCGGCGGGTGGCATCGCCTGAAAAATCTGGCGATGCCCCATAGAAGCCAATGGGCTTCTAACGCGAACCCACTGCCGCCCCGCACGGACCCCCGACGCCCAGCACGGACCCCCGCCTCCCCGCATTGCCCCCTCACCTGTGTCCGGGCAGCACAGAGCTGTGCTGCCTGGACTTGTGACCTCCTCCCTGCACTGATCCTCTTCCGGGTGCAGGGAGGAGGAGAGCCCGGCGCAGCAGCGCCGGGTGTAGGAGGGAGGGGAGAGCCGCCGGGACCTGCTGTGACCCGGCGACTCTCACCGCAAAGGACAGCTCTTAAAGCAAGAGCTGTCCTTTGCTATAATTATCGCATATATTTGTTTTGTCATAATATAACATGAATGTAATCGTTAAAAATATAACTATATATCGGGAATAATAACTGTATATAGCGGGCATAATACTATGTATAATCATGTACTCTATAATAATGAATGTAATTGTTAAAAATATAACTGTATATAACGGGAATAATAACTGTATATAGCGGGCATAATACTGTGTATACATATAATCATGTACTGTATAATCATGACATTTTTGGGATTGCTTGATAAAAATCTTTCAGGATTTACCGTGAGGTCAAATCCTGACCTGGTCGAGTGCTGGAAGGGATAGAGTCGCGAGTCACTTGCAGAGGTGTAAAAGTAATTTTGATTTGGGACTCCGCAGATCCAAGGCCTGGTAGGATGAAGGGGGATGAGCAACTCAATAATCAGTACTGTGGCAGTAAGTTACTGCTTGATGACATCCAGGAGTAGCACTTATGTGCCCAAAGAAGGGTCACGCCGTAAGGTCTGCCAGCGTCGCTGGATCGTTGGATGGGCAATATGCACTGTTTCTCATTTTTTGAAAGCCTTAGTCTGTTTATATAGAGGCTCCTGTAGTCATTAACCAGATTTTTAAAGTGTGTCCATTTCTGGGTCTATCTTGTTTTAGGCACTTAGAAGTGGGGTTTGGCTGGAGGGATGTATATTATCTTAATTTTTTTTTTTTGTCATAAAATAACATGAATGTAATCGTTAAAAATATAACTGTATATAATGGGCATAATAACTGTATATAATGGGCAAAACACTGTGTATAATCATGTATTGTATTATCATGACATTTTGGGGGATTGCTTGGTAAAAATGTTTCAGGATTTACTGTGAGGTCAAATCGTGACCTGGTCGAGTGCTGGAGGTGATAGAGTCGCGAGTCACTTGTATAGGTGTAAAAGAGATTTTGATTTGGGACTCCGCGGATCCAAGAAGAAGAAGGGGGATGAGCAAATCAGTACTGTGGCAGGAAGTGACTGCTTGATGACATCCAGGAGTAGCACTTACCTGCCCGAAGAAGAATCATGCCGTGAGGTCTGCCAGCGTCGCTGGATCGTTGGATGCGTAATATGCACTGTTTCTCATTTTTTGAAAGCCTCAGGGGGAGATTGTCTAAGGTAAAAACCCCGTTATCTGGGTTTTTACCGCATTTCGGGATGCTCTAAGCATCCCCCGCTGGGTTACCGCGGCGGGTGGCATCGCCTGAAAAATCTGGCGATACCCCATAGAAGCCAATGGGCTTCTAACGCGAACCCACTGCCGCCCCGCACGGACCCCCACCGCCCAGCACGGACCCCCGCCGCCCCGCATTGCCCCCTCACCTGTGTCCGGGCAGCACAGAGCTGTGCTGCCTGGACTTGTGACCTCCTCCCTGCACTGATCCTCTTCCGGGTGCAGGGAGGAGGAGAGCCCGGCGCAGCAGCGCCGGGTGTGGGAGGGAGGGGAGAGCCGCCGGGACCTGCTGTGACCCGGCGACTCTCACCGCAAAGGACAGCTCTTAAAGCAAGAGCTGTCCTTTGCTATAATTATCGCATATATTTGTTTTGTCATAATATAACATGAATGTAATCGTTAAAAATATAACTATATATCGGGAATAATAACTGTATATAGCGGGCATAATACTATGTATAATCATGTACTATATAATAATGAATGTAATTGTTAAAAATATAACTGTATATAACAGGAATTATAACTGTATATAGCGGGCATAATACTATATATAATCATGTACTGTATAATAATTAATGTAATTGTTAAAAATATAACTGTATATAACGGGAATAATAACTGTATATAGCGGGCATAATACTGTGTATACATGTAATCATGTACTGTATAATCATGACATTTTTGGGATTGCTTGATAAAAATCTTTCAGGATTGACCGTGAGGTCAAATCCTGACCTGGTCGAGTGCTGGAAGGGATAGAGTCGCGAGTCACTTGCAGAGGTGTAAAAGTGATTTTGATTTGGGACTCCGCGGATCCAAGGCCTGGTTGGATGAAGGGGGATGAGCAACTCAATAATCAGTACTGTGGCAGTAAGTTACTGCTTGATGACATCCAGGAGTAGCACTTATGTGCCCAAAGATGGGTCACGCCGTAAGGTCTGCCAGCGTCGCTGGATCGTTGGATGGGCAATATGCACTGTTTCTCATTTTTTGAAAGCCTTAGTCTGTTTATATAGAGGCTCCTGTAGTCATTAACCAGATTTTTAAAGTGTGTCCATTTCTGGGTCTATCTTGTTTTAGGCACTTAGAAGTGGGGTTTGGCTGGAGGGATGTATATTATCTTAATTTTTTTTTTTTTGTCATAAAATAACATGAATGTAATCGTTAAAAATATAACTGTATATAATGGGCATAATAACTGTATATAATGGGCAAAACACTGTGTATAATCATGTATTGTATTATCATGACATTTTGGGGGATTGCTTGGTAAAAATGTTTCAGGATTTACTGTGAGGTCAAATCGTGACCTGGTCGAGTGCTGGAGGTGATAGAGTCGCGAGTCACTTGTATAGGTGTAAAAGAGATTTTGATTTGGGACTCCGCGGATCCAAGAAGAAGAAGGGGGATGAGCAAATCAGTACTGTGGCAGGAAGTGACTGCTTGATGACATCCAGGAGTAGCACTTACCTGCCCGAAGAAGAATCATGCCGTGAGGTCTGCCAGCGTCGCTGGATCGTTGGATGCGTAATATGCACTGTTTCTCATTTTTTGAAAGCCTCAGGAGGAGATTGTCTAAAGTAAAAACCCCGTTATCTGGGTTTTTACCGCATTTCGGGATGCTCTAAGCATCCCCCGCTGGGTTACCGCGGCGGGTGGCATCACCTGAAAAATCTGGCGATGCCCCATAGAAGCCAATGGGCTTCTAACGCGAACCCACTGCCGCCCCGCACGGACCCCCGACGCCCAGCACGGATCCCCGCCGCCCCGCATTGCCCCCTCACCTGTGTCCGGGCAGCACAGAGCTGTGCTGCCTGGACTTGTGACCTCCTCCCTGCACTGATCCTCTTCCGGGTGCAGGGAGGAGGAGAGCCCGGCGCAGCAGCGCCGGGTGTGGGAGGGAGGGGAGAGCCGCCGGGAACTGCTGTGACCCGGCGACTCTCACCGCAAAGGACAGCTCTTAAAGCAAGAGCTGTCCTTTGCTATAATTATCGCATATATTTGTTTTGTCATAAAATAACATGAATGTAATCGTTAAAAATATAACTATATATCGGGAATAATAACTGTATATAGCGGGCATAATACTATGTATAATCATGTACTATATAATAATGAATGTAATTGTTAAAAATATAACTGTATATAACGGGAATAATAACTGTATATAGCGGGCATAATACTATGTATAATCATGTACTGTATAATAATGAATGTAATTGTTAAAAATATAACTGTATATAACGGGAATAATAACTGTATATAGCGGGCATAATACTGTGTATACATGTAATCATGTACTGTATAATCATGACATTTTTGGGATTGCTTGATAAAAATCTTTCAGGATTTACTGTGAGGTCAAATCCTGACCTGGTCGAGTGCTGGAAGTGATAGAGTCGCGAGTCACTTGCAGAGGTGTAAAAGTGATTTTGATTTGGGACTCCGCGGATCCAAGGCCTGGTAGGATGAAGGGGGATGAGCAACTCAATAATCAGTACTGTGGCAGTAAGTTACTGCTTGATGACATCCAGGAGTAGCACTTATGTGCCCAAAGAAGGGTCACGCCGTAAGGTCTGCCAGCGTCGCTGGATCGTTGGATGGGCAATATGCACTGTTTCATTTTTTGAAAGCCTCAGTCTGTTTATATAGAGGCTCCTGTAGTCATTAACCAGATTTTTAAAGTGTGTCCATTTCTGGGTCTATCTTGTTTTAGGCACTTAGAAGTGGGGTTTGGCTGGAGGGATGTATATTATCTTAATATTTTTTTTTTTGTCATAAAATAACATGAATGTAATCGTTAAAAATATAACTGTATATAATGGGCATAATAACTGTATATAATGGGCATAACACTGTGTATAATCATGTATTGTATTATCATGACATTTTGGGGGATTGCTTGGTAAAAATGTTTCAGGATTTACTGTGAGGTCAAATCGTGACCTGGTCGAGTGCTGGAGGTGATAGAGTCGCGAGTCACTTGTATAGGTGTAAAAGAGATTTTGATTTGGGACTCCGCGGATCCAAGAAGAAGAAGGGGGATGAGCAAATCAGTACTGTGGCAGGAAGTGACTGCTTGATGACATCCAGGAGTAGCACTTACCTGCCCGAAGAAGAATCATGCCGTGAGGTCTGCCAGCGTCGCTGGATCGTTGGATGCGTAATATGCACTGTTTCTCATTTTTTGAAAGCCTCAGGGGGAGATTGTCTAAGGTAAAAACCCCGTTATTTGGGTTTTTACTGCATTTTGGGATGCTCTAAGCATCCCCCGCTGGGTTACCGCGGCGGGTGGCATCGCCTGAAAAATCTGGCGATGCCCCATAGAAGCCAATGGGCTTCTAACGCGAACCCACTGCCGCTCCGCACGGACCCCCACCGCCCAGCACGGACCCCCGCCGCCCCGCATTGCCCCCTCACCTGTGTCCGGGCAGCACAGAGTTGTGCTGCCTGGACTTGTGACCTCCTCCCTGCACTGATCCTCTTCCGGGTGCAGGGAGGAGGAGAGCCCGGCGCAGCAGCGTCGGGTGTGGGAGGGAGGGGAGAGCCGCCGGGACCTGCTGTGACCCGGCGACTCTCACCGCAAAGGACAGCTCTTAAAGCAAGAGCTGTCCTTTGCTATAATTATCGCATATATTTGTTTTGTCATAAAATAACATGAATGTAATCGTTAAAAATATAACTATATATCGGGAATAATAACTGTATATAGCGGGCATAATACTATGTATAATCATGTACTATATAATAATGAATGTAATTGTTAAAAATATAACTGTATATAACGGGAATAATAACTGTATATAGCGGGCATAATACTATGCATAATCATGTACTGTATAATAATGAATGTAATTGTTAAAAATATAACTGTATATAACGGGAATAATAACTGTATATAGCAGGCATAATACTGTGTATACATGTAATCATGTACTGTATAATCATGACATTTTTGGGATTGCTTGATAAAAATCTTTTAGGATTTACTGTGAGGTCAAATCCTGACCTGGTCGAGTGCTGGAAGTGATAGAGTCGCGAGTCACTTGCAGAGGTGTAAAAGTGATTTTGATTTGGGACTCCGCGGATCCAAGGCCTGGTAGGATGAAGGGGGATGAGCAACTCAATAATCAGTACTGTGGCAGTAAGTTACTGCTTGATGACATCCAGGAGTAGCACTTATGTGCCCAAAGAAGGGTCACGCCGTAAGGTCTGCCAGCGTCGCTGGATCGTTGGATGGGCAATATGCACTGTTTCTCATTTTTTGAAAGCCTCAGTCTGTTTATATAGAGGCTCCTGTAGTCATTAACCAGATTTTTAAAGTGTGTCCATTTCTGGATCTATCTTGTTTTAGGCACTTAGAAGTGGGGTTTGGCTGGAGGGATGTATATTATCTTAATTTTTTTTTTTGTCATAAAATAACATGAATGTAATCGTTAAAAATATAACTGTATATAATGGGCATAATAACTGTATATAATGGGCAAAACACTGTGTATAATCATGTATTGTATTATCATGACATTTTGGGGGATTCCTTGGTAAAAATGTTTCAGGATTTACTGTGAGGTCAAATCGTGACCTGGTCGAGTGCTGGAGGTGATAGAGTCGCGAGTCACTTGTATAGGTGTAAAAGAGATTTTGATTTGGGACTCCGCGGATCCAAGAAGAAGAAGGGGGATGAGCAAATCAGTACTGTGGCAGGAAGTGACTGCTTGATGACATCCAGGAGTAGCACTTACCTGCCCGAAGAAGAATCATGCCGTGAGGTCTGCCAGCGTCGCTGGATCGTTGGATGCGTAATATGCACTGTTTCTCATTTTTTGAAAGCCTCAGGGGGAGATTGTCTAAAGTAAAAACCCCATTATCTGGGTTTTTACCGCATTTCGGGATGCTCTAAGCATCCCCCGCTGGGTTACCGCGGCGGGTGGCATCGCCTGAAAAATCTGGCGATGCCCCATAGAAGCCAATGGGCTTCTAACACGAACCCACTGCCGCCCCGCACGGACCCCCGACGCCCAGCACGGACCCCCGCCGCCCCGCATTGCCCCCTCACCTGTGTCCGGGCAGCACAGAGCTGTGCTGCCTGGACATGTGACCTCCTCCCTGCACTGATCCTCTTCCGGGTGCAGGGAGGAGGAGAGCCCGGCGCAGCAGCGCCGGGTGTGGGAGGGAGGGGAGAGCCGCCGGGACCTGCTGTGACCCGGCGACTCTCACCGCAAAGGACAGCTCTTAAAGCAAGAGCTGTCCTTTGCTATAATTATCGCATATATTTGTTTTGTCATAATATAACATGAATGTAATCGTTAAAAATATAACTATATATCGGGAATAATAACTGTATATAGCGGGCATAATACTATGTATAATCATGTACTATATAATAATGAATATAATTGTTAAAAATATAACTGTATATAATGGGAATAATAACTGTATATAGCGGGCATAATATTATGTATAATCATGTACTGTATAATAATTAATGTAATTGTTAAAAATATAACTGTATATAACGGGAATAATAACTGTATATAGCGGGCATAATACTGTGTATACATGTAACCATGTACTGTATAATCATGACATTTTTGGGATTGCTTGATAAAAATCTTTCAGGATTTACCGTAAGGTCAAATCCTGACCTGGTCGAGTGCTGGAAGGGATAGAGTCGCGAGTCACTTGCAGAGGTGTAAAAGTGATTTTGATTTGGGACTCCGCGGATCCAAGGCCTGGTAGGATGAAGGGGGATGAGCAACTCAATAATCAGTACTGTGGCAGTAAGTTACTGCTTGATGACATCCAGGAGTAGCACTTATGTGCCCAAAGAAGGGTCACGCCGTAAGGTCTGCCAGCGTCGCTGGATCGTTGGATGGGCAATATGCACTGTTTCTCATTTTTTGAAAGCCTTAGTCTGTTTATATAGAGGCTCCTGTAGTCATTAACCAGATTTTTAAAGTGTGTCCATTTCTGGGTCTATCTTGTTTTAGGCACTTAGAAGTGGGGTTTGGCTGGAGGGATGTATATTATCTTAATTAATTTTTTTTTGTCATAAAATAACATGAATGTAATCGTTAAAAATATAACTGTATATAATGGGCATAATAACTGTATATAATGGGCAAAACTCTGTGTATAATCATGTATTGTATTATCATGACATTTTGGGGGATTGCTTGGTAAAAATGTTTCAGGATTTACTGTGAGGTCAAATCGTGACCTGGTCGAGTGCTGGAGGTGATAGAGTCGCGAGTCACTTGTATAGGTGTAAAAGAGATTTTGATTTGGGACTCCGCGGATCCAAGAAGAAGAAGGGGGATGAGCAAATCAGTACTGTGGCAGGAAGTGACTGCTTGATGACATCCAGGAGTAGCACTTACCTGCCCGAAGAAGAATCATGCCGTGAGGTCTGCCAGCGTCGCTGGATCGTTGGATGCGTAATATGCACTGTTTCTCATTTTTTGAAAGCCTCAGGGGGAGATTGTCTAAGGTGGAAATGCGGTAAAACCCCCATTATCTGGGTTTTTACCGCATTGCGGGATGCTCTAAGCATCCCCCGCTGGGTTACCGCGGCGGGTGGCATCGCCAGAAAAATCTGGCGATGCCCCATAGAAGCCAATGGGCTTCTAACGCGAACCCACTGCCGCCCCGCACGGACCCCCGCCGCCCAGCACGGACCCCCGCCGCCCCGCATTGCCCCCTCACCTGTGTCCGGGCAGCACAGAGCTGTGCTGCCTGGACTTGTGACCTCCTCCCGGCACTGATCCTCTTCTGGGTGCAGGAAGGAGGAGAGCCCGGCGCAACAGCGCCGGGTTTGGGAGGGAGGGGAGAGCTGCCGGAACCTGCTGTGACCCTGCGACTCTCACCGCAAAGGACAGCTCTTAAAGCAAAAGCTGTCCTTTGCTATAATTATCGCATATATTTGTTTTGTCATAAAATAACATGAATGTAATTGTTAAAAATATAACTATATATCGGGAATAATAACTGTATATAGCGGGCATAATACTATGTATAATAATGTACTATATAATAATGAATGTAATTGTTAAAAATATAACTGTATATAACGGAAATAATAACTGTATATAGCGGGCATAATACTGTGTATACATGTAATCATGTACTGTATATTCATGACATTTTTGGGATTGCTTGATTAAAATCTTTCAGGATTTACCATGAGGTCAAATCCTGACCTGGTCGAGTGCTCGAAGGGATAGAGTCGCGAGTCACTTGCAGAGGTGTAAAAGTGATTTTGATTTGGGACTCCGCGGATCCAAGGCCTGGTAGGATGAAGGAGGATGAGCAACTCAATAATCAGTACTGTGGCAGTAAGTTACTGCTTGATGACATCCAGGAGTAGCACTTATGTGCCCAAAGAAGGGTCACGCCGTAAGGTCTGCCAGCGTCGCTGGATCGTTGGATGGGTGTTCTGACTCAATAACCAGGCTGTAAATGTAAGGCCTTTAAGACAGTTCATCTGTGTATGTCCATAGTGAACCAGTACTTACATCAGGAGACTTTGTCAGACAGTGTCAACTCAACTGAAGAGGCATGTGTGAAGAATCCAGATGAGGGTTTATTTCAAGCTGATATTCTTGTAATAATGCACAAAAACAGTAGGTGAAAAGATAATAATTTGCCAGAGCTCAACAGGAATCAACTGAAGGTTAAGATGGCAGACATACAATGAGATAGAGATGGGAAGAAGGCAGGGCTAATGACATCAGAGCCCTACAGGAACAAGGAAGGACAATTTTCACAAGAATGCAAAGCTTTGCAATAATAACATGACAGTTACTGAACAGCATATAAAGACACATACTTCGTGGGACATGACACTCCCCGTCTGAAATCTTAGATTTCACGATAATTCAAACATAATAAAGTCATTTGGTGAAGTGCAGAATTGATCTTGAGACCTGTAAACAAAGAGAACCTGCAACAATAACAGATAATTATAAGAAAACATTTAGTCTAAATCTTGTGACTGAAGTCCCAAGTGTCAAACCCATCTTCGGATTGGGGAAGTCGCAATTTGCAAACACTTCCACCAACCCACACTGTAATCCAAATAATTAGGTGTCGATGGTATGATAGCTGGAAGTTTGTAGTAAATTTCTCCCTATGATTAGCTGAATCTAGTAGCCAAGTTCGTCTTTATGTGACATCTTCCTTTGGGAGAAGAAGCACTAATTCCCTAATTGGACGGAAGAAAACTCGGACAGAACCTCCTTTGGTCACTTTGACTTCCACTTTACGAGTCTTTCCATCGTCGCTTGGGATAACCTTGGTGATAAGTCCCATTGGCCAGTCATTGCGATGGGCCTCTTTGTCCTTTAAGAGAACGAGGTCACCGATCTGGAGGTTGGGTTTTGACATCTGCCATTTATGACGACTTTGAAGCATGTGTAGATACTCTGTCTTCCAAGGATACCAAAACACATTGGACAAGTGTTGAACCTGTTTCCACTGGCGCCTGTAGATGTCATTGTGGTCTAAGATTTCAGAAGGAATTAAAGCAGCTCCAGTCTTATTGGATTTTGCTATACGACCGTCCACTCTTAGCAATTTGTGACAATCCATTCCTGGGTTCAGTTCAAAGAGTGCACTGTTCTCGGATAGGGTGGCTCCCTTTGTTATCTTATCAATTTCTTGGCAGTATACTTCTTGTTGTACACACTGAATGAGAAACTCCTCTGCATGTTCAAGGTCTGCAACTGTTTGTTGTAGATTGTTTGGTAGTTTCACTCTTGGCAGGCGGAAGGGTAAAGGTGTTACCCAGCTGTTGGAATCATCTTGAGTGAAATCTTTGTCCATTATCTTGAGAAATTCTTTGTCTTCTCTTACATATGCTAACTTGTTATCCTCACTTGTTGAATTGAAAACTGTAAGTCCAAGACTGTCACCCCGAGACAGGACTATGTTCGTATTATTGTGATGGTCATGCTGTAATTTACTGCTACCCAGCTTCTCTTTCGCCCAGTAATGATGTGGGCATGGCTGAAAGTGAGTGCTGCGACCATTTGGCAAGAGGTTTGTCTTAAATGAGGAAATCTTGGTAGGCGGCTTCATTTTGTCCATACAGACATTGCCTATGATAACCCAACCTAGATCAAGGCGTTGGGCAAACGGAGCATTATTTGGTCCATTTATATGTTGACGCACCTTATGTACTTGGAGAATGTCTCTACCGAGTAGAAGTAAGATCTTTGCATTCTCGTCGAGGTTTGGTATTTCATTGGATATAGGCCTTAGGTGAATGTGATGAAGAGCGACCTCTGGTGTGGGAATCTCTTCTCTGTTGGATGGTATCTGGTTACACTCGACAAGTGTGGGTAAGGGTATCTCAAGATTGTCTTTGAGAGATGCTACAACCAGTCCACTGGCTCTTCTTCCAGATTCCTCCGTAATTCCACTACAGGTACCCAAAGTGTAAGGATAAATATCTCCTTCTAATTTTAACAGATCAAAGAGTTCTGGACTTGCGAGTGACTGATTGCTCTGGTCATCCAAGATGGTGTAAACCTTTAGAGTCTTCTCTGGCTGTCCCTTGGGGTATACATTGACTAGACATATCTTTGCACAAGATTTGTCACAAAGACCTTCCCCACAAACTTTAGTGCATGAAGAAGATATAGTAGCGGGACCTGCCGTTTGATCTGTAATCTCCCCGCCATGCCTTGGCATAGGAGGGAGATGTGCGGGTGGTGTAGGATTAAGTTGAGATGGGTGAAGTGCCTGCACGTGGTCGTCACAGTCACATTCTGTGCATTTAATAGCAGTTTTACAGTCCTTAGCAAAATGTTCAGTGGAAGCACAACATCTGTAACATACCCCAAACTTCTTTAGAAGTTCCAGGCGTTCCTGGAGTGGTTTCTTTCTGAAGCCAATGCATTTCTTGAGGGGGTGTGGCTTCTTATGTATGGGACACAGACGATTAGGGTTTTCGATCACGTCACCTTGGTTGCTCTGGTCAGGAGCTGATGTTGGTGTGGAAAGGATTTCTGTCTTATTCACTGACACTGACGCCCTATGGTTCTTGTAGCTAGAACGTGGGCTATCATACTTGGGGGAAAGTGAACCAGGATGATTTGGCTCACTATAGAAGAAGCTTGGGTCATTCTTGGATTCTGCAATGTTCTTGACAAACTCGCAGAAGTAGGAAAATGGGGGAAAGGAGACTTGATTTTCCCTTTTGTATCTTGACCCAAGTGTAGTCCACCTTTCTTGAATACCGTATGGCAGCTTGGAAACTATTGGGTTTACCCCATGAGCTGTGTCCAAGTAACTGAGGCCAGGTAAGTGAGTATCAGCCTTGGCCAGCAGGAGTTCAAAGAGTAGGTCACTGAGCTCTTGAAATTTCTCATTGTCCTTGCCGGATATTTTTGGGAAATTCTGCAGCCGTTTGAACAAAGCATTCTCTATGGCTTCAGGACTTCCAAAGCTCCTTTCTAGCCTTTCCCAGGCAGCAATGAGGCCTGCCGCAGGATTAGCGATGTGGACGGATCTGAGTCGCTTGACACGCTCTGTGGACTGTGGGCCAAGCCATGTGACCAGTAGATCTAGTTCTTCAGCAGCAGTAATGCCAAGGTCACTAATTGCGGTCCTGAAGGCACATTTCCAACCTCTGTAGTTCTCAGGCTGATCATCAAACTTAGTGAGGCCAGTCTTAATAAGTTCACGGCGAACCATGTATCTTGCGAAGTCTGACATGTCTGTTTTCTCTGACTTTGGGCAAGAAAATGCTGGCTGCTGAGTTTGGTTGTTCGTATTGTTTATAGTGTTCTGGGTAAGAGACATAGGGAGATATGGGGGTGCATAGGCATTTAGCCTAGGAGCTGGTTTAAAGTCCATAGGTCTTGCTGCATATGAAACTGTGTGGTTACCAGGGATCTGGTGACTTACTGGCATATTGGTTTGCGACCATACATTTGTATATGGAGCTTCTTGCGGCATTGGACCTTGGTGCACTGTGGTGTGTGTATTGTACTGACCTTGGACATGGTTTGTTGAAAAATGATCAGAGTCCCTTTGTTGTGCCCTGTTAGGAATGTTTTCAGCAATCAGGGGTTCACTGTTCTGGCTTAAGACGTAGTCTCTAGTGCGCTTAACAGGATCCTCTGCATCCACTTGACTTAAATTGATGCTGTCTCTTTCACTTATACTGGCAGCTTGTTCTAAAATCTTTAAACGTGCCATTGCTGTGGCGTGTTCACATTGTTTCTCCAGAGCTTCTATTTCCGCCTTTTCCCGCGCTGCTCTGGCTTCCATTTCAGCTTGCATTTCAGCCCTTTTTTTTGCAAAGTCGGCTTGTATTTTAGCAGTTTCAACTTCTGTACGTGCCTTTAAAAGTTGTTCGCTAAGCATGGAATATTTTGAACTTCGTGACTTAGATGATCGCTTTGAATGCCTGGTGGACACAGAAATGCGTGATGATGTTTCCAATAATTGTGCGATTCTGGCTGCTGTCTTACGCTTAATTTCACATACTAAACTATCTCGATCCAAATTGAGATGTTTGAAGCCTTGCAATTCCTTTAATGCGTCGTGAGTATTAAGCGTTTTCAAAACATGTACATATTCTTGACATTTCTCTGTGTAAAGTTCATATACTGAACAAAGCTGACCTAGGGCTCCCTCTAGTGGTGAGACGTCACAATCATGCTGAGAGATGGTGGACATGTGACTTTGTAGTTTTTGCCATAAGTTTAGGATATGGGCAGAAAGTTCATGTTTCCTACCTTCAAGATTCTCTTTAACCTTCAATGTAGGTTTAACAGGGCGTTTAGACTGTAAGTTGAGATCCATAACTTCTTCTTGTTGTGATTGTAGATAGTGTTCATCTTGAACAGGCTGCACAGTGTTCCCTTCAGCCATGATAGAATTTAGCTAAATAACACTGGAGTAAGTTTGTACAGTAGCTTGCTAGAAGAATCTGTGTGATGTAGCTGTCTGTGTGGCTGCAAAACACTGATGATTTCTCCTTACACTGCAGGCAAACTAGTTACTTTCTTTGTATCTGCAGAAGCTGCAGCTGGCTTGCTGGTATATCTGGCAGTTTATAAACTATCTTTTCACTGTTCTGACTCAATAACCAGGCTGTAAATGTAAGGCCTTTAAGACAGTTCATCTGTGTATGTCCATAGTGAACCAGTACTTACATCAGGAGACTTTGTCAGACAGTGTCAACTCAACTGAAGAGGCATGTGTGAAGAATCCAGATGAGGGTTTATTTCAAGCTGATATTCTTGTAATAATGCACAAAAACAGTAGGTGAAAAGATAATAATTTGCCAGAGCTCAACAGGAATCAACTGAAGGTTAAGATGGCAGACATACAATGAGATAGAGATGGGAAGAAGGCAGGGCTAATGACATCAGAGCCCTACAGGAACAAGGAAGGACAATTTTCACAAGAATGCAAAGCTTTGCAATAATAACATGACAGTTACTGAACAGCATATAAAGACACATACTTCGTGGGACATGACAATGGGCAATATGCACTGTTTCTCATTTTTTGAAAGCCTTAGTCTGTTTATATAGAGGCTCCTGTAGTCATTAACCAGATTTTTAAAGTGTGTCCATTTCTGGGTCTATCTTGTTTTAGGCACTTAGAAGTGGGGTTTGGCTGGAGGGATGTATATTATCTTAATTTTTTTTTTTTGTCATAAAATAACATGAATGTAATCGTTAAAAATATAACTGTATATAATGGGCATAATAACTGTATATAATGGGCAAAACACTGTGTATAATCATGTATTGTATTATCATGACATTTTGGGGGATTGCTTGGTAAAAATGTTTCAGGATTTACTGTGAGGTCAAATCGTGACCTGGTCGAGTGCTGGAGGTGATAGAGTCGCGAGTCACTTGTATAGGTGTAAAAGAGATTTTGATTTGGGACTCCGCGGATCCAAGAAGAAGAAGGGGGATGAGCAAATCAGTACTGTGGCAGGAAGTGACTGCTTGATGACATCCAGGAGTAGCACTTACCTGCCCGAAGAAGAATCATGCCGTGAGGTCTGCCAGCGTCGCTGGATTGTTGGATGCGTAATATGCACTGTTTCTCATTTTTTTAAAGCCTCAGGGGGAGATTGTCTAAGGTAAAAACCCCGTTATCTGGGTTTTTTCCGCATATTGGGATGCTATATGCATCCCCCGCTGGGATACCGCGGCGGGTGGCATCGCCTGAAAAATCTGGCGATGCCCCATAGAAGCCAATGGGCTTCTAACGCGAACCCACTGCCGCTCCGCACGGACCCCCACCGCCCAGCACGGACCCCCGCCGCCCCGCATTGCCCCCTCACCTGTGTCCGGGCAGCACAGAGTTGTGCTGCCTGGACTTGTGACCTCCTCCCTGCACTGATCCTCTTCCGGGTGTAGGGAGGAGGAGAGCCCGGCGCAGCAGCGTCGGGTGTGGGAGGGAGGGGAGAGCCGCCGGGACCTGCTGTGACCCGGCGACTCTCACCGCAAAGGACAGCTCTTAAAGCAAGAGCTGTCCTTTGCTATAATTATCGCATATATTTGTTTTGTCATAAAATAACATGAATGTAATCGTTAAAAATATAACTATATATCGGGAATAATAACTGTATATAGCGGGCATAATACTATGTATAATCATGTACTATATAATAATGAATGTAATTGTTAAAAATATAACTGTATATAACGGGAATAATAACTGTATATAGCGGGCATAATACTATGCATAATCATGTACTGTATAATAATGAATGTAATTGTTAAAAATATAACTGTATATAACGGGAATAATAACTGTATATAGCGGGCATAATACTGTGTATACATGTAATCATGTACTGTATAATCATGACATTTTTGGGATTGCTTGATAAAAATCTTTTAGGATTTACTGTGAGGTCAAATCCTGACCTGGTCGAGTGCTGGAAGTGATAGAGTCGCGAGTCACTTGCAGAGGTGTAAAAGTGATTTTGATTTGGGACTCCGCGGATCCAAGGCCTGGTAGGATGAAGGGGGATGAGCAACTCAATAATCAGTACTGTGGCAGTAAGTTACTGCTTGATGACATCCAGGAGTAGCACTTATGTGCCCAAAGAAGGGTCATGCCGTAAGGTCTGCCAGCGTCGCTGGATCGTTGGATGGGCAATATGCACTGTTTCTCATTTTTTGAAAGCCTCAGTCTGTTTATATAGAGGCTCCTGTAGTCATTAACCAGATTTTTAAAGTGTGTCCATTTCTGGATCTATCTTGTTTTAGGCACTTAGAAGTGGGGTTTGGCTGGAGGGATGTATATTATCTTAATTTTATTTTTTTGTCATAAAATAACATGAATGTAATCGTTAAAAATATAACTGTATATAATGGGCATAATAACTGTATATAATGGGCAAAACACTGTGTATAATCATGTATTGTATTATCATGACATTTTGGGGGATTACTTGGTAAAAATGTTTCAGGATTTACTGTGAGGTCAAATCGTGACCTGGTCGAGTGCTGGAGGTGATAGAGTCGCGAGTCACTTGTATAGGTGTAAAAGAGATTTTGATTTGGGACTCCGCGGATCCAAGAAGAAGAAGGGGGATGAGCAAATCAGTACTGTGGCAGGAAGTGACTGCTTGATGACATCCAGGAGTAGCACTTACCTGCCCGAAGAAGAATCATGCCGTGAGGTCTGCCAGCGTCGCTGGATCGTTGGATGCGTAATATGCACTGTTTCTCATTTTTTGAAAGCCTCAGGGGGAGATTGTCTAAAGTAAAAACCCCATTATCTGGGTTTTTACCGCATTTCGGGATGCTCTAAGCATCCCCCGCTGGGTTACCGCGGCGGGTGGCATCGCCTGAAAAATCTGGCGATGCCCCATAGAAGCCAATGGGCTTCTAACACGAACCCACTGCCGCCCCGCACGGACCCCCGACGCCCAGCACGGACCCCCGCCGCCCCGCATTGCCCCCTCACCTGTGTCCGGGCAGCACAGAGCTGTGCTGCCTGGACATGTGACCTCCTCCCTGCACTGATCCTCTTCCGGGTGCAGGGAGGAGGAGAGCCCGGCGCAGCAGCGCCGGGTGTGGGAGGGAGGGGAGAGCCGCCGGGACCTGCTGTGACCCGGCGACTCTCACCGCAAAGGACAGCTCTTAAAGCAAGAGCTGTCCTTTGCTATAATTATCGCATATATTTGTTTTGTCATAATATAACATGAATGTAATCGTTAAAAATATAACTATATATCGGGAATAATAACTGTATATAGCGGGCATAATACTATGTATAATCATGTACTATATAATAATGAATATAATTGTTAAAAATATAACTGTATATAACGGGAATAATAACTGTATATAGCGGGCATAATACTGTGTATACATGTAATCATGTACTGTATAATCATGACATTTTTGGGATTGCTTGATAAAAATCTTTCAGGATTTACCGTGAGGTCAAATCCTGACCTGGTCGAGTGCTGGAAGGGATAGAGTCGCGAGTCACTTGCAGAGGTGTAAAAGTGATTTTGATTTGGGACTCCGCGGATCCAAGGCCTGGTAGGATGAAGGGGGATGAGCAACTCAATAATCAGTACTGTGGCAGTAAGTTACTGCTTGATGACATCCAGGAGTAGCACTTATGTGCCCAAAGAAGGGTCACGCCGTAAGGTCTGCCAGCGTCGCTGGATCGTTGGATGGGCAATATGCACTGTTTCTCATTTTTTGAAAGCCTTAGTCTGTTTATATAGAGGCTCCTGTAGTCATTAACCAGATTTTTAAAGTGTGTCCATTTCTGGGTCTATCTTGTTTTAGGCACTTAGAAGTGGGGTTTGGCTGGAGGGATGTATATTATCTTAATTAATTTTTTTTTGTCATAAAATAACATGAATGTAATCGTTAAAAATATAACTGTATATAATGGGCATAATAACTGTATATAATGGGCAAAACTCTGTGTATAATCATGTATTGTATTATCATGACATTTTGGGGGATTGCTTGGTAAAAATGTTTCAGGATTTACTGTGAGGTCAAATCGTGACCTGGTCGAGTGCTGGAGGTGATAGAGTCGCGAGTCACTTGTATAGGTGTAAAAGAGATTTTGATTTGGGACTCCGCGGATCCAAGAAGAAGAAGGGGGATGAGCAAATCAGTACTGTGGCAGGAAGTGACTGCTTGATGACATCCAGGAGTAGCACTTACCTGCCCGAAGAAGAATCATGTTGTGAGGTCTGCCAGCGTCGCTGGATCGTTGGATGCGTAATATGCACTGTTTCTCATTTTTTGAAAGCCTCAGGGGGAGATTGTCTAAGGTGGAAATGCGGTAAAACCCCCATTATCGGGGTTTTTACCGCATTGCGGGATGCTCTAAGCATCCCCCGCTGGGTTACCGCGGCGGGTGGCATCGCCAGAAAAATCTGGCGATGCCCCATAGAAGCCAATGGGCTTCTAACGCGAACCCACTGCCGCCCCGCACGGACCCCCGCCGCCCAGCACGGACCCCCGCCGCCCCGCATTGCCCCCTCACCTGTGTCCGGGCAGCACAGAGCTGTGCTGCCTGGACTTGTGACCTCCTCCCGGCACTGATCCTCTTCTGGGTGCAGGAAGGAGGAGAGCCCGGCGCAACAGCGCCGGGTTTGGGAGGGAGGGGAGAGCTGCCGGAACCTGCTGTGACCCTGCGACTCTCACCGCAAAGGACAGCTCTTAAAGCAAAAGCTGTCCTTTGCTATAATTATCGCATATATTTGTTTTGTCATAAAATAACATGAATGTAATTGTTAAAAATATAACTATATATCGGGAATAATAACTGTATATAGCGGGCATAATACTATGTATAATAATGTACTATATAATAATGAATGTAATTGTTAAAAATATAACTGTATATAACGGAAATAATAACTGTATATAGCGGGCATAATACTGTGTATACATGTAATCATGTACTGTATATTCATGACATTTTTGGGATTGCTTGATTAAAATCTTTCAGGATTTACCATGAGGTCAAATCCTGACCTGGTCGAGTGCTCGAAGGGATAGAGTCGCGAGTCACTTGCAGAGGTGTAAAAGTGATTTTGATTTGGGACTCCGCGGATCCAAGGCCTGGTAGGATGAAGGAGGATGAGCAACTCAATAATCAGTACTGTGGCAGTAAGTTACTGCTTGATGACATCCAGGAGTAGCACTTATGTGCCCAAAGAAGGGTCACGCCGTAAGGTCTGCCAGCGTCGCTGGATCGTTGGATGGGCAATATGCACTGTTTCTCATTTTTTGAAAGCCTTAGTCTGTTTATATAGAGGCTCCTGTAGTCATTAACCAGATTTTTAAAGTGTGTCCATTTCTGGGTCTATCTTGTTTTAGGCACTTAGAAGTGGGGTTTGGCTGGAGGGATGTATATTATCTTAATTTTTTTTTTTTGTCATAAAATAACATGAATGTAATCGTTAAAAATATAACTGTATATAATGGGCATAATAACTGTATATAATGGGCAAAACACTGTGTATAATCATGTATTGTATTATCATGACATTTTGGGGGATTGCTTGGTAAAAATGTTTCAGGATTTACTGTGAGGTCAAATCGTGACCTGGTCGAGTGCTGGAGGTGATAGAGTCGCGAGTCACTTGTATAGGTGTAAAAGAGATTTTGATTTGGGACTCCGCGGATCCAAGAAGAAGAAGGGGGATGAGCAAATCAGTACTGTGGCAGGAATTGACTGCTTGATGACATCCAGGAGTAGCACTTACCTGCCCGAAGAAGAATCATGCCGTGAGGTCTGCCAGCGTCGCTGGATCGTTGGATGCGTAATATGCACTGTTTCTCATTTTTTTAAAGCCTCAGGGGGAGATTGTCTAAGGTAAAAACCCTGTTATCTGGGTTTTTACCGCATATTGGGATGCTATATGCATCCCCCGCTGGGATACCGCGGCGGGTGGCATCGCCTGAAAAATCTGGCGATGCCCCATAGAAGCCAATTGGCTTCTAACGCAAACCCACTGCCGCCCCGCACGGACCCCCACCGCCCAGCACGGACCCCCGCCGCCCCGCATTGCCCCCTCACCTGTGTCCGGGCAGCACAGAGCTGTGCTGCCTGGACTTGTGACCTCCTCCCTGCACTGATCCTCTTCCGGGTGCAGGGAGGAGGAGAGCCCGGCGCAGCAGCGCCGGGTGTGGGAGGGAGGGGAGAGCCGCCGGGACCTGCTGTGTCCCGGCGACTCTCACCGCAAAGGACAGCTCTTAAAGCAAGAGCTGTCCTTTGCTATAATTATCGCATATATTTGTTTTGTCATAATATAACATGAATGTATTCGTTAAAAATATAACTATATATCGGGAATAATAACTGTATATAGCGGGCATAATACTATGTATAATCATGTACTATATAATAATGAATGTAATTGTTAAAAATATAACTGTATATAATGGGAATAATAACTGTATATAGCGGGCATAATACTATGTATAATCATGTACTGTATAGTAATTAATGTAATTGTTAAAAATATAACTGTATATAACGGGAATAATAACTGTATATAGCGGGCATAATACTGTGTATACATGTAATCATGTACTGTATAATCATGACATTTTTGGGATTGCTTGATAAAAATCTTTCAGGATTTACCGTGAGGTGAAATCCTGACCTGGTCGAGTGCTGGAAGGGAT
Organism: Crinia signifera; assembly: GCF_055691185.1. Lineage (NCBI taxonomy): Eukaryota > Metazoa > Chordata > Amphibia > Anura > Myobatrachidae > Crinia > Crinia signifera. The sequence continues at coordinate 109,202,995 of NC_139218.1, read as the reverse complement.
AGAGTCGCGAGTCACTTGCAGAGGTGTAAAAGTGATTTTGATTTGGGACTCCGCGGATCCAAGGCCTGGTAGGATGAAGGGGGATGAGCAACTCAATAATCAGTACTGTGGCAGTAAGTTACTGCTTGATGACATCCAGGAGTAGCACTTATGTGCCCAAAGAAGGGTCACGCCGTAAGGTCTGCCAGCGTCGCTGGATCGTTGGATGGGCAATATGCACTGTTTCTCATTTTTTGAAAGCCTTAGTCTGTTTATATAGAGGCTCCTGTACTCATTAACCAGATTTTTGTGTCCATTTCTGGGTCTATCTTGTTTTAGGCACTTAGAAGTGGGGTTTGGCTGGAGGGATGTATATTATCTTAATTAATTTTTTTTTCTCATAAAATAACATGAATATAATCGTTAAAAATATAACTGTATATAATGGGCATAATAACTGTATATAATGGGCAAAACACTGTGTATAATCATGTATTGTATTATCATGACATTTTGGGGGATTGCTTGATTAAAATCTTTCAGGATCTACCGTGAGGTCAAATCGTGACCTGGTCGAGTGCTGGAGGTGATAGAGTCGCGAGTCACTTGTATAGGTGTAAAAGAGATTTTGATTTGGGACTCCACGGATCCAAGAAGAAGAAGGGGGATGAGCAAATCAGTACTGTGGCAGGAAGTGACTGCTTGATGACATCCAGGAGTAGCACTTACCTGCCCGAAGAAGAATCATGCCGTGAGGTCTGCCAGCGTCGCTGGATCGTTGGATGCGTAATATGCACTGTTTCTCATTTTTTGAAAGCCTCAGGGGGAGATTGTCTAAGGTGGAAATGCGGTAAAACCCCCATTATCGGGGTTTTTACCGCATTGCGGGATGCTCTAAGCATCCCCCGCTGGGTTACCGCTGCGGGTGGCATCGCCAGAAAAATCTGGCGATGCCCCATAGAAGCCAATGGGCTTCTAACGCGAACCCACTGCCGCCCCGCACTGACCCCCGCCGCCCAGCACGGACCCCCGCCGCCCAGCACGGACCCCCGCCGCCCCGCATTGCCCCCTCACCTGTGTCCGGGCAGCACAGAGCTGTGCTGCCTGGACTTGTGATCTCCTCCCGGCACTGATCCTCTTCTGGGTGCAGGGAGGAGGAGAGCCCGGCGCAACAGCGCCGGGTGTGGGAGGGAGGGGAGAGCTGCCGGGACCTGCTGTGACCCTGCTACTCTCACCGCAAAGGACAGCTCTTAAAGCAAGAGCTGTACTTTGCTATAATTATCGCATATATTTGTTTTGTCATAAAATAACATGAATGTAATCGTTAAAAATATAACTATATATCGGGAATAATAACTGTATATAGCGGGCATAATACTATGTATAATCATGTACTATATAATAATGAATGTAATTGTTAAAAATATAACTGTATATAACGGGAATAATAACTTTATATAGCGGGCATAATACTATGTATAATCATGTACTGTATAATAATGAATGTAATTGTTAAAAATATAACTGTATATAACGGAAATAATAACTGTATATAGCGGGCATAATACTGTGTATACATGTAATCATGTACTGTATAATCATGACATTTTTGGGATTGCTTGATAAAAATCTTTCAGGATTTACCGTGAGGTCAAATCCTGACCTGGTCGAGTGCTCGAAGGGATAGAGTCGCGAGTCACTTGCAGAGGTGTAAAAGTGATTTTGATTTGGGACTCCGCGGATCCAAGGCCTGGTAGGATGAAGGGGGATGAGCAACTCAATAATCAGTACTGTGGCAGTAAGTTACTGCTTGATGACATCCAGAAGTAGCCCTTATGTGCCCAAAGAAGGGTCACGCCGTAAGGTCTGCCAGCGTCGCTGGATCGTTGGATGGGCAATATGCACTGTTTCTCATTTTTTGAAAGCCTTAGTCTGTTTATATAGAGGCTCCTGTAGTCATTAACCAGATTTTTAAAGTGTGTCCATTTCTGGGTCTATCTTGTTTTAGGCACTTAGAAGTGGGTTTTGGCTGGAGGGATGTATATTATCTTAATTTATTTTTTTTTGTCATAAAATAACATGAATGTAATCGTTAAAAATATAACTGTATATAATGGGCATAATAACTGTATATAATGGGCAAAACTCTGTGTATAATTATGTATTGTATTATCATGACATTTTGGGGGATTGCTTGGTAAAAATGTTTCAGGATTTACTGTGAGGTCAAATCGTGACCTGGTCGAGTGCTGGAGGTGATAGAGTCGCGAGTCACTTGTATAGGTGTAAAAGAGATTTTGATTTGGGACTCCACGGATCCAAGAAGAAGAAGGGGGATGAGCAAATCAGTACTGTGGCAGGAAGTGACTGCTTGATGACATCCAGGAGTAGCACTTACCTGCCCGAAGAAGAATCATGCCGTGAGGTCTGCCAGCGTCGCTGGATCGTTGGATGCGTAATATGCACTGTTTCTCATTTTTTGAAAGCCTCAGGGGGAGATTGTCTAAGGTGGAAATGTGGTAAAACCCCCATTATCGGGGTTTTTACCGCATTGAGGGATGCTCTAAGCATCCCCCGCTGGGTTACCGCGGCGGGTGGCATCGCCAGAAAAATCTGGCGATGCCCCATATAAGCCAATGGGCTTCTAACGCGAACCCACTGCCGCCCCGCACGGACCCCCGCCGCCCAGCACGGACCCCCGCCGCCCCGCATTGCCCCCTCACCTGTGTCCGGGCAGCACAGAGCTGTGCTGCCTGGACTTGTGACCTCCTCCCGGCACTGATCCTCTTCTGGGTGCAGGGAGGAGGAGTGCCCGGCGCAATAGCACCGGGTTTGGGAGGGAGGGGAGAGCTGCCAGGACCTGCTGTGACCCTGCGACTCTCACCGCAAAGGACAGCTCTTAAAGCAAAAGCTGTCCTTTGCTATAATTATCGCATATATTTGTTTTGTCATAAAATAACATGAATGTAATTGTTAAAAATATAACTATATATCGGGAATAATAACTGTATATAGCGGGCATAATACTATGTATAATCATGTACTATATAATAATGAATGTAATTGTTAAAAATATAACTGTATATAACGGGAATAATAACTGTATATAGCGGGCATAATACTATGTATAATAATGTACTGTATAATAATGAATGTAATTGTTAAAAATATAACTGTATATAACGGAAATAATAACTGTATATAGCGGGCATAATACTGTGTATACATGTAATCATGTACTGTATATTCATGACATTTTTGGGATTGCTTGATTAAAATCTTTCAGGATTTACCGTGAGGTCAAATCCTGACCTGGTCGAGTGCTGGAAGGGATAGAGTCGCGAGTCACTTGCAGAGGTGTAAAAGTGATTTTGATTTGGGACTCCGCGGATCCAAGGCCTGGTAGGATGAAGGGGGATGAGCAACTCAATAATCAGTACTGTGGCAGTAAGTTACTGCTTGATGACATCCAGGAGTAGCACTTATGTGCCCAAAGAAGGGTCACGCCGTAAGGTCTGCCAGCGTCGCTGGATCGTTGGATGGGCAATATGCACTGTTTCTCATTTTTTGAAAGCCTTAGTCTGTTTATATAGAGGCACCTGTAGTCATTAACCAGATTTTTAAAGTGTGTCCATTTCTGGGTCTATATTGTTTTAGGCACTTAGAAGTGGGGTTTGGCTGGAGGGATGTATATTATCTTAATTTTTTTTTTTTTTGTCATAAAATAACATGAATGTAATCGTTAAAAATATAACTGTATATAATGGGCATAATAACTGTATATAATGGGCAAAACACTGTGTATAATCATGCATTGTATTATCATGACATTTTGGGGGATTGCTTGGTAAAAATGTTTCAGGATTTACTGTGAGGTCAAATCGTGACCTGGTCGAGTGCTGGAGGTGATAGAGTCGCGAGTCACTTGTATAGGTGTAAAAGAGATTTTGATTTGGGACTCCGCGGATCCAAGAAGAAGAAGGGGGATGAGCAAATCAGTACTGTGGCAGGAAGTGACTGCTTGATGACATCCAGGAGTAGCACTTACCTGCCCGAATAAGAATCATGCCGTGAGGTCTGCCAGCGTCGCTGGATCGTTGGATGCGTAATATGCACTGTTTCTCATTTTTTGAAAGCCTCAGGGGGAGATTGTCTAAGGTAAAAACCCCGTTATCTGGGTTTTTACCGCATATTGGGATGCTATAAGCATCCCCCGCTGGGTTACCGCGGCGGGTGGCATCGCCTGAAAAATCTGGCGATGCCCCATAGAAGCCAATGGGCTTCTAACGCGAACCCACTGCCGCCCCGCACGGACCCCCACCGCCCAGCACGGACCCCCGCCGCCCCGCATTGCCCCCTCACCTGTGTCCGGGCAGCACAGAGCTGTGCTGCCGGGACTTGTGACCTCCTCCCTGCACTGATCCTCTTCCGGGTGCAGGGAGGAGGAGAGCCCGGCGCAGCAGCGCCGGGTGTGGGAGGGAGGGGAGAGCCGCCGGGACCTGCTGTGACCCGGCGACTCTTACCGCAAAGGACAGCTCTTAAAGCAAGAGCTGTCCTTTGCTGTAATTATCGCATATATTTGTTTTATCATAATATAACATGAATGTATTCGTTAAAAATATAACTATATATCGGGAATAATAACTGTATATAGCGGGCATAATACTATGTATAATCATGTACTATATAATAATGAATGTAATTGTTAAAAATATAACTGTATATAATGGGAATAATAACTGTATATAGCGGGCATAATACTATGTATAATCATGTACTGTATAATAATGAATGTAATTGTTAAAAATATAACTGTATATAACGGGAATAATAACTGTATATAGCGGGCATAATACTGTGTATACATGTAATCATGTACTGTATAATCATGACATTTTTGGGATTGCTTGATAAAAATCTTTCAGGATTTACCGTGAGGTCAAATCCTGACCTGGTCGAGTGCTGGAAGGGATAGAGTCGCGAGTCACTTGCAGAAGTGTAAAAGTGATTTTGATTTGGGACTCCGCGGATCCAAGGCCTGGTAGGATGAAGGGGGATGAGCAACTCAATAATCAGTACTGTGGCAGTAAGTTACTGCTTGATGACATCCAGGAGTAGCACTTATGTGCCCAAAGAAGGGTCACGCCGTAAGGTCTGCCAGCGTCGCTGGATCGTTGGATGGGCAATATGCACTGTTTCTCATTTTTTGAAAGCCTTAGTCTGTATATATAGAGGCTCCTGTAGTCATTAACCAGATTTTTAAAGTGTGTCCATTTCTGGGTCTATCTTGTTTTAGGCACTTAGAAGTGGGGTTTGGCTGGAGGGATGTATATTATCTTAATTTTTTTTTTTTTGTCATAAAATAACATGAATGTAATCGTTAAAAATATAACTGTATATAATGGGCATAATAACTGTATATAATGGGCAAATCACTGTGTATAATCATGTATTGTATTATCATGACATTTTGGGGGATTGCTTGGTAAAAATGTTTCAGGATTTACTGTGAGGTCAAATCGTGACCTGGTCGAGTGCTGGAGGTGATAGAGTCGCGAGTCACTTGTATAGGTGTAAAAGAGATTTTGATTTGGGACTCCACGGATCCAAGAAGAAGAAGGGGGATGAGCAAATCAGTACTGTGGCAGGAAGTGACTGCTTGATGACATCCAGGAGTAGCACTTACCTGCCCGAAGAAGAATCATGCCGTGAGGTCTGCCAGCGTCGCTGGATCGTTGGATGCGTAATATGCACTGTTTCTCATTTTTTGAAAGCCTCAGGGGGAGATTGTCTAAGGTGGAAATGTGGTAAAACCCCCATTATCGGGGTTTTTACCGCATTGCGGGATGCTCTAAGCATCCCCCGCTGGGTTACCGCGGCGGGTGGCATCGCCAGAAAAATCTGGCGATGCCCCATAGAAGCCAATGGGCTTCTAACGCGAACCCACTGCCGCCCCGCACGGACCCCCGCCGCCCAGCACGGACCCCCGCCGCCCCGCATTGCCCCCTCACCTGTGTCCGGGCAGCACAGAGCTGTGCTGCCTGGACTTGTGACCTCCTCCCGGCACTGATCCTCTTCTGGGTGCAGGGAGGAGGAGAGCCCGGCGCAACAGCGCCGGGTTTGGGAGGGAGGGGAGAGCTGCCGGGACCTGCTGTGACCCTGCGACTCTCACCGCAAAGGACAGCTCTTAAAGCAAAAGCTGTCCTTTGCTATAATTATCGCATATATTTGTTTTGTCATAAAATAACATGAATGTAATTGTTAAAAATATAACTATATATCGGGAATAATAACTGTATATAGCGGGCATAATACTATGTATAATCATGTACTATATAATAATGAATGTAATTGTTAAAAATATAACTGTATATAATGGGAATAATAACTGTATATAGCGGGCATAATACTATGTATAATCATGTACTGTATAATAATTAATGTAATTGTTAAAAATATAACTGTATATAACGGGAATAATAACTGTATATAGCGGGCATAATACTGTGTATACATGTAATCATGTACTGTATAATCATGACATTTTTGGGATTGCTTGATAAAAATCTTTCAGGATTTACCGTGAGGTCAAATCCTGACCTGGTCGAGTGCTGGAAGGGATAGAGTCGCGAGTCACTTGCAGAGGTGTAAAAGTGATTTTGATTTGGGACTCCGCGGATCCAAGGCCTGGTAGGATGAAGGGGGATGAGCAACTCAATAATCAGTACTGTGGCAGTAAGTTACTGCTTGATGACATCCAGGAGTAGCACTTATGTGCCCAAAGAAGGGTCACGCCGTAAGGTCTGCCAGCGTCGCTGGATCGTTGGATGGGCAATATGCACTGTTTCTCATTTTTTGAAAGCCTTAGTCTGTATATATAGAGGCTCCTGTAGTCATTAACCAGATTTTTAAAGTGTGTCCATTTCTGGGTCTATCTTGTTTTAGGCACTTAGAAGTGGGGTTTGGCTGGAGGGATGTATATTATCTTAATTTTTTTTTTTTGTCATAAAATAACATGAATGTAATCGTTAAAAATATAACTGTATATAATGGGCATAATAACTGTATATAATGGGCAAATCACTGTGTATAATCATGTATTGTATTATCATGACATTTTGGGGGATTGCTTGGTAAAAATGTTTCAGGATTTACTGTGAGGTCAAATCGTGACCTGGTCGAGTGCTGGAGGTGATAGAGTCGCGAGTCACTTGTATAGGTGTAAAAGAGATTTTGATTTGGGACTCCGCGGATCCAAGAAGAAGAAGAAGGGGGATGAGGAATCAGTACTGTGGCAGGAAGTGACTGCTTGATGACATCCAGGAGTAGCACTTACCTGCCCGAAGAAGAATCATGCCGTGAGGTCTGCCAGCGTCGCTGGATCGTTGGATGCGTAATATGCACTGTTTCTCATTTTTTGAAAGCCTCAGGGGGAGATTGTCTAAGGTAAAAAACCCGTTATCTGGGTTTTTACCGCATATTGGGATGCTAAAAGCATCCCCCGCTGGGTTACCGCGGCGGGTGGCATCGCCTGAAAAATCTGGCGATGCCCCATAGAAGCCAATGGGCTTCTAACGCGAACCCACTGCCGCCCCGCACGGACCCCCACCGCCCAGCACGGACCCCCGCCGCCCCGCATTGCCCCCTCACCTGTGTCCGGGCAGCACAGAGCTGTGCTGCCTGGATTTGTGACCTCCTCCCTGCACTGATCCTCTTCCGGGTGCAGGGAGGAGGAGAGCCCGGCGCAGCAGCGCCGGGTGTGGGAGGGAGGGGAGAGCCGCCGGGACCTGCTGTGACCCGGCGACTCTCACCGCAAAGGACAGCTCTTAAAGCAAGAGCTGTCCTTTGCTATAATTATCGCATATATTTGTTTTGTCATAATATAACATGAATGTAATCGTTAAAAATATAACTATATATCGGGAATAATAACTGTATATAGCGGGCATAATACTATGTATAATCATGTACTATATAATAATGAATGTAATTGTTAAAAATTTAACTGTATATAATGGGAATAATAACTGTATATAGTGGGCATAATACTATGTATAATCATGTACTGTATAATAATTAATGTAATTGTTAAAAATATAACTGTATATAACGGGAATAATAACTGTATATAGCGGGCATAATACTGTGTATACATGTAATCATGTACTGTATAATCATGACATTTTTGGGATTGCTTGATAAAAATCTTTCAGGATTTACCGTGAGGTCAAATCCTGACCTGGTCGAGTGCTGGAAGGGATAGAGTCGCGAGTCACTTGCAGAGGTGTAAAAGTGATTTTGATTTGGGACTCCGCGGATCCAAGGCCTGGTAGGATGAAGGGGGATGAGCAACTCAATAATCAGTACTGTGGCAGTAAGTTACTGCTTGATGACATCCAGGAGTAGCACTTATGTGCCCAAAGAAGGGTCACGCCGTAAGGTCTGCCAGCGTCGCTGGATCGTTGGATGGGCAATATGCACTGTTTCTCATTTTTTGAAAGCCTTAGTCTGTTTATATAGAGGCTCCTGTAGTCATTAACCAGATTTTTGTGTCCATTTCTGGGTCTATCTTGTTTTAGGCACTTAGAAGTGGGGTTTGGCTGGAGGGATGTATATTATCTTAATTAATTTTTTTTTGTCATAAAATAACATGAATGTAATCGTTAAAAATATAACTGTATATAATGGGCATAATAACTGTATATAATGGGCAAAACACTGTGTATAATCATGCATTGTATTATCATGACATTTTGGGGGATTGCTTGGTAAAAATGTTTCAGGATTTACTGTGAGGTCAAATCGTGACCTGGTCGAGTGCTGGAGGTGATAGAGTCGCGAGTCACTTGTATAGGTGTAAAAGAGATTTTGATTTGGGACTCCGCGGATCCAAGAAGAAGAAGGGGGATGAGCAAATCAGTACTGTGGCAGGAAGTGACTGCTTGATGACATCCAGGAGTAGCACTTACCTGCCCGAAGAAGAATCATGCCGTGAGGTCTGCCAGCGTCGCTGGATCGTTGGATGCGTAATATGCACTGTTTCTCATTTTTTGAAAGCCTCAGGGGGAGATTGTCTAAGGTAAAAACCCCGTTATCTGGGTTTTTACCGCATATTGGGATGCTATAAGCATCCCCCGCTGGGTTACCGCGGCGGGTGGCATCGCCTGAAAAATCTGGCGATGCCCCATAGAAGCCAATGGGCTTCTAACGCGAACCCACTGCCGCCCCGCACGGACCCCCACCGCCCAGCACGGACCCCCGCCGCCCCGCATTGCCCCCTCACCTGTGTCCGGGCAGCACAGAGCTGTGCTGCCTGGACTTGTGACCTCCTCCCTGCACTGATCCTCTTCCGGGTGCAGGGAGGAGGAGAGCCCGGCGCAGCAGCGCCGGGTGTGGGAGGGAGGGGAGAGCCGCCGGGACCTGCTGTGACCCGGCGACTCTCACCGCAAAGGACAGCTCTTAAAGCAAGAGCTGTCCTTTGCTATAATTATCGCATATATTTGTTTTGTCATAATATAACATGAATGTAATCGTTAAAAATATAACTATATATCGGGAATAATAACTGTATATAGCGGGCATAATACTATGTATAATCATGTACTATATAATAATGAATGTAATTGTTAAAAATATAACTGTATATAATGGGAATAATAACTGTATATAGCGGGCATAATACTATGTATAATCATGTACTGTATAATAATTAATGTAATTGTTAAAAATATAACTGTATATAACGGGAATAATAACTGTATATAGCGGGCATAATACTGTGTATACATGTAATCATGTACTGTATAATCATGACATTTTTGGGATTGCTTGATAAAAATCTTTCAGGATTTACCGTGAGGTCAAATCCTGACCTGGTCGAGTGCTGGAAGGGATAGAGTCGCGAGTCACTTGCAGAGGTGTAAAAGTGATTTTGATTTGGGACTCCGCGGATCCAAGGCCTGGTAGGATGAAGGGGGATGAGCAACTCAATAATCAGTACTGTGGCAGTAAGTTACTGCTTGATGACATCCAGGAGTAGCACTTATGTGCCCAAAGAAGGGTCACGCCGTAAGGTCTGCCAGCGTCGCTGGATCGTTGGATGGGCAATATGCACTGTTTCTCATTTTTTGAAAGCCTTAGTCTGTTTATATAGAGGCTCCTGTAGTCATTAACCAGATTTTTGTGTCCATTTCTGGGTCTATCTTGTTTTAGGCACTTAGAAGTGGGGTGTGGCTGGAGGGATGTATATTATCTTAATTAATTTTTTTTTGTCATAAAATAACATGAATGTAATCGTTAAAAATATAACTGTATATAATGGGCATAATAACTGTATATAATGGGCAAAACACTGTGTATAATCATGCATTGTATTATCATGACATTTTGGGGGATTGCTTGGTAAAAATGTTTCAGGATTTACTGTGAGGTCAAATCGTGACCTGGTCGAGTGCTGGAGGTGATAGAGTCGCGAGTCACTTGTATAGGTGTAAAAGAGATTTTGATTTGGGACTCCGCGGATCCAAGAAGAAGAAGGGGTATGAGCAAATCAGTACTGTGGCAGGAAGTGACTGCTTGATGACATCCAGGAGTAGCACTTACCTGCCCGAAGAAGAATCATGCCGTGAGGTCTGCCAGCGTCGCTGGATCGTTGGATGCGTAATATGCACTGTTTCTCATTTTTTGAAAGCCTCAGGGGGAGATTGTCTAAGGTAAAAACCCCGTTATCTGGGTTTTTACCGCATATTGGGATGCTATAAGCATCCCCCGCTGGGTTACCGCGGCGGGTGGCATCGCCTGAAAAATCTGGCGATGCCCCATAGAAGCCAATGGGCTTCTAACGCGAACCCACTGCCGCCCCGCACGGACCCCCACCGCCCAGCACGGACCCCCGCCGCCCCGCATTGCCCCCTCACCTGTGTCCGGGCAGCACAGAGCTGTGCTGCCGGGACTTGTGACCTCCTCCCTGCACTGATCCTCTTCCGGGTGCAGGGAGGAGGAGAGCCCGGCGCAGCAGCGCCGGGTGTGGGAGGGAGGGGAGAGCCGCCGGGACCTGCTGTGACCCGGCGACTCTTACCGCAAAGGACAGCTCTTAAAGCAAGAGCTGTCCTTTGCTATAATTATCGCATATATTTGTTTTGTCATAATATAACATGAATGTATTCGTTAAAAATATAACTATATATCGGGAATAATAACTGTATATAGCGGGCATAATACTATGTATAATCATGTACTATATAATAATGAATGTAATTGTTAAAAATATAACTGTATATAATGGGAATAATAACTGTATATAGCGGGCATAATACTATGTATAATCATGTACTGTATAATAATGAATGTAATTGTTAAAAATATAACTGTATATAACGGGAATAATAACTGTATATAGCGGGCATAATACTGTGTATACATGTAATCATGTACTGTATAATCATGACATTTTTGGGATTGCTTGATAAAAATCTTTCAGGATTTACCGTGAGGTCAAATCCTGACCTGGTCGAGTGCTGGAAGGGATAGAGTCGCGAGTCACTTGCAGAAGTGTAAAAGTGATTTTGATTTGGGACTCCGCGGATCCAAGGCCTGGTAGGATGAAGGGGGATGAGCAACTCAATAATCAGTACTGTGGCAGTAAGTTACTGCTTGATGACATCCAGGAGTAGCACTTATGTGCCCAAAGAAGGGTCACGCCGTAAGGTCTGCCAGCGTCGCTGGATCGTTGGATGGGCAATATGCACTGTTTCTCATTTTTTGAAAGCCTTAGTCTGTATATATAGAGGCTCCTGTAGTCATTAACCAGATTTTTAAAGTGTGTCCATTTGTGGGTCTATCTTGTTTTAGGCACTTAGAAGTGGGGTTTGGCTGGAGGGATGTATATTATCTTAATTTTTTTTTTTTGTCATAAAATAACATGAATGTAATCGTTAAAAATATAACTGTATATAATGGGCATAATAACTGTATATAATGGGCAAATCACTGTGTATAATCATGTATTGTATTATCATGACATTTTGGGGGATTGCTTGGTAAAAATGTTTCAGGATTTACTGTGAGGTCAAATCGTGACCTGGTCGAGTGCTGGAGGTGATAGAGTCGCGAGTCACTTGTATAGGTGTAAAAGAGATTTTGATTTGGGACTCCGCGGATCCAAGAAGAAGAAGAAGGGGGATGAGGAATCAGTACTGTGGCAGGAAGTGACTGCTTGATGACATCCAGGAGTAGCACTTACCTGTCCGAAGAAGAATCATGCCGTGAGGTCTGCCAGCGTCGCTGGATCGTTGGATGCGTAATATGCACTGTTTCTCATTTTTTGAAAGCCTCAGGGGGAGATTGTCTAAGGTAAAAACCCCGTTATCTGGGTTTTTACCGCATATTGGGATGCTAAAAGCATCCCCCGCTGGGTTACCGCGGCGGGTGGCATCGCCTGAAAAATCTGGCGATGCCCCATAGAAGCCAATGGGCTTCTAACGCGAACCCACTGCCGCCCCGCACGGACCCCCACCGCCCAGCACGGACCCCCGCCGCCCCGCATTGCCCCCTCACCTGTGTCCGGGCAGCACAGAGCTGTGCTGCCTGGACTTGTGACCTCCTCCCTGCACTGATCCTCTTCCGGGTGCAGGGAGGAGGAGAGCCCGGCGCAGCAGCGCCGGGTGTGGGAGGGAGGGGAGAGCCGCCGGGACCTGCTGTGACCTGGTGACTCTCACCGCAAAGGACAGCTCTTAAAGCAAGAGCTGTCCTTTGCTATAATTATCGCATATATTTGTTTTGTCATAATATAACATGAATGTATTCGTTAAAAATATAACTATATATCGGGAATAATAACTGTATATAGCGGGCATAATACTATGTATAATCATGTACTATATAATAATGAATGTAATTGTTAAAAATATAACTGTATATAATGGGAATAATAACTGTATATAGCGGGCATAATACTATGTATAATCATGTACTGTATAATAATGAATGTAATTGTTAAAAATATAACTGTATATAACGGGAATAATAACTGTATATAGCGGGCATAATACTGTGTATACATGTAATCATGTACTGTATAATCATGACATTTTTGGGATTGCTTGATAAAAATCTTTCAGGATTTACCGTGAGGTCAAATCCTGACCTGGTCGAGTGCTGGAAGGGATAGAGTCGCGAGTCACTTGCAGAAGTGTAAAAGTGATTTTGATTTGGGACTCCGCGGATCCAAGGCCTGGTAGGATGAAGGGGGATGAGCAACTCAATAATCAGTACTGTGGCAGTAAGTTACTGCTTGATGACATCCAGGAGTAGCACTTATGTGCCCAAAGAAGGGTCACGCCGTAAGGTCTGCCAGCGTCGCTGGATCGTTGGATGGGCAATATGCACTGTTTCTCATTTTTTGAAAGCCTTAGTCTGTATATATAGAGGCTCCTGTAGTCATTAACCAGATTTTTAAAGTGTGTCCATTTCTGGGTCTATCTTGTTTTAGGCACTTAGAAGTGGGGTTTGGCTGGAGGGATGTATATTATCTTAATTTTTTTTTTTTGTCATAAAATAACATGAATGTAATCGTTAAAAATATAACTGTATATAATGGGCATAATAACTGTATATAATGGGCAAATCACTGTGTATAATCATGTATTGTATTATCATGACATTTTGGGGGATTGCTTGGTAAAAATGTTTCAGGATTTACTGTGAGGTCAAATCGTGACCTGGTCGAGTGCTGGAGGTGATAGAGTCGCGAGTCACTTGTATAGGTGTAAAAGAGATTTTGATTTGGGACTCCGCGGATCCAAGAAGAAGAAGAAGGGGGATGAGGAATCAGTACTGTGGCAGGAAGTGACTGCTTGATGACATCCAGGAGTAGCACTTACCTGCCCGAAGAAGAATCATGCCGTGAGGTCTGCCAGCGTCGCTGGATCGTTGGATGCGTAATATGCACTGTTTCTCATTTTTTGAAAGCCTCAGGGGGAGATTGTCTAAGGTAAAAACCCCGTTATCTGGGTTTTTACCGCATATTGGGATGCTAAAAGCATCCCCCGCTGGGTTACCGCGGCGGGTGGCATCGCCTGAAAAATCTGGCGATGCCCCATAGAAGCCAATGGGCTTCTAACGCGAACCCACTGCCGCCCCGCACGGACCCCCACCGCCCAGCACGGACCCCCGCCGCCCCGCATTGCCCCCTCACCTGTGTCCGGGCAGCACAGAGCTGTGCTGCCTGGACTTGTGACCTCCTCCCTGCACTGATCCTCTTCCGGGTGCAGGGAGGAGGAGAGCCCGGCGCAGCAGCGCCGGGTGTGGGAGGGAGGGGAGAGCCGCCGGGACCTGCTGTGACCCGGCGACTCTCACCGCAAAGGACAGCTCTTAAAGCAAGAGCTGTCCTTTGCTATAATTATCGCATATATTTGTTTTGTCATAATATAACATGAATGTAATCGTTAAAAATATAACTATATATCGGGAATAATAACTGTATATAGCGGGCATAATACTATGTATAATCATGTACTATATAATAATGAATGTAATTGTTAAAAATTTAACTGTATATAATGGGAATAATAACTGTATATAGTGGGCATAATACTATGTATAATCATGTACTGTATAATAATTAATGTAATTGTTAAAAATATAACTGTATATAACGGGAATAATAACTGTATATAGCGGGCATAATACTGTGTATACATGTAATCATGTACTGTATAATCATGACATTTTTGGGATTGCTTGATAAAAATCTTTCAGGATTTACCGTGAGGTCAAATCCTGACCTGGTCGAGTGCTGGAAGGGATAGAGTCGCGAGTCACTTGCAGAGGTGTAAAAGTGATTTTGATTTGGGACTCCGCGGATCCAAGGCCTGGTAGGATGAAGGGGGATGAGCAACTCAATAATCAGTACTGTGGCAGTAAGTTACTGCTTGATGACATCCAGGAGTAGCACTTATGTGCCCAAAGAAGGGTCACGCCGTAAGGTCTGCCAGCGTCGCTGGATCGTTGGATGGGCAATATGCACTGTTTCTCATTTTTTGAAAGCCTTAGTCTGTATATATAGAGGCTCCTGTAGTCATTAACCAGATTTTTAAAGTGTGTCCATTTCTGGGTCTATCTTGTTTTAGGCACTTAGAAGTGGGGTTTGGCTGGAGGGATGTATATTATCTTAATTTTTTTTTTTTGTCATAAAATAACATGAATGTAATCGTTAAAAATATAACTGTATATAATGGGCATAATAACTGTATATAATGGGCAAATCACTGTGTATAATCATGTATTGTATTATCATGACATTTTGGGGGATTGCTTGGTAAAAATGTTTCAGGATTTACTGTGAGGTCAAATCGTGACCTGGTCGAGTGCTGGAGGTGATAGAGTCGCGAGTCACTTGTATAGGTGTAAAAGAGATTTTGATTTGGGACTCCGCGGATCCAAGAAGAAGAAGAAGGGGGATGAGGAATCAGTACTGTGGCAGGAAGTGACTGCTTGATGACATCCAGGAGTAGCACTTACCTGTCCGAAGAAGAATCATGCCGTGAGGTCTGCCAGCGTCGCTGGATCGTTGGATGCGTAATATGCACTGTTTCTCATTTTTTGAAAGCCTCAGGGGGAGATTGTCTAAGGTAAAAACCCCGTTATCTGGGTTTTTACCGCATATTGGGATGCTAAAAGCATCCCCCGCTGGGTTACCGCGGCGGGTGGCATCGCCTGAAAAATCTGGCGATGCCCCATAGAAGCCAATGGGCTTCTAACGCGAACCCACTGCCGCCCCGCACGGACCCCCACCGCCCAGCACGGACCCCCGCCGCCCCGCATTGCCCCCTCACCTGTGTCCGGGCAGCACAGAGCTGTGCTGCCTGGACTTGTGACCTCCTCCCTGCACTGATCCTCTTCCGGGTGCAGGGAGGAGGAGAGCCCGGCGCAGCAGCGCCGGGTGTGGGAGGGAGGGGAGAGCCGCCGGGACCTGCTGTGACCCGGTGACTCTCACCGCAAAGGACAGCTCTTAAAGCAAGAGCTGTCCTTTGCTATAATTATCGCATATATTTGTTTTGTCATAATATAACATGAATGTATTCGTTAAAAATATAACTATATATCGGGAATAATAACTGTATATAGCGGGCATAATACTATGTATAATCATGTACTGTATAATAATGAATGTAATTGTTAAAAATATAACTGTATATAACGGGAATAATAACTGTATATAGCGGGCATAATACTGTGTATACATGTAATCATGTACTGTATAATCATGACATTTTTGGGATTGCTTGATAAAAATCTTTCAGGATTTACCGTGAGGTCAAATCCTGACCTGGTCGAGTGCTGGAAGGGATAGAGTCGCGAGTCACTTGCAGAAGTGTAAAAGTGATTTTGATTTGGGACTCCGCGGATCCAAGGCCTGGTAGGATGAAGGGGGATGAGCAACTCAATAATCAGTACTGTGGCAGTAAGTTACTGCTTGATGACATCCAGGAGTAGCACTTATGTGCCCAAAGAAGGGTCACGCCGTAAGGTCTGCCAGCGTCGCTGGATCGTTGGATGGGCAATATGCACTGTTTCTCATTTTTTTAAAGCCTTAGTCTGTATATATATAGAGGCTCCTGTAGTCATTAACCAGATTTTTAAAGTGTGTCCATTTCTGGGTCTATCTTGTTTTAGGCACTTAGAAGTGGGGTTTGGCTGGAGGGATGTATATTATCTTAATTTTTTTTTTTTGTCATAAAATAACATGAATGTAATCGTTAAAAATATAACTGTATATAATGGGCATAATAACTGTATATAATGGGCAAATCACTGTGTATAATCATGTATTGTATTATCATGACATTTTGGGGGATTGCTTGGTAAAAATGTTTCAGGATTTACTGTGAGGTCAAATCGTGACCTGGTCGAGTGCTGGAGGTGATAGAGTCGCGAGTCACTTGTATAGGTGTAAAAGAGATTTTGATTTGGGACTCCGCGGATCCAAGAAGAAGAAGAAGGGGGATGAGGAATCAGTACTGTGGCAGGAAGTGACTGCTTGATGACATCCAGGAGTAGCACTTACCTGCCCGAAGAAGAATCATGCCGTGAGGTCTGCCAGCGTCGCTGGATCGTTGGATGCGTAATATGCACTGTTTCTCATTTTTTGAAAGCCTCAGGGGGAGATTGTCTAAGGTAAAAACCCCGTTATCTGGGTTTTTACCGCATATTGGGATGCTAAAAGCATCCCCCGCTGGGTTACCGCGGCGGGTGGCATCGCCTGAAAAATCTGGCGATGCCCCATAGAAGCCAATGGGCTTCTAACGCGAACCCACTGCCGCCCCGCACGGACCCCCACCGCCCAGCACGGACCCCCGCCGCCCCGCATTGCCCCCTCACCTGTGTCCGGGCAGCACAGAGCTGTGCTGCCTGGACTTGTGACCTCCTCCCTGCACTGATCCTCTTCCGGGTGCAGGGAGGAGGAGAGCCCGGCGCAGCAGCGCCGGGTGTGGGAGGGAGGGGAGAGCCGCCGGGACCTGCTGTGACCCGGCGACTCTCACCGCAAAGGACAGCTCTTAAAGCAAGAGCTGTCCTTTGCTATAATTATCGCATATATTTGTTTTGTCATAATATAACATGAATGTAATCGTTAAAAATATAACTATATATCGGGAATAATAACTGTATATAGCGGGCATAATACTATGTATAATCATGTACTATATAATAATGAATGTAATTGTTAAAAATTTAACTGTATATAATGGGAATAATAACTGTATATAGTGGGCATAATACTATGTATAATCATGTACTGTATAATAATTAATGTAATTGTTAAAAATATAACTGTATATAACGGGAATAATAACTGTATATAGCGGGCATAATACTGTGTATACATGTAATCATGTACTGTATAATCATGACATTTTTGGGATTGCTTGATAAAAATCTTTCAGGATTTACCGTGAGGTCAAATCCTGACCTGGTCGAGTGCTGGAAGGGATAGAGTCGCGAGTCACTTGCAGAGGTGTAAAAGTGATTTTGATTTGGGACTCCGCGGATCCAAGGCCTGGTAGGATGAAGGGGGATGAGCAACTCAATAATCAGTACTGTGGCAGTAAGTTACTGCTTGATGACATCCAGGAGTAGCACTTATGTGCCCAAAGAAGGGTCACGCCGTAAGGTCTGCCAGCGTCGCTGGATCGTTGGATGGGCAATATGCACTGTTTCTCATTTTTTGAAAGCCTTAGTCTGTTTATATAGAGGCTCCTGTAGTCATTAACCAGATTTTTGTGTCCATTTCTGGGTCTATCTTGTTTTAGGCACTTAGAAGTGGGGTTTGGCTGGAGGGATGTATATTATCTTAATTAATTTTTTTTTGTCATAAAATAACATGAATGTAATCGTTAAAAATATAACTGTATATAATGGGCATAATAACTGTATATAATGGGCAAAACACTGTGTATAATCATGCATTGTATTATCATGACATTTTGGGGGATTGCTTGGTAAAAATGTTTCAGGATTTACTGTGAGGTCAAATCGTGACCTGGTCGAGTGCTGGAGGTGATAGAGTCGCGAGTCACTTGTATAGGTGTAAAAGAGATTTTGATTTGGGACTCCGCGGATCCAAGAAGAAGAAGGGGTATGAGCAAATCAGTACTGTGGCAGGAAGTGACTGCTTGATGACATCCAGGAGTAGCACTTACCTGCCCGAAGAAGAATCATGCCGTGAGGTCTGCCAGCGTCGCTGGATCGTTGGATGCGTAATATGCACTGTTTCTCATTTTTTGAAAGCCTCAGGGGGAGATTGTCTAAGGTAAAAACCCCGTTATCTGGGTTTTTACCGCATATTGGGATGCTATAAGCATCCCCCGCTGGGTTACCGCGGCGGGTGGCATCGCCTGAAAAATCTGGCGATGCCCCATAGAAGCCAATGGGCTTCTAACGCGAACCCACTGCCGCCCCGCACGGACCCCCACCGCCCAGCACGGACCCCCGCCGCCCCGCATTGCCCCCTCACCTGTGTCCGGGCAGCACAGAGCTGTGCTGCCTGGACTTGTGACCTCCTCCCTGCACTGATCCTCTTCCGGGTGCAGGGAGGAGGAGAGCCCGGCGCAGCAGCGCCGGGTGTGGGAGGGAGGGGAGAGCCGCCGGGACCTGCTGTGACCCGGCGACTCTCACCGCAAAGGACAGCTCTTAAAGCAAGAGCTGTCCTTTGCTATAATTATCGCATATATTTGTTTTGTCATAATATAACATGAATGTATTCGTTAAAAATATAACTATATATCGGGAATAATAACTGTATATAGCGGGCATAATACTATGTATAATCATGTACTATATAATAATGAATGTAATTGTTAAAAATATAACTGTATATAATGGGAATAATAACTGTATATAGCGGGCATAATACTATGTATAATCATGTACTGTATAATAATTAATGTAATTGTTAAAAATATAACTGTATATAACGGGAATAATAACTGTATATAGCGGGCATAATACTGTGTATACATGTAATCATGTACTGTATAATCATGACATTTTTGGGATTGCTTGATAAAAATCTTTCAGGATTTACCGTGAGGTCAAATCCTGACCTGGTCGAGTGCTGGAAGGGATAGAGTCGCGAGTCACTTGCAGAGGTGTAAAAGTGATTTTGATTTGGGACTCCGCGGATCCAAGGCCTGGTAGGATGAAGGGGGATGAGCAACTCAATAATCAGTACTGTGGCAGTAAGTTACTGCTTGATGACATCCAGGAGTAGCACTTATGTTCCCAAAGAAGGGTCACGCCGTAAGGTCTGCCAGCGTCGCTGGATCGTTGGATGGGCAATATGCACTGTTTCTCATTTTTTGAAAGCCTTAGTCTAATTATATAGAGGCTCCTGTAGTCATTAACCAGATTTTTGTGTCCATTTCTGGGTCTATCTTGTTTTAGGCACTTAGAAGTGGGGTTTGGCTGGAGGGATGTATATTATCTTAATTAATTTTTTTTTGTCATAAAATAACATGAATGTAATCGTTAAAAATATAACTGTATATAATGGGCATAATAACTGTATATAATGGGCAAAACACTGTGTATAATCATGTATTGTATTATCATGACATTTTGGGGGATTGCTTGGTAAAAATGTTTCAGGATTTACTGTGAGGTCAAATCGTGACCTGGTCGAGTGCTGGAGGTGATAGAGTTGCGAGTCACTTGTATAGGTGTAAAAGAGATTTTGATTTGGGACTCCGCGGATCCAAGAAGAAGAAGGGGGATGAGCAATCAGTACTGTGGCAGGAAGTGACTGCTTGATGACATCCAGGAGTAGCACTTACCTGCCCGAAGAAGAATCATGCCGTGAGGTCTGCCAGCGTCGCTGGATCGTTGGATGCGTAATATGCACTGTTTCTCATTTTTTGAAAGCCTCAGGGGGAGATTGTCTAAGGTGGAAATGCGGTAAAACCCCCATTATCGGGGTTTTTACCGCATTGCGGGATGCTCTAAGCATCCCCCTCTGGTTTACCACTGCGGGTGGCATCGCCAGAAAAATCTGGCGATGCCCCATAGAAGCCAATGGGCTTCTAACGCGAACCCACTGCCGCCCTGCACGGACCCCCGCCGCCCAGCACGGACCCCCGCCGCCCCGCATTGCCCCCTCACCTGTGTCCGGGCAGCACAGAGCTGTGCTGCCTGGACTTGTGACCTCCTCCCGGCACTGATCCTCTTCTGGGTGCAGGGAGGAGGAGAGCCCGGCGCAACAGCGCCGGGTGTGGGAGGGAGGGTAGAGCTGCCGGGACCTGCTGTGACCCTGCGACTCTCACCGCAAAGGACAGCTCTTAAAGCAAGAGCTGTACTTTGCTATAATTATCGCATATATTTGTTTTGTCATAAAATAACATGAATGTAATCGTTAAAAATATAACTATATATCGGGAATAATAACTGTATATAGCGGGCATAATACTATGTATAATCATGTACTATATAATAATGAATGTAATTGTTAAAAATATAACTGTATATAACGGGAAAAATAACTGTATATAGCGGGCATAATACTATGTATAATCATGTACTGTATAATAATGAATGTAATTGTTAAAAATATAACTGTATATAACGGAAATAATAACTGTATATAGCGGGCATAATACTGTGTATACATGTAATCATGTACTGTATAATCATGACATTTTTGGGATTGCTTGATAAAAATCTTTCAGGATTTACCGTGAGGTCAAATCCTGACCTGGTCGAGTGCTGGAAGGGATAGAGTCGCGAGTCACTTGCAGAGGTGTAAAAGTGATTTTGATTTGGGACTCCGCGGATCCAAGGCCTGGTAGGATGAAGGGGGATGAGCAACTCAATAATCAGTACTGTGGCAGTAAGTTACTGCTTGATGACATCCAGGAGTAGCACTTATGTGCCCAAAGAAGGGTCACGCCATAAGGTCTGCCAGCGTCGCTGGATCGTTGGATGGGCAATATGCACTGTTTCTCATTTTTTGAAAGCCTTAGTCTGTTTATATAGAGGCTCCTGTAGTCATTAACCAGATTTTTAAAGTGTGTCCATTTCTGGGTCTATCTTGTTTTAGGCACGTAGAAGTGGGGTTTGGCTGGAGGGATGTATATTATCTTAATTTTTTTTTTTTTGTCATAAAATAACATGAATGTAATCGTTAAAAATATAACTGTATATAATGGGCATAATAACTGTATATAATGGGCAAAACTCTGTGTATAATCATGTATTGTATTATCATGACATTTTGGGGGATTGCTTGGTAAAAATGTTTCAGGATTTACTGTGAGGTCAAATCGTGACCTGGTCGAGTGCTGGAGGTGATAGAGTCGCGAGTCACTTGTATAGGTGTAAAAGAGATTTTGATTTGGGACTCCGCGGATCCAAGAAGAAGAAGGGGGATGAGCAAATCAGTACTGTGGCAGGAAGTGACTGTTTGATGACATCCATGAGTAGCACTTACCTGCCCGAAGAAGAATCATGCCGTGAGGTCTGCCAGCGTCGCTGGATCGTTGGATGCGTAATATGCACTGTTTCTCATTTTTTGAAAGCCTCAGGGGGAGATTGTCTAAGGTAAAAACCCCGTTATCTGGGTTTTTACCGCATATTGGGATGCTATAAGCATCCCCCGCTGGGTTACCGCGGCGGGTGGCATCGCCTGAAAAATCTGGCGATGCCCCATAGAAGCCAATGGGCTTCTAACGCGAACCCACTGCCGCCCCGCACGGACCCCCACCGCCCAGCACGGACCCCCGCCGCCCCGCATTGCCCCCTCACCTGTGTCCGGGCAGCACAGAGCTGTGCTGCCTGGACTTGTGACCTCCTCCCTGCACTGATCCTCTTCCGGGTGCAGGGAGGAGGAGAGCCCGGCGCAGCAGCGCCGGGTGTGGGAGGGAGGGGAGAGCCGCCGGGACCTGCTGTGACCCGGCGACTCTCACCGCAAAGGACAGCTCTTAAAGCAAGAGCTGTCCTTTGCTATAATTATCGCATATATTTGTTTTGTCATAATATAACATGAATGTAATCGTTAAAAATATAACTATATATCGGGAATAATAACTGTATATAGCGGGCATAATACTATGTATAATCATGTACTATATAATAATGAATGTAATTGTTAAAAATATAACTGTATATAATGGGAATAATAACTGTATATCGTGGGCATAATACTATGTATAATCATGTACTGTATAATAATTAATGTAATTGTTAAAAATATAACTGTATATAACGGGAATAATAACTGTATATAGCGGGCATAATACTGTGTATACATGTAATCATAAACTGTATAATCATGACATTTTTGGGATTGCTTGATAAAAAATCTTTCAGGATTTACCGTGAGGTCAAATCCTGACCTGGTCGAGTGCTGGAAGGGATAGAGTCGCGAGTCACTTGCAGAGGTGTAAAAGTGATTTTGATTTGGGACTCCGCGGATCCAAGGCCTGGTAGGATGAAGGGGGATGAGCAACTCAATAATCAGTACTGTGGCAGTAAGTTACTGCTTGATGACATCCAGGAGTAGCACTTATGTGCCCAAAGAAGGGTCACGCTGTAAGGTCTGCCAGCGTCGCTGGATCGTTGGATGGGCAATATGCACTGTTTCTCATTTTTTGAAAGCCTCAGTCTGTTTATATAGAGGCTCCTGTAGTCATTAACCAGATTTTTAAAGTGTGTCCATTTCTGGGTCTATCTTGTTTTAGGCACTTAGAAGTGGGGTTTGGCTGGAGGGATGTATATTATCTTAATTTTTTTTTTTGTCATAAAATAACATGAATGTAATCGTTAAAAATATAACTGTATATAATGGGCATAATAACTGTGTATAATGGGCAAAACACTGTGTATAATCATGTATTGTATTATCATGACATTTTGGGGGATTGCTTGGTAAAAATGTTTCAGGATTTACTGTGAGGTCAAATCGTGACCTGGTCGAGTGCTGGAGGTGATAGAGTCGCGAGTCACTTGTATAGGTGTAAAAGAGATTTTGATTTGGGACTCCGCGGATCCAAGAAGAAGAAGGGGGATGAGCAAATCAGTACTGTGGCAGGAAGTGACTGCTTGATGACATCCAGGAGTAGCACTTACCTGCCCGAAGAAGAATCATGCCGTGAGGTCTGCCAGCGTCGCTGGATCGTTGGATGCGTAATATGCACTGTTTCTCATTTTTTGAAAGCCTCAGGGGGAGATTGTCTAAGGTGGAAATGCGGTAAAACCCCCATTATCGGGGTTTTTACCGCATTGCGGGATGCTCTAAGCATCCCCCGCTGGGTTACCGCGGCGGGTGGCATCGCCAGAAAAATCTGGCGATGCCCCATAGAAGCCAATGGGCTTCTAACGCGAACCCACTGCCGCCCCGCACGGACCCCCGCCGCCCAGCACGGACCCCCGCCGCCCCGCATTGCCCCCTCACCTGTGTCCGGGCAGCACAGAGCTGTGCTGCCTGGACTTGTGACCTCCTCCCGGCACTGATCCTCTTCTGGGTGCAGGGAGGAGGAGAGCCCGGCGCAACAGCGCCGGGTTTGGGAGGGAGGGGAGAGCTGCCGGGACCTGCTGTGACCCTGCGACTCTCACCGCAAAGGACAGCTCTTAAAGCAAAAGCTGTCCTTTGCTATAATTATCGCATATATTTGTTTTGTCATAAAGTAACATGAATGTAATTGTTAAAAATATAACTATATATCGGGAATAATAACTGTATATAGCGGGCATAATACTATGTATAATCATGTACTATATAATAATGAATGTAATTGTTAAAAATATAACTGTATATAACGGGAATAATAACTGTATATAGCGGGCATAATACTATGTATAATAATGTACTGTATAATAATGAATGTAATTGTTAAAAATATAACTGTATATAATGGAAATAATAACTGTATATAGCGGGCATAATACTGTGTATACATGTAATCATGTACTGTATATTCATGACATTTTTGGGATTGCTTGATTAAAATCTTTCAGGATTTACCGTGAGGTCAAATCCTGACCTGGTCGAGTGCTGGAAGGGATAGAGTCGCGAGTCACTTGCAGAGGTGTAAAAGTGATTTTGATTTGGGACTCCGCGGATCCAAGGCCTGGTAGGATGAAGGGGGATGAGCAACTCAATAATCAGTACTGTGGCAGTAAGTTACTGCTTGATGACATCCAGGAGTAGCACTTATGTGCCCAAAGAAGGGTCACGCCGTAAGGTCTGCCAGCGTCGCTGGATCGTTGGATGGGCAATATGCACTGTTTCTCATTTTTTGAAAGCCTTAGTCTGTTTATATAGAGGCTCCTGTAGTCATTAACCAGATTTTTAAAGTGTGTCCATTTCTGGGTCTATCTTGTTTTAGGCACTTAGAAGTGGGGTTTGGCTGGAGGGATGTATATTATCTTAATTTTTTTTTTTTGTCATAAAATAACATGAATGTAATCGTTAAAAATATAACTGTATATAATGGGCATAATAACTGTATATAATGGGCAAAACACTGTGTATAATCATGTATTGTATTATCATGACATTTTGGGGGACTGCTTGGTAAAAATGTTTCAGGATTTACTGTGAGGTCAAATCGTGACCTGGTCGAGTGCTGGAGGTGATAGAGTCGCGAGTCACTTGTATATGTGTAAAAGAGATTTTGATTTGGGACTCCGCGGATCCAAGAAGAAGAAGGGGGATGAGCAAATCAGTACTGTGGCAGGAAGTGACTGCTTGATGACATCCAGGAGTAGCACTTACCTGCCCGAAGAAGAATCATGCCGTGAGGTCTGCCAGCGTCGCTGGATCGTTGGATGCGTAATATGCACTGTTTCTCATTTTTCGAAAGCCTCAGGGGGAGATTGTCTAAGGTAAAAACCCCGTTATCTGGGTTTTTACCGCATTTTGGGATGCTCTAAGCATCCCCCGCTGGGTTACCGCGGCGGGTGGCATCGCCAGAAAAATCTGGCGATGCCCCATAGAAGCCAATGGGCTTCTAACGCGAACCCACTGCCGCCCCGCACGGACCCCCGCCGCCCAGCACGGACCCCCACCGCCCCGCATTGCCCCCTCACCTGTGTCCGGGCAGCACAGAGCTGTGCTGTCTGGACTTGTGACCTCCTCCCTGCACTGGTCCTCTTCCGGGTGCAGGGAGGAGGAGAGCCCGGCGCAGCAGCGCCGGGTGTGGGAGGGAGGGGAGAGCCGCCGGGACCTGCTGTGACCCGGCGACTCTCACCGCAAAGGACAGCTCTTAAAGCAAGAGCTGTCCTTTGCTATAATTATCGCATATATTTGTTTTGTCATAAAATAACATGAATGTAATCGTTAAAAATATAACTATATATCGGGAATAATAACTGTATATAGCGGGCATAATACTATGTATAATCATGTACTATATAATAATGAATGTAATTGTTAAAAATATAACTGTATATAACGGGAATAATAACTGTATATAGCGGGCATAATACTATGTATAATCATGTACTGTATAATAATGAATGTAATTGTTAAAAATATAACTGTATATAACGGGAATAATAACTGTATATAGCGGGCATAATACTGTATATACATGTAATCATGTACTGTATAATCATGACATTTTTGGGATTGCTTGATAAAAATCTTTCAGGATTTACTGTGAGGTCAAATCCTGACCTGGTCGAGTGCTGGAAGTGATAGAGTCGCGAGTCACTTGCAGAGGTGTAAAAGTGATTTTGATTTGGGACTCCGCGGATCCAAGGCCTGGCAGGATGAAGGGGGATAAGCAACTCAATAATCAGTACTGTGGCAGTAGTTTACTGCTTGATGACATCCAGGAGTAGCACTTATGTGCCCAAAGAAGGGTCACGCCGTAAGGTCTGCCAGCGTCGCTGGATCGTTGGATGGGCAATATGCACTGTTTCTCATTTTTTGAAAGCCTCAGTCTGTTTATATAGAGGCTCCTGTAGTCATTAACCAGATTTTTAAAGTGTGTCCATTTCTGGGTCTATCTTGTTTTAGGCACTTAGAAGTGGGGTTTGGCTGGAGGGATGTATATTATCTTAATTTTTTTTTTTTGTCATAAAATAACATGAATGTAATCGTTAAAAATATAACTGTATATAATGGGCATAATAACTGTATATAATGGGCATAACACTGTGTATAATCATGTATTGTATTATCATGACATTTTGGGGGATTGCTTGGTAAAAATGTTTCAGGATTTACTGTGAGGTCAAATCGTGAGTCGAGTGCTGGAGGTGATAGAGTCGCGAGTCACTTGTATAGGTGCAAAAGAGATTTTGATTTGGGACTCCGCGGATCCAAGAAGAAGAAGGGGGATGAGCAAATCAGTACTGTGGCAGGAAGTGACTGCTTGATGACATCCAGGAGTAGCACTTACCTGCCCGAAGAAGAATCATGCCGTGAGGTCTGCCAGCGTCGCTGGATCGTTGGATGCGTAATATGCACGGTTTCTCATTTTTTGAAAGCCTCAGGGGGAGATTGTCTAAGGTGGAAATGCGGTAAAAACCCCGTTATCGGGGTTTTTACCGCATTTGGGGATGCTCTAAGCATCCCCCGCTGGGTTACCGCAGCGGGTGGCATCGCCAGAAAAATCTGGCGATGCCCCATAGAAGCCAATGGGCTTCTAACGCGAACCCACTGCCGCCCCGTACGGACCCCCGCCGCCCAGCACGGACCCCCGCCGCCCCGCATTGCCCCCTCACCTGTGTCCGGGCAGCACAGAGCTGTGCTGCCTGGACTTGTGACCTCCTCCCTGCACTGATCCTCTTCCGGGTGCAGGGAGGAGGAGAGCCCGGCGCAGCAGCGCCGGGTGTGGGAGGGAGGGGAGAGCCGCCGGGACCTGCTGTGACCCGGCGACTCTCACCGCAAAGGACAGCTCTTAAAGCAAGAGCTGTCCTTTGCTATAATTATCGCATATATTTGTTTTGTCATAAAATAACATGAATGTAATTGTTAAAAATATAACTATATATCGGGAATAATAACTGTATATAGCGGGCATAATACTATGTATAATCATGTACTATATAATAATGAATGTAATTGTTAAAAATATAACTGTATATAACGGGAATAATAACTGTATATAGCGGGCATTATACTATGTATAATCATGTACTGTATAATAATGAATGTAATTGTTAAAAGTATAACTGTATATAACGGGAATAATAACTGTATATAGCGGGCATAATACTGTGTATACATGTAATCATGTACTGTATAATCATGACATTTTTGGGATTGCTTGATAAAAATCTTTCAGGTTTTACTGTGAGGTCAAATCCTGACCTGGTCGAGTGCTGGAAGTGATAGAGTCGCGTGTCACTTGCAGAGGTGTAAAAGTGATTTTGATTTGGGACTCCGCGGATCCAAGAAGAAGAAGGGGGATGAGCAAATCAGTACTGTGGCAGGAAGTGACTGCTTGATGACATCCAGGAGTAGCACTTACCTGCCCGAAGAAGAATCATGCCGTGAGGTCTGCCAGCGTCGCTGGATCGTTGGATGCGTAATATGCACTGTTTCTCATTTTTCGAAAGCCTCAGGGGGAGATTGTCTAAGGTAAAAACCCCGTTATCTGGGTTTTTACCGCATTTTGGGATGCTCTAAGCATCCCCCGCTGGGTTACCGCGGCGGGTGGCATCGCCAGAAAAATCTGGCGATGCCCCATAGAAGCCAATGGGCTTCTAACGCGAACCCACTGCCGCCCCGCACGGACCCCCGCCGCCCCGCATTGCCCCCTCACCTGTGTCCGGGCAGCACAGAGCTGTGCTGCCTGGACTTGTGACCTCCTCCCTGCACTGATCCTCTTCCGGGTGCAGGGAGGAGGAGAGCCCGGCGCAGCAGCGCCGGGTGTGGGAGGGAGGGGAGAGCCGCCGGGACCTGCTGTGACCCGGCGACTCTCACCGCAAAGGACAGCTCTTAAAGCAAGAGCTGTTGTAACCCTGATAAAGGTTTAAACAGATATATATATATAAGCAGAGATGTGATCCGATGCAGGGGGGTTAATATTGAGTTTATCTCTGATAGGTTGTCATTGGTCAATGTGTGAGGTGAAGACAGATCAGTGATTGTATTTCCACTGAAGTTGATGGAGACGTGTTGTATCTTAATGTGTATTTGTACATATAGTTTATTTATTTGTACATTCTGTGAAATGTAAATCCTTACATTTACTTCTGAAAATGAAAAGTTATGTTGTAAGCTCTTGTACATATATGGCAATGTTCGATGAACAACAAAACGTGGCAGAGTCTTGTGAAACAGTAAAAAATGTATATATTGGAGTATTGTTCCTGCTTTATAATATAATACAGTGAAAATAATTCAACAGTATTGTCAGCTTAAAGTTGTAAGGACATTTATTTACATACAGACTCAGGTGTATTGTGAGTGCCTGAGGTAATATGCATCTGCTACCAATCAAAACAGCTGTTGCTGGGCAGGAAAGAAAGGGTGTCTCGAGCCAGTTGATTTTCCCGCTCAGCTGGCCTCAGGGACAGGTCAGCTGACCCTGCTGAAGGAGTATAAAAGGGCTGTCAATACAGCACGGAGGGAGATCTGGATACACCTCTCCCCAGTGCTCCCCCCTGTGCCTGGCCAGCCGGAGCTGTAAGCATCTGAGCTGTAGACAAGCGGCCAGGTACAGGGGGGGGGGGGGGGGGGGAGGAGAAGAGAAGCCAGAAGGGGTGCCTTCAAGCTTCTCTGGAAGGAAAGCCGCTGAAGGAGCCGCTGACAGGGTGCTGCAGGACGCTGCCCCTCAGAGACGCTGCTGCCGGGGAGAAGCCGAAGGACGTCCCTCTAACGCCCATCACAGAAGGCTCTGTCCAGTTGGGGAAGGAGCTGCTCACCGCCCACCGACCAGCTGTTCCCAAACGCCGCTGTTTGAAGCCAGAAGCCGCCGCTTAGCACTAGGGAAGCGCTGCCCCTGTCACGCCCCCTCTACACCCTGGTGACATAGGCAGTCACCAGCGGGAGATGGGAGGAGAGGTGCTGACAAGCGAGGAGAGGAGCCGCTCACCAGTTCACCAGCCGCAAGAGGGAAGCGCCGCCGTCCATCCGAAGACGCCGCCCACTGCCAGCAGCGCCGCACAAGTTAGGAGGAGAGGCGCCGACAAGAGGGGAAGGGAGCCGCCTCTTTGCAGCCGCCCACAAACCAGCTGAGACGCCAGGAGAGTGAGACGCCCCATCCACGCCCCTCTACACCCGGGCTCCGCCTGCCTCACTAGCAGCGCTGCCTGCGGGAGACGGGAGGAGGCGTGGGGAAGGTAACCTGCTGAGGGTGAAGCCGCAGCCCACCTGCCAGGGAGGCCCTGTTGCCCAGCAGGCACATACTGCTTCCCCACCTACCGCCCAGCATTAAAGCCTGTGCCCCTCTACACCCAGGTACTACCTGCGGGAGACGGGAGGAGGCACCTTCAGGCTTAAAGCCAAGCAAGAAAGAGACTTACGGGCATCATCCCTATAACAGCTGCCAGATCGGGTGAGCTAATGTTGCTTATGCACTCTAACACCATAGGATCCCTGGACACTTATATCGGCTCCACTTAAAGACAGCGAGCTGTAATAGAAATAGCCTAATAGCTTCCTACTGCACAGGACAGGAGACTATGTAGCAATTGCCCCCTGGGCTTACAGCCAAACGATTATAGGAAAGCACAGAAAGTTTCAATCATCTAAGGGAAAGCTAGGCTATTGTAACTAAACTCAGTGGTTTAAATACTTTGTGTGATTAATATCACACATCAAAGGGACAGAGACATAGACTTCTACAGTGCTAGGAACACCTAGGAACATCTGCTACCAATCAAAACAGCTGTTGCTGGGCAGGAAAGAAAGGGTGTCTCGAGCCAGTTGATTTTCCCGCTCAGCTGGCCTCAGGGACAGGTCAGCTGACCCTGCTGAAGGAGTATAAAAGGGCTGTCAATACAGCACGGAGGGAGATCTGGATACACCTCTCCCCAGTGCTCCCCCCTGTGCCTGGCCAGCCGGAGCTGTAAGCATCTGAGCTGTAGACAAGCGGCCAGGTACAGGGGGGGGGGGGGGGGAAGGAGAAGAGAAGCCAGAAGGGGTGCCTTCAGGCTTCTCTGGAAGGAAAGCCGCTGAAGGAGCCGCTGACAGGGTGCTGCAGGACGCTGCCCCTCAGAGACGCTGCTGCCGGGGAGAAGCCGAAGGACGTCCCTCTAACGCCCATCACAGAAGGCTCTGTCCAGTTGGGGAAGGAGCTGCTCACCGCCCACCGACCAGCTGTTCCCAAACGCCGCTGTTTGAAGCCAGAAGCCGCCGCTTAGCACTAGGGAAGCGCTGCCCCTGTCACGCCCCCTCTACACCCTGGTGACATAGGCAGTCACCAGCGGGAGATGGGAGGAGAGGTGCTGACAAGCGAGGAGAGGAGCCGCTCACCAGTTCACCAGCCGCAAGAGGGAAGCGCCGATGTCCATCCGAAGACGCCGCCCACTGCCAGCAGCGCCGCACAAGTTAGGAGGAGAGGCGCCGACAAGAGGGGAAGGGAGCCGCCTCTTTGCAGCCGCCCACAAACCAGCTGAGACGCCAGGAGAGTGAGACGCCCCATCCACGCCCCTCTACACCCGGGCTCCGCCTGCCTCACTAGCAGCGCTGCCTGCGGGAGACGGGAGGAGGCGTGGGGAAGGTAACCTGCTGAGGGTGAAGCCGCAGCCCACCTGCCAGGGAGGCCCTGTTGCCCAGCAGGCACATACTGCTTCCCCACCTACCGCTCAGCATTAAAGCCTGTGCCCCTCTACACCCAGGTACTACCTGCGGGAGACGGGAGGAGGCACCTTCAGGCTTAAAGCCAAGCAAGAAAGAGACTTACGGGCATCATCCCTATAACAGCTGCCAGATCGGGTGAGCTAATGTTGCTTATGCACTCTAACACCATAGGATCCCCGGACACTTATATCGGCTCCACTTAAAGACAGCGAGCTGTAATAGAAATAGCCTAATAGCTTCCTACTGCACAGGACAGGAGACTATGTAGCAATTGCCCCCTGGGCTTACAGCCAAACGATTATAGGAAAGCACAGAAAGTTTCAATCATCTAAGGGAAAGCTAGGCTATTGTAACTAAACTCAGTGGTTTAAATACTTTGTGTGATTAATATCACACATCAAAGGGACAGAGACATAGACTTCTACAGTGCTAGGAACACCTAGGAACATCTGCTACCAATCAAAACAGCTGTTGCTGGGCAGGAAAGAAAGGGTGTCTCGAGCCAGTTGATTTTCCCGCTCAGCTGGCCTCAGGGACAGGTCAGCTGACCCTGCTGAAGGAGTATAAAAGGGCTGTCAATACAGCACGGAGGGAGATCTGGATACACCTCTCCCCAGTGCTCCCCCCTGTGCCTGGCCAGCCGGAGCTGTAAGCATCTGAGCTGTAGACAAGCGGCCAGGCACGGGGGGGGGGGGAAGGAGAAGAGAAGCCAGAAGGGGTGCCTTCAAGCTTCTCTGGAAGGAAAGCCGCTGAAGGAGCCGCTGACAGGGTGCTGCAGGACGCTGCCCCTCAGAGACGCTGCTGCCGGGGAGAAGCCGAAGGACGTCCCTCTAACGCCCATCACAGAAGGCTCTGTCCAGTTGGGGAAGGAGCTGCTCACCGCCCACCGACCAGCTGTTCCCAAACGCCGCTGTTTGAAGCCAGAAGCCGCCGCTTAGCACTAGGGAAGCGCTGCCCCTGTCACGCCCCCTCTACACCCTGGTGACATAGGCAGTCACCAGCGGGAGATGGGAGGAGAGGTGCTGACAAGCAAGGAGAGGAGCCACTCACCAGTTCACCAGCCGCAAGAGGGAAGCGCCGCCGTCCATCCGAAGACGCCGCCCACTGCCAGCAGCGCCGCACAAGTTAGGAGGAGAGGCGCCGACAAGAGGGGAAGGGAGCCGCCTCTTTGCAGCCGCCCACAAACCAGCTGAGACGCCAGGAGAGTGAGACGCCCCATCCACGCCCCTCTACACCCGGGCTCCGCCTGCCTCACTAGCAGCGCTGCCTGCGGGATACGGGAGGAGGCGTGGGGAAGGTAACCTGCTGAGGGTGAAGCCGCAGCCCACCTGCCAGGGAGGCCCTGTTGCCCAGCAGGCACATACTGCTTCCCCACCTACCGCCCAGCATTAAAGCCTGTGCCCCTCTACACCCAGGTACTACCTGCGGGAGACGGGAGGAGGCACCTTCAGGCTTAAAGCCAAGCAAGAAAGAGACTTACGGGCATCATCCCTATAACAGCTGCCAGATCGGGTGAGCTAATGTTGCTTATGCACTCTAACACCATAGGATCCCCGGACACTTATATCGGCTCCACTTAAAGACAGCGAGCTGTAATAGAAATAGCCTAATAGCTTCCTACTGCACAGGACAGGAGACTATGTAGCAATTGCCCCCTGGGCTTACAGCCAAATGATTATAGGAAAGCACAGAAAGTTTCAATCATCTAAGGGAAAGCTAGGCTATTGTAACTAATCTCAGTGGTTTAAATACTTTGTGTGATTAATATCACACATCAAAGGGACAGAGACATAGACTTCTACAGTGCTAGGAACACCTAGGAACATCTGCTACCAATCAAAACAGCTGTTGCTGGGCAGGAAAGAAAGGGTGTCTCGAGCCAGTTGATTTTCCCGCTCAGCTGGCCTCAGGGACAGGTCAGCTGACCCTGCTGAAGGAGTATAAAAGGGCTGTCAATACAGCACGGAGGGAGATCTGGATACACCTCTCCCCAGTGCTCCCCCCTGTGCCTGGCCAGCCGGAGCTGTAAGCATCTGAGCTGTAGACAAGCGGCCAGGCACGGGGGGGGGGGGGGAAGGAGAAGAGAAGCCAGAAGGGGTGCCTTCAAGCTTCTCTGGAAGGAAAGCCGCTGAAGGAGCCGCTGACAGGGTGCTGCAGGACGCTGACCCTCAGAGACGCTGCTGCCGGGGAGAAGCCGAAGGACGTCCCTCTAACGCCCATCACAGAAGGCTCTGTCCAGTTGGGGAAGGAGCTGCTCACCGCCCACCGACCAGCTGTTCCCAAACGCCGCTGTTTGAAGCCAGAAGCCGCCGCTTAGCACTAGGGAAGCGCTGCCCCTGTCACGCCCCCTCTACACCCTGGTGACATAGGCAGTCACCAGCAGGAGATGGGAGGAGAGGTGCTGACAAGCGAGGAGAGGAGCCGCTCACCAGTTCACCAGCCGCAAGAGGGAAGCGCCGCCGTCCATCCGAAGACGCCGCCCACTGCCAGCAGCGCCGCACAAGTTAGGAGGAGAGGCGCCGACAAGAGGGGAAGGGAGCCGCCTCTTTGCAGCCGCCCACAAACCAGCTGAGACGCCAGGAGAGTGAGACGCCCCATCCACGCCCCTCTACACCCGGGCTCCGCCTGCCTCACTAGCAGCGCTGCCTGCGGAAGACGGGAGGAGGCGTGGGGAAGGTAACCTGCTGAGGGTGAAGCCGCAGCCCACCTGCCAGGGAGGCCCTGTTGCCCAGCAGGCACATACTGCTTCCCCACCTACCGCCCAGCATTAAAGCCTGTGCCCCTCTACACCCAGGTACTACCTGCGGGAGACGGGAGGAGGCACCTTCAGGCTTAAAGCCAAGCAAGAAAGAGACTTACGGGCATCATCCCTATAACAGCTGCCAGATCGGGTGAGCTAATGTTGCTTATGCACTCTAACACCATAGGATCCCCGGACACTTATATCGGCTCCACTTAAAGACAGCGAGCTGTAATAGAAATAGCCTAATAGCTTCCTACTGCACAGGACAGGAGACTATGTAGCAATTGCCCCCTGGGCTTACAGCCAAACGATTATAGGAAAGCACAGAAAGTTTCAATCATCTAAGGGAAAGCTAGGCTATTGTAACTAAACTCAGTGGTTTAAATACTTTGTGTGATTAATATCACACATCAAAGGGACAGAGACATAGACTTCTACAGTGCTAGGAACACCTAGGAACATCTGCTACCAATCAAAACAGCTGTTGCTGGGCAGGAAAGAAAGGGTGTCTCGAGCCAGTTGATTTTCCCGCTCAGCTGGCCTCAGGGACAGGTCAGCTGACCCTGCTGAAGGAGTATAAAAGGGCTGTCAATACAGCACGGAGGGAGATCTGGATACACCTCTCCCCAGTGCTCCCCCCTGTGCCTGGCCAGCCGGAGCTGTAAGCATCTGAGCTGTAGACAAGCGGCCAGGCACGGGGGGGGGGGGGGGAAGGAGAAGAGAAGCCAGAAGGGGTGCCTTCAAGCTTCTCTGGAAGGAAAGCCGCTGAAGGAGCCGCTGACAGGGTGCTGCAGGACGCTGCCCCTCAGAGACGCTGCTGCCGGGGAGAAGAAGAAGGACGTCCCTCTAACGCCCATCACAGAAGGCTCTGTCCAGTTGGGGAAGGAGCTGCTCACCGCCCACCGACCAGCTGTTCCCAAACGCCGCTGTTTGAAGCCAGAAGCCGCCGCTTAGCACTAGGGAAGCGCTGCCCCTGTCACGCCCCCTCTACACCCTGGTGACATAGGCAGTCACCAGCGGGAGATGGGAGGAGAGGTGCTGACAAGCGAGGAGAGGAGCCGCTCACCAGTTCACCAGCCGCAAGAGGGAAGCGCCGCCGTCCATCCGAAGATGCCGCCCACTGCCAGCAGCGCCGCACAAGTTAGGAGGAGAGGCGCCGACAAGAGGGAAGGGAGCCGCCTCTTTGCAGCCGCCCACAAACCAGCTGAGATGCCAGGAGAGTGAGACGCCCCATCCACGCCCCTCTACACCTGGGCTCCGCCTGCCTCACTAGCAGCGCTGCCTGCGGGAGACGGGAGGAGGCGTGGGGAAGGTAACCTGCTGAGGGTGAAGCCGCAGCCCACCTGCCAGGGAGGCCCTGTTGCCCAGCAGGCACATACTGCTTCCCCACCTACCGCCCAGCATTAAAGCCTGTGCCCCTCTACACCCAGGTACTACCTGCGGGAGACGGGAGGAGGCACCTTCAGGCTTAAAGCCAAGCAAGAAAGAGACTTACGGGCATCATCCCTATAACAGCTGCCAGATCGGGTGAGCTAATGTTGCTTATGCACTCTAACACCATAGGATCCCCGGACACTTATATCGGCTCCACTTAAAGACAGCGAGCTGTAATAGAAATAGCCTAATAGCTTCCTACTGCACAGGACAGGAGACTATGTAGCAATTGCCCCCTGGGCTTACAGCCAAACGATTATAGGAAAGCACAGAAAGTTTCAATCATCTAAGGGAAAGCTAGGCTATTGTAACTAAACTCAGTGGTTTAAATACTTTGTGTGATTAATATCACACATCAAAGGGACAGAGACATAGACTTCTACAGTGCTAGGAACACCTAGGAACATCTGCTACCAATCAAAACAGCTGTTGCTGGGCAGGAAAGAAAGGGTGTCTCGAGCCAGTTGATTTTCCCGCTCAGCTGGCCTCAGGGACAGGTCAGCTGACCCTGCTGAAGGAGTATAAAAGGGCTGTCAATACAGCACGGAGGGAGATCTGGATACACCTCTCCCCAGTGCTCCCCCCTGTGCCTGGCCAGCCGGAGCTGTAAGCATCTGAGCTGTAGACAAGCGGCCAGGCACGGGGGGGGGGGGGGGAAGGAGAAGAGAAGCCAGAAGGGGTGCCTTCAAGCTTCTCTGGAAGGAAAGCCGCTGAAGGAGCCGCTGACAGGGTGCTGCAGGACGCTGCCCCTCAGAGACGCTGCTGCCGGGGAGAAGAAGAAGGACGTCCCTCTAACGCCCATCACAGAAGGCTCTGTCCAGTTGGGGAAGGAGCTGCTCACCGCCCACCGACCAGCTGTTCCCAAACGCCGCTGTTTGAAGCCAGAAGCCGCCGCTTAGCACTAGGGAAGCGCTGCCCCTGTCACGCCCCCTCTACACCCTGGTGACATAGGCAGTCACCAGCGGGAGATGGGAGGAGAGGTGCTGACAAGCGAGGAGAGGAGCCGCTCACCAGTTCACCAGCCGCAAGAGGGAAGCGCCGCCGTCCATCCGAAGATGCCGCCCACTGCCAGCAGCGCCGCACAAGTTAGGAGGAGAGGCGCCGACAAGAGGGGAAGGGAGCCGCCTCTTTGCAGCCGCCCACAAACCAGCTGAGATGCCAGGAGAGTGAGACGCCCCATCCACGCCCCTCTACACCCGGGCTCCGCCTGCCTCACTAGCAGCGCTGCCTGCGGGAGACGGGAGGAGGCGTGGGGAAGGTAACCTGCTGAGGGTGAAGCCGCAGCCCACCTGCCAGGGAGGCCCTGTTGCCCAGCAGGCACATACTGCTTCCCCACCTACCGCCCAGCATTAAAGCCTGTGCCCCTCTACACCCAGGTACTACCTGCGGGAGACGGGAGGAGGCACCTTCAGGCTTAAAGCCAAGCAAGAAAGAGACTTACGGGCATCATCCCTATAACAGCTGCCAGATCGGGTGAGCTAATGTTGCTTATGCACTCTAACACCATAGGATCCCCGGACACTTATATCGGCTCCACTTAAAGACAGCGAGCTGTAATAGAAATAGCCTAATAGCTTCCTACTGCACAGGACAGGAGACTATGTAGCAATTGCCCCCTGGGCTTACAGCCAAACGATTATAGGAAAGCACAGAAAGTTTCAATCATCTAAGGGAAAGCTAGGCTATTGTAACTAAACTCAGTGGTTTAAATACTTTGTGTGATTAATATCACACATCAAAGGGACAGAGACATAGACTTCTACAGTGCTAGGAACACCTAGGAACATCTGCTACCAATCAAAACAGCTGTTGCTGGGCAGGAAAGAAAGGGTGTCTCGAGCCAGTTGATTTTCCCGCTCAGCTGGCCTCAGGGACAGGTCAGCTGACCCTGCTGAAGGAGTATAAAAGGGCTGTCAATACAGCACGGAGGGAGATCTGGATACACCTCTCCCCAGTGCTCCCCCCTGTGCCTGGCCAGCCGGAGCTGTAAGCATCTGAGCTGTAGACAAGCGGCCAGGCACGGGGGGGGGGGGGGGGGAGGAGAAGAGAAGCCAGAAGGGGTGCCTTCAAGCTTCTCTGGAAGGAAAGCCGCTGAAGGAGCCGCTGACAGGGTGCTGCAGGACGCTGCCCCTCAGAGACGCTGCTGCCGGGGAGAAGCCGAAGGACGTCCCTCTAACGCCCATCACAGAAGGCTCTGTCCAGTTGGGGAAGGAGCTGCTCACCGCCCACCGACCAGCTGTTCCCAAACGCCGCTGTTTGAAGCCAGAAGCCGCCGCTTAGCACTAGGGAAGCGCTGCCCCTGTCACGCCCCCTCTACACCCTGGTGACATAGGCAGTCACCAGCGGGAGATGGGAGGAGAGGTGCTGACAAGCGAGGAGAGGAGCCGCTCACCAGTTCACCAGCCGCAAGTGGGAAGCGCCGCTGTCCATCCGAAGACGCCGCCCACTGCCAGCAGCGCCGCACAAGTTAGGAGGAGAGGCGCCGACAAGAGGGGAAGGGAGCCGCCTCTTTGCAGCCGCCCACAAACCAGCTGAGACGCCAGGAGAGTGAGACGCCCCATCCACGCCCCTCTACACCCGGGCTCCGCCTGCCTCACTAGCAGCGCTGCCTGCGGGAGACGGGAGGAGGCGTGGGGAAGGTAACCTGCTGAGGGTGAAGCCGCAGCCCACCTGCCAGGGAGGCCCTGTTGCCCAGCAGGCACATACTGCTTCCCCACCTACCGCTCAGCATTAAAGCCTGTGCCCCTCTACACCCAGGTACTACCTGCGGGAGACGGGAGGAGGCACCTTCAGGCTTAAAGCCAAGCAAGAAAGAGACTTACGGGCATCATCCCTATAACAGCTGCCAGATCGGGTGAGCTAATGTTGCTTATGCACTCTAACACCATAGGATCCCCGGACACTTTAATCGGCTCCACTTAAAGACAGCGAGCTGTAATAGAAATAGCCTAATAGCTTCCTACTGCACAGGACAGGAGACTATGTAGCAATTGCCCCCTGGGCTTACAGCCAAACGATTATAGGAAAGCACAGAAAGTTTCAATCATCTAAGGGAAAACTAGGCTATTGTAACTAAACTCAGTGGTTTAAATACTTTGTGTGATTAATATCACACATCAAAGGGACAGAGACATAGACTTCTACAGTGCTAGGAACACCTAGGAACATCTGCTACCAATCAAAACAGCTGTTGCTGGGCAGGAAAGAAAGGGTGTCTCGAGCCAGTTGATTTTCCCGCTCAGCTGGCCTCAGGGACAGGTCAGCTGACCCTGCTGAAGGAGTATAAAAGGGCTGTCAATACAGCACGGAGGGAGATCTGGATACACCTCTCCCCAGTGCTCCCCCCTGTGCCTGGCCAGCCGGAGCTGTAAGCATCTGAGCTGTAGACAAGCGGCCAGGCACGGGGGGGGGGGGAAGGAGAAGAGAAGCCAGAAGGGGTGCCTTCAAGCTTCTCTGGAAGGAAAGCCGCTGAAGGAGCCGCTGACAGGGGGCTGCAGGACGCTGCCCCTCAGAGACGCTGCTGCCGGGGAGAAGCCGAAGGACGTCCCTCTAACGCCCATCACAGAAGGCTCTGTCCAGTTGGGGAAGGAGCTGCTCACCGCCCACCGACCAGCTGTTCCCAAACGCCGCTGTTTGAAGCCAGAAGCCGCCGCTTAGCACTAGGGAAGCGCTGCCCCTGTCACGCCCCCTCTACACCCTGGTGACATAGGCAGTCACCAGCGGGAGATGGGAGGAGAGGTGCTGACAAGCGAGGAGAGGAGCCGTTAAC
Source organism: Crinia signifera (assembly GCF_055691185.1). Lineage (NCBI taxonomy): Eukaryota > Metazoa > Chordata > Amphibia > Anura > Myobatrachidae > Crinia > Crinia signifera. Next base: position 109,163,821 of record NC_139218.1, on the reverse strand, counting down.
CAGTTCACCAGCCGCAAGTGGGAAGCGCCGCTGTCCATCCGAAGACGCCGCCCACTGCCAGCAGCGCCGCACAAGTTAGGAGGAGAGGCGCCGACAAGAGGGGAAGGGAGCCGCCTCTTTGCAGCCGCCCACAAACCAGCTGAGACACCAGGAGAGTGAGAAGCCCCATCCACGCCCCTCTACACCCGGGCTCCGCCTGCCTCACTAGCAGCGCTGCCTGCGGGAGACGGGAGGAGGCGTGGGGAAGGTAACCTGCTGAGGGTGAAGCCGCAGCCCACCTGCCAGGGAGGCCCTGTTGCCCAGCAGGCACATACTGCTTCCCCACCTACCGCTCAGCATTAAAGCCTGTGCCCCTCTACACCCAGGTACTACCTGCGGGAGACGGGAGGAGGCACCTTCAGGCTTAAAGCCAAGCAAGAAAGAGACTTACGGGCATCATCCCTATAACAGCTGCCAGATCGGGTGAGCTAATGTTGCTTATGCACTCTAACACCATAGGATCCCCGGACACTTATATCGGCTCCACTTAAAGACAGCGAGCTGTAATAGAAATAGCCTAATAGCTTCCTACTGCACAGGACAGGAGACTATGTAGCAATTGCCCCCTGGGCTTACAGCCAAACGATTATAGGAAAGCACAGAAAGTTTCAATCATCTAAGGGAAAGCTAGGCTATTGTAACTAAACTCAGTGGTTTAAATACTTTGTGTGATTAATATCACACATCAAAGGGACAGAGACATAGACTTCTACAGTGCTAGGAACACCTAGGAACATCTGCTACCAATCAAAACAGCTGTTGCTGGGCAGGAAAGAAAGGGTGTCTCGAGCCAGTTGATTTTCCCGCTCAGCTGGCCTCAGGGACAGGTCAGCTGACCCTGCTGAAGGAGTATAAAAGGGCTGTCAATACAGCACGGAGGGAGATCTGGATACACCTCTCCCCAGTGCTCCCCCCTGTGCCTGGCCAGCCGGAGCTGTAAGCATCTGAGCTGTAGACAAGCGGCCAGGCACGGGGGGGGGGGGGGGGGAAGGAGAAGAGAAGCCAGAAGGGGTGCCTTCAAGCTTCTCTGGAAGGAAAGCCGCTGAAGGAGCCGCTGACAGGGTGCTGCAGGACGCTGCCCCTCAGAGACGCTGCTGCCGGGGAGAAGAAGAAGGACGTCCCTCTAACGCCCATCACAGAAGGCTCTGTCCAGTTGGGGAAGGAGCTGCTCACCGCCCACCGACCAGCTGTTCCCAAACGCCGCTGTTTGAAGCCAGAAGCCGCCGCTTAGCACTAGGGAAGCGCTGCCCCTGTCACGCCCCCTCTACACCCTGGTGACATAGGCAGTCACCAGCGGGAGATGGGAGGAGAGGTGCTGACAAGCGAGGAGAGGAGCCGCTCACCAGTTCACCAGCCGCAAGAGGGAAGCGCCGCCGTCCATCCGAAGATGCCGCCCACTGCCAGCAGCGCCGCACAAGTTAGGAGGAGAGGCGCCGACAAGAGGGGAAGGGAGCCGCCTCTTTGCAGCCGCCCACAAACCAGCTGAGATGCCAGGAGAGTGAGACGCCCCATCCACGCCCCTCTACACCCGGGCTCCGCCTGCCTCACTAGCAGCGCTGCCTGCGGGAGACGGGAGGAGGCGTGGGGAAGGTAACCTGCTGAGGGTGAAGCCGCAGCCCACCTGCCAGGGAGGCCCTGTTGCCCAGCAGGCACATACTGCTTCCCCACCTACCGCCCAGCATTAAAGCCTGTGCCCCTCTACACCCAGGTACTACCTGCGGGAGACGGGAGGAGGCACCTTCAGGCTTAAAGCCAAGCAAGAAAGAGACTTACGGGCATCATCCCTATAACAGCTGCCAGATCGGGTGAGCTAATGTTGCTTATGCACTCTAACACCATAGGATCCCCGGACACTTATATCGGCTCCACTTAAAGACAGCGAGCTGTAATAGAAATAGCCTAATAGCTTCCTACTGCACAGGACAGGAGACTATGTAGCAATTGCCCCCTGGGCTTACAGCCAAACGATTATAGGAAAGCACAGAAAGTTTCAATCATCTAAGGGAAAGCTAGGCTATTGTAACTAAACTCAGTGGTTTAAATACTTTGTGTGATTAATATCACACATCAAAGGGACAGAGACATAGACTTCTACAGTGCTAGGAACACCTAGGAACATCTGCTACCAATCAAAACAGCTGTTGCTGGGCAGGAAAGAAAGGGTGTCTCGAGCCAGTTGATTTTCCCGCTCAGCTGGCCTCAGGGACAGGTCAGCTGACCCTGCTGAAGGAGTATAAAAGGGCTGTCAATACAGCACGGAGGGAGATCTGGATACACCTCTCCCCAGTGCTCCCCCCTGTGCCTGGCCAGCCGGAGCTGTAAGCATCTGAGCTGTAGACAAGCGGCCAGGCACGGGGGGGGGGGGGGGGAGGAGAAGAGAAGCCAGAAGGGGTGCCTTCAAGCTTCTCTGGAAGGAAAGCCGCTAAAGGAGCCGCTGACAGGGTGCTGCAGGACGCTGCCCCTCAGAGACGCTGCTGCCGGGGAGAAGCCGAAGGACGTCCCTCTAACGCCCATCACAGAAGGCTCTGTCCAGTTGGGGAAGGAGCTGCTCACCGCCCACCGACCAGCTGTTCCCAAACGCCGCTGTTTGAAGCCAGAAGCCGCCGCTTAGCACTAGGGAAGCGCTGCCCCTGTCACGCCCCCTCTACACCCTGGTGACATAGGCAGTCACCAGCGGGAGATGGGAGGAGAGGTGCTGACAAGCGAGGAGAGGAGCCGCTCACCAGTTCACCAGCCGCAAGTGGGAAGCGCCGCTGTCCATCCGAAGACGCCGCCCACTGCCAGCAGCGCCGCACAAGTTAGGAGGAGAGGCGCCGACAAGAGGGGAAGGGAGCCGCCTCTTTGCAGCCGCCCACAAACCAGCTGAGACGCCAGGAGAGTGAGACGCCCCATCCACGCCCCTCTACACCCGGGCTCCGCCTGCCTCACTAGCAGCGCTGCCTGCGGGAGACGGGAGGAGGCGTGGGGAAGGTAACCTGCTGAGGGTGAAGCCGCAGCCCACCTGCCAGGGAGGCCCTGTTGCCCAGCAGGCACATACTGCTTCCCCACCTACCGCTCAGCATTAAAGCCTGTGCCCCTCTACACCCAGGTACTACCTGCGGGAGACGGGAGGAGGCACCTTCAGGCTTAAAGCCAAGCAAGAAAGAGACTTACGGGCATCATCCCTATAACAGCTGCCAGATCGGGTGAGCTAATGTTGCTTATGCACTCTAACACCATAGGATCCCCGGACACTTATATCGGCTCCACTTAAAGACAGCGAGCTGTAATAGAAATAGCCTAATAGCTTCCTACTGCACAGGACAGGAGACTATGTAGCAATTGCCCCCTGGGCTTACAGCCAAACGATTATAGGAAAGCACAGAAAGTTTCAATCATCTAAGGGAAAACTAGGCTATTGTAACTAAACTCAGTGGTTTAAATACTTTGTGTGATTAATATCACACATCAAAGGGACAGAGACATAGACTTCTACAGTGCTAGGAACACCTAGGAACATCTGCTACCAATCAAAACAGCTGTTGCTGGGCAGGAAAGAAAGGGTGTCTCGAGCCAGTTGATTTTCCCGCTCAGCTGGCCTCAGGGACAGGTCAGCTGACCCTGCTGAAGGAGTATAAAAGGGCTGTCAATACAGCACGGAGGGAGATCTGGATACACCTCTCCCCAGTGCTCCCCCCTGTGCCTGGCCAGCCGGAGCTGTAAGCATCTGAGCTGTAGACAAGCGGCCAGGCACGGGGGGGGGGGGGAAGGAGAAGAGAAGCCAGAAGGGGTGCCTTCAAGCTTCTCTGGAAGGAAAGCCGCTGAAGGAGCCGCTGACAGGGTGCTGCAGGACGCTGCCCCTCAGAGACGCTGCTGCCGGGGAGAAGCCGAAGGACGTCCCTCTAACGCCCATCACAGAAGGCTCTGTCCAGTTGGGGAAGGAGCTGCTCACCGCCCACCGACCAGCTGTTCCCAAACGCCGCTGTTTGAAGCCAGAAGCCGCCGCTTAGCACTAGGGAAGCGCTGCCCCTGTCACGCCCCCTCTACACCCTGGTGACATAGGCAGTCACCAGCGGGAGATGGGAGGAGAGGTGCTGACAAGCGAGGAGAGGAGCCGTTAACCAGTTCACCAGCCGCAAGTGGGAAGCGCCGCTGTCCATCCGAAGACGCCGCCCACTGCCAGCAGCGCCGCACAAGTTAGGAGGAGAGGCGCCGACAAGAGGGGAAGGGCGCCGCCTCTTTGCAGCCGCCCACAAACCAGCTGAGACACCAGGAGAGTGAGAAGCCCCATCCACGCCCCTCTACACCCGGGCTCCGCCTGCCTCACTAGCAGCGCTGCCTGCGGGAGACGGGAGGAGGCGTGGGGAAGGTAACCTGCTGAGGGTGAAGCCGCAGCCCACCTGCCAGGGAGGCCCTGTTGCCCAGCAGGCACATACTGCTTCCCCACCTACCGCTCAGCATTAAAGCCTGTGCCCCTCTACACCCAGGTACTACCTGCGGGAGACGGGAGGAGGCACCTTCAGGCTTAAAGCCAAGCAAGAAAGAGACTTACGGGCATCATCCCTATAACAGCTGCCAGATCGGGTGAGCTAATGTTGCTTATGCACTCTAACACCATAGGATCCCCGGACACTTATATCGGCTCCACTTAAAGACAGCGAGCTGTAATAGAAATAGCCTAATAGCTTCCTACTGCACAGGACAGGAGACTATGTAGCAATTGCCCCCTGGGCTTACAGCCAAACGATTATAGGAAAGCACAGAAAGTTTCAATCATCTAAGGGAAAGCTAGGCTATTGTAACTAAACTCAGTGGTTTAAATACTTTGTGTGATTAATATCACACATCAAAGGGACAGAGACATAGACTTCTACAGTGCTAGGAACACCTAGGAACATCTGCTACCAATCAAAACAGCTGTTGCTGGGCAGGAAAGAAAGGGTGTCTCGAGCCAGTTGATTTTCCCGCTCAGCTGGCCTCAGGGACAGGTCAGCTGACCCTGCTGAAGGAGTATAAAAGGGCTGTCAATACAGCACGGAGGGAGATCTGGATACACCTCTCCCCAGTGCTCCCCCCTGTGCCTGGCCAGCCGGAGCTGTAAGCATCTGAGCTGTAGACAAGCGGCCAGGCACGGGGGGGGGGGGGGGGAAGGAGCAGAGAAGCCAGAAGGGGTGCCTTCAAGCTTCTCTGGAAGGAAAGCCGCTGAAGGAGCCGCTGACAGGGTGCTGCAGGACGCTGCCCCTCAGAGACGCTGCTGCCGGGGAGAAGGCGAAGGACGTCCCTCTAACGCCCATCACAGAAGGCTCTGTCCAGTTGGGGAAGGAGCTGCTCACCGCCCACCGACCAGCTGTTCCCAAACGCCGCTGTTTGAAGCCAGAAGCCGCCGCTTAGCACTAGGGAAGCGCTGCCCCTGTCACGCCCCCTCTACACCCTGGTGACATAGGCAGTCACCAGCGGGAGATGGGAGGAGAGGTGCTGACAAGCGAGGAGAGGAGCCGCTCACCAGTTCACCAGCCGCAAGAGGGAAGCGCCGCCGTCCATCCGAAGACGCCGCCCACTGCCAGCAGCGCCGCACAAGTTAGGAGGAGAGGCGCCGACAAGAGGGGAAGGGAGCCGCCTCTTTGCAGCCGCCCACAAACCAGATGAGACGCCAGGAGAGTGAGACGCCCCATCCACGCCCCTCTACACCCGGGCTCCGCCTGCCTCACTAGCAGCGCTGCCTGCGGAAGACGGGAGGAGGCGTGGGGAAGGTAACCTGCTGAGGGTGAAGCCGCAGCCCACCTGCCAGGGAGGCCCTGTTGCCCAGCAGGCACATACTGCTTCCCCACCTACCGCCCAGCATTAAAGCCTGTGCCCCTCTACACCCAGGTACTACCTGCGGGAGACGGGAGGAGGCACCTTCAGGCTTAAAGCCAAGCAAGAAAGAGACTTACGGGCATCATCCCTATAACAGCTGCCAGATCGGGTGAGCTAATGTTGCTTATGCACTCTAACACCATAGGATCCCCGGACACTTATATCGGCTCCACTTAAAGACAGCGAGCTGTAATAGAAATAGCCTAATAGCTTCCTACTGCACAGGACAGGAGACTATGTAGCAATTGCCCCCTGGGCTTACAGCCAAACGATTATAGGAAAGCACAGAAAGTTTCAATCATCTAAGGGAAAGCTAGGCTATTGTAACTAAACTCAGTGGTTTAAATACTTTGTGTGATTAATATCACACATCAAAGGGACAGAGACATAGACTTCTACAGTGCTAGGAACACCTAGGAACATCTGCTACCAATCAAAACAGCTGTTGCTGGGCAGGAAAGAAAGGGTGTCTCGAGCCAGTTGATTTTCCCGCTCAGCTGGCCTCAGGGACAGGTCAGCTGACCCTGCTGAAGGAGTATAAAAGGGCTGTCAATACAGCACGGAGGGAGATCTGGATACACCTCTCCCCAGTGCTCCCCCCTGTGCCTGGCCAGCCGGAGCTGTAAGCATCTGAGCTGTAGACAAGCGGCCAGGCACGGGGGGGGGGGGGAAGGAGAAGAGAAGCCAGAAGGGGTGCCTTCAAGCTTCTCTGGAAGGAAAGCCGCTGAAGGAGCCGCTGACAGGGTGCTGCAGGACGCTGCCCCTCAGAGACGCTGCTGCCGGGGAGAAGCCGAAGGACGTCCCTCTAACGCCCATCACAGAAGGCTCTGTCCAGTTGGGGAAGGAGCTGCTCACCGCCCACCGACCAGCTGTTCCCAAACGCCGCTGTTTGAAGCCAGAAGCCGCCGCTTAGCACTAGGGAAGCGCTGCCCCTGTCACGCCCCCTCTACACCCTGGTGACATAGGCAGTCACCAGCGGGAGATGGGAGGAGAGGTGCTGACAAGCGAGGAGAGGAGCCGTTCACCAGTTCACCAGCCGCAAGAGGGAAGCGCCGCCGTCCATCCGAAGACGCCGCCCACTGCCAGCAGCGCCGCACAAGTTAGGAGGAGAGGCGCCGACAAGAGGGGAAGGGAGCCGCCTCTTTGCAGCCGCCCACAAACCAGCTGAGACGCCAGGAGAGTGAGACGCCCCATCCACGCCCCTCTACACCCGGGCTCCGCCTGCCTCACTAGCAGCGCTGCCTGCGGGAGACGGGAGGAGGCGTGGGGAAGGTAAGCTGCTGAGGGTGAAGCCGCAGCCCACCTGCCAGGGAGGCCCTGTTGCCCAGCAGGCACATACTGCTTCCCCACCTACCGCCCAGCATTAAAGCCTGTGCCCCTCTACACCCAGGTACTACCTGCGGGAGACGGGAGGAGGCACCTTCAGGCTTAAAGCCAAGCAAGAAAGAGACTTACGGGCATCATCCCTATAACAGCTGCCAGATCGGGTGAGCTAATGTTGCTTATGCACTCTAACACCATAGGATCCCCGGACACTTATATCGGCTCCACTTAAAGACAGCGAGCTGTAATAGAAATAGCCTAATAGCTTCCTACTGCACAGGACAGGAGACTATGTAGCAATTGCCCCCTGGGCTTACAGCCAAACGATTATAGGAAAGCACAGAACGTTTCAATCATCTAAGGGAAAGCTAGGCTATTGTAACTAAACTCATTGGTTTAAATACTTTGTGTGATTAATATCACACATCAAAGGGACAGAGACATAGACTTCTACAGTGCTAGGAACACCTAGGAACATCTGCTACCAATCAAAACAGCTGTTGCTGGGCAGGAAAGAAAGGGTGTCTCGAGCCAGTTGATTTTCCCGCTCAGCTGGCCTCAGAGACAGGTCAGCTGACCCTGCTGAAGGAGTATAAAAGGGCTGTCAATACAGCACGGAGGGAGATCTGGATACACCTCTCCCCAGTGCTCCCCCCTGTGCCTGGCCAGCCGGAGCTGTAAGCATCTGAGCTGTAGACAAGCGGCCAGGCACGGGGGGGGGGGGGGGGGGAAGGAGAAGAGAAGCCAGAAGGGGTGCCTTCAAGCTTCTCTGGAAGGAAAGCCGCTGAAGGAGCCGCTGACAGGGTGCTGCAGGACGCTGCCCCTCAGAGACGCTGCTGCCGGGGAGAAGCCGAAGGACGTCCCTCTAACGCCCATCACAGAAGGCTCTGTCCAGTTGGGGAAGGAGCTGCTCACTGCCCACCGACCAGCTGTTCCCAAACGCCGCTGTTTGAAGCCAGAAGCCGCCGCTTAGCACTAGGGAAGCGCTGCCCCTGTCACGCCCCCTCTACACCCTGGTGACATAGGCAGTCACCAGCGGGAGATGGGAGGAGAGGTGCTGACAAGCGAGGAGAGGAGCCGCTCACCAGTTCACCAGCCGCAAGAGGGAAGCGCCGCCGTCCATCCGAAGACGCCGCCCACTGCCATCAGCGCCGCACAAGTTAGGAGGAGAGGCGCCGACAAGAGGGGAAGGGAGCCGCCTCTTTGCAGCCGCCCACAAACCAGCTGAGACGCCAGGAGAGTGAGACGCCCCATCCACGCCCCTCTACACCCGGGCTCCGCCTGCCTCACTAGCAGCGCTGCCTGCGGGAGACGGGAGGAGGCGTGGGGAAGGTAACCTGCTGAGGGTGAAGCCGCAGCCCACCTGCCAGGGAGGCCCTGTTGCCCAGCAGGCACATACTGCTTCCCCACCTACCGCCCAGCATTAAAGCCTGTGCCCCTCTACACCCAGGTACTACCTGCGGGAGACGGGAGGAGGCACCTTCAGGCTTAAAGCCAAGCAAGAAAGAGACTTACGGGCATCATCCCTATAACAGCTGCCAGATCGGGTGAGCTAATGTTGCTTATGCACTCTAACACCATAGGATCCACGGACACTTATATCGGCTCCACTTAAAGACAGCGAGCTGTAATAGAAATAGCCTAATAGCTTCCTACTGCACAGGACAGGAGACTATGTAGCAATTGCCCCCTGGGCTTACAGCCAAACGATTATAGGAAAGCACAGAAAGTTTCAATCATCTAAGGGAAAGCTAGGCTATTGTAACTAAACTCAGTGGTTTAAATACTTTGTGTGATTAATATCACACATCAAAGGGACAGAGACATAGACTTCTACAGTGCTAGGAACACCTAGGAACATTTGCTACCAATCAAAACAGCTGTTGCTGGGCAGGAAAGAAAGGGTGTCTCGATCCAGTTGATTTTCCCGCTCAGCTGGCCTCAGGGACAGGTCAGCTGACCCTGCTGAAGGAGTATAAAAGGGCTGTCAATACAGCACGGAGGGAGATCTGGATACACCTCTCCCCAGTGCTCCCCCCTGTGCCTGGCCAGCCGGAGCTGTAAGCATCTGAGCTGTAGACAAGCGGCCAGGCACGGGGGGGGGGGGGGGGGGAGGAGAAGAGAAGCCAGAAGGGGTGCCTTCAAGCTTCTCTGGAAGGAAAGCCGCTGAAGGAGCCGCTGACAGGGTGCTGCAGGACGCTGCCCCTCAGAGACGCTGCTGCCGGGGAGAAGCCGAAGGACGTCCCTCTAACTCCCATCACAGAAGGCTCTGTCCAGTTGGGGAAGGAGCTGCTCACCGCCCACCGACCAGCTGTTCCCAAACGCCGCTGTTTGAAGCCAGAAGCCGCCGCTTAGCACTAGGGAAGCGCTGCCCCTGTCACGCCCCCTCTACACCCTGGTGACATAGGCAGTCACCAGCGGGAGATGGGAGGAGAGGTGCTGACAAGCAAGGAGAGGAGCCACTCACCAGTTCACCAGCCGCAAGAGGGAAGCGCCGCCGTCCATCCGAAGACGCCGCCCACTGCCAGCAGCGCCGCACAAGTTAGGAGGAGAGGCGCCGACAAGAGGGGAAGGGAGCCGCCTCTTTGCAGCCGCCCACAAACCAGCTGAGACGCCAGGAGAGTGAGACGCCCCATCCACGCCCCTCTACACCCGGGCTCCGCCTGCCTCACTAGCAGCGCTGCCTGCGGGAGACGGGAGGAGGCGTGGGGAAGGTAACCTGCTGAGGGTGAAGCCGCAGCCCACCTGCCAGGGAGGCCCTGTTGCCCAGCAGGCACATACTGCTTCCCCACCTACCGCCCAGCATTAAAGCCTGTGCCCCTCTACACCCAGGTACTACCTGCGGGAGACGGGAGGAGGCACCTTCAGGCTTAAAGCCAAGCAAGAAAGAGACTTACGGGCATCATCCCTATAACAGCTGCCAGATCGGGTGAGCTAATGTTGCTTATGCACTCTAACACCATAGGATCCCCGGACACTTATATCGGCTCCACTTAAAGACAGCGAGCTGTAATAGAAATAGCCTAATAGCTTCCTACTGCACAGGACAGGAGACTATGTAGCAATTGCCCCCTGGGCTTACAGCCAAACGATTATAGGAAAGCACAGAACGTTTCAATCATCTAAGGGAAAGCTAGGCTATTGTAACTAAACTCATTGGTTTAAATACTTTGTGTGATTAATATCACACATCAAAGGGACAGAGACATAGACTTCTACAGTGCTAGGAACACCTAGGAACATCTGCTACCAATCAAAACAGCTGTTGCTGGGCAGGAAAGAAAGGGTGTCTCGAGCCAGTTGATTTTCCCGCTCAGCTGGCCTCAGAGACAGGTCAGCTGACCCTGCTGAAGGAGTATAAAAGGGCTGTCAATACAGCACGGAGGGAGATCTGGATACACCTCTCCCCAGTGCTCCCCCCTGTGCCTGGCCAGCCGGAGCTGTAAGCATCTGAGCTGTAGACAAGCGGCCAGGCACGGGGGGGGGGGGGGGGAAGGAGAAGAGAAGCCAGAAGGGGTGCCTTCAAGCTTCTCTGGAAGGAAAGCCGCTGAAGGAGCCGCTGACAGGGTGCTGCAGGACGCTGCCCCTCAGAGACGCTGCTGCCGGGGAGAAGCCGAAGGACGTCCCTCTAACGCCCATCACAGAAGGCTCTGTCCAGTTGGGGAAGGAGCTGCTCACTGCCCACCGACCAGCTGTTCCCAAACGCCGCTGTTTGAAGCCAGAAGCCGCCGCTTAGCACTAGGGAAGCGCTGCCCCTGTCACGCCCCCTCTACACCCTGGTGACATAGGCAGTCACCAGCGGGAGATGGGAGGAGAGGTGCTGACAAGCGAGGAGAGGAGCCGCTCACCAGTTCACCAGCCGCAAGAGGGAAGCGCCGCCGTCCATCCGAAGACGCCGCCCACTGCCATCAGCGCCGCACAAGTTAGGAGGAGAGGCGCCGACAAGAGGGGAAGGGAGCCGCCTCTTTGCAGCCGCCCACAAACCAGCTGAGACGCCAGGAGAGTGAGACGCCCCATCCACGCCCCTCTACACCCGGGCTCCGCCTGCCTCACTAGCAGCGCTGCCTGCGGGAGACGGGAGGAGGCGTGGGGAAGGTAACCTGCTGAGGGTGAAGCCGCAGCCCACCTGCCAGGGAGGCCCTGTTGCCCAGCAGGCACATACTGCTTCCCCACCTACCGCCCAGCATTAAAGCCTGTGCCCCTCTACACCCAGGTACTACCTGCGGGAGACGGGAGGAGGCACCTTCAGGCTTAAAGCCAAGCAAGAAAGAGACTTACGGGCATCATCCCTATAACAGCTGCCAGATCGGGTGAGCTAATGTTGCTTATGCACTCTAACACCATAGGATCCACGGACACTTATATCGGCTCCACTTAAAGACAGCGAGCTGTAATAGAAATAGCCTAATAGCTTCCTACTGCACAGGACAGGAGACTATGTAGCAATTGCCCCCTGGGCTTACAGCCAAACGATTATAGGAAAGCACAGAAAGTTTCAATCATCTAAGGGAAAGCTAGGCTATTGTAACTAAACTCAGTGGTTTAAATACTTTGTGTGATTAATATCACACATCAAAGGGACAGAGACATAGACTTCTACAGTGCTAGGAACACCTAGGAACATCTGCTACCAATCAAAACAGCTGTTGCTGGGCAGGAAAGAAAGGGTGTCTCGATCCAGTTGATTTTCCCGCTCAGCTGGCCTCAGGGACAGGTCAGCTGACCCTGCTGAAGGAGTATAAAAGGGCTGTCAATACAGCACGGAGGGAGATCTGGATACACCTCTCCCCAGTGCTCCCCCCTGTGCCTGGCCAGCCGGAGCTGTAAGCATCTGAGCTGTAGACAAGCGGCCAGGCACGGGGGGGGGGGGGGGAGGAGAAGAGAAGCCAGAAGGGGTGCCTTCAAGCTTCTCTGGAAGGAAAGCCGCTGAAGGAGCCGCTGACAGGGTGCTGCAGGACGCTGCCCCTCAGAGACGCTGCTGCCGGGGAGAAGCCGAAGGACGTCCCTCTAACTCCCATCACAGAAGGCTCTGTCCAGTTGGGGAAGGAGCTGCTCACCGCCCACCGACCAGCTGTTCCCAAACGCCGCTGTTTGAAGCCAGAAGCCGCCGCTTAGCACTAGGGAAGCGCTGCCCCTGTCACGCCCCCTCTACACCCTGGTGACATAGGCAGTCACCAGCGGGAGATGGGAGGAGAGGTGCTGACAAGCAAGGAGAGGAGCCACTCACCAGTTCACCAGCCGCAAGAGGGAAGCGCCGCCGTCCATCCGAAGACGCCGCCCACTGCCAGCAGCGCCGCACAAGTTAGGAGGAGAGGCGCCGACAAGAGGGGAAGGGAGCCGCCTCTTTGCAGCCGCCCACAAACCAGCTGAGACGCCAGGAGAGTGAGACGCCCCATCCACGCCCCTCTACACCCGGGCTCCGCCTGCCTCACTAGCAGCGCTGCCTGCGGGAGACGGGAGGAGGCGTGGGGAAGGTAACCTGCTGAGGGTGAAGCCGCAGCCCACCTGCCAGGGAGGCCCTGTTGCCCAGCAGGCACATACTGCTTCCCCACCTACCGCCCAGCATTAAAGCCTGTGCCCCTCTACACCCAGGTACTACCTGCGGGAGACGGGAGGAGGCACCTTCAGGCTTAAAGCCAAGCAAGAAAGAGACTTACGGGCATCATCCCTATAACAGCTGCCAGATCGGGTGAGCTAATGTTGCTTATGCACTCTAACACCATAGGATCCCCGGACACTTATATCGGCTCCACTTAAAGACAGCTAGCTGTAATAGAAATAGCCTAATAGCTTCCTACTGCACAGGACAGGAGACTATGTAGCAATTGCCCCCTGGGCTTACAGCCAAACGATTATAGGAAAGCACAGAAAGTTTCAATCATCTAAGGGAAAGCTAGGCTATTGTAACTAAACTCAGTGGTTTAAATACTTTGTGTGATTAATATCACACATCAAAGGGACAGAGACATAGACTTCTACAGTGCTAGGAACACCTAGGAACATCTGCTACCAATCAAAACAGCTGTTGCTGGGCAGGAAAGAAAGGGTGTCTCGATCCAGTTGATTTTCCCGCTCAGCTGGCCTCAGGGACAGGTCAGCTGACCCTGCTGAAGGAGTATAAAAGGGCTGTCAATACAGCACGGAGGGAGATCTGGATACACCTCTCCCCAGTGCTCCCCCCTGTGCCTGGCCAGCCGGAGCTGTAAGCATCTGAGCTGTAGACAAGCGGCCAGGCACGGGGGGGGGGGGGGGGGGAAGGAGAAGAGAAGCCAGAAGGGGTGCCTTCAAGCTTCTCTGGAAGGAAAGCCGCTGAAGGAGCCGCTGACAGGGTGCTGCAGGACGCTGCCCCTCAGAGACGCTGCTGCCGGGGAGAAGCCGAAGGACGTCCCTCTAACTCCCATCACAGAAGGCTCTGTCCAGTTGGGGAAGGAGCTGCTCACCGCCCACCGACCAGCTGTTCCCAAACGCCGCTGTTTGAAGCCAGAAGCCGCCGCTTAGCACTAGGGAAGCGCTGCCCCTGTCACGCCCCCTCTACACCCTGGTGACATAGGCAGTCACCAGCGGGAGATGGGAGGAGAGGTGCTGACAAGCGAGGAGAGGAGCCACTCACCAGTTCACCAGCCGCAAGAGGGAAGCGCCGCCGTCCATCCGAAGACGCCGCCCACTGCCAGCAGCGCCGCACAAGTTAGGAGGAGAGGCGCCGACAAGAGGGGAAGGGAGCCGCCTCTTTGCAGCCGCCCACAAACCAGCTGAGACGCCAGGAGAGTGAGACGCCCCATCCACGCCCCTCTACACCCGGGCTCCGCCTGCCTCACTAGCAGCGCTGCCTGCGGGAGACGGGAGGAGGCGTGGGGAAGGTAACCTGCTGAGGGTGAAGCCGCAGCCCACCTGCCAGGGAGGCCCTGTTGCCCAGCAGGCACATACTGCTTCCCCACCTACCGCCCAGCATTAAAGCCTGTGCCCCTCTACACCCAGGTACTACCTGCGGGAGACGGGAGGAGGCACCTTCAGGCTTAAAGCCAAGCAAGAAAGAGACTTACGGGCATCATCCCTATAACAGCTGCCAGATCGGGTGAGCTAATGTTGCTTATGCACTCTAACACCATAGGATCCCCGGACACTTATATCGGCTCCACTTAAAGACAGCGAGCTGTAATAGAAATAGCCTAATAGCTTCCTACTGCACAGGACAGGAGACTATGTAGCAATTGCCCCCTGGGCTTACAGCCAAACGATTATAGGAAAGCACAGAAAGTTTCAATCATCTAAGGGAAAGCTAGGCTATTGTAACTAAACTCAGTGGTTTAAATACTTTGTGTGATTAATATCACACATCAAAGGGACAGAGACATAGACTTCTACAGTGCTAGGAACACCTAGGAACATCTGCTACCAATCAAAACAGCTGTTGCTGGGCAGGAAAGAAAGGGTGTCTCGAGCCAGTTGATTTTCCCGCTCAGCTGGCCTCAGGGACAGGTCAGCTGACCCTGCTGAAGGAGTATAAAAGGGCTGTCAATACAGCACGGAGGGAGATCTGGATACACCTCTCCCCAGTGCTCCCCCCTGTGCCTGGCCAGCCGGAGCTGTAAGCATCTGAGCTGTAGACAAGCGGCCAGGCACGGGGGGGGGGGGGGGGAGGAGAAGAGAAGCCAGAAGGGGTGCCTTCAAGCTTCTCTGGAAGGAAAGCCGCTGAAGGAGCCGCTGACAGGGTGCTGCAGGACGCTGCCCCTCAGAGACGCTGCTGCCGGGGAGAAGCCGAAGGACGTCCCTCTAACGCCCATCACAGAAGGCTCTGTCCAGTTGGGGAAGGAGCTGCTCACCGCCCACCGACCAGCTGTTCCCAAACGCCGCTGTTTGAAGCCAGAAGCCGCCGCTTAGCACTAGGGAAGCGCTGCCCCTGTCACGCCCCCTCTACACCCTGGTGACATAGGCAGTCACCAGCGGGAGATGGGAGGAGAGGTGCTGACAAGCGAGGAGAGGAGCCGCTCACCAGTTCACCAGCCGCAAGAGGGAAGCGCCGCCGTCCATCCGAAGACGCCGCCCACTGCCAGCAGCGCCGCACAAGTTAGGAGGAGAGGCGCCGACAAGAGGGGAAGGGAGCCGCCTCTTTGCAGCCGCCCACAAACCAGCTGAGACGCCAGGAGAGTGAGACGCCCCATCCACGCCCCTCTACACCCGGGCTCCGCCTGCCTCACTAGCAGCGCTGCCTGCGGGAGACGGGAGGAGGCGTGGGGAAGGTAACCTGCTGAGGGTGAAGCCGCAGCCCACCTGCCAGGGAGGCCCTGTTGCCCAGCAGGCACATACTGCTTCCCCACCTACCGCCCAGCATTAAAGCCTGTGCCCCTCTACACCCAGGTACTACCTGCGGGAGACGGGAGGAGGCACCTTCAGGCTTAAAGCCAAGCAAGAAAGAGACTTACGGGCATCATCCCTATAACAGCTGCCAGATCGGGTGAGCTAATGTTGCTTATGCACTCTAACACCATAGAATCCCCGGACACTTATATTGGCTCCACTTAAAGACAGCGAGCTGTAATAGAAATAGCCTAATAGCTTCCTACTGCACAGGACAGGAGACTATGTAGCAATTGCCCCCTGGGCTTACAGCCAAACGATTATAGGAAAGCACAGAAAGTTTCAATCATCTAAGGGAAAGCTAGGCTATTGTAACTAAACTCAGTGGTTTAAATACTTTGTGTGATTAATATCACACATCAAAGGGACAGAGACATAGACTTCTACAGTGCTAGGAACACCTAGGAACATCTGCTACCAATCAAAACAGCTGTTGCTGGGCAGGAAAGAAAGGGTGTCTCGAGCCAGTTGATTTTCCCGCTCAGCTGGCCTCAGGGACAGGTCAGCTGACCCTGCTGAAGGAGTATAAAAGGGCTGTCAATACAGCACGGAGGGAGATCTGGATACACCTCTCCCCAGTGCTCCCCCCTGTGCCTGGCCAGCCGGAGCTGTAAGCATCTGAGCTGTAGACAAGCGGCCAGGCACGGGGGGGGGGGGGGGAAGGAGAAGAGAAGCCAGAAGGGGTGCCTTCAAGCTTCTCTGGAAGGAAAGCCGCTGAAGGAGCCGCTGACAGGGTGCTGCAGGACGCTGCCCCTCAGAGACGCTGCTGCCGGGGAGAAGCCGAAGGACGTCCCTCTAACGCCCATCACAGAAGGCTCTGTCCAGTTGGGGAAGGAGCTGCTCACCGCCCACCGACCAGCTGTTCCCAAACGCCGCTGTTTGAAGCCAGAAGCCGCCGCTTAGCACTAGGGAAGCGCTGCCCCTGTCACGCCCCCTCTACACCCTGGTGACATAGGCAGTCACCAGCGGGAGATGGGAGGAGAGGTGCTGACAAGCGAGGAGAGGAGCCGCTCACCAGTTCACCAGCCGCAAGAGGGAAGCGCCGCCGTCCATCCGAAGACGCCGCCCACTGCCAGCAGCGCCGCACAAGTTAGGAGGAGAGGCGCCGACAAGAGGGGAAGGGAGCCGCCTCTTTGCAGCCGCCCACAAACCAGCTGAGACGCCAGGAGAGTGAGACGCCCCATCCACGCCCCTCTACACCCGGGCTCCGCCTGCCTCACTAGCAGCGCTGCCTGCGGGAGACGGGAGGAGGCATGGGGAAGGTAACCTGCTGAGGGTGAAGCCGCAGCCCACCTGCCAGGGAGGCCCTGTTGCCCAGCAGGCACATACTGCTTCCCCACCTACCGCCCAGCATTAAAGCCTGTGCCCCTCTACACCCAGGTACTACCTGCGGGAGACGGGAGGAGGCACCTTCAGGCTTAAAGCCAAGCAAGAAAGAGACTTACGGGCATCATCCCTATAACAGCTGCCAGATCGGGTGAGCTAATGTTGCTTATGCACTCTAACACCATAGGATCCCCGGACACTTATATCGGCTCCACTTAAAGACAGCGAGCTGTAATAGAAATAGCCTAATAGCTTCCTACTGCACAGGACAGGAGACTATGTAGCAATTGCCCCCTGGGCTTACAGCCAAACGATTATAGGAAAGCACAGAAAGTTTCAATCATCTAAGGGAAAGCTAGGCTATTGTAACTAAACTCAGTGGTTTAAATACTTTGTGTGATTAATATCACACATCAAAGGGACAGAGACATAGACTTCTACAGTGCTAGGAACACCTAGGAACATCTGCTACCAATCAAAACAGCTGTTGCTGGGCAGGAAAGAAAGGGTGTCTCGAGCCAGTTGATTTTCCCGCTCAGCTGGCCTCAGGGACAGGTCAGCTGACCCTGCTGAAGGAGTATAAAAGGGCTGTCAATACAGCACGGAGGGAGATCTGGATACACCTCTCCCCAGTGCTCCCCCCTGTGCCTGGCCAGCCGGAGCTGTAAGCATCTGAGCTGTAGACAAGCGGCCAGGCACGGGGGGGGGGGGGGGAGGAGAAGAGAAGCCAGAATGGGTGCCTTCAAGCTTCTCTGGAAGGAAAGCCGCTGAAGGAGCCGCTGACAGGGTGCTGCAGGACGCTGCCCCTCAGAGACGCTGCTGCCGGGGAGAAGCCGAAGGACGTCCCTCTAACGCCCATCACAGAAGGCTCTGTCCAGTTGGGGAAGGAGCTGCTCACCGCCCACCGACCAGCTGTTCCCAAACGCCGCTGTTTGAAGCCAGAAGCCGCCGCTTAGCACTAGGGAAGCGCTGCCCCTGTCACGCCCCCTCTACACCCTGGTGACATAGGCAGTCACCAGCGGGAGATGGGAGGAGAGGTGCTGACAAGCGAGGAGAGGAGCCGCTCACCAGTTCACCAGCCACAAGAGGGAAGCGCCGCCGTCCATCCGAAGACGCCGCCCACTGCCAGCAGCGCCGCACAAGTTAGGAGGAGAGGCGCCGACAAGAGGGGAAGGGAGCCGCCTCTTTGCAGCCGCCCACAAACCAGCTGAGACGCCAGGAGAGTGAGACGCCCCATCCACGCCCCTCTACACCCGGGCTCCGCCTGCCTCACTAGCAGCGCTGCCTGCGGGAGACGGGAGGAGGCGTGGGGAAGGTAACCTGCTGAGGGTGAAGCCGCAGCCCACCTGCCAGGGAGGCCCTGTTGCCCAGCAGGCACATACTGCTTCCCCACCTACCGCCCAGCATTAAAGCCTGTGCCCCTCTACACCCAGGTACTACCTGCGGGAGACGGGAGGAGGCACCTTCAGGCTTAAAGCCAAGCAAGAAAGAGACTTACGGGCATCATCCCTATAACAGCTGCCAGATCGGGTGAGCTAATGTTGCTTATGCACTCTAACACCATAGGATCCCCGGACACTTATATCGGCTCCACATAAAGACAGCGAGCTGTAATAGAAATAGCCTAATAGCTTCCTACTGCACAGGACAGGAGACTATGTAGCAATTGCCCCCTGGGCTTACAGCCAAACGATTATAGGAAAGCACAGAAAGTTTCAATCATCTAAGGGAAAGCTAGGCTATTGTAACTAAACTCAGTGGTTTAAATACTTTGTGTGATTAATATCACACATCAAAGGGACAGAGACATAGACTTCTACAGTGCTAGGAACACCTAGGAACATCTGCTACCAATCAAAACAGCTGTTGCTGGGCAGGAAAGAAAGGGTGTCTCGAGCCAGTTGATTTTCCCGCTCAGCTGGCCTCAGGGACAGGTCAGCTGACCCTGCTGAAGGAGTATAAAAGGGCTGTCAATACAGCACGGAGGGAGATCTGGATACACCTCTCCCCAGTGCTCCCCCCTGTGCCTGGCCAGCCGGAGCTGTAAGCATCTGAGCTGTAGACAAGCAGCCAGGCACGGGGGGGGGGGGGGGGGAAGGAGAAGAGAAGCCAGAAGGGGTGCCTTCAAGCTTCTCTGGAAGGAAAGCCGCTGAAGGAGCCGCTGACAGGGTGCTGCAGGACGCTGCCCCTCAGAGACGCTGCTGCCGGGGAGAAGCCGAAGGACGTCCCTCTAACGCCCATCACAGAAGGCTCTGTCCAGTTGGGGAAGGAGCTGCTCACCGCCCACCGACCAGCTGTTCCCAAACGCCGCTGTTTGAAGCCAGAAGCCGCCGCTTAGCACTAGGGAAGCGCTGCCCCTGTCACGCCCCCTCTACACCCTGGTGACATAGGCAGTCACCAGCGGGAGATGGGAGGAGAGGTGCTGACAAGCGAGGAGAGGAGCCGCTCACCAGTTCACCAGCCGCAAGAGGGAAGCGCCGCCGTCCATCCGAAGACGCCGCCCACTGCCAGCAGCGCCGCACAAGTTAGGAGGAGAGGCGCCGACAAGAGGGGAAGGGAGCCGCCTCTTTGCAGCCGCCCACAAACCAGCTGAGACGCCAGGAGAGTGAGACGCCCCATCCACGCCCCTCTACACCCGGGCTCCGCCTGCCTCACTAGCAGCGCTGCCTGCGGGAGACGGGAGGAGGTGTGGGGAAGGTAACCTGCTGAGGGTGAAGCCGCAGCCCACCTGCCAGGGAGGCCCTGTTGCCCAGCAGGCACATACTGCTTCCCCACCTACCGCCCAGCATTAAAGCCTGTGCCCCTCTACACCCAGGTACTACCTGCGGGAGACGGGAGGAGGCACCTTCAGGCTTAAAGCCAAGCAAGAAAGAGACTTACGGGCATCATCCCTATAACAGCTGCCAGATCGGGTGAGCTAATGTTGCTTATGCACTCTAACACCATAGGATCCCCGGACACTTATATCGGCTCCACTTAAAGACAGCGAGCTGTAATAGAAATAGCCTAATAGCTTCCTACTGCACAGGACAGGAGACTATGTAGCAATTGCCCCCTGGGCTTACAGCCAAACGATTATAGGAAAGCACAGAAAGTTTCAATCATCTAAGGGAAAGCTAGGCTATTGTAACTAAACTCAGTGGTTTAAATACTTTGTGTGATTAATATCACACATCAAAGGGACAGAGACATAGACTTCTACAGTGCTAGGAACACCTAGGAACATCTGCTACCAATCAAAACAGCTGTTGCTGGGCAGGAAAGAAAGGGTGTCTCGAGCCAGTTGATTTTCCCGCTCAGCTGGCCTCAGGGACAGGTCAGCTGACCCTGCTGAAGGAGTATAAAAGGGCTGTCAATACAGCACGGAGGGAGATCTGGATACACCTCTCCCCAGTGCTCCCCCCTGTGCCTGGCCAGCCGGAGCTGTAAGCATCTGAGCTGTAGACAAGCGGCCAGGCACGGGGGGGGGAAGGAGAAGAGAAGCCAGAAGGGGTGCCTTCAAGCTTCTCTGGAAGGAAAGCCGCTGAAGGAGCCGCTGACAGGGTGCTGCAGGACGCTGCCCCTCAGAGACGCTGCTGCCGGGGAGAAGCCGAAGGACGTCCCTCTAACGCCCATCACAGAAGGCTCTGTCCAGTTGGGGAAGGAGCTGCTCACCGCCCACCGACCAGCTGTTCCCAAACGCCGCTGTTTGAAGCCAGAAGCCGCCGCTTAGCACTAGGGAAGCGCTGCCCCTGTCACGCCCCCTCTACACCCTGGTGACATAGGCAGTCACCAGCGGGAGATGGGAGGAGAGGTGCTGACAAGCGAGGAGAGGAGCCGCTCACCAGTTCACCAGCCGCAAGAGGGAAGCGCCGCCGTCCATCCGAAGACGCCGCCCACTGCCAGCAGCGCCGCACAAGTTAGGAGGAGAGGCGCCGACAAGAGGGGAAGGGAGCCGCCTCTTTGCAGCCGCCCACAAACCAGCTGAGACACCAGGAGAGTGAGACGCCCCATACACGCCCCTCTACACCCGGGCTCCGCCTGCCTCACTAGCAGCGCTGCCTGCGGGAGACGGGAGGAGGCGTGGGGAAGGTAACCTGCTGAGGGTGAAGCCGCAGCCCACCTGCCAGGGAGGCCCTGTTGCCCAGCAGGCACATACTGCTTCCCCACCTACCGCCCAGCATTAAAGCCTGTGCCCCTCTACACCCAGGTACTACCTGCGGGAGACGGGAGGAGGCACCTTCAGGCTTAAAGCCAAGCAAGAAAGAGACTTACGGGCATCATCCCTATAACAGCTGCCAGATCGGGTGAGCTAATGTTGCTTATGCACTCTAACACCATAGGATCCCCGGACACTTATATCGGCTCCACTTAAAGACAGCGAGCTGTAATAGAAATAGCCTAATAGCTTCCTACTGCACAGGACAGGAGACTATGTAGCAATTGCCCCCTGGGCTTACAGCCAAACGATTATAGGAAAGCACAGAAAGTTTCAATCATCTAAGGGAAAGCTAGGCTATTGTAACTAAACTCAGTGGTTTAAATACTTTGTGTGATTAATATCACACATCAAAGGGACAGAGACATAGACTTCTACAGTGCTAGGAACACCTAGGAACATCTGCTACCAATCAAAACAGCTGTTGCTGGGCAGGAAAGAAAGGGTGTCTCGAGCCAGTTGATTTTCCCGCTCAGCTGGCCTCAGGGACAGGTCAGCTGACCCTGCTGAAGGAGTATAAAAGGGCTGTCAATACAGCACGGAGGGAGATCTGGATACACCTCTCCCCAGTGCTCCCCCCTGTGCCTGGCCAGCCGGAGCTGTAAGCATCTGAGCTGTAGACAAGCGGCCAGGCACGGGGGGGGGGGGGGGAAGGAGAAGAGAAGCCAGAAGGGGTGCCTTCAAGCTTCTCTGGAAGGAAAGCCGCTGAAGGAGCCGCTGACAGGGTGCTGCAGGACGCTGCCCCTCAGAGACGCTGCTGCCGGGGAGAAGCCGAAGGACGTCCCTCTAACGCCCATCACAGAAGGCTCAGTCCAGTTGGCGAAGGAGCTGCTCACCGCCCACCGACCAGCTGTTCCCAAACGCCGCTGTTTGAAGCCAGAAGCCGCCGCTTAGCACTAGGGAAGCGCTGCCCCTGTCACGCCCCCTCTACACCCTGGTGACATAGGCAGTCACCAGCGGGAGATGGGAGGAGAGGTGCTGACAAGCGAGGAGAGGAGCCGCTCACCAGTTCACCAGCCGCAAGAGGGAAGCGCCGCCGTCCATCCGAAGACGCCGCCCACTGCCAGCAGCGCCGCACAAGTTAGGAGGAGAGGCGCCGACAAGAGGGGAAGGGAGCCGCCTCTTTGCAGCCGCCCACAAACCAGCTGAGACGCCAGGAGAGTGAGACACCCCATCCACGCCCTTCTACACCCGGGCTCCGCCTGCCTCACTAGCAGCGCTGCCTGTGGGAGACGGGAGGAGGCGTGGGGAAGGTAACCTGCTGAGGGTGAAGCCGCAGCCCACCTGCCAGGGAGGCCCTGTTGCCCAGCAGGCACATACTGCTTCCCCACCTACCGCCCAGCATTAAAGCCTGTGCCCCTCTACACCCAGGTACTACCTGCGGGAGATGGGAGGAGGCACCTTCAGGCTTAAAGCCAAGCAAGAAAGAGACTTACGGGCATCATCCCTATAACAGCTGCCAAATCGGGTGAGCTAATGTTGCTTATGCACTCTAACACCATAGGATCCCCGGACACTTATATCGGCTCCACTTAAAGACAGCGAGCTGTAATAGAAATAGCCTAATAGCTTCCTACTGCACAGGACAGGAGACTATGTAGCAATTGCCCCCTGGGCTTACAGCCAAACGATTATAGGAAAGCACAGAAAGTTTCAATCATCTAAGGGAAAGCTAGGCTATTGTAACTAAACTCAGTGGTTTAAATACTTTGTGTGATTAATATCACACATCAAAGGGACAGAGACATAGACTTCTACAGTGCTAGGAACACCTAGGAACATCTGCTACCAATCAAAACAGCTGTTGCTGGGCAGGAAAGAAAGGGTGTCTCGAGCCAGTTGATTTTCCCTCTCAGCTGGCTTCAGGGACAGGTCAGCTGACCCTGCTGAAGGAGTATAAAAGGGCTGTCAATACAGCACGGAGGGAGATCTGGATACACCTCTCCCCAGTGCTCCCCCCTGTGCCTGGCCAGCAGGAGCTGTAAGCATCTGAGCTGTAGACAAGCGGCCAGGCACGGGGGGGGAAGGGGGGGGGGGGAAGGAGAAGAGAAGCCAGAAGGGGTGCCTTCAAGCTTCTCTGGAAGGAAAGCCGCTGAAGGAGCCGCTGACAGGGTGCTGCAGGACGCTGCCCCTCAGAGACGCTGCTGCCGGGGAGAAGCCGAAGGACGTCCCTCTAACGCCCATCACAGAAGGCTCTGTCCAGTTGGGGAAGGAGCTGCTCACCGCCCACCGACCAGCTGTTCCCAAACGCCGCTGTTTGAAGCCAGAAGCCGCCGCTTAGCACTAGGGAAGCGCAGCCCCTGTCACGCCCCCTCTACACCCTGGTGACATAGGCAGTCACCAGCGGGAGATGGGAGGAGAGGTGCTGACAAGCGAGGAGAGGAGCCGCTCACCAGTTCACCAGCCGCAAGAGGGAAGCGCCGCCGTCCATCCGAAGACGCCGCCCACTGCCAGCAGCGCCGCACAAGTTAGGAGGAGAGGCGCCGACAAGAGGGGAAGGGAGCCGCCTCTTTGCAGCCGCCCACAAACCAGCTGAGACGCCAGGAGAGTGAGACGCCCCATCCACGCCCCTCTACACCCGGGCTCCGCCTGCCTCACTAGCAGCGCTGCCTGCGGGAGACGGGAGGAGGCGTGGGGAAGGTAACCTGCTGAGGGTGAAGCCGCAGCCCACCTGCCAGGGAGGCCCTGTTGCCCAGCAGGCACATACTGCTTCCCCACCTACCGCCCAGCATTAAAGCCTGTGCCCCTCTACACCCAGGTACTACCTGCGGGAGACGGGAGGAGGCACCTTCAGGCTTAAAGCCAAGCAAGAAAGAGACTTACGGGCATCATCCCTATAACAGCTGCCAGATCGGGTGAGCTAATGTTGCTTATGCACTCTAACACCATAGGATCCCCGGACACTTATATCGGCTCCACTTAAAGACAGCGAGCTGTAATAGAAATAGCCTAATAGCTTCCTACTGCACAGGACAGGAGACTATGTAGCAATTGCCCCCTGGGCTTACAGCCAAACGATTATAGGAAAGCACAGAAAGTTTCAATCATCTAAGGGAAAGCTAGGCTATTGTAACTAAACTCAGTGGTTTAAATACTTTGTGTGATTAATATCACACATCAAAGGGACAGAGACATAGACTTCTACAGTGCTAGGAACACCTAGGAACATCTGCTACCAATCAAAACAGCTGTTGCTGGGCAGGAAAGAAAGGGTGTCTCGAGCCAGTTGATTTTCCCGCTCAGCTGGCCTCAGGGACAGGTCAGCTGACCCTGCTGAAGGAGTATAAAAGGGCTGTCAATACAGCACGGAGGGAGATCTGGATACACCTCTCCCCAGTGCTCCCCCCTGTGCCTGGCCAGCCGGAGCTGTAAGCATCTGAGCTGTAGACAAGCGGCCAGGCACGGGGGGGGGGGAAGGAGAAGAGAAGCCAGAAGGGGTGCCTTCAAGCTTCTCTGGAAGGAAAGCCGCTGAAGGAGCCGCTGACAGGGTGCTGCAGGACGCTGCCCCTCAGAGACGCTGCTGCCGAGGAGAAGCCGAAGGACGTCCCTCTAACGCCCATCACAGAAGGCTCTGTCCAGTTGGGGAAGGAGCTGCTCACCGCCCACCGACCAGCTGTTCCCAAACGCCGCTGTTTGAAGCCAGAAGCCGCCGCTTAGCACTAGGGAAGCGCTGCCCCTGTCACGCCCCCTCTACACCCTGGTGACATAGGCAGTCACCAGCGGGAGATGGGAGGAGAGGTGCTGACAAGCGAGGAGAGGAGCCGCTCACCAGTTCACCAGCCGCAAGAGGGAAGCGCCGCCGTCCATCCGAAGACGCCGCCCACTGCCAGCAGCGCCGCACAAGTTAGGAGGAGAGGCACCGACAAGAGGGGAAGGGAGCCGCCTCTTTGCAGCCGCCCACAAACCAGCTGAGACGCCAGGAGAATGAGACGCCCCATCCACGCCCCTCTACACCCGGGCTCCGCCTGCCTCACTAGCAGCGCTGCCTGCGGGAGACGGGAGGAGGCGTGGGGAAGGTAACCTGCTGAGGGTGAAGCCGCAGCCCACCTGCCAGGGAGGCCCTGTTGCCCAGCAGGCACATACTGCTTCCCCACCTACCGCCCAGCATTAAAGCCTGTGCCCCTCTACACCCAGGTACTACCTGCGGGAGACGGGAGGAGGCACCTTCAGGCTTAAAGCCAAGCAAGAAAGAGACTTACGGGCATCATCCCTATAACAGCTGCCAGATCGGGTGAGCTAATGTTGCTTATGCACTCTAACACCATAGGATCCCCGGACACTTATATCGGCTCCACTTAAAGACAGCGAGCTGTAATAGAAATAGCCTAATAGCTTCCTACTGCACAGGACAGGAGACTATGTAGCAATTGCCCCCTGGGCTTACAGCCAAACGATTATAGGAAAGCACAGAAAGTTTCAATCATCTAAGGGAAAGCTAGGCTATTGTAACTAAACTCAGTGGTTTAAATACTTTGTGTGATTAATATCACACATCAAAGGGACAGAGACATAGACTTCTACAGTGCTAGGAACACCTAGGAACATCTGCTACCAATCAAAACAGCTGTTGCTGGGCAGGAAAGAAAGGGTGTCTCGAGCCAGTTGATTTTCCCGCTCAGCTGGCCTCAGGGACAGGTCAGCTGACCCTGCTGAAGGAGTATAAAAGGGCTGTCAATACAGCACGGAGGGAGATCTGGATACACCTCTCCCCAGTGCTCCCCCCTGTGCCTATATAATATGTATGTGTATATAATGGGCATAATAACTGTATATAATGGGCAAAACACTGTGTATAATCATGTATTGTATTATCATGACATTTTGGGGGATTGCTTGGTAAAAATGTTTCAGGATTTACTGTGAGGTCAAATCGTGACCTGGTCGAGTGCTGGAGGTGATAGAGTCGCGAGTCACTTGTATAGGTGTAAAAGAGATTTTGATTTGGGACTCCGCGGATCCAAGAAGAAGAAGGGGGATGAGCAAATCAGTACTGTGGGCGGAAGTGACTGCTTGATGACATCCAGGAGCAGCACTTTCCTGCCCGAAGAAGAATCATGCCGTGAGGTCTGCCAGCGTCGCTGGATCGTTGGATGCGTAATATGCACTGTTTCTCATTTTTTGAAAGCCTCAGGGGGAGATTGTCTAAGGTAAAAACCCCGTTATCAGGGTTTTTACCGCATTGCGGGATGCTCTAAGCATCCCCCGCTGGGTTCCCGCGGCGGGTGGCATCGCCTGAAAAATCTGGCTATGCCCCATAGAAGCCAATGGGCTTCTAACGCGAACCCAATGCCGCCCCGCACGGACCCCCACCGCCCAGCATGGACCCCCGCCGCCCCGCATTGCCCCCTCACCTGTGTCCGGGCAGCACAGAGCTGTGCTGCCTGGACTTGTGACCTCCTCCCTGCACTGATCCTCTTCCGGGTTCAGGGAGGAGGAGAGCCCGGCGCAGCAGCGCCGGGTGTGGGAGGGAGGGGAGAGCCGCCGGGACCTGCTGTGACCCGGCGACTCTCACCGCAAAGGACAGCTCTTAAAGCAAGAGCTGTCCTTTGCTATAATTATCGCATATATTTGTTTTGTCATAATATAACATGAATGTAATCGTTAAAAATATAACTATATATCGGGAATAATAACTGTATATAGCGGGCATAATACTATGTATAATCATGTACTATATAATAATGAATGTAATTGTTAAAAATATAACTGTATATAACGGGAATAATAACTGTATATAGCGGGCATAATACTATGTATAATCATGTACTGTATAATAATTAATGTAATTGTTAAAAATATAACTGTATATAACGGGAATAATAACTGTATATAGCGGGCATAATACTGTGTATACATGTAATCATGTACTGTATAATCATGACATTTTTGGGATTGCTTGATAAAAATCTTTCAGGATTTACCGTGAGGTCAAATCCTGACCTGGTCGAGTGCTGGAAGGGATAGAGTCGCGAGTCACTTGCAGAGGTGTAAAAGTGATTTTGATTTGGGACTCCGCGGATCCAAGGCCTGGTAGGATGAAGGGGGATGAGCAACTCAATAATCAGTACTGTGGCAGTAAGTTACTGCTTGATGACATCCAGGAGTAGCACTT
Organism: Crinia signifera; assembly: GCF_055691185.1. Lineage (NCBI taxonomy): Eukaryota > Metazoa > Chordata > Amphibia > Anura > Myobatrachidae > Crinia > Crinia signifera. The sequence continues at coordinate 109,136,633 of NC_139218.1, read as the reverse complement.
ATGTGCCCAAAGAAGGGTCACGCCGTAAGGTCTGCCAGCGTCGCTGGATCGTTGGATGGGCAATATGCACTGTTTCTCATTTTTTGAAAGCCTTAGTCTGTTTATATAGAGGCTCCTGTAGTCATTAACCAGATTTTTAAAGTGTGTCCATTTCTGGGTCTATCTTGTTTTAGGCACTTAGAAGTGGGGTTTGGCTGGAGGGATGTATATTATCTTAATTTTTTTTTTTTTGTCATAAAATAACATGAATGTAATCGTTAAAAATATAACTGTATATAATGGGCATAATAACTGTATATAATGGGCAAAACACTGTGTATAATCATGTATTGTATTATCATGACATTTTGGGGGATTGCTTGGTAAAAATGTTTCAGGATTTACTGTGAGGTCAAATCGTGACCTGGTCGAGTGCTGGAGGTGATAGAGTCGCGAGTCACTTGTATAGGTGTAAAAGAGATTTTGATTTGGGACTCCGCGGATCCAAGAAGAAGAAGGGGGATGAGCAAATCAGTACTGTGGCAGGAAGTGACTGCTTGATGACATCCAGGAGTAGCACTTACCTGCCCGAAGAAGAATCATGCCGTGAGGTCTGCCAGCGTCGCTGGATCGTTGGATGCGTAATATGCACTGTTTCTCATTTTTTGAAAGCCTCAGAGGGAGATTGTCTAAGGTAAAAACCCCGTTATCTGGGTTTTTACCGCATTTCGGGATGTTCTAAGCATCCCCCGCTGGGTTAATGCGGTGGGTGGCATCGCCTGAAAAATCTGGCGATGCCCCATAGAAGCCAATGGGCTTCTAACGCGAAACCACTACCGCCCCGCACGGACCCCCGCCGCCCAGCACAGACCCCCGCCGCCCCGCATTGCCCCCTCACCTGTGTCCGGGCAGCACAGAGCTGTGCTGCCTGGACCTGTGACCTCCTCCCTGCACTGATCCTCTTCCGGGTGCAGGGAGGAGGAGAGCCCGGCGCAGCAGCGCCGGGTGTGGGAGGGAGGGGAGAGCCGCCGGGACCTGCTGTGACCCGGCGACTCTCACCGCAAAGGACAGCTCTTAAAGCAAGAGCTGTACTTTGCTATAATTATCGCATATATTTGTTTTGTCATAAAATAACATGAATGTAATCGTTAAAAATATAACTATATATCGGGAATAATAACTGTATATAGCGGGCATAATACTATGTATAATCATGTACTATATAATAATGAATGTAATTGTTAAAAATATAACTGTATATAACGGGAATAATAACTGTATATAGCGGGCATAATACTATGTATAATCATGTACTGTATAATAATGAATGTAATTGTTAAAAATATAACTGTATATAACGGAAATAATAACTGTATATAGCGGGCATAATACTGTGTATACATGTAATCATGTACTGTATAATCATGACATTTTTGGGATTGCTTGATAAAAATCTTTCAGGATTTACTGTGAGGTCAAATCCTGACCTGGTCGAGTTCTGGAAGGGATAGAGTCGCGAGTCACTTGCAGAGGTGTAAAAGTGATTTTGATTTGGGACTCCGCGGATCCAAGGCCTGGTAGGATGAAGGGGGATGAGCAACTCAATAATCAGTACTGTGGCAGTAAGTTACTGCTTGATGACATCCAGGAGTAGCACTTATGTGCCCAAAGAAGGGTCACGCCGTAAGGTCTGCCAGGGTCGCTGGATCGTTGGATGGGCAATATGCACTGTTTCTCATTTTTTGAAAGCCTTAGTCTGTTTATATAGAGGCTCCTGTAGTCATTAACCAGATATTTAAAGTGTGTCCATTTCTGGGTCTATCTTGTTTTAGGCACTTAGAAGTGGGGTTTGGCTGGAGGGATGTATATTATCTTAATTTTTTTTGTTGTCATAAAATAACATGAATGTAATCGTTAAAAATATAACTGTATATAATGGGCATAATAACTGTATATAATGGGCAAAACACTGTGTATAATCATGTATTGTATTATCATGACATTTTGGGGGATTGCTTGGTAAAAATGTTTCAGGATTTACTGTGAGGTCAAATCGTGACCTGGTCGAGTGCTGGAGGTGATAGAGTCGCGAGTCACTTGTATAGGTGTAAAAGAGATTTTGATTTGGGACTCCGCGGATCCAAGAAGAAGAAGGGGGATGAGCAAATCAGTACTGTGGCAGGAAGTGACTGCTTGATGACATCCAGGAGTAGCACTTACCTGCCCGAAGAAGAATCATGCCGTGAGGTCTGCCAGCGTCGCTGGATCGTTGGATGCGTAATATGCATTGTTTCTCATTTTTTGAAAGCCTCAGGGGGAGATTGTCTAAGGTAAAAAACCCGTTATCTGAGTTTTTACCGCATTTCGGGATGCTCTAAGCATCCCCCGCTGGGTTACCGCGGCGGGTGGCATCGCCTGAAAAATCTGGCGATGCCCCATAGACGCCAATGGGCTTCTAACGCCAAACCACTGCCGCCCCGCACGGACCCCCGCCGCCCAGCACGGACCCCCGCCGCCCCGCATTGCCCCCTCACCTGTGTCCGGGCAGTACAGAGCTGTGCTGCCTGGACTTGTGACCTCCTCCCTGCACTGATCCTCTTCCGGGTGCAGGGAGGAGGAGAGCCCGGCGCAGCAGCGCCGGGTGTGGGAGGGAGGGGAGAGCCGCCGGGAACTGCTGTGACCCGGCGACTCTCACCGCAAAGGACAGCTCTTAAAGCAAGAGCTGTCCTTTGCTATAATTATCGCATATATTTGTTTTGTCATAAAATAACATGAATGTAATCGTTAAAAATATAACTATATATCGGGAATAATAACTGTATATAGCGGGCATAATACTATGTATTATATAATAATGAATGTAATTGTTAAAAATATAACTGTATATAACGGGAATAATAACTGTATATAGCGGGCATAATACTATGTATAATCATGTACTGTATAATAATGAATGTAATTGTTAAAAATATAACTGTATATAACGGGAATAATAACTGTATATAGCGGGCATAATACTGTGTATACATGTAATCATGTACTGTATAATCATGACATTTTTGTGATTGCTTGATAAAAATCTTTCAGGATTTACTGTGAGGTCAAATCCTGACCTGGTCGAGTGCTGGAAGTGATAGAGTCGCGAGTCACTTGCAGAGGTGTAAAAGTGATTTTGATTTGGGACTCCGCGGATCCAATGCCTTGTAGGATGAAGGGGGATGAGCAACTCAATAATCAGTACTGTGGCAGTAAGTTACTGCTTGATGACACCCAGGAGTAGCATTATGTGCCCAAAGAAGGGTCACGCCGTAAGGTCTGCCAGCGTCGCTGGATCGTTGGATGGGCAATATGCACTGTTTCTCATTTTTTGAAAGCCTTAGTCTGTTTATATAGAGGCTCCTGTAGTCATTAACCAGGTTTTTAAAGTGTGTCCATTTCTGGGTCTATCTTGTTTTAGGCACTTAGAAGTGGGGTTTGGCTGGAGGGATGTATATTATCTTAATATTTTTTTTTTGTCATAAAATAACATGAATGTAATCGTTAAAAATATAACTGTATATAATGGGCATAATAACTGTATATAATGGGCATAACACTGTGTATAATCATGTATTGTATTATCATGACATTTTGGGGGATTGCTTGGTAAAAATGTTTCAGGATTTACTGTGAGGTCAAATCGTGACCTGGTCGAGTGCTGGAGGTGATAGAGTCGCGAGTCACTTGTATAGGTGTAAAAGAGATTTTGATTTGGGACTCCGCGGATCCAAGAAGAAGAAGGGGGATGAGCAAATCAGTACTGTGGGCGGAAGTGACTGCTTGATGACATCCAGGAGCAGCACTTACCTGCCCGAAGAAGAATCATGCCGTGAGGTCTGCCAGCGTCGCTGGATCGTTGGATGCGTAATATGCACTGTTTCTCATTTTTTGAAAGCCTCAGGGGGAGATTGTCTAAGGTAAAAACCCCGTTATCGGGGTTTTTACCGCATTTTGGGATGCTCTAAGCATCCCCCGCTGGGTTACCGCGGCGGGTGGCATCGCCTGAAAAATCTGGCGATGCCCCATAGAAGCCAATGGGCTTCTAACGCGAACCCAATGCCGCCCCGCACGGACCCCCACCGCCCAGCATGGACCCCCGCCGCCCCGCATTGCCCCCTCACCTGTGTCCGGGCAGCACAGAGCTGTGCTGCCTGGACTTGTGACCTCCTCCCTGCACTGATCCTCTTCCGGGTTCAGGGAGGAGGAGAGCCCGGCGCAGCAGCGCCGGGTGTGGGAGGGAGGGGAGAGCCGCCGGGACCTGCTGTGACCCGGCGACTCTCACCGCAAAGGACAGCTCTTAAAGCAAGAGCTGTCCTTTGCTATAATTATCACATATATTTGTTTTGTCATAATATAACATGAATGTAATCGTTAAAAATATAACTATATATCGGGAATAATAACTGTATATAGCGGGCATAATACTATGTATAATCATGTACTATATAATAATGAATGTAATTGTTAAAAATATAACTGTATATAACGGGAATAATAACTGTATATAGCGGGCATAATACTATGTATAATCATGTACTGTATAATAATTAATGTAATTGTTAAAAATATAACTGTATATAACGGGAATAATAACTGTATATAGCGGGCATAATACTGTGTATACATGTAATCATGTACTGTATAATCATGACATTTTTGGGATTGCTTGATAAAAATCTTTCAGGATTTACCGTGAGGTCAAATCCTGACCTGGTCGAGTGCTGGAAGGGATAGAGTCGCGAGTCACTTGCAGAGGTGTAAAAGTGATTTTGATTTGGGACTCCGCGGATCCAAGGCCTGGTAGGATGAAGGGGGATGAGCAACTCAATAATCAGTACTGTGGCAGTTAGTTACTGCTTGATGACATCCAGGAGTAGCACTTATGTGCCCAAAGAAGGGTCACGCCGTAAGGTCTGCCAGCGTCGCTGGATCGTTGGATGGGCAATATGCACTGTTTCTCATTTTTTTGAAAGCCTTAGTCTGTTTATATAGAGGCTCCTGTAGTCATTAACCAGATTTTTAAAGTGTGTCCATTTCTGGGTCTATCTTGTTTTAGGCACTTAGAAGTGGGGTTTGGCTGGAGGGATGTATATTATCTTAATTTTTTTTTTTTGTCATAAAATAACATGAATGTAATTGTTAAAAATATAACTGTATATAATGGGCATAATAACTGTATATAATGGGCAAAACACTGTGTATAATCATGTATTGTATTATCATGACATTTTGGGGGATTGCTTGGTAAAAATGTTTCAGGATTTACTGTGAGGTCAAATCGTGACCTGGTCGAGTGCTGGAGGTGATAGAGTCGCGAGTCACTTGTATAGGTGTAAAAAAGATTTTGATTTGGGACTCCGGGGATCCAAGAAGAAGAAGGGGGATGAGCAAATCAGTACTGTGGCAGGAAGTGACTGCTTGATGACATCCAGGAGTAGCACTTACCTGCCCGAAGAAGAATCATGCCGTGAGGTCTGCCAGCGTCGCTGGATCGTTGGATGCGTAATATGCACTGTTTCTCATTTTTTGAAAGCCTCAGGGGGAGATTGTCTAAGGTAAAAACCCCGTTATCTGGGTTTTTACCGCATTTCGGGATGCTCTAAGCATCCCCCGCTGGGTTAATGCGGTGGGTGGCATCGCCTGAAAAATCTGGCGATGCCTTATAGAAGCCAATGGGCTTCTAACGCGAACCCACTGCCGCCCCGCACGGACCCCCGCCGCCCAGCACGGACCCCCGCCGCCCCGCATTGCCCCCTCACCTGTGTCCGGGCAGCACAGAGCTGTGCTGCCTGGACTTGTGACCTCCTCCCTGCACTGATCCTCTTCCGGGTGCAGGGAGGAGGAGAGCCCGGCGCAGCAGCGCCGGGTGTGGGAGGGAGGGGAGAGCCGCCGGGACCTGCTGTGACCCGGCGACTCTCACCGCAAAGGACAGCTCTTAAAGCAAGAGCTGTACTTTGCTATAATTATCGCATATATTTGTTTTGTCATAAAATAACATGAATGTAATCGTTAAAAATATAACTATACATCGGGAATAATAACTGTATATAGCGGGCATAATACTATGTATAATCATGTACTATATAATAATGAATGTAATTGTTAAAAATATAACTGTATATAACGGGAATAATAACTGTATATAGCGGGCATAATACTATGTATAATCATGTACTGTATAATAATTAATGTAATTGTTAAAAATATAACTGTATATAACGGAAATAATAACTGTATATAGCGGGCATAATACTGTGTATACATGTAATCATGTACTGTATAATCATGACATTTTTGGGATTGCTTGATAAAAATCTTTCAGGATTTACTGTGAGGTCAAATCCTGACCTGGTCGAGTTCTGGAAGGGATAGAGTCGCGAGTCACTTGCAGAGGTGTAAAAGTGATTTTGATTTGGGACTCCGCGGATCCAAGGCCTGGTAGGATGAAGGGGAATGAGCAACTCAATAATCAGTACTGTGGCAGTAAGTGACTGCTTGATTACATCCAGGAGTAGCACTTACCTGCCCGAAGAAGGATCATGCCGTGAGGTGTGCCAGCGTCGCTGGATCGTTGGATGGGCAATATGCACTGTTTCTCATTTTTTGAAAGCCTCAGTCTGTGGGTTGTAAGTTCGTGGGTGGGCGTCAAAGAAGAAGAGGGTGGGGTGTAAGTTCGTGGGTAGGCGTAGAAGAAGAAGAGGGTGTGGTGTAAGTTCGTGGGGGACCTGCCAAAGAAGAAGAGGGTGGGGTGTAAGTTCATTGGGGGGCCTGTCAAAGAAGAAGAGGGTTGGAGGTAAGTTTGTGGGTGGGCGTCGAAGAAGAAGAGGGTGGGGTGTAAATTCGTGGGGGGGCCTGTCAAAGAAGAAGAGGTTGGGGTGTAAGTTTGGGGGTGCGCATCGAAGAAGATGGTGGGGTGTAAATTCGTGGAGGGGGGCCTGACACAGAAGAAGAGGGTGTCTAGAGATACACCATTAGAATATGTATTGTGTACATAGAGTGGATTGAAAATGGCAGGCAGAAACAGATGCCACCAGAGCTGCACATAGCAACACATCCCATAGCAACATTTCTGGCCATGCCCCTATTGTGACATCACAATGAAATGGAATGTCTAGTACCTGAACATTCTAAACAGTCCCAGCAGTAGTGAGCAGAGGTAGTAGAGAAATGAGAGGCTGGAGGAGAAGAGAGATGGTGTAGCAAGAAGAAAGTAGAGGAGAGAGGTGGGAGTTGAGGGGGAATCAGAGACATTTTCAAAGGTAATGAGAGAATTGGGGGCCAAAAAACAGGAACACCAAGAAAAAAACTGTATGAGAAATTAGCTCAAACATAAATCAGGTAGGAAGAAGGAGGATGAGCAACTCAATAATCAGTACTGTGGCAGTAAGTTACTGCTTGATGACATCCAGGAGTAGCACTTACGTGCCCGAAGAACGATCACGCCCTAAGGTCTGCCAGCGTCGCTGGATCGTTTGATGGGCAATATGCACTGTTTCTCATTTTTTGAAAGCCTCAGTCTGTTTATATAGAGGCTCCTCTAGTCATTCACCACATTTTTCAATTGTGTTCATTTCTGGGTCTATCTTGTCTTAGGCACTTAGAAGTGGGGTGTGACTGAAGGAATGTATATTATCTTAATTTTTTTTGTCATAGAATAACATGAATGTAATCGTTAAAAATATAACTGTATATCGGGAATAATAACTGTATATAGCGGGCATAATACTGTTTATAATCATGTACTGTATAATCATGAATGTAATCATTAAAAATATAACTGTATATAACGGAAATAATAACTGTATATAGCGGGCATAATCGAAGAAGATGGTGGGGTGTAAATTCGTGGAGGGGGGGCCTGACACAGAAGAAGAGGGTGTCTAGAGATAAAACATTAGAATATGTATTGTGTACATAGAGTGGATTGAAAATGGCAGGCAGAAACAGATGCCACCAGAGCTGCACATAGCAACACCTCCCATAGCAACAATTCTGGCCATGCCCCTATTGTGACATCACAATGAAATGGAATGTCTAGTACCTGAACATTCTAAACAGTCCCAGCAGTAGTGAGCAGAGGTTGTAGAGAAGTGAGAAGTTGGAGGAGAAGAGAGATGGTGTAGCAAGAAGAAAGTAGAGGAGAGAGGTGGAAGTTGAGGGGGAATCAGAGACATTTTTAAAGGTAATGAGAGAAATGGGGGCCAAAAAACGGGAACTGGGTCTATCTTGTCTTAGGCACTTAGAAGTGGGGTTTGGCTGGAGGGATGTATATTATCTTAATTTTTTTTTTGTGATAAAATAACATGAATGTAATCGTTAAAAATATAACTGTATATAATGGGCATGATAACTGTATATAATGGGCATAACACTGTGTATAATCAGGTATTGTATTATCATGACATTTTGGGGGATTGCTTGGTAAAAATCTTTCAGGATTTACTGTGAGGTCAAATTGTGACCTGGTCGAGTGTTGGAAGTGATAGAGTCGCGAGTCACTTGCAGAGGTGTAAAAGTGATTTTGATTTGTGACTCCGCGCATCCAAGGCCTTGTAGGAAGAAGGGGGATGAGCAAATCAATAATCAGTACTGTGGCAGGAAGTGACTGCTTGATGACATCCAGGAGTAGCACTTACCTGCCCGAAGAAGGATCATGCCGTGAGGTGTGCCAGCGTCGCTGGATCGTTTGATGGGCAATATGCACTGTTTCTCATTTTTTGAAAGCCTCAGTCTGTGGGTTGTAAGTTCGTGGGTGGGCGTCAAAGAAGAAGAGGGTGGGGTGTAAGTTCGTGGGTAGGCGTAGAAGAAGAAGAGGGTGTGGTGTAAGTTCGTGGGGGACCTGCCAAAGAAGAAGAGGGTGGGGTGTAAGTTCATTGGGGGGCCTGTCAAAGAAGAAGAGGGTTGGAGGTAAGTTTGTGGGTGGGCGTCGAAGAAGAAGAGGGTGGGGTGTAAATTCGTGGGGGGGCCTGTCAAAGAAGAAGAGGTTGGGGTGTAAGTTCGGGGGTGCGCATCGAAGAAGATGGTGGGGTGTAAATTCGTGGAGGGGGGCCTGACACAGAAGAAGAGGGTGTCTAGAGATACACCATTAGAATATGTATTGTGTACATAGAGTGGATTGAAAATGGCAGGCAGAAACAGATGCCACCAGAGCTGCACATAGCAACACATCCCATAGCAACATTTCTGGCCATGCCCCTATTGTGACATCACAATGAAATGGAATGTCTAGTACCTGAACATTCTAAACAGTCCCAGCAGTAGTGAGCAGAGGTAGTAGAGAAATGAGAGGCTGGAGGAGAAGAGAGATGGTGTAGCAAGAAGAAAGTAGAGGAGAGAGGTGGGAGTTGAGGGGGAATCAGAGACATTTTCAAAGGTAATGAGAGAATTGGGGGCCAAAAAACAGGAACACCAAGAAAAAAACTGTATGAGAAATTAGCTCAAACATAAATCAGGTAGGAAGAAGGAGGATGAGCAACTCAATAATCAGTACTGTGGCAGTAAGTTACTGCTTGATGACATCCAGGAGTAGCACTTACGTGCCCGAAGAACGATCACGCCCTAAGGTCTGCCAGTGTCGCTGGATCGTTTGATGGGCAATATGCACTGTTTCTCATTTTTTGAAAGCCTCAGTCTGTTTATATAGAGGCTCCTCTAGTCATTCACCACATTTTTCAATTGTGTTCATTTCTGGGTCTATCTTGTCTTAGGCACTTAGAAGTGGGGTGTGACTGAAGGAATGTATATTATCTTAATTTTTTTTGTCATAGAATAACATAAATGTAATCGTTAAAAATATAACTGTATATCGGGAATAATAACTGTATATAGCGGGCATAATACTGTTTATAATCATGTACTGTATAATCATGAATGTAATCATTAAAAATATAACTGTATATAACGGAAATAATAACTGTATATAGCGGGCATAATCGAAGAAGATGGTGGGGTGTAAATTCGTGGAGGGGGGGCCTGACACAGAAGAAGAGGGTGTCTAGAGATACAACATTAGAATATGTATTGTGTACATAGAGTGGATTGAAAATGGCAGGCAGAAACAGATGCCACCAGAGCTGCACATAGCAACACCTCCCATAGCAACAATTCTGGCCATGCCCCTATTGTGACATCACAATGAAATGGAATGTCTAGTACCTGAACATTCTAAACAGTCCCAGCAGTAGTGAGCAGAGGTTGTAGAGAAGTGAGAGGCTGGAGGAGAAGAGAGATGGTGTAGCAAGAAGAAAGTAGAGGAGAGAGGTGGAAGTTGAGGGGGAATCAGAGACATTTTTAAAGGTAATGAGAGAAATGGGGGCCAAAAAACGGGAACTGGGTCTATCTTGTCTTAGGCACTTAGAAGTGGGGTTTGGCTGGAGGGATGTATATTATCTTAATTTTTTTTTTGTGATAAAATAACATGAATGTAATCGTTAAAAATATAACTGTATATAATGGGCATGATAACTGTATATAATGGGCATAACACTGTGTATAATCATGTATTGTATTATCATGACATTTTGGGGGATTGCTTGGTAAAAATCTTTCAGGATTTACTGTGAGGTCAAATTGTGACCTGGTCGAGTGTTGGAAGTGATAGAGTCGCGAGTCACTTGCAGAGGTGTAAAAGTGATTTTGATTTGTGACTCCGCGCATCCAAGGCCTTGTAGGAAGAAGGGGGATGAGCAAATCAATAATCAGTACTGTGGCAGGAAGTGACTGCTTGATGACATCCAGGAGTAGCACTTACCTGCCCGAAGAAGAATCATGCCGTGAGGTCTGCCAACGTCGCTGGATCGTTGGATGCGTAATATGCCCTTTTTCTCATTTTTTGAAAGCCTCAGTGGGAGATTGTCTAAGGTGAAAATGCGCTAAAAACCCCGTTATCAGGGTTTTTACCGCATTTCGGGATGCTCTAAGCATCCCCCGCTGGGTTACCACCAGATTTTTCCATAGAAGCCAATGGGCTTCTAACGCGAACCCACTGCCGCCCCGCACGGACCCCCGCCGCCCAGCACGGACCCCCGCCGCCCAGCACGGACCCCCGCCGCCCCGCATTGCCCCCTCACCTGTGTCCGGGAAGCACAGAGCTGTGCTGCCTGGACTTGTGACCTCCTCCATGCACTGATCCTCTTCCAGGTGCAGGGAGGAGGAGAGCCCGGCGCAGCAGCGCCGGGTGTGGGAGGGAGGGGAGAGCCGCCAGGACCTGCTGTGACCCGGCGACTCTCACCGCAAAGGACAGCTCTTAAAGCAAGAGCTGTCCTTTGCTATAATTATCGCATATATTTGTTTTGTCATAAAATAACATGAATGTAATCGTTAAAAATATAACTGTATATCGGGAATAATAACTGTATATAGCGGGCATAATACTTTGTATAATCATGTACTCTATAATAATGAATGTAATTGTTAAAAATATAACTGTATATATTGGGAATAATAACTGTATATAGCAGGCATAATACTATGTATAATCATGTACTGTATAATAATGAATGTAATAGTTAAAAATATAACTGTATAAAACGGGAATAATAACTGTATATAGCGGGAATAATACTATGTATAATCATGTACTGTATAATAATGAATGTAATTGTTAAAAATATAACTGTATATAACGGGAATAATAACTGTATATAGCGGGCATAATACTGTGTATACATGTAATCATGTACTGTATAATCATGACATTTTTGGGATTGCTTGATAAAAATCTTTCAGGATTTACTGTGAAGTCAAATCCTGACCTGGTCGAGTGCTGGAAGTGATAGAGTCGCGAGTCACTTGCAGAGGTGTAAAAGTGATTTTGATTTGGGACTCAGCGGATCCAAGGCCTAGTAGGATGAAGGGGGATGAGCAACTCAATAATCAGTACTGTGGCAGTAAGTTACTGCTTGAGGACATCCAGGAGTAGCACTTATGTACCCGAAGAAGGGTCACGCCGTAAGGTCTGCCAATGTCGCTGGATCGTTGGATGGGCAATATGCACTGTTTCTCATTTTTTGAAAGCCTCAGTATGTTTATATAGAGGCTCCTGTAGTCATTAACCAGATTTTTAAAGTGTGTCCATTTCTGGGTCTATCTTGTTTTAGGCACTTAGAAGTGGGGTTTGGCTGGAGGGATGTATATTATCTTAATTTTTTTTTTTTTGTCATAAAATAACATGAATGTAATCGTTAAAAATATAACTGTATATAATGGGCATAATAACTGTATATAATGGGCATAAAACTGTGTATAATCATGTAATGTATTATCATGACATTTTGGGGGATTGCTTGGTAAAAATGTTTCAGGATTTACTGTGAGGTCAAATCGTGACCTGGTCGAGTGCTGGAGGTGATAGAGTCGCGAGTCACTTGCATAGGTGTAAAAGAGATTTTGATTTGGGACTCCGCGGATCCAAGAAGAAGAAGGGGGATGAGCAAATCAATAAGCAGTACTGTGGCAGGAAGTGACTGCTTGATGACATCCAGGAGTAGCACTTACCTGCCCGAAGAAGAATCACGCCGTGAGGTCTGCCAGCGTCGCTGGATCGTTGGATGCGTAATATGCACTGTTTCTCATTTTTTGAAAGCCTCAGGGGGAGATTGTCTAAAGTGAAAATGCGGTAAAAACCCCGTTATCGGGGTTTTTACTGCATTTCGGGATGCTCTAAGCATCCCCCGCTGGGTTACCGCGGCGGGTGGCATCGCCAGAAAAATCTGGCGATGCCCCATAGAAGCCAATGGGCTTCTAACGCGAACCCACTGCCGCCCCGCACGGACCCCCGCCGCCCAGCACAGACCCCCGCCGCCCCGCACGGACCCCCGCCACCCAGCACGGACCCCCGCCGCCCCGCATTGCCCCCTCACCTGTGTCCGGGCAGCACAGAGCTGTGCTGCCTGGACTTGTGACCTCCTCCCTGCACTGATCCTCTTCCGGGTGCAGGGAGGAGGAGAGCCCGGCGTAGCAGCGCCGGGTGTGGGAGGGAGGCGAGAGCCGCCGGGACCTGCTGTGACCCGGCGACTCTCACCGCAAAGGACAGCTCTTAAAGCAAGAGCTGTCCTTTGCTATAATTATCGCCTATATTTGTTTTGTCATAAAATAACATGAATGTAATCGTTAAAAATATAACTATATATCGGGAATAATAACTGTATATAGCGGGCATAATACTACGTATAATCATGTACTATATAATAATGAATGTAATTGTTAAAAATATAACTGTATATAACGGGAATAATAACTGTATATAGCCGGCATAATACTATGTATAATCATGTACTGTATAATAATGAATGTAGTTGTTAAAAATATAACTGTATATAACGGAAATAATAATTGTATATAGCGGGCATAATACTGTGTATACATGTAATCATGTACTGTATAATCATGACATTTTTGGAATTGCTTGATAAAAATCTTTCAGGATTTACTGTGAGGTCAAATCCTGACCTGGTCGAGTGCTGGAAGTGATAGAGTCACAAGTCACTTGCAGAGGTGTAAAAGTGATTTTGATTTGGGACTCCGCGGATCCAAGGCCTGGTAGGATGAAGGGGGATGAGCAACTCAATAATCAGTACTGTGGCAGTAAGTTACTGCTTGATGACATCCAGGAGTAGCACTTATGTGCCCAAAGAAGGGTCACGCCGTAAGGTCTGCCAGCGTCGCTGGATCGTTGGATAGGCAATATGCACTGTTTCTCATTTTTTGAAAGCCTCAGTCTGTTTATATAGAGGCTCCTGTAGTCATTAACCAGATTTTTAACCCCTTCCCGACGAGGCCTTTTTTGTTAATTTTTTTTTTTCTCCTCGCGTTCAAATAAGCGTAACTTTTTTAATTTTTCGGCTATATAGACACATGAGGGCTTTTTTTTTGCGGGACAAGTTGTACTTTTTAATGGTACCATTTACTATACCGTATAATATTCTGGGGAATCAGGAAATAATTCAATGTGGGGTAAAAAAGAAAAAAAACGCAATTCCACAATTTTGCGCTGGTTACGGTTTTTTTGGAGTTCATAGTTCGTTTAAAATGATGGGTTATCTTTATTCTATGGGTCGTTACGATTCCGGTGATACCAAACTTATATAGTTTTCGTTATGTTTTACCACTAAAAAAAAAAATAGAAACTTTTACGGTTTTTCTAATTTGCGTCGCGTCGCCATGTTCTGCGGCTTATAAATTTTTTATTTTTCCACCTACGGACCTGGCTGAGGGCTCATTTTTTGCGGGCTGAAGTGTACTTTTTAATTCATACCATTATGGGATATGGGCGACTTTCTGATCTCTTTTAGTTATTTTTTTTTGGGTAGGCGATGCGACCAAAAAACGTAGTTTTGGCGTTGGGAATTATTTTCCGTTTACGCCTTTAACCGTGCGGGATAACTAATGTTATATTTTAATAGATCGGACTTTTAGGAACGCGGCGATACCAAATATGTTTATTTTTTTATTTTTTATTTATTTTTATTTGTGAAATGGGGAAAGGGGGGTGATTTGAACTTTTAATATTTTTTTATTTTTTTTTTATTTTTAAAAAGGGTTGCCCCCCCTCCGATCAGCTATTTAAGCACTGCGGGCGCTTTGCCCGCGGTGCTTAAAGGGTTAAACGGCCACGATCGGCGAACTCGCCGCTCGTGGCCGTGAGAGCAGGTACCTGGCTGTAATATATAGCCATTACCTGCTCTCTTTCAAGCCAGCTCACTCCGTGAGCTGGCTTGATTCCCCCGCAACCGACACATGACGTATATATACGTCATGTGTCGGGAAGGGGTTAAAGTGTGTCCATTTCTGGGTCTATCTTGTTTTAGGCACTTAGAAGTGGGGTTTGGCTGGAGGGATGTATATTATCTTAATTTTTTTTTTTTTTCATAAAATAACATGAATGTAATCGTTGAAAATATAACTGTATATAATGGGCATAATAACTGTATATAATGGGCATAACACTGTGTATAATCATGTATTGTATTATCATGACATTTTGGGGGATTGCTTGGTAAAAATGTTTCAGGATTTACTGTGAGGTCAAATCGTGACCTGGTCGAGTGCTGGAGGTGATAGAGTCGCGAGTCACTTGTATAGGTGTAAAAGAGAATTTGATTTGGGACTCCGCGGATCCAAGAAGAAGAAGGGGGATGAGCAAATCAGTACTGTGGCAGGAAGTGACTGCTTGATGACATCCAGGAGTAGCACTTACCTGCCCGAAGAAGAATCATGCCGTGAGGTCTGCCAGCGTCGCTGGATCGTTGGATGCGTAATATGCACTGTTTCTCATTTTTTTAAAGCCACAGGGGGAGATTGTCTAAGGTGGAAATGCGGTAAAAACCCCGTTATCGGGGTTTTTACCGCATTTCGGGATGCTCTAAGCATCCCCCGCTGGGTTACCGCGGCGGGTGGCATCGCCAGAAAAATCTGGTGATGCCCCATAGAAGCCAATGGGCTTCTAACGCGAACCCACTGCCGCCCCGCACGGACCCCTGCCGCCCAGCACGGACCCCCGCCGCCCCGCATTGCCCCCTCACCTGTGTCCGGGCAGCACAGAGCTGTGCTGCCTGGACTTGTGACCTCCTCCATGCACTGATCCTCTTCCGGGTGCAGGGAGGAGGAGAGCCCGGCGCAACAGCGCCGGATGTGGGAGGGAGGGGAGAGCTGCCGGGACCTGCTGTGACCCTGCGACTCTCACCGCAAAGGACAGCTCTTAAAGCAAGAGCTGTCCTTTGCTATAATTATCGCATATATTTTTTTGTCATAAAATAACATGAATGTAATCGTTAAAAATATAACTGTATATAACGGGAATAATAACTGTATATAGCAGGCATAATACTATGTATAATCATGTACTATATAATAATGAATGTAATTGTTAAAAATATAACTGTATAAAACGGGAATAATAACTGTATATAGCGGGCATAATACTATGTATAATCATGTACTGTATAATAATGAATGTAATTGTTAAAAATATAACTGTATATAACGGGAATAATAACTGTATATAGCGGGCATAATACTGTGTATACATGTAATCATGTACTGTATAATCATGACATTTTTGGGATTGCTTGATAAAAATCTTTCAGGATTTACTGTGAGGTCAAATCCTGACCTGGTCGAGTGCTGGAAGTGATAGAGTCGCGAGTCACTTGCAGAGGTGTAAACGTGATTTTGATTTGGGACTCCGCGGATCCAAGGCCTGGTAGGATGAAGGGGGATGAGCAACTCAATAATCAGTACTGTGGCAGTAAGTTACTGCTTGATGACATCCAGGAGTAGCACTTATGTGCCCAAAGAAGGGTCACGCCTTAAGGTCTGCCAGCGTCGCTGGATCGTTGGATGGGCAATATGCACTGTTTCTCATTTTTTGAAAGCCTCAGTCTGTTTATATAGAGGCTCCTGTAGTCATTAACCAGATTTTTAAAGTGTGTCCATTTCTGGGTCTATCTTGTTTTAGGCACTTAGAAGTGGGGTTTGGCTGGAGGGATGTATATTATCTTAATTTTTTTTTTTTTGGTCATAAAATAACATGAATGTAATCGTTAAAAATATAACTGTATATAATGGGCATAATAACTGTATATAATGGGCATAACACTGTGTATAATCATGTATTGTATTATCATGACATTTTGGGGGATTGCTTGGTAAAAATGTTTCAGGATTTACTGTGAGGTCAAATCGTGACCTGTTCGACTGCTGGAGGTGATAGAGTCGCGAGTCACTTGTATAGGTGTAAAAGAGATTTTGATTTGGGACTCCGCGGATCCAAGAAGAAGAAGGGGGATGAGCAAATCAGTACTGTGGCAGGAAGTGACTGCTTGATGACATCCAGGAGTAGCACTTACCTGCCCGAAGAAGAATCATGCCGTGAGGTCTGCCAGCATCGCTGGATCGTTGGATGCGTAATATGCACTGTTTCTCATTTTTTGAAAGCCTCAGGGGGAGATTGTATAAGGTAAAAATCCCGTTATCTGGGTTTTTACCGCATATTGGGATGCTCTAAGCATCCCCCGCTGGGTTACCGCGGTGGGTGGCATCGCCAGAAAAATCTGGCGATGCCCCATAGAAGCCAATGGGCTTCTAACGCAAACCCTCTGCCGCCCCGCACGGACCCCCGCCGCCCCGCATTGCCCCCTCACCTGTGTCCGGGCAGCACAGAGCTGTGCTGCCTGGACTTGTGACCTCCTCCCGGCACTGATCCTCTTCCGGGTGCAGGGAGGAGGAGAGCCGGGCGCAGCAGCGCCAGGTGTGGGAGGGAGGGGAGAGCCGCCGGGAACTGCAGTGACCCGGCGACTCTCACCGCAAAGGACAGCTCTTAAAGCAAGAGCTGTCCTTTGCTATAATTATCGCATATATTTGTTTTGTCATAAAATAACATGAATGTAATCGTTAAAAATATAACTATATATCGGGAATAATAACTGTATATAGCGGGCATAATACTATGTATAATCATGTACTATATAATAATGAATGTAATTGTTAAAAATATAACTGTATATAACGGGAATAATAACTGTATATAGCGGGCATAATACTATGTATAATCATGTACTGTATAATAATGAATGTAATTGTTAAAAATATAACTGTATATAACGGGAATAATAACTGTATATAGCGGGCATAATACTATGTATAATCATGTATTGTATAATAATGAATGTAATTTTTAAAAATATAACTGTATATATATAACGGAAATAATAACTGTATATAGCGGGCATAATACTGTGTATACATGTAATCATGTACTGTATAATCATGTCATTTTTGGGATTGCTTGATAAAATTCTTTCAGGATTTACTGTGAGGTCAAATCCTGACCTGGTCGAGTTCTGGAAGGGATAGAGTCGCGAGTCACTTGCAGAGGTGTAAAAGTGATTTTGATTTGGGACTCCGCGGATCCAAGGCCTGGTAGGATGAAGGGGGATGAGCAACTCAATAATCAGTACTGTGGTTACTGCTTGATGACATCCAGGAGTAGCACTTATGTGCCCAAAGAAGGGTCACGCTGTAAGGTCTGCCAGCGTCGCTGGATCGTTGGATGGGCAATATGCACTGTTTCTCATTTTTTGAAAGCCTCAGTCTGTTTATATAGAGGCTCCTGTAGTCATTAACCAGATTTTTAAAGTGTGTCCATTTCTGAGTCTATCTTGTTTTAGGTACTTAGAAGTGGGGTTTGGCTGGAGGGATGTATATTATCTTAATTTTTTTTTTTTGTCATAAAATAACATGAATGTAATCGTTAAAAATATAACTGTATATAATGGGCATAATAACTGTATATAATGGGCAAAACACTGTGTATAATCATGTATTGTATTATCATGACATTTTGGGGGATTGCTTGGTAAAAATGTTTCAGGATTTACTGTGAGGTCAAATCGTGACCTGGTCGAGTGCTGGAGGTGATAGAGTCGCGAGTCACTTGTATAGGTGTAAAAGAGATTTTGATTTGGGACTCCGCGGATCCAAGAAGAAGAAGGGGGATGAGCAAATCAGTACTGTGGCAGGAAGTGACTGCTTGATGACATCCAGGAGTAGCACTTACCTGCCCGAAGAAGAATCATGCCGTGAGGTCTGCCAGCGTCGCTGGATCGTTGGATGCATAATATGCACTGTTTCTCATTTTTTGAAAGCCTCAGGGGGAGATTGTCTAAGGTGGAAATGCGGTAAAACCACCATTATCGGGGGTTTTACTGCATTGCGGGATGCTCTAAGCATCCTCCGCTGGGTTACCGCGGCGGGTGGCATCGCCAGAAATATCTGGCGATGCCCCATCGAAGCCAATGGGCTTCTAACGCGAACCCACTGCCGCCCCGCACGGACCCCCGCCGCCCAGCACGGACCCCCGCCGCCCCGCACGGACCCCCGCCGCCCATCACGGACCCCCGCCGCCCCGCATTGCCCCCTCACCTGTGTCCGGGCAGCACAGAGCTGTGCTGCCTGGACTTGTGACCTCCTCCCGGCAATGATCCTCTTCCGGGTGCAGGGAAGAGGAGAGCCCGGCGCAACAGCGCTGGGTGTGTGAGGGAGGGGAGAGCTGCCGGGACCTGCTGTGACCCTGCGACTCTCACCGCAAAGGAAAGCTATTAAAGCAAGAGCTGTCCTTTGCTATAATTATCGCATATATTTGTTTTGTCATAAAATAACATGAATGTAATCGTTAAAAATATAACTATATATCGGGAATAATAACTGTATATAGCGGGCATAATACTATGTATAATCATGTACTATATAATAATGAATGTAATTGTTAAAAATATAACTGTATATAACGGGAATAATAACTGTATATAGCGGGCATAATACGATGTATAATCATGTACTGTATAATAATGAATGTAATTGTTAAAAATATAACTGTATATAACGGGAATAATAACTGTATATAGCGGGCATAATACTGTGTATACATGTAATCATGTACTGTATAATCATGTCATTTTTGGGATTGCTTGATAAAATTCTTTCAGGATTTACTGTGAGGTCAAATCCTGACCTGGTCGAGTTCTGGAAGGGATAGAGTCGCGAGTCACTTGCAGAGGTGTAAAAGTGATTTTGATTTGGGACTCCGCGGATCCAAGGCCTGGTAGGATGAAGGGGGATGAGCAACTCAATAATCAGTACTGTGGCAGTAAGTTACTGCTTGATGACATCAAGGAGTAGCACTTATGTGCCCAAAGAAGGGTCACGCTGTAAGGTCTGCCAGCGTCGCTGGATCGTTGGATGGGCAATATGCACTGTTTCTCATTTTTTGAAAGCCTTAGTCTGTTTATATAGAGGCTCCTGTAGTCATTAACCAGATTTTTAAAGTGTGTCCATTTCTGAGTCTATCTTGTTTTAGGTACTTAGAAGTGGGGTTTGGCTGGAGGGATGTATATTATCTTAATTTTTTTTTTTTGTCATAAAATAACATGAATGTAATCGTTAAAAATATAACTGTATATAATGGGCATAATAACTGTATATAATGGGCAAAACACTGTGTATAATCATGTATTGTATTATCATGACATTTTGGGGGATTGCTTGGTAAAAATGTTTCAGGATTTACTGTGAGGTCAAATCGTGACCTGGTCGAGTGCTGGAGGTGATAGAGTCGCGAGTCACTTGTATAGGTGTAAAAGAGATTTTGATTTGGGACTCCGCGGATCCAAGAAGAAGAAGGGGGATGAGCAAATCAGTACTGTGGCAGGAAGTGACTGCTTGATGACATCCAGGAGTAGCACTTACCTGCCCGAAGAAGAATCATGCCGTGAGGTCTGCCAGCGTCGCTGGATCGTTGGATGCATAATATGCACTGTTTCTCATTTTTTGAAAGCCTCAGGGGGAGATTGTCTAAGGTGGAAATGCGGTAAAACCACCATTATCGGGGGTTTTACTGCATTCCGGGATGCTCTAAGCATCCTCCGCTGGGTTACCGCGGCGGGTGGCATCGCCAGAAAAATCTGGCGATGCCCCATAGAAGCCAATGGGCTTCTAACGCGAACCCACTGCCGCCCCGCACGGACCCCCGCCGCCCAGCACGGACCCCCGCCGCCCCGCACGGACCCCCGCCGCCCATCACGGACCCCCGCCGCCCCGCATTGCCCCCTCACCTGTGTCCGGGCAGCACAGAGCTGTGCTGCCTGGACTTGTGACCTCCTCCCGGCAATGATCCTCTTCCGGGTGCAGGGAAGAGGAGAGCCCGGCGCAACAGCGCTGGGTGTGTGAGGGAGGGGAGAGCTGCCGGGACCTGCTGTGACCCTGCGACTCTCACCGCAAAGGAAAGCTCTTAAAGCAAGAGCTGTCCTTTGCTATAATTATCGCATATATTTGTTTTGTCATAAAATAACATGAATGTAATCGTTAAAAATATAACTATATATCGGGAATAATAACTGTATATAGCGGGCATAATACTATGTATAATCATGTACTATATAATAATGAATGTAATTGTTAAAAATATAACTGTATATAACGGGAATAATAACTGTATATAGCGGGCATAATACGATGTATAATCATGTACTGTATAATAATGAATGTAATTGTTAAAAATATAACTGTATATAACGGGAATAATAACTGTATATAGCGGGCATAATACTGTGTATACATGTAATCATGTACTGTATAACCATGACATTTTTGGGATTGCTTGATAAAAATCTTTCAGGATTTACTGTGAGGTCAAATCCTGACCTGGTCGAGTGCAGGAAGTGATAGAGTCGCGAGTCACTTGCAGAGGTGTAAAAGTGATTTTGATTTGGGACTCCGCGGATCCAAGGCCTGGTAGGATGAAGGGGGATGAGCAACTCAATAATCAGTACTGTGGCAGTAAGTTACTGCTTGATGACATCCAGGAGTAGCACTTATGTGCCCAAAGAAGGGTCACGCCGTAAGGTCTGCTAGCGTCGCTGGATCGTTGGATGGGCAATATGCACTGTTTCTCATTTTTTGAAAGCCTCAGTCTGTTTATATAGAGGCTCCTGTAGTCATTAACCAGATTTTTAAAGTGTGTCCATTTCTGGGTCTATCTTGTTTTAGGCACTTAGAAGTGGGGTTTGGCTGGAGGGATGTATATTATCTTAATATTTTTTTTTTGTCATAAAATAACATGAATGTAATCGTTAAAAATATAACTGTATATAATGGGCATAATAACTGTATATAATGGGCAAAACACTGTGTATAATCATGTATTGTATTATCATGACATTTTGGGGGATTGCTTGGTAAAAATGTTTCAGGATTTACTGTGAGGTCAAATCGTGACCTGGTCGAGTGCTGGAGGTGATAGAGTCGCGAGTCACTTGTATAGGTGTAAAAGAGATTTTGATTTGGGACTCCGCGGATCCAAGAAGAAGAAGGGGGATGAGCAAATCAGTACTGTGGCAGGAAGTGACTGCTTGATGACATCCAGGAGTAGCACTTACCTGCCCGAAGAAGAATCATGCCGTGAGGTCTGCCAGCGTCGCTGGATCGTTGGATGCGTAATATGCACTGTTTCTCATTTTTTGAAAGCCTCAGGGGGAGATTGTTTAAGGTAAAAACCACGTTATCTGGGTTTTTACCGCATTTCGGGATTCTCTAAGCATCCCCCGCTGGGTTACCGCGGCGGGTGGCATCGCCTGAAAAATCTGGCGATGCCCCATAGAAGCCAATGGGCTTCTAACGCGAACCCACTGCCGCCCTGCACGGACCCCCACCGCCCAGCACGGACCCCCGCCGCCCCGCATTGCCCCCTCACCTGTGTCCGGGCAGCACAGAGCTGTGCTGCCTGGACTTGTGACCTCCTCCCTGCACTGATCCTCTTCCGGGTGCAGGGAGGAGGAGAGCCCGGCGCAGCAGCGCCGGGTGTGGGAGGGAGGGGAGAGCTGCCGGGACCTGCTGTGATACGGCGACTCTCACCGCAAAGGACAGCTCTTAAAGCAAGAGCTGTCCTTTACTATAATTATCGCATATATTTGTTTTGTCATAATATAACATGAATGTAATCGTTAAAAATATAACTATATATCGGGAATAATAACTGTATATAGCGGGCATAATACTATGTATAATCATGTATTGTATAATAATGAATGTAATTTTTAAAAATATAACTGTATATATATAACGGAAATAATAACTGTATATAGCGGGCATAATACTGTGTATACATGTAATCATGTACTGTATAATCATGTCATTTTTGGGATTGCTTGATAAAATTCTTTCAGGATTTACTGTGAGGTCAAATCCTGACCTGGTCGAGTGCTGGAAGGGATAGAGTCGCGAGTCACTTGCAGAGGTGTAAAAGTGATTTTGATTTGGGACTCCGCAGATCCAAGGCCTGGTAGGATGAAGGGGGATGAGCAACTCAATAATCAGTACTGTGGCAGTAAGTTACTGCTTGATGACATCCAGGAGTAGCACTTATGTGCCCAAAGAAGGGTCACGCCGTAAGGTCTGCCAGCGTCGCTGGATCGTTGGATGGGCAATATGCACTGTTTCTCATTTTTTGAAAGCCTCAGTCTGTTTATATAGAGGCTCCTGTAGTCATTAACCAGATTTTTAAAGTGTGTCCATTTCTTGGTCTATCTTGTTTTAGGCACTTAGAAGTGGGGTTTGGCTGGAGGGATGTATATTATCTTAATTTTTTTTTTTTGGTCATAAAATAACATGAATGTAATCGTTAAAAATATAACTGTATATAATGGGCATAATAACTGTATATAATGGGCATAACACTGTGTATAATCATGTATTGTATTATCATGACATTTTGGGGGATTGCTTGGTAAAAATGTTTCAGGATTTACTGTGAGGTCAAATCGTGACCTGTTCGACTGCTGGAGGTGATAGAGTCGCGAGTCACTTGTATAGGTGTAAAAGAGATTTTGATTTGGGACTCCGCGGATCCAAGAAGAAGAAGGGGGATGAGCAAATCAGTACTGTGGCAGGAAGTGACTGCTTGATGACATCCAGGAGTAGCACTTACCTGCCCGAAGAAGAATCATGCCGTGAGGTCTGCCAGCATCGCTGGATCGTTGGATGCGTAATATGCACTGTTTCTCATTTTTTGAAAGCCTCAGGGGGAGATTGTCTAAGGTAAAAATCCCGTTATCTGGGTTTTTACCGCATATTGGGATGCTCTAAGCATCCCCCGCTGGGTTACCGCGGTGGGTGGCATCGCCAGAAAAATCTGGCGATGCCCCATAGAAGCCAATGGGCTTCTAACGCAAACCCTCTGCCGCCCCGCACGGACCCCCGCCGCCCCGCATTGCCCCCTCACCTGTGTCCGGGCAGCACAGAGCTGTGCTGCCTGGACTTGTGACCTCCTCCCGGCACTGATCCTCTTCCGGGTGCAGGGAGGAGGAGAGCCGGGCGCAGCAGCGCCAGGTGTGGGAGGGAGGGGAGAGCCGCCGGGAACTGCAGTGACCCGGCGACTCTCACCGCAAAGGACAGCTCTTAAAGCAAGAGCTGTCCTTTGCTATAATTATCGCATATATTTGTTTTGTCATAAAATAACATGAATGTAATCGTTAAAAATATAACTATATATCGGGAATAATAACTGTATATAGCGGGCATAATACTATGTATAATCATGTACTATATAATAATGAATGTAATTGTTAAAAATATAACTGTATATAACGGGAATAATAACTGTATATAGCGGGCATAATACTATGTATAATCATGTACTGTATAATAATGAATGTAATTGTTAAAAATATAACTGTATATAACGGGAATAATAACTGTATATAGCGGGCATAATACTATGTATAATCATGTATTGTATAATAATGAATGTAATTTTTAAAAATATAACTGTATATATATAACGGAAATAATAACTGTATATAGCGGGCATAATACTGTGTATACATGTAATCATGTACTGTATAATCATGTCATTTTTGGGATTGCTTGATAAAATTCTTTCAGGATTTACTGTGAGGTCAAATCCTGACCTGGTCGAGTTCTGGAAGGGATAGAGTCGCGAGTCACTTGCAGAGGTGTAAAAGTGATTTTGATTTGGGACTCCGCGGATCCAAGGCCTGGTAGGATGAAGGGGGATGAGCAACTCAATAATCAGTACTGTGGTTACTGCTTGATGACATCCAGGAGTAGCACTTATGTGCCCAAAGAAGGGTCACGCTGTAAGGTCTGCCAGCGTCGCTGGATCGTTGGATGGGCAATATGCACTGTTTCTCATTTTTTGAAAGCCTCAGTCTGTTTATATAGAGGCTCCTGTAGTCATTAACCAGATTTTTAAAGTGTGTCCATTTCTGAGTCTATCTTGTTTTAGGTACTTAGAAGTGGGGTTTGGCTGGAGGGATGTATATTATCTTAATTTTTTTTTTTTGTCATAAAATAACATGAATGTAATCGTTAAAAATATAACTGTATATAATGGGCATAATAACTGTATATAATGGGCAAAACACTGTGTATAATCATGTATTGTATTATCATGACATTTTGGGGGATTGCTTGGTAAAAATGTTTCAGGATTTACTGTGAGGTCAAATCGTGACCTGGTCGAGTGCTGGAGGTGATAGAGTCGCGAGTCACTTGTATAGGTGTAAAAGAGATTTTGATTTGGGACTCCGCGGATCCAAGAAGAAGAAGGGGGATGAGCAAATCAGTACTGTGGCAGGAAGTGACTGCTTGATGACATCCAGGAGTAGCACTTACCTGCCCGAAGAAGAATCATGCCGTGAGGTCTGCCAGCGTCGCTGGATCGTTGGATGCATAATATGCACTGTTTCTCATTTTTTGAAAGCCTCAGGGGGAGATTGTCTAAGGTGGAAATGCGGTAAAACCACCATTATCGGGGGTTTTACTGCATTGCGGGATGCTCTAAGCATCCTCCGCTGGGTTACCGCGGCGGGTGGCATCGCCAGAAATATCTGGCGATGCCCCATAGAAGCCAATGGGCTTCTAACGCGAACCCACTGCCGCCCCGCACGGACCCCCGCCGCCCAGCACGGACCCCCGCCGCCCCGCACGGACCCCCGCCGCCCATCACGGACCCCCGCCGCCCCGCATTGCCCCCTCACCTGTGTCCGGGCAGCACAGAGCTGTGCTGCCTGGACTTGTGACCTCCTCCCGGCAATGATCCTCTTCCGGGTGCAGGGAAGAGGAGAGCCCGGCGCAACAGCGCTGGGTGTGTGAGGGAGGGGAGAGCTGCCGGGACCTGCTGTGACCCTGCGACTCTCACCGCAAAGGAAAGCTATTAAAGCAAGAGCTGTCCTTTGCTATAATTATCGCATATATTTGTTTTGTCATAAAATAACATGAATGTAATCGTTAAAAATATAACTATATATCGGGAATAATAACTGTATATAGCGGGCATAATACTCTGTATAATCATGTACTATATAATAATGAATGTAATTGTTAAAAATATAACTGTATATAACGGGAATAATAACTGTATATAGCGGGCATAATACGATGTATAATCATGTACTGTATAATAATGAATGTAATTGTTAAAAATATAACTGTATATAACGGGAATAATAACTGTATATAGCGGGCATAATACTGTGTATACATGTAATCATGTACTGTATAATCATGTCATTTTTGGGATTGCTTGATAAAATTCTTTCAGGATTTACTGTGAGGTCAAATCCTGACCTGGTCGAGTTCTGGAAGGGATAGAGTCGCGAGTCACTTGCAGAGGTGTAAAAGTGATTTTGATTTGGGACTCCGCGGATCCAAGGCCTGGTAGGATGAAGGGGGATGAGCAACTCAATAATCAGTACTGTGGCAGTAAGTTACTGCTTGATGACATCCAGGAGTAGCACTTATGTGCCCAAAGAAGGGTCACGCTGTAAGGTCTGCCAGCGTCGCTGGATCGTTGGATGGGCAATATGCACTGTTTCTCATTTTTTGAAAGCCTTAGTCTGTTTATATAGAGGCTCCTGTAGTCATTAACCAGATTTTTAAAGTGTGTCCATTTCTGAGTCTATCTTGTTTTAGGTACTTAGAAGTGGGGTTTGGCTGGAGGGATGTATATTATCTTAATTTTTTTTTTTTGTCATAAAATAACATGAATGTAATCGTTAAAAATATAACTGTATATAATGGGCATAATAACTGTATATAATGGGCAAAACACTGTGTATAATCATGTATTGTATTATCATGACATTTTGGGGGATTGCTTGGTAAAAATGTTTCAGGATTTACTGTGAGGTCAAATCGTGACCTGGTCGAGTGCTGGAGGTGATAGAGTCGCGAGTCACTTGTATAGGTGTAAAAGAGATTTTGATTTGGGACTCCGCGGATCCAAGAAGAAGAAGGGGGATGAGCAAATCAGTACTGTGGCAGGAAGTGACTGCTTGATGACATCCAGGAGTAGCACTTACCTGCCCGAAGAAGAATCATGCCGTGAGGTCTGCCAGCGTCGCTGGATCGTTGGATGCGTAATATGCACTGTTTCTCATTTTTTGAAAGCCTCAGGGGGAGATTGTCTAAGGTGGAAATGCGGTAAAACCACCATTATCGGGGGTTTTACTGCATTGCGGGATGCTCTAAGCATCCTCCGCTGGGTTACCGCGGCGGGTGGCATCGCCAGAAAAATCTGGCGATGCCCCATAGAAGCCAATGGGCTTCTAACGCGAACCCACTGCCGCCCCGCACGGACCCCCGCCGCCCAGCACGGACCCCCGCCGCCCCGCACGGACCCCCGCCGCCCATCACGGACCCCCGCCGCCCCGCATTGCCCCCTCATCTGTGTCCGGGCAGCACAGAGCTGTGCTGCCTGGACTTGTGACCTCCTCCCGGCAATGATCCTCTACCGGGTGCAGGGAAGAGGAGAGCCCGGCGCAACAGCGCTGGGTGTGTGAGGGAGGGGAGAGCTGCCGGGACCTGCTGTGACCCTGCGACTCTCACCGCAAAGGAAAGCTCTTAAAGCAAGAGCTGTCCTTTGCTATAATTATCGCATATATTTGTTTTGTCATAAAATAACATGAATGTAATCGTTAAAAATATAACTATATATCGGGAATAATAACTGTATATAGCGGGCATAATACTATGTATAATCATGTACTATATAATAATGAATGTAATTGTTAAAAATATAACTGTATATAACGGGAATAATAACTGTATATAGCGGGCATAATACGATGTATAATCATGTACTGTATAATAATGAATGTAATTGTTAAAAATATAACTGTATATAACGGGAATAATAACTGTATATAGCGGGCATAATACTGTGTATACATGTAATCATGTACTGTATAACCATGACATTTTTGGGATTGCTTGATAAAAATCTTTCAGGATTTACTGTGAGGTCAAATCCTGACCTGGTCGAGTGCAGGAAGTGATAGAGTCGCGAGTCACTTGCAGAGGTGTAAAAGTGATTTTGATTTGGGACTCCGCGGATCCAAGGCCTGGTAGGATGAAGGGGGATGAGCAACTCAATAATCAGTACTGTGGCAGTAAGTTACTGCTTGATGACATCCAGGAGTAGCACTTATGTGCCCAAAGAAGGGTCACGCCGTAAGGTCTGCTAGCGTCGCTGGATCGTTGGATGGGCAATATGCACTGTTTCTCATTTTTTGAAAGCCTCAGTCTGTTTATATAGAGGCTCCTGTAGTCATTAACCAGATTTTTAAAGTGTGTCCATTTCTGGGTCTATCTTGTTTTAGGCACTTAGAAGTGGGGTTTGGCTGGAGGGATGTATATTATCTTAATATTTTTTTTTTGTCATAAAATAACATGAATGTAATCGTTAAAAATATAACTGTATATAATGGGCATAATAACTGTATATAATGGGCAAAACACTGTGTATAATCATGTATTGTATTATCATGACATTTTGGGGGATTGCTTGGTAAAAATGTTTCAGGATTTACTGTGAGGTCAAATCGTGACCTGGTCGAGTGCTGGAGGTGATAGAGTCGCGAGTCACTTGTATAGGTGTAAAAGAGATTTTGATTTGGGACTCCGCGGATCCAAGAAGAAGAAGGGGGATGAGCAAATCAGTACTGTGGCAGGAAGTGACTGCTTGATGACATCCAGGAGTAGCACTTACCTGCCCGAAGAAGAATCATGCCGTGAGGTCTGCCAGCGTCGCTGGATCGTTGGATGCGTAATATGCACTGTTTCTCATTTTTTGAAAGCCTCAGGGGGAGATTGTCTAAGGTAAAAACCCCGTTATCTGGGTTTTTACCGCATTTCGGGATTCTCTAAGCATCCCCCGCTGGGTTACCGCGGCGGGTGGCATCGCCTGAAAAATCTGGCGATGCCCCATAGAAGCCAATGGGCTTCTAACGCGAACCCACTGCCGCCCTGCACGGACCCCCACCGCCCAGCACGGATCCCCGCCGCCCCGCATTGCCCCCTCACCTGTGTCCGGGCAGCACAGAGCTGTGCTGCCTGGACTTGTGACCTCCTCCCTGCACTGATCCTCTTCCGGGTGCAGGGAGGAGGAGAGCCCGGCGCAGCAGCGCCGGGTGTGGGAGGGAGGGGAGAGCTGCCGGGACCTGCTGTGACCCGGCGACTCTCACCGCAAAGGACAGCTCTTAAAGCAAGAGCTGTCCTTTACTATAATTATCGCATATATTTGTTTTGTCATAATATAACATGAATGTAATCGTTAAAAATATAACTATATATCGGGAATAATAACTGTATATAGCGGGCATAATACTATGTATAATCATGTATTGTATAATAATGAATGTAATTTTTAAAAATATAACTGTATATATATAACGGAAATAATAACTGTATATAGCGGGCATAATACTGTGTATACATGTAATCATGTACTGTATAATCATGTCATTTTTGGGATTGCTTGATAAAATTCTTTCAGGATTTACTGTGAGGTCAAATCCTGACCTGGTCGAGTGCTGGAAGGGATAGAGTCGCGAGTCACTTGCAGAGGTGTAAAAGTGATTTTGATTTGGGACTCCGCAGATCCAAGGCCTGGTAGGATGAAGGGGGATGAGCAACTCAATAATCAGTACTGTGGCAGTAAGTTACTGCTTGATGACATCCAGGAGTAGCACTTATGTGCCCAAAGAAGGGTCACGCCGTAAGGTCTGCCAGCGTCGCTGGATCGTTGGATGGGCAATATGCACTGTTTCTCATTTTTTGAAAGCCTCAGTCTGTTTATATAGAGGCTCCTGTAGTCATTAACCAGATTTTTAAAGTGTGTCCATTTCTGGGTCTATCTTGTTTTAGGCACTTAGAAGTGGGGTTTGGCTGGAGGGATGTATATTATCTTAATTTTTTTTTTTTGGTCATAAAATAACATGAATGTAATCGTTAAAAATATAACTGTATATAATGGGCATAATAACTGTATATAATGGGCGTAACACTGTGTATAATCATGTATTGTATTATCATGACATTTTGGGGGATTGCTTGGTAAAAATGTTTCAGGATTTACTGTGAGGTCAAATCGTGACCTGTTCGACTGCTGGAGGTGATAGAGTCGCGAGTCACTTGTATAGGTGTAAAAGAGATTTTGATTTGGGACTCCGCGGATCCAAGAAGAAGAAGGGGGATGAGCAAATCAGTACTGTGGCAGGAAGTGACTGCTTGATGACATCCAGGAGTAGCACTTACCTGCCCGAAGAAGAATCATGCCGTGAGGTCTGCCAGCATCGCTGGATCGTTGGATGCGTAATATGCACTGTTTCTCATTTTTTGAAAGCCTCAGGGGGAGATTGTCTAAGGTAAAAACCCCGTTATCTGGGTTTTTACCGCATATTGGGATGCTCTAAGCATCCCCCGCTGGGTTACCGCGGTGGGTGGCATCGCCAGAAAAATCTGGCGATGCCCCATAGAAGCCAATGGGCTTCTAACGCAAACCCTCTGCCGCCCTGCACGGACCCCCGCCGCCCCGCATTGCCCCCTCACCTGTGTCCGGGCAGCACAGAGCTGTGCTGCCTGGACTTGTGACCTCCTCCCGGCACTGATCCTTTTCCGGGTGCAGGGAGGAGGAGAGCCCGGCGCAGCAGCGCCAGGTGTGGGAGGGAGGGGAGAGCCGCCGGGAACTGCTGTGACCCGGCGACTCTCACCGCAAAGGACAGCTCTTAAAGCAAGAGCTGTCCTTTGCTATAATTATCGCATATATTTGTTTTGTCATAAAATAACATGAATGTAATCGTTAAAAATATAACTATATATCGGGAATAATAACTGTATATAGCGGGCATAATACTATGTATAATCATGTACTGTATAATAATGAATGTAATTGTTAAAAATATAACTGTATATAACGGGAATAATAACTGTATATAGCGGGCATAATACTGTGTATACATGTAATCATGTACTGTATAACCATGACATTTTTGGGATTGCTTGATAAAAATCTTTCAGGATTTACTTTGAGGTCAAATCCTGACCTGGTCGAGTGCTGGAAGTGATAGAGTCGCGAGTCACTTGCAGAGGTGTGAAAGTGATTTTGATTTGGGACTCCGCGGATCCAAGGCCTGGTAGGATGAAGGGGGATGAGCAACTCAATAATCAGTACTGTGGCAGTAAGTTACTGCTTGATGACATCCAGGAGTAGCACTTATGTGCCCAAAGAAGGGTCACGCCGTAAGGTCTGCCAGCGTCGCTGGATCGTTGGATGGGCAATATGCACTGTTTCTCATTTTTTGAAAGCCTCAGTCTGTTTATATAGAGGCTCCTGTAGTCATTAACCAGATTTTTAAAGTGTGTCCATTTCTGGGTCTATCTTGTTTTAGGCACTTAGAAGTGGGGTTTGGCTGGAGGGATGTATATTATCTTAATATTTTTTTTTTGTCATAAAATAACATGAATGTAATCGTTAAAAATATAACTGTATATAATGGGCATAATAACTGTATATAATGGGCAAAACACTGTGTATAATCATGTATTGTATTATCATGACATTTTGGGGGATTGCTTGGTAAAAATGTTTCAGGATTTACTGTGAGGTCAAATCGTGACCTGGTCGAGTGCTGGAGGTGATAGAGTCGCGAGTCACTTGTATAGGTGTAAAAGAGATTTTGATTTGGGACTCCGCGGATCCAAGAAGAAGAAGGGGGATGAGCAAATCAGTACTGTGGCAGGAAGTGACTGCTTGATGACATCCAGGAGTAGCACTTACCTGCCCGAAGAAGAATCATGCCGTGAGGTCTGCCAGCGTCGCTGGATCGTTGGATGCGTAATATGCACTGTTTCTCATTTTTTGAAAGCCTCAGGGGGAGATTGTCTAAGGTAAAAACCCCGTTATCTGGGTTTTTACCGCATTTCGGGATGCTCTAAGCATCCCCCGCTGGGTTACCGCGGCGGGTGGCATCGCCTGAAAAATCTGGCGATGCCCCATAGAAGCCAATGGGCTTCTAACGCGAACCCACTGCCGCCCTGCACGGACCCCCACCGCCCAGCACGGACCCCCGCCGCCCCGCATTGCCCCCTCACCTGTGTCCGGGCAGCACAGAGCTGTGCTGCCTGGACTTGTGACCTCCTCCCTGCACTGATCCTCTTCCGGGTGCAGGGAGGAGGAGAGCCCGGCGCAGCAGCGCCGGGTGTGGGAGGGAGGGGAGAGCCGCCGGGACCTGCTGTGACCCGGCGACTCTCACCGCAAAGGACAGCTCTTAAAGCAAGAGCTGTCCTTTGCTATAATTATCGCATATATTTGTTTTGTCATAATATAACATGAATGTAATCGTTAAAAATATAACTATATATCGGGAATAATAACTGTATATAGCGGGCATAATACTATGTATAATCATGTACTGTATAAAAATGAATGTAATTGTTAAAAATATAACTGTATATAACGGGAATAATAACTGTATATAGCGGGCATAATACTGTGTATACATATAATCATGTACTGTATAATCATGACATTTTTGGGATTGCTTGATAAAAATCTTTCAGGATTTACCGTGAGGTCAAATCCTGACCTGGTCGAGTGCTGGAAGGGATAGAGTCGCGAGTCACTTGCAGAGGTGTAAAAGTGATTTTGATTTGGGACTCCGCAGATCCAAGGCCTGGTAGGATGAAGGGGGATGAGCAACTCAATAATCAGTACTGTGGCAGTAAGTTACTGCTTGATGACATCCAGGAGTAGCACTTATGTGCCCAAAGAAGGGTCACGCCGTAAGGTCTGCCAGCGTCGCTGGATCGTTGGATGGGCAATATGCACTGTTTCTCATTTTTTGAAAGCCTCAGTCTGTTTATATAGAGGCTCCTGTAGTCATTAACCAGATTTTTAAAGTGTGTCCATTTCAGGGTCTATCTTGTTTTAGGCACTTAGAAGTGGGGTTTGGCTGGAGGGATGTATATTATCTTAATTTTTTTTTTTTGTCATAAAATAACATGAATGTAATCGTTAAAAATATAACTGTATATAATGGGCATAATAACTGTATATAATGGGCAAAACACTGTGTATAATCATGTATTGTATTATCATGACATTTTGGGGGATTGCTTGGTAAAAATGTTTCAGGATTTACTGTGAGGTCAAATCGTGACCTGGTCGAGTGCTGGAGGTGATAGAGTCGCGAGTCACTTGTATAGGTGTAAAAGAGATTTTGATTTGGGACTCCGCGGATCCAAGAAGAAGAAGGGGGATGAGCAAATCAGTACTGTGGCAGGAAGTGACTGCTTGATGACATCCAGGAGTAGCACTTACCTGCCCGAAGAAGAATCATGCCGTGAGGTCTGCCAGCGTCGCTGGATCGTTGGATGCGTAATATGCACTGTTTCTCATTTTTTGAAAGCCTCAGGGGGAGATTGTCTAAGGTGGAAATGCGGTAAAAACCCCGTTATCTGGGTTTTTACCGCATTTCGGGATGCTCTAAGCATCCCCCGCTGGGTTACCGCGGCGGGTGGCATCGCCAGAAAAATCTGGCGATGCCCCATAGAAGACAATGGGCTTCTAACGCGAACCCACTGCCGCCCCGCACGGACCCCCGCCGCCCAGCACGGACCCCCGCCGCCCCGCACGGACCCCCGCCGCCCAGCACGGACCCCCGCCGCCCCGCATTGCCCCCTCACCTGTGTCCGGGCAGCACAGAGCTGTGCTGCCTGGACTTGTGACCTCCTCCCGGCACTGATCCTCTTCCGGGTGCAGGGAGGAGGAGAGCCCGGCGCAACAGCGCCGGGTGTGGGAGGGAGGGGAGAGCTGCCGGGACCTGCTGTGACCCTGCGACTCTCACCGCAAAGGACAGCTCTTAAAGCAAGAGCTGTCCTTTGCTATAATTATCGCATATATTTGTTTTGTCATAAAATAACATGAATGTAATCGTTAAAAATATAACTATATATCGGGAATAATAACTGTATTTAGCGGGCATAATACTATGTATAATCATGTACTATATAATAATGAATGTAATTGTTAAAAATATAACTGTATATAACGGGAATAATAACTGTATATAGCGGGCATAATACTATGTATAAT
Organism: Crinia signifera; assembly: GCF_055691185.1. Classification (NCBI taxonomy): domain Eukaryota; kingdom Metazoa; phylum Chordata; class Amphibia; order Anura; family Myobatrachidae; genus Crinia; species Crinia signifera. The sequence goes on along the minus strand of NC_139218.1, from coordinate 109,102,666 downwards.
CATGTATTGTATAATAATGAATGTAATTTTTAAAAATATAACTGTATATATATAACGGAAATAATAACTGTATATAGCGGGCATAATACTGTGTATACATGTAATCATGTACTGTATAATCATGTCATTTTTGGGATTGCTTGATAAAATTCTTTCAGGATTTAATGTGAGGTCAAATCCTGACCTGGTCGAGTTCTGGAAGGGTTAGAGTCGCGAGTCACTTGCAGAGGTGTAAAAGTGATTTTGATTTGGGACTCCGCGGATCCAAGGCCTGGTAGGATGAAGGGGGATGAGCAACTCAATAATCAGTACTGTGGCAGTAAGTTACTGCTTGATGACATCCAGGAGTAGCACTTATGTGCCCAAAGAAGGGTCACGCTGTAAGGTCTGCCAGCGTCGCTGGATCGTTGGATGGGCAATATGCACTGTTTCTCATTTTTTGAAAGCCTCAGTCTGTTTATATAGAGGCTCCTGTAGTCATTAACCAGATTTTTAAAGTGTGTCCATTTCTGAGTCTATCTTGTTTTAGGTACTTAGAAGTGGGGTTTGGCTGGATGGATGTATATTATCTTAATTTTTTTTTTTGTCATAAAATAACATGAATGTAATCGTTAAAAATATAACTGTATATAATGGGCATAATAACTGTATATAATGGGCAAAACACTGTGTATAATCATGTATTGTATTATCATGACATTTTGGGGGATTGCTTGGTAAAAATGTTTCAGGATTTACTGTGAGGTCAAATCGTGACCTGGTCGAGTGCTGGAGGTGATAGAGTCGCGAGTCACTTGTATAGGTGTAAAAGAGATTTTGATTTGGGACTCCGCGGATCCAAGAAGAAGAAGGGGGATGAGCAAATCAGTACTGTGGCAGGAAGTGACTGCTTGATGACATCCAGGAGTAGCACTTACCTGCCCGAAGAAGAATCATGCCGTGAGGTCTGCCAGCGTCGCTGGATCGTTGGATGCGTAATATGCACTGTTTCTCATTTTTTGAAAGCCTCAGGGGGAGATTGTCTAAGGTGGAAATGCGGTAAAACCACCATTATCGGGGGTTTTACTGCATTGCGGGATGCTCTAAGCATCCTCCGCTGTGTTACCGCGGCGGGTGGCATCGCCAGAAAAATCTGGCGATGCCCCATAGAAGCCAATGGGCTTCTAACACGAACCCACTGCCGCCCCGCACGGACCCCCGCCGCCCAGCACGGACCCCCGCCGCCCCGCACGGACCCCCGCCGCCCATCACGGACCCCCGCCGCCCCCCATTGCCCCCTCACCTGTGTCCGGGCAGCACAGAGCTGTGCTGCCTGGACTTGTGACCTCCTCCCGGCAATGATCCTCTTCCGGGTGCAGGGAGGAGGAGAGCCCGGCGCAACAGCGCTGGGTGTGGGAGGGAGGGGAGAGCTGCCGGGACCTGCTGTGACCCTGCGACTCTCACCGCAAAGGACAGCTCTTAAAGCAAGAGCTGTCCTTTGCTATAATTATCGCATATATTTGTTTTGTCATAAAATAACACGAATGTAATCGTTAAAAATATAACTATATATCGGGAATAATAACTGTATATAGCGGGCATAATACTATGTATAATCATGTACTATATAATAATGAATGTAATTGTTAAAAATATAACTGTATATAACGGGAATAATAACTGTATATAGCGGGCATAATACTGTGTATACATGTAATCATGTACTGTATAACCATGACATTTTTGGGATTGCTTGATAAAAATCTTTCAGGATTTACTGTGAGGTCAAATCCTGACCTGGTCGAGTGCTGGAAGTGATAGAGTCGCGAGTCACTTGCAGAGGTGTAAAAGTGATTTTGATTTGGGACTCCGCGGATCCAAGGCCTGGTAGGATGAAGGGGGATGAGCAACTCAATAATCAGTACTGTGGCAGTAAGTTACTGCTTGATGACATCCAGGAGTAGCACTTATGTGCCCAAAGAAGGGTCACGCCGTAAGGTCTGCCAGCGTCGCTGGATCGTTGGATGGGCAATATGCACTGTTTCTCATTTTTTGAAAGCCTCAGTCTGTTTATATAGAGGCTCCTGTAGTCATTAACCAGATTTTTAAAGTGTGTCCATTTCTGGGTCTATCTTGTTTTAGGCACTTAGAAGTGGGGTTTGGCTGGAGGGATGTATATTATCTTAATATTTTTTTTTTTGTCATAAAATAACATGAATGTAATCGTTAAAAATATAACTGTATATAATGGGCATAATAACTGTATATAATGGGCAAAACACTGTGTATAATCATGTATTGTATTATCATGACATTTTGGGGGATTGCTTGGTAAAAATGTTTCAGGATTTACTGTGAGGTCAAATCGTGACCTGGTCGAGTGCTGGAGGTGATAGAGTCGCGAGTCACTTGTATAGGTGTAAAAGAGATTTTGATTTGGGACTCCGCGGATCCAAGAAGAAGAAGGGGGATGAGCAAATCAGTACTGTGGCAGGAAGTGACTGCTTGATGACATCCAGGAGTAGCACTTACCTGCCCGAAGAAGAATCATGCCGTGAGGTCTGCCAGCGTCGCTGGATCGTTGGATGCGTAATATGCACTGTTTCTCATTTTTTGAAAGCCTCAGGGTGAGATTGTCTAAGGTAAAAACCCCGTTATCTGGGTTTTTACCGCATTTCGGGATGCTCTAAGCATCCCCCGCTGGGTTACCGCGGCGGGTGGCATCGCCTGAAAAATCTGGCGATGCCCCATAGAAGCCAATGTGCTTCTAACGCGAACCCACTGCCGCCCTGCACGGACCCCCACAGCCCAGCACGGACCCCCGCCGCCCCGCATTGCCCCCTCACCTGTGTCCGGGCAGCACAGAGCTGTGCTGCCTGGACTTGTGACCTCCTCCCTGCACTGATCCTCTTCCAGGTGCAGGGAGGAGGAGAGCCCGGCGCAGCAGCGCCGGGTGTGGGAGGGAGGGGAGAGCCGCCGGGACCTGCTGTGACCCGGCGACTCTCACCGCAAAGGACAGCTCTTAAAGCAAGAGCTGTCCTTTGCTATAATTATCGCATATATTTGTTTTGTCATAATATAACATGAATGTAATCGTTAAAAATATAACTATATATCGGGAATAATAACTGTATATAGCGGGCATAATACTATGTATAATCATGTACTGTATAAAAATGAATGTAATTGTTAAAAATATAACTGTATATAACGGGAATAATAACTGTATATAGCGGGCATAATACTGTGTATACATATAATCATGTACTGTATAATCATGACATTTTTGGGATTGCTTGATAAAAATCTTTCAGGATTTACCGTGAGGTCAAATCCTGACCTGGTCGAGTGCTGGAAGGGATAGAGTCGCGAGTCACTTGCAGAGATGTAAAAGTGATTTTGATTTGGGACTCCGCAGATCCAAGGCCTGGTAGGATGAAGGGGGATGAGCAACTCAATAATCAGTACTGTGGCAGTAAGTTACTGCTTGATGACATCCAGGAGTAGCACTTATGTGCCCAAAGAAGGGTCACGCCGTAAGGTCTGCCAGCGTCGCTGGATCGTTGGATGGGCAATATGCACTGTTTCTCATTTTTTGAAAGCCTTAGTCTGTTTATATAGAGGCTCCTGTAGTCATTAACCAGATTTTTAAAGTGTGTCCATTTCTGGGTCTATCTTGTTTTAGGCACTTAGAAGTGGGGTTTGGCTGGAGGGATGTATATTATCTTAATTTTTTTTTTTTGTCATAAAATAACATGAATGTAATCGTTAAAAATATAACTGTATATAATGGGCATAATAACTGTATATAATGGGCAAAACACTGTGTATAATCATGTATTGTATTATCATGACATTTTGGGGGATTGCTTGGTAAAAATGTTTCAGGATTTACTGTGAGGTCAAATCGTGACCTGGTCGAGTGCTGGAGGTGATAGAGTCGCGAGTCACTTGTATAGGTGTAAAAGAGATTTTGATTTGGGACTCCGCGGATCCAAGAAGAAGAAGGGGGATGAGCAAATCAGTACTGTGGCAGGAAGTGACTGCTTGATGACATCCAGGAGTAGCACTTACCTGCCCGAAGAAGAATCATGCCGTGAGGTCTGCCAGCGTCGCTGGATCGTTGGATGCGTAATATGCACTGTTTCTCATTTTTTGAAAGCCTCAGGGGGAGATTGTCTAAGGTGGAAATGCGGTAAAAACCCCGTTATCGGGGTTTTTACCGCATTTCGGGATGCTCTAAGCATCCCCCGCTGGGTTACCGCGGCGGGTGGCATCGCCAGAAAAATCTGGCGATGCCCCATAGAAGACAATGGGCTTCTAACGCGAACCCACTGCCGCCCCGTACGGACCCCCGCCGCCCAGCACGGACCCCCGCCGCCCCGCACGGACCCCCGCCGCCCAGCACGGACCCCCGCCGCCCCGCATTGCCCCCTCACCTGTGTCCGGGCAGCACAGAGCTGTGCTGCCTGGACTTGTGACCTCCTCCCGGCACTGATCCTCTTCCGGGTGCAGGGAGGAGGAGAGCCCGGCGCAACAGCGCCGGGTGTGGGAGGGAGGGGAGAGCTGCCGGGACCTGCTGTGACCCTGCGACTCTCACCGCAAAGGACAGCTCTTAAAGCAAGAGCTGTCCTTTGCTATAATTATCGCATATATTTGTTTTGTCATAAAATAACATGAATGTAATCGTTAAAAATATAACTATATATCGGGAATAATAACTGTATATAGCGTGCATAATACTATGTATAATCATGTACTATATAATAATGAATGTAATTGTTAAAAATATAACTGTATATAACGGGAATAATAACTGTAAATAGCGGGCATAATACTATGTATAATCATGTATTGTATAATAATGAATGTAATTTTTAAAAATATAACTGTATATATATAACGGAAATAATAACTGTATATAGTGGGCATAATACTGTGTATACATGTAATCATGTACTGTATAATCATGTCATTTTTGGGATTGCTTGATAAAATTCTTTCAGGATTTACTGTGAGGTCAAATCCTGACCTGGTCGAGTTCTGGAAGGGATAGAGTCGCGAGTCACTTGCAGAGGTGTAAAAGTGATTTTGATTTGGGACTCCGCGGATCCAAGGCCTGGTAGGATGAAGGGGGATGAGCAACTCAATAATCAGTACTGTGGCAGTAAGTTACTGCTTGATGACATCCAGGAGTAGCACTTATGTGCCCAAAGAAGGGTCACGCCGTAAGGTCTGCCAGCGTCGCTGGATCTTTCGATGGGCAATATGCACTGTTTCTCATTTTTTGAAAGCCTTAGTCTGTTTATATAGAGGCTCCTGTAGTCATTAACCAGATTTTTAAAGTGTGTCCATTTCTGAGTCTATCTTGTTTTAGGTACTTAGAAGTGGGGTTTGGCTGGAGGGATGTATATTATCTTAATTTTTTTTTTTTTTTGTCATAAAATAACATGAATGTAATCGTTAAAAATATAACTGTATATAATGGGCATAATAACTGTATATAATGGGCAAAACACTGTGTATAATCATGTATTGTATTATCATGACATTTTGGGGGATTGCTTGGTAAAAATGTTTCAGGATTTACTGTGAGGTCAAATCGTGACCTGGTCGAGTGCTGGAGGTGATAGAGTCGCGAGTCACTTGTATAGGTGTAAAAGAGATTTTGATTTGGGACTCCGCGGATCCAAGAAGAAGAAGGGGGATGAGCAAATCAGTACTGTGGCAAGAAGTGACTGCTTGATGACATCCAGGAGTAGCACTTACCTGCCCGAAGAAGAATCATGCCGTGAGGTCTGCCAGCGTCGCTGGATCGTTGGATGCGTAATATGCACTGTTTCTCATTTTTTGAAAGCCTCAGGGGGAGATTGTCTAAGGTGGAAATGCGGTAAAACCACCATTATCGGGGGTTTTACTGCATTGCGGGATGCTCTAAGCATCCTCCGCTGGGTTACCGCGGCGGGTGGCATCGCCAGAAAAATCTGGCGATGCCCCATAGAAGCCAATGGGCTTCTAACGCGAACCCACTGCCGCCCCGCACGGACCCCCGCCGCCCAGCACGGACCCCCGCCGCCCCGCACGGACCCCCGCCGCCCATCACGGACCCCCGCCGCCCCGCATTGCCCCCTCACCTGTGTCCGGGCAGCACAGAGCTGTGCTGCCTGGACTTGTGACCTCCTCCCGGCACTGATCCTCTTCCGGGTGCAGGGAGGAGGAGAGCCCAGCGCAACAGCGCTGGGTGTGGGAGGGAGGGGAGAGCTGCCGGGACCTGCTGTGACCCTGCGACTCTCACCGCAAAGGACAGCTCTTAAAGCAAGAGCTGTCCTTTGCTATAATTATCGCATATATTTGTTTTGTCATAAAATAACATGAATGTAATCGTTAAAAATATAACTATATATCGGGAATAATAACTGTATATAGCGGGCATAATACTATGTATAATCATGTACTATATAATAATGAATGTAATTGTTAAAAATATAACTGTATATAACGGGAATAATAACTGTATATAGCGGGCATAATACTATGTATAATCATGTACTGTATAATAATGAATGTAATTGTTAAAAATATAACTGTATATAACGGGAATAATAACTGTATATAGCGGGTATAATACTGTGTATACATGTAATCATGTACTGTATAACCATGACATTTTTGGGATTGCTTGATAAAAATCTTTCAGGATTTACTGTGAGGTCAAATCCTGACCTGGTCGAGTGCTGGAAGTGATAGAGTCGCGAGTCACTTGCAGAGGTGTAAAAGTGATTTTGATTTGGGACTCCGCGGATCCAAGGCCTGGTAGGATGAAGGGGGATGAGCAACTCAATAATCAGTTCTGTGGCAGTAAGTTACTGCTTGATGACATCCAGGAGTAGCACTTATGTGCCCAAAGAAGGGTCACGCCGTAAGGTCTGCCAGCGTCGCTGGATCGTTGGATGGGCAATATGCACTGTTTCTCATTTTTTGAAAGCCTCAGTCTGTTTATATAGAGGCTCCTGTAGTCATTAACCAGATTTTTAAAGTGTGTCCATTTCTGGGTCTATCTTGTTTTAGGCACTTAGAAGTGGGGTTTGGCTGGAGGGATGTATATTATCTTAATTTTTTTTTTTTGTCATAAAATAACATGAATGTAATCGTTAAAAATATAACTGTATATAATGGGCATAATAACTGCATATAATGGGCAAAACACTGTGTATAATCATGTATTGTATTATCATGACATTTTGGGGGATTGCTTGGTAAAAATGTTTCAGGATTTACTGTGAGGTCAAATCGTGACCTGGTCGAGTGCTGGAGGTGATAGAGTCGCGAGTCACTTGTATAGGTGTAAAAGAGATTTTGATTTGGGACTCCGCGGATCCAAGAAGAAGAAGGGGGATGAGCAAATCAGTACTGTGGCAGGAAGTGACTGCTTGATGACATCCAGGAGTAGCACTTACCTGCCCGAAGAAGAATCATGCCGTGAGGTCTGTCAGCGTCGCTGGATCGTTGGATGCGTAATATGCACTGTTTCTCATTTTTTAAAAGCCTCAGGGGGAGATTGTCTAAGGTGGAAATGCGGTAAAACCACCATTATCGGGGGTTTTACTGCATTGCGGGATGCTCTAAGCATCCTCCGCTGGGTTACCGCGGCGGGTGGCATCGCCAGAAAAATCTGGCGATGCCCCATAGAAGCCAATGGGCTTCTAACGCGAACCCACTGCCGCCCCGCACGGACCCCCGCCGCCCAGCACGGACCCCCGCCGCCCCGCACGGACCCCCGCCGCCCATCACGGACCCCCGCCGCCCCGCATTGCCCCCTCACCTGTGTCCGGGCAGCACAGAGCTGTGCTGCCTGGATTTGTGACCTCCTCCCGGCACTGATCCTCTTCCGGGTGCAGGGAGGAGGAGAGCCCAGCGCAACAGCGCTGGGTGTGGGAGGGAGGGGAGAGCTGCCGGGACCTGCTGTGACCCTGCGACTCTCACCGCAAAGGACAGCTCTTAAAGCAAGAGCTGTCCTTTGCTATAATTATCGCATATATTTGTTTTGTCATAAAATAACATGAATGTAATCGTTAAAAATATAACTATATAACGGGAATAATAACTGTATATAGCGGGCATAATACTATGTATAATCATGTACTGTATAATAATGAATGTAATTGTTAAAAATATAACTGTATATAACGGGAATAATAACTGTATATAGCGGGCATAATACTGTGTATACATGTAATCATGTACTGTATAACCATGACATTTTTGGGATTGCTTGATAAAAATCTTTCAGGATTTACTGTGAGGTCAAATCCTGACCTGGTCGAGTGCTGGAAGTGATAGAGTCGCGAGTCACTTGCAGAGGTGTAAAAGTGATTTTGTTTTGGGACTCCGCGGATCCAAGGCCTGGTAGGATGAAGGGGGATGAGCAACTCAATAATCAGTTCTGTGGCAGTAAGTTACTGCTTGATGACATCCAGGAGTAGCACTTATGTGCCCAAAGAAGGGTCACGCCGTAAGGTCTGCCAGCGTCGCTGGATCGTTGGATGGGCAATATGCACTGTTTCTCATTTTTTGAAAGCCTCAGTCTGTTTATATAGAGGCTCGTGTAGTCATTAACCAGATTTTTAAAGTGTGTCCATTTCTGGGTCTATCTTGTTTTAGGCACTTAGAAGTGGGCTTTGGCTGGAGGGATGTATATTATCTTAATATTTTTTTTTTGTCATAAAATAACATGAATGTAATCGTTAAAAATATAACTGTATATAATGGGCATAATAACTGTATATAATGGGCATAACACTGTGTATAATCATGTATTGTATTATCATGACATTTTGGGGGATTGCTTGGTAAAAATGTTTCAGGATTTACTGTGAGGTCAAATCGTGACCTGGTCGAGTGCTGGAGGTGATAGAGTCGCGAGTCACTTGTATAGGTGTAAAAGAGATTTTGATTTGGGACTCCGCGGATCCAAGAAGAAGAAGGGGGATGAGCAAATCAGTACTGTGGCAGGAAGTGACTGCTTGATGACATCCAGGAGTAGCACTTACCTGCCCGAAGAAGAATCATGCCGTGAGGTCTGCCAGCGTCGCTGGATCGTTGGATGCGTAATATGCACTGTTTCTCATTTTTTGAAAGCCTCAGGGGGAGATTGTCTAAGGTAAAAACCCCGTTATCTGGGTTTTTACCGCATTTCGGGATGCTCTAAGCATCCCCCGCTGGGTTACCGCGGCAGGTGGCATCGCCTGAAAAATCTGGCGATGCCCCATAGAAGCCAATGGGCTTCTAACGCGAACCCACTGCCGCCCTGCACGGACCCCCACCGCCCAGCACGGACCCCCGCCGCCCCGCATTGCCCCCTCACCTGTGTCCGGGCAGCACAGAGCTGTGCTGCCTGGACTTGTGACCTCCTCCCTGCACTGATCCTCTTCCGGGTGCAGGGAGGAGGAGAGCCCGGCGCAGCAGCGCCGGGTGTGGGAGGGAGGGGAGAGCCGCCGGGACCTGCTATGACCCGGCGACTCTCACCGCAAAGGACAGCTCTTAAAGCAAGAGCTGTCCTTTGCTATAATTATCGCATATATTTGTTTTGTCATAATATAACATGAATGTAATCGTTAAAAATATAACTATATATCGGGAATAATAACTGTATATAGCGGGCATAATACTATGTATAATCATGTACTGTATAATAATGAATGTAATTGTTAAAAATATAACTGTATATAACGGGAATAATAACTGTATATAGCGGGCATAATACTGTGTATACATATAATCATGTACTGTATAATCATGACATTTTTGGGATTGCTTGATAAAAATCTTTCAGGATTTACCATGAGGTCAAATCCTGACCTGGTCGAGTGCTGGAAGGGATAGAGTCGCGAGTCACTTGCAGAGGTGTAAAAGTGATTTTGATTTGGGACTCCGCAGATCCAAGGCCTGGTAGGATGAAGGGGGATGAGCAACTCAATAATCAGTACTGTGGCAGTAAGTTACTGCTTGATGACATCCAGGAGTAGCACTTATGTGCCCAAAGAAGGGTCACGCCGTAAGGTCTGCCAGCGTCGCTGGATCGTTGGATGGGCAATATGCACTGTTTCTCATTTTTTGAAAGCCTTAGTCTGTTTATATAGAGGCTCCTGTAGTCATTAACCAGATTTTTAAAGTGTGTCCATTTCTGGGTCTATCTTGTTTTAGGCACTTAGAAGTGGGGTTTGGCTGGAGGGATGTATATTATCTTAATTTTTTTTTTTTTGTCATAAAATAACATGAATGTAATCGTTAAAAATATAACTGTATATAATGGGCATAATAACTGTATATAATGGGCAAAACACTGTGTATAATCATGTATTGTATTATCATGACATTTTGGGGGATTGCTTGGTAAAAATGTTTCAGGATTTACTGTGAGGTCAAATCGTGACCTGGTCGAGTGCTGGAGGTGATAGAGTCGCGAGTCACTTGTATAGGTGTAAAAGAGATTTTGATTTGGGACTCCGCGGATCCAAGAAGAAGAAGGGGGATGAGCAAATCAGTACTGTGGCAGGAAGTGACTGCTTGATGACATCAAGGAGTAGCACTTACCTGCCCGAAGAAGAATCATGCCGTGAGGTCTGCCAGCGTCGCTGGATCGTTGGATGCGTAATATGCACTGTTTCTCATTTTTTGAAAGCCTCAGGGGGAGATTGTCTAAGGTAAAAACCCTGTTATCTGGGTTTTTACCGCATTTCGGGATGCTCTAAGCATCCCCCGCTGGGTTACCGCGGCGGGTGGCATCGCCTGAAAAATCTGGCGATACCCCATAGAAGCCAATGGGCCTCTAACGCGAACCCACTGCCTCCCCGCACGGACCCCCACCGCCCAGCACGGACCCCCGCCGCCCCGCATTGCCCCCTCACCTGTGTCCGGGCAGCACAGAGCTGTGCTGCCTGGACTTGTGACCTCCTCCCTGCACTGATCCTCTTCCGGGTGCAGGGAGGAGGAGAGCCCGGCGCAGCAGCGCCGGGTGTGGGAGGGAGGGGAGAGCCGCCGGGACCTGCTGTGACCCGGCGACTCTCACCGCAAAGGACAGCTCTTAAAGCAAGAGCTGTCCTTTGCTATAATTATCGCATATATTTGTTTTGTCATAATATAACATGAATGTAATCGTAAAAAATATAACTATATATCGGGAATAATAACTGTATATAGCGGGCATAATACTATGTATAATCATGTACTATATAATAATGAATGTAATTGTTAAAAATATAACTGTATATAACAGGAATAATAACTGTATATAGCGGGCATAATACTATATATAATCATGTACTGTATAATAATGAATGTAATTGTTAAAAATATAACTGTATATAACGGGAATAATAACTGTATATAGCGGGCATAATACTGTGTATACATGTAATCATGTACTGCATAATCATGACATTTTTGGGATTGCTTGATAAAAATCTTTCAGGATTTACTGTGAGGTCAAATCCTGACCTGGTCGAGTGCTGGAAGTGATAGAGTCGCGAGTCACTTGCAGAGGTGTAAAAGTGATTTTGATTTGGGACTCCGCGGATCCAAGGCCTGGTAGGATGAAGGGGGATGAGCAACTCAATAATCAGTACTGTGGCAGTAAGTTACTGCTTGATGACATCCAGGAGTAGCACTTATGTGCCCAAAGAAGGGTCACGCCGTAAGGTCTGCCAGCGTCGCTGGATCGTTGGATGGGCAATATGCACTGTTTCTCATTTTTTGAAAGCCTCAGTCTGTTTATATAGAGGCTCCTGTAGTCATTAACCAGATTTTTAAAGTGTGTCCATTTCTGGGTCTATCTTGGTTTTGGCACTTAGAAGTGGGGTTTGGCTGGAGGGATGTATATTATCTTAATATTTTTTTTTTTGTCATAAAATAACATGAATGTAATCGTTAAAAATATAACTGTATATAATGGGCATAATAACTGTATATAATGGGCATAACACTGTGTATAATCATGTATTGTATTATCATGACATTTTGGGGGATTGCTTAGTAAAAATGTTTCAGGATTTACTGTGAGGTCAAATCGTGACCTGGTCGAGTGCTGGAGGTGATAGAGTCGCGAGTCACTTGTATAGGTGTAAAAGAGATTTTGATTTGGGACTCCGCGGATCCAAGAAGAAGAAGGGGGATGAGCAAATCAGTACTGTGGCAGGAAGTGACTGCTTGATGACATCCAGGAGTAGCACTTACCTGCCCGAAGAAGAATCATGCCGTGAGGTCTGCCAGCGTCGCTGGATCGTTGGATGCGTAATATGCACTGTTTCTCATTTTTTGAAAGCCTCAGGGGGAGATTGTCTAAGGTAAAAACCCCGTTATTTGGGTTTTTACTGCATTTTGGGATGCTCTAAGCATCCCCCGCTGGGTTACCGCGGCGGGTGGCATCGCCTGAAAAATCTGGCGATGCCCCATAGAAGCCAATGGGCTTCTAACACGAACCCACTGCCGCCCCGCACGGACCCCCGACGCCCAGCACGGACCCCCGCCGCCCCGCATTGCCCCCTCACCTGTGTCCGGGCAGCACAGAGCTGTGCTGCCTGGACTTGTGACCTCCTCCCTGCACTGATCCTCTTCCGGGTGTAGGGAGGAGGAGAGCCCGGCGCAGCAGCGCCGGGTGTGGGAGGGAGGGGAGAGCCGCCGGGAACTGCTGTGACCCGGCGACTCTCACCGCAAAGGACAGCTCTTAAAGCAAGAGCTGTCCTTTGCTATAATTATCGCATATATTTGTTTTGTCATAAAATAACATGAATGTAATCGTTAAAAATATAACTATATATCGGGAATAATAACTGTATATAGCGGGCATAATACTATGTATAATCATGTACTATATAATAATGAATGTAATTGTTAAAAATATAACTGTATATAACGGGAATAATAACTGTATATAACGGGCATAATACTATGTATAATCATGTACTGTATAATAATGAATGTAATTGTTAAAAATATAACTGTATATAACGGGAATAATAACTGTATATAGCGGGCATAATACTGTGTATACATGTAATCATGTACTGTATAATCATGACATTTTTGGGATTGCTTGATAAAAATCTTTCAGGATTTACTGTAAGGTCAAATCCTGACCTGGTCGAGTGCTGGAAGTGATAGAGTCGCGAGTCACTTGCAGAGGTGTAAAAGTGATTTTGATTTGGGACTCCGCGGATCCAAGGCCTGGTAGGATGAAGGGGGATGAGCAACTCAATAATCAGTACTGTGGCAGTAAGTTACTGCTTGATGACATCCAGGAGTAGCACTTATGTGCCCAAAGAAGGGTCATGCCGTAAGGTCTGCCAGCGTCGCTGGATCGTTGGATGGGCAATATGCACTGTTTTTCATTTTTTGAAAGCCTCAGTCTGTTTATATAGAGGCTCCTGTAGTCATTAACCAGATTTTTAAAGTGTGTCCATTTCTGGGTCTATCTTGTTTTAGGCACTTAGAAGTGGGGTTTGGCTGGAGGGATGTATATTATCTTAATATTTTTTTTTTTGTCATAATATAACATGAATGTAATCGTTAAAAATATAACTGTATATAATGGGCATAATAACTGTATATAATGGGCATAACACTGTGTATAATCATGTATTGTATTATCATGACATTTTGGGGGATTGCTTGGTAAAAATGTTTCAGGATTTACTGTGAGGTCAAATCGTGACCTGGTCGAGTGCTGGAGGTGATAGAGTCGCGAGTCACTTGTATAGGTGTAAAAGAGATTTTGATTTGGGACTCCGCGGATCCAAGAAGAAGAAGGGGGATGAGCAAATCAGTACTGTGGCAGGAAGTGACTGCTTGATGACATACAGGAGTAGCACTTACCTGCCCGAAGAAGAATCATGCCGTGAGGTCTGCCAGCGTCGCTGGATCGTTGGATGCGTAATATGCACTGTTTCTCATTTTTTGAAAGCCTCAGGGGGAGATTGTCTAAGGTGGAAATGCGGTAAAACCCCCATTATCGGGGTTTTTACCGCATTGCGGGATGCTCTAAGCATCCCCCGCTGGGTTACCGCGGCGGGTGGCATCGCCAGAAAAATCTGGCGATGCCCCATAGAAGCCAATGGGCTTCTAATGCGAACCCATTGCCGCCCCGCACGGACCCCCGCCGCCCAGCACGGACTCCCGCCGCCCCGCATTGCCCCCTCACCTGTGTCCGGGCAGCACAGAGCTGTGCTGCCTGGACTTGTGACCTCCTCCCGGCACTGATCCTCTTCTGGGTGCAGGGAGGAGGAGAGCCCGGCGCAACAGCGCCGGGTTTGGGAGGGAGGGGAGAGCTGCCGGGACCTGCTGTGACCCTGCGACTCTCACCGCAAAGGACAGCTCTTAAAGCAAAAGCTGTCCTTTGCTATAATTATCGCATATATTTGTTTTGTCATAAAATAACATGAATGTAATTGTTAAAAATATAACTATATATCAGGGTTGCCGACCCTCCCGGAATTTCCGGGAGTCTCCCGAAAATCGGGACCCCCTCCCGGCACCCCGGAAGGGTGGGCAACCCTCCCGGATTCAGGGGGGACCCCCGCTAACCCCCGGATCGCGGCATTAAAATGCCGCAATCCTCGGGTTTTCGAGGAGGGGGCGGGGCTAAATGACGCGATTTAGCCCCGCCCCCTCCACGGAGATACCTTAATCCCCTGTTTTACCAGCATAGGGGCGGGGCGTAGTGATGTCACCCTTAAGCCCCGCCCCCTGAGTGGCTACAGAAACTCTCCTCTCCGGGCTTCTCCCGGAGAGGAGAATAACAAAGTCGGCAACCCTGCTATATATCGGGAATAATAACTGTATATAGCGGGCATAATACTATGTATAATCATGTACTATATAATAATGAATGTAATTGTTAAAAATATAACTGTATATAACGGGAATAATAACTGTATATAGCGGGCATAACACTATGTATAATAATGTACTGTATAATAATGAATGTAATTGTTAAAAATATAACTGTATATAACGGAAATAATAACTGTATATTGCGGGCATAATACTGTGTATACATGTAATCATGTACTGTATATTCATGACATTTTTGGGATTGCTTGATTAAAATCTTTCAGGATTTACCATGAGGTCAAATCCTGACCTGGTCGAGTGCTCGAAGGGATAGAGTCGCGAGTCACTTGCAGAGGTGTAAAAGTGATTTTGATTTGGGACTCCGCGGATCCAAGGCCTGGTAGGATGAAGGGGGATGAGCAACTCAATAATCAGTACTGTGGCAGTAAGTTACTGCTTGATGACATCCAGGAGTAGCACTTATGTGCCCAAAGAAGGGTCACGCCGTAAGGTCTGCCAGCGTCGCTGGATCGTTGGATGGGCAATATGCACTGTTTCTCATTTTTTGAAAGCCTTAGTCTGTTTATATAGAGGCTCCTGTAGTCATTAACCAGATTTTTAAAGTGTGTCCATTTCTGGGTCTATCTTGTTTTAGGCACTTAGAAGTGGGGTTTGGCTGGAGGGATGTATATTATCTTAATTTTTTTTTTTTGTCATAAAATAACATGAATGTAATCGTTAAAAATATAACTGTATATAATGGGCATAATAACTGTATATAATGGGCAAAACACTGTGTATAATCATGTATTGTATTATCATGACATTTTGGGGGATTGCTTAGTAAAAATGTTTCAGGATTTACTGTGAGGTCAAATCGTGACCTGGTCGAGTGCTGGAGGTGATAGAGTCGCGAGTCACTTGTATAGGTGTAAAAGAGATTTTGATTTGGGACTCCGCGGATCCAAGAAGAAGAAGGGGGATGAGCAAATCAGTACTGTGGCAGGAAGTGACTGCTTGATGACATCCAGGAGTAGCACTTACCTGCCCGAAGAAGAATCATGCCGTGAGGTCTGCCAGCGTCGCTGGATCGTTGGATGCGTAATATGCACTGTTTCTCATTTTTTGAAAGCCTCAGGGGGAGATTGTCTAAGGTAAAAACCCCGTTATCTGGGTTTTTACCGCATATTGGGATGCTATAAGCATCCCCCGCTGGGTTACCGCGGCGGGTGGCATCGCCTGAAAAATCTTGCGATGCCCCATAGAAGCCAATGGGCTTCTAACGCGAACCCACTGCCGCCCCGCACGGACCCCCACCGCCCAGCACGGACACCCGCCGCCCCGCATTGCCCCCTCACCTGTGTCCGGGCAGCACAGAGCTGTGCTGCCTGGACTTGTGACCTCCTCCCTGCACTGATCCTCTTCCGGGTGCAGGGAGGAGGAGAGCCCGGCGCAGCAGCGCCGGGTGTGGGAGGGAGGGGAGAGCCGCCGGGACCTGCTGTGACCCGGCGACTCTCACCGCAAAGGACAGCTCTTAAAGCAAGAGCTGTCCTTTGCTATAATTATCGCATATATTTGTTTTGTCATAATATAACATGAATGTAATCGTTAAAAATATAACTATATATCGGGAATAATAACTGTATATAGCGGGCATAATACTATGTATAATCATGTACTATATAATAATGAATATAATTGTTAAAAATATAACTGTATATAATGGGAATAATAACTGTATATAGCGGGCATAATACTATGTATAATCATGTACTGTATAATAATTAATGTAATTGTTAAAAATATAACTGTATATAACGGGAATAATAACTGTATATAGCGGGCATAATACTGTGTATACATGTAATCATGTACTGTATAATCATGACATTTATGGGATTGCTTGATAAAAATCTTTCAGGATTTACCGTGAGGTCAAATCCTGACCTGGTCGAGTGCTGGAAGGGATAGAGTCGCGAGTCACTTGCAGAGGTGTAAAAGTGATTTTGATTTGGGACTCCGCGGATCCAAGGCCTGGTAGGATGAAGGGGGATGAGCAACTCAATAATCAGTACTGTGGCAGTAAGTTACTGCTTGATGACATCCAGGAGTAGCACTTATGTGCCCAAAGAAGGGTCACGCCGTAAGGTCTGCCAGCGTCGCTGGATCGTTGGATGGGCAATATGCACTGTTTCTCATTTTTTGAAAGCCTTAGTCTGTTTATATAGAGGCTCCTGTAGTCATTAACCAGATTTTTAAAGTGTGTCCATTTCTGGGTCTATCTTGTTTTAGGCACTTAGAAGTGGGGTTTGTCTGGAGGGATGTATATTATCTTAATTAATTTTTTTTTGTCATAAAATAACATGAATGTAATCGTTAAAAATATAACTGTATATAATGGGCATAATAACTGTATATAATGGGCAAAACTCTGTGTATAATCATGTATTGTATTATCATGACATTTTGGGGGATTGCTTGGTAAAAATGTTTCAGGATTTACTGTGAGGTCAAATCGTGACCTGGTCGAGTGCTGGAGGTGATAGAGTCGCGAGTCACTTGTATAGGTGTAAAAGAGATTTTGATTTTGGACTCCGCGGATTCAAGAAGAAGAAGGGGGATGAGCAAATCAGTACTGTGGCAGGAAGTGACTGCTTGATGACATCCAGGAGTAGCACTTACCTGCCCGAAGAAGAATCATGCCGTGAGGTCTGCCAGCGTCGCTGGATCGTTGGATGCGTAATATGCACTGTTTCTCATTTTTTGAAAGCCTCAGGGGGAGATTGTCTAAGGTGGAAATGCGGTAAAACCCCCATTATCGGGGTTTTTACCGCATTGCGGGATGCTCTAAGCATCCCCCGCTGGGTTACCGCGGCGGGTGGCATCGCCAGAAAAATCTGGCGATGCCCCATAGAAGCCAATGGGCTTCTAACGCGAACCCGCTGCCGCCCCGCACGGACCCCCGCCGCCCAGCACGGACCCCCGCCGCCCCGCATTGCCCCCTCACCTGTGTCTGGGCAGCACAGAGTTGTGCTGCCTGGACTTGTGACCTCCTCCCGGCACTGATCCTCTTCTGGGTGCAGGGAGGAGGAGAGCCCGGCGCAACAGCGCCGGGTTTGGGAGGGAGGGGAGAGCTGCCGGGACCTGCTGTGACCCTGCGACTCACCGCAAAGGACAGCTCTTAAAGCAAAAGCTGTTCTTTGCTAAAATTATCGCATATATTTGTTTTGTCATAAAATAACATGAATGTAATTGTTAAAAATATAACTATATATCGGGAATAATAACTGTATATAGCGGGCATAATACTATGTATAATAATGTACTATATAATAATGAATGTAATTGTTAAAAATATAACTGTATATAACGGAAATAATAACTGTATATAGCGGGCATAATACTGTGTATACATGTAATCATGTACTGTATATTCATGACATTTTTGGGATTGCTTGATTAAAATCTTTCAGGATTTACCATGAGGTCAAATCCTGACCTGGTCGAGTGCTCGAAGGGATAGAGTCGCGAGTCACTTGCAGAGGTGTAAAAGTGATTTTGATTTGGGACTCCGCGGATCCAAGGCCTGGTACGATGAAGGGGGATGAGCAACTCAATAATCAGTACTGTGGCAGTAAGTTACTGCTTGATGACATCCAGGAGTAGCACTTATGTGCCCAAAGAAGGGTCACGCCGTAAGGTCTGCCAGCGTCGCTGGATCGTTGGATGGGCAATATGCACTGTTTCTCATTTTTTGAAAGCCTTAGTCTGTTTATATAGAGGCTCCTGTAGTCATTAACCAGATTTTTAAAGTGTGTCCATTTCTGGGTCTATCTTGTTTTAGGCACTTAGAAGTGGGGTTTGGCTGGAGGGATGTATATTATCTTAATTTTTTTTTTTTGTCATAAAATAACATGAATGTAATCGTTAAAAATATAACTGTATATAATGGGCATAATAACTGTATATAATGGGCAAAACACTTGTATAATCATGTATTGTATTATCATGACATTTTGGGGGATTGCTTGGTAAAAAAGTTTCAGGATTTACTGTGAGGTCAAATCGTGACCTGGTCGAGTGCTGGAGGTGATAGAGTCGCGAGTCACTTGTATAGGTGTAAAAGAGATTTTGATTTGGGACTCCGCGGATCCAAGAAGAAGAAGGGGGATGAGCAAATCAGTACTGTGGCAGGAAGTGACTGCTTGATGACATCCAGGAGTAGCACTTACCTGCCCGAAGAAGAATCATGCCGTGAGGTCTGCCAGCGTCGCTGGATCGTTGGATGCGTAATATGCACTGTTTCTCATTTTTTGAAAGCCTCAGGGGGAGATTGTCTAAGGTAAAAACCCCGTTATCTGGGTTTTTACCGCATATTGGGATGCTATATGCATCCCCCGCTGGGTTACCGCGGCGGGTGGCATCGCCTGAAAAATCTGGCGATGCCCCATAGAAGCCAATGGGCTTCTAACGCAAACCCACTGCCGCCCCGCACGGACCCCCACCGCCCAGCACGGACCCCCGCCGCCCCGCATTGCCCCCTCACCTGTGTCCGGGCAGCACAGAGCTGTGCTGCCTGGACTTGTGACCTCCTCCCTGCACTGATCCTCTTCCGGGTGCAGGGAGGAGGAGAGCCCGGCGCAGCAGCGCCGGGTGTGGGAGGGAGGGGAGAGCCGCCGGGACCTGCTGTGACCCGGCGACTCTCACCGCAAAGGACAGCTCTTAGCAAGAGCTGTCCTTTGCTATAATTATCGCATATATTTGTTTTGTCATAATATAACATGAATGTATTCGTTAAAAATATAACTATATATCGGGAATAATAACTGTATATAGCGGGCATATGACTATGTATAATCATGTACTATATAATAATGAATGAAATTGTTAAAAATATAACTGTATATAATGGGAATAATAACTGTATATAGCGGGCATAATACTATGTATAATCATGTACTGTATAGTAATTAATGTAATTGTTAAAAATATAACTGTATATAACGGGAATAATAACTGTATATAGCGGGCATAATACTGTGTATACATGTAATCATGTACTGTATAATCATGACATTTTTGGGATTGCTTGATAAAAATCTTTCAGGATTTACCGTGAGGTCAAATCCTGACCTGGTCGAGTGCTGGAAGGGATAGAGTCGCGAGTCACTTGCAGAGGTGTAAAAGTGATTTTGATTTGGGACTCCGCGGATCCAAGGCCTGGTAGGATGAAGGGGGATGAGCAACTCAATAATCAGTACTGTGGCAGTAAGTTACTGCTTGATGACATCCAGGAGTAGCACTTATGTGCCCAAAGAGGGGTCACGCCATAAGGTCTGCCAGCGTCGCTGGATCGTTGAATGGGCAATATGCACTGTTTCTCATTTTTTGAAAGCCTTAGTCTGTTTATATAGAGGCTCCTGTAGTCATTAACCAGATTTTTGTGTCCATTTCTGGGTCTATCTTGTTTTAGGCACTTAGAAGTGGGGTTTGGCTGGAGGGATGTATATTATCTTAATTAATTTTTTTTTGTCATAAAATAACATGAATGTAATCGTTAAAAATACAACTGTATATAATGGGCATAAAAACTGTATATAATGGGCAAAACACTGTGTATAATCATGCATTGTATTATCATGACATTTTGGGGGATTGCTTGGTAAAAATGTTTCAGGATTTACTGTGAGGTCAAATCGTGACCTGGTCGAGTGCTGGAGGTGATAGAGTTGCGAGTCACTTGTATAGGTGTAAAAGAGATTTTGATTTGGGACTCCGCGGATCCAAGAAGAAGAAGGGGGATGAGCAAATCAGTACTGTGGCAGGAAGTGACTGCTTGATGACATCCAGGAGTAGCACTTACCTGCCCGAAGAAGAATCATGCCGTGAGGTCTGCCAGCATCGCTGGATCGTTGGATGCGTAATATGCACTGTTTCTCATTTTTTTAAAGCCTCAGGGGGAGATTGTCTAAGGTAAAAACACCGTTATCTGGGTTTTTACCGCATATTGGGATGCTATAAGCATCCCCCGCTGGGTTACCGCGGCGGGTGGCATCGCCTGAAAAATCTGGCGATGCCCCATAGAAGCCAATGGGCTTCTAACGCGAACCCACTGCCGCCCTGCACGAACCCCCACCGCCCAGCACGGACCCCCGCCGCCCCGCATTGCCCCCTCACCTGTGTCCGGGCAGCACAGAGCTGTGCTGCCGGGACTTGTGACCTCCTCCCTGCACTGATCCTCTTCCGGGTGCAGGGAGGAGGAGAGCCCGGCGCAGCAGCGCCGGGTGTGGGAGGGAGGGGAGAGCCGCCGGGACCTGCTGTGACCCGGCGACTCTCACCGCAAAGGACAGCTCTTAAAGCAAGAGCTGTCATTTGCTATAATTATCGCATATATTTGTTTTGTCATAATATAACATGAATGTATTCGTTAAAAATATAACTATATATCGGGAATAATAACTGTATATAGCGGGCATAATACTATGTATAATCATGTACTATATAATAATGAATGTAATTGTTAAAAATATAACTGTATATAATGGGAATAATAACTGTATATAGCGGGCATAATACTATGTATAATCATGTACTGTATAATAATTAATGTAATTGTTAAAAATATAACTGTATATAACGGGAATAATAACTGTATATAGCGGGCATAATACTGTGTATTCATGTAATCATGTACTGTATAATCATGACATTTTTGGGATTGCTTGATAAAAATCTTTCAGGATTTACTGTGAGGTGAAATCCTGACCTGGTCGAGTGCTGGAAGGGATAGAGTCGCGAGTCACTTGCAGAGGTGTAAAAGTGATTTTGATTTGGGACTCCGCGGATCCAAGGCCTGGTAGGATGAAGGGGGATGAACAACTCAATAATCAGTACTGTGGCAGTAAGTTACTGCTTGATGACATCCAGAAGTAGCACTTATGTGCCCAAAGAAGGGTCACACCGTAAGGTCTGCCAGCGTCGCTGGATCGTTGGATGGGCAATATGCACTGTTTCTCATTTTTTGAAAGCCTTAGTCTGTTTATATAGAGGCTCCTGTAGTCATTAACCAGATTTTTGTGTCCATTTCTGGGTCTATCTTGTTTTAGGCACTTAGAAGTGGGGTTTGGCTGGAGGGATGTATATTATCTTAATTAATTTTTTTTTGTCATAAAATAACATGAATGTAATCGTTAAAAATACAACTGTATATAATGGGCATAATAACTGTATATAATGGGCAAAACACTGTGTATAATCATGCATTGTATTATCATGACATTTTGGGGGATTGCTTAGTAAAAATGTTTCAGGATTTACTGTGAGGTCAAATCGTGACCTGGTCGAGTGCGGGAGGTGATAGAGTCGCGAGTCACTTGTATAGGTGTAAAAGAGATTTTGATTTGGGACTCCGAGGATCAAAGAAGAAGAAGGGGGATGAGCAAATCAGTACTGTGGCAGGAAGTGACTGCTTGATGACATCCAGGAGTAGCACTTACCTGCCCGAAGAAGAATCATGCCGTGAGGTCTGCCAGCGTCGCTGGATCGTTGGATGCGTAATATGCACTGTTTCTCATTTTTTGAAAGCCTCAGGGGGAGATTGTCTAAGGTAAAAACCCCGTTATCTGGGTTTTTACCGCATATTGGGATGCTATAAGCATCCCCCGCTGGGTTACCGCGGCGGGTGGCATCGCCTGAAAAATCTGGCGATGCCCCATAGAAGCCAATGGGCTTCTAACGCGAACCCACTGCCGCCCCGCACGGACCCCCACCGCCCAGCACGGACCCCCGCCGCCCCGCATTGCCCCCTCACCTGTGTCCGGGCAGCACAGAGCTGTGCTGCCGGGACTTGTGACCTCCTCCCTGCACTGATCCTCTTCCGGGTGCAGGGAGGAGGAGAGCCCGGCGCAGCAGCGCCGGGTGTGGGAGGGAGGGGAGAGCCGCCGGGACCTGCTGTGACCCGGCGACTCTCACCGCAAAGGACAGCTCTTAAAGCAAGAGCTGTCATTTGCTATAATTATCGCATATATTTGTTTTGTCATAATATAACATGAATGTATTCGTTAAAAATATAACTATATATCGGGAATAATAACTGTATATAGCGGGCATAATACTATGTATAATCATGTACTATATAATAATGAATGTAATTGTTAAAAATATAACTGTATATAATGGGAATAATAACTGTATATAGCGGGCATAATACTATGTATAATCATGTACTGTATAATAATTAATGTAATTGTTAAAAATATAACTGTATATAACGGGAATAATAACTGTATATAGCGGGCATAATACTGTGTATACATGTAATCATGTACTGTATAATCATGACATTTTTGGGATTGCTTGATAAAAATCATTCAGGATTTACCGTGAGGTCAAATCCTGACCTGGTCGAGTGCTGGAAGGGATAGAGTCGCGAGTCACTTGCAGAGGTGTAAAAGTGATTTTGATTTGGGACTCCGCGGATCCAAGGCCTGGTAGGATGAAGGGGGATGAGCAACTCAATAATCAGTACTGTGGCAGTAAGTTACTGCTTGATGACATCCAGGAGTAGCACTTATGTGCCCAAAGAAGGGTCACGCCGTAAGGTCTGCCAGCGTCGCTGGATCGTTGGATGGGCAATATGCACTGTTTCTCATTTTTTGAAAGCCTTAGTCTGTTTATATAGAGGCTCCTGTAGTCATTAACCAGATTTTTGTGTCCATTTCTGGGTCTATCTTGTTTTAGGCACTTAGAAGTGGGGTTTGGCTGGAGGGATGTATATTATCTTAATTAATTTTTTTTTGTCATAAAATAACATGAATGTAATCGTTAAAAATACAACTGTATATAATGGGCATAATAACTGTATATAATGGGCAAAACACTGTGTATAATCATGCATTGTATTATCATGACATTTTGGGGGATTGCTTGGTAAAAATGTTTCAGGATTTACTGTGAGGTCAAATCGTGACCTGGTCGAGTGCTGGAGGTGATAGAGTCGCGAGTCACTTGTATAGGTGTAAAAGAGATTTTGATTTGGGACTCCGCGGATCAAAGAAGAAGAAGGGGGATGAGCAAATCAGTACTGTGGCAGGAAGTGACTGCTTGATGACATCCAGGAGTAGCACTTACCTGCCCGAAGAAGAATCATGCCGTGAGGTCTGCCAGCGTCGCTGGATCGTTGGATGCGTAATATGCACTGTTTCTCATTTTTTGAAAGCCTCAGGGGGAGATTGTCTAAGGTGGAAATGCGGTAAAACCCCCATTATCGGGGTTTTTACCGCATTGCGGGATGCTCTAAGCATCCCCCGCTGGGTTACCGCGGCGGGTGGCATCGCCAGAAAAATCTGGCGATGCCCCATAGAAGCCAATGGGCTTCTAACGCGAACCCACTGCCGCCCCGCACGGACCCCCGCCGCCCAGCACGGACCCCCGCCGCCCCGCATTGCCCCCTCACCTGTGTCCGGGCAGCACAGAGCTGTGCTGCCTGGACTCGTGACCTCCTCCCGGCACTGATCCTCTTCTGGGTGCAGGGAGGAGGAGAGCCCGGCGCAACAGCGCCGGGTTTGGGAGGGAGGGGAGAGCTGCCGGGACCTGCTGTGACCCTGCGACTCTCACCGCAAAGGACAGCTCTTAAAGCAAAAGCTGTCCTTTGCTATAATTATCGCATATATTTGTTTTGTCATAAAATAACATGAATGTAATTGTTAAAAATATAACTATATATCGGGAATAATAACTGTATATAGCGGGCATAATACTATGTATAATCATGTACTATATAATAATGAATGTAATTGTTAAAAATATAACTGTATATAACGGGAATAAGAACTGTATATAGCGGGCATAATACTATGTATAATAATGTACTGTATAATAATGAATGTAATTGTTAAAAATATAACTGTATATAACGGAAATAATAACTGTATATAGCGGGCATAATACTGTGTATACATGTAATCATGTACTGTATATTCATGACATTTTTGGGATTGCTTGATTAAAATCTTTCAGGATTTACCGTGAGGTCAAATCCTGACCTGGTCGAGTGCTGGAAGGGATAGAGTCGCGAGTCACTTGCAGAGGTGTAAAAGTGATTTTGATTTGGGACTCCGCGGATCCAAGGCCTGGTAGGATGAAGGGGGATGAGCAACTCAATAATCAGTACTGTGGCAGTAAGTTACTGCTTGATGACATCCAGGAGTAGCACTTATGTGCCCAAAGAAGGGTCACGCCGTAAGGTCTGCCAGCGTCGCTGGATCGTTGGATGGGCAATATGCACTGTTTCTCATTTTTTGAAAGCCTTAGTCTGTTTATATAGAGGCTCCTGTAGTCATTAACCAGATTTTTAAAGTGTGTCCATTTCTGGGTCTATCTTGTTTTAGGCACTTAGAAGTGGGGTTTGGCTGGAGGGATGTATATTATCTTAATTTTTTTTTTTTGTCATAAAATAACATGAATGTAATCGTTAAAAATATAACTGTATATAATGGGCATAATAACTGTATATAATGGGCAAAACACTGTGTATAATCATGTATTGTATTATCATGACATTTTGGGGGATTGCTTGGTAAAAATGTTTCAGGATTTACTGTGAGGTCAAATCGTGACCTGGTCGAGTGCTGGAGGTGATAGAGTCGCGAGTCACTTGTATAGGTGTAAAAGAGATTTTGATTTGGGACTCCGCGGATCCAAGAAGAAGAAGGGGGATGAGCAAATCAGTACTGTGGCAGGAAGTGACTGCTTGATGACATCCAGGAGTAGCACTTACCTGCCCGAAGAAGAATCATGCCGTGAGGTCTGCAAGCGTCGCTGGATCGTTGGATGCGTAATATGCACTGTTTCTCATTTTTTGAAAGCCTCAGGGGGAGATTGTCTAAGGTAAAAACCCCGTTATCTGGGTTTTTACCGCATATTGGGATGCTATAAGCATCCCCCGCTGGGTTACCGTGGCGGGTAGCATCGCCTGAAAAATCTGGCGATGCCCCATAGAAGCCAATGGGCTTCTAACGCGAACCCACTGCCGCCCCGCACGGACCCCCACCGCCCAGCACGGACCCCCGCCGCCCCGCATTGCCCCCTCACCTGTGTCCGGGCAGCACAGAGCTGTGCTGCCTGGACTTGTGACCTCCTCCCTGCACTGATCCTCTTCCGGGTGCAGGGAGGAGGAGAGCCCGGCGCAGCAGCGCCGGGTGTGGGAGGGAGGGGAGAGCCGCCGGGAACTGCTGTGACCCGGCGACTCTCACCGCAAAGGACAGCTCTTAAAGCAAGAGCTGTCCTTTGCTATAATTATCGCATATATTTTTTTTGTCATAAAATAACATGAATGTAATCGTTAAAAATATAACTATATATCGGGAATAATAACTGTATATAGCGGGCATAATACTATGTATAATCATGTACTATATAATAATGAATGTAATTGTTAAAAATATAACTGTATATAACGGGAATAATAACTGTATATAGCGGGCATAATACTATGTATAATCATGTACTGTATAATAATGAATGTAATTGTTAAAAGTATAACTGTATATAACGGGAATAATAACTGTATATAGCGGGCATAATACTGTGTATACATGTAATCATGTACTGTATAATCATGACATTTTTGGGATTGCTTGATAAAAATCTTTCAGGATTTAATGTGAGGTCAAATCCTGACCTGGTCGAGTGCTGGAAGTGATAGAGTCGCGAGTCACTTGCAGAGGTGTAAAAGTGATTTTGATTTGGGACTACGCGGATCCAAGGCCTGGCAGGATGAAGGGGGATAAGCAACTCAATAATCAGTACTGTGGCAGTAGTTTACTGCTTGATGACATCCAGGAGTAGCACTTATGTGCCCAAAGAAGGGTCACGCCGTAAGGTCTGCCAGCGTCGCTGGATCGTTGGATGGGCAATATGCACTGTTTCTCATTTTTTGAAAGCCTCAGTCTGTTTATATAGAGGCTCCTGAAGTCATTAACCAGATTTTTAAAGTGTGTCCATTTCTGGGTCTATCTTGTTTTAGGCACTTAGAAGTGGGGTTTGGCTGGAGGGATGTATATTATCTTATTTTTTTTTTTTTTTGTCATAAAATAACATGAATGTAATCGTTAAAAATATAACTGTATATAATGGGCATAATAACTGTATATAATGGGCATAACACTGTGTATAATCATGTATTGTATTATCATGACATTTTGGGGGATTGCTTGGTAAAAATGTTTCAGGATTTACTGTGAGGTCAAATCGTGACCTGGTCGAGTGCTGGAGGTGATAGAGTCGCGAGTCACTTGTATAGGTGTAAAAGAGATTTTGATTTGGGACTCCGCGGATCCAAGAAGAAGAAGGGGGATGAGCAAATCAGTACTGTGGCAGGAAGTGACTGCTTGATGACATCCAGGAGTAGCACTTACCTGCCCGAAGAAGAATCATGCCGTGAGGTCTGCCAGCGTCGCTGGATCGTTGGATGCGTAATATGCACGGTTTCTCATTTTTTGAAAGCCTCAGGGGGAGATTGTCTAAGGTGGAAATGCGGTAAAAACCCCGTTATCGGGGTTTTTACCGCATTTGGGGATGCTCTAAGCATCCCCCGCTGGGTTACCGCGGCGGGTGGCATCGCCAGAAAAATCTGGCGATGCCCCATAGAAGCCAATGGGCTTCTAACGCGAACCCACTGCCGCCCCGCACGGACCCCCGCCGCCCAGCACGGACCCCCGCCGCCCCGCATTGCCCCCTCACCTGTGTCCGGGCAGCACAGAGCTGTGCTGCCTGGACTTGTGACCTCCTCCCTGCACTGATCCTCTTCCGGGTGCAGGGAGGAGGAGAGCCCGGCGCAACAGCGCCGGGTGTGGGAGGGAGGGGAGAGCTGCCGGGACCTGCTGTGACCCTGCGACTCTCACCGCAAAGGACAGCTCTTAAAGCAAGAGCTGTCCTTTGCTATAATTATCGCATATATTTGTTTTGTCATAAAATAACATGAATGTAATCGTTAAAAATATAACTATATATCGGGAATAATAACTGTATATAGCAAGCATAATACTATGTATAATCATGTACTATATAATAATGAATGTAATTGTTAAAAATATAACTGTATATAACGGGAATAATAACTGTATATAGCGGGCATAATACTATGTATAATCATGTACTGTATAATAATGAATGTAATTGTTAAAAATATAACTGTATATAACGGGAATAATAGCTGTATATAGCCGGCATAATACTGTGTATACATGTAATCATGTACTGTATAATCATGACATTTTTGGGATTGCTTGATAAAAATCTTTCAGGATTTACTGTGAGGTCAAATCCTGACCTGGTCGAGTGCTGGAAGTGATAGAGTCGCGAGTCACTTGCAGAGGTGTAAAAGTGATTTTGATTTGGGACTCCGCGGATCCAAGGCCTGGCAGGATGAAGGGGGATAAGCAACTCAATAATCAGTACTGTGGCAGTAGTTTACTGCTTGATGACATCCAGGAGTAGCACTTATGGGCCCAAAGAAGGGTCACGCCGTAAGGTCTGCCAGCGTCGCTGGATCGTTGGATGGGCAATATGCACTGTTTCTCATTTTTTGAAAGCCTCAGGGGGAGATTGTCTAAGGTAAAAACCCCGTTATCTGGGTTTTTACCGCATTCGGGGATGCTCTGAGCATCCCCCGCTGGGTTACCGCGGCGGGTGGCATCACCTGAAAAATCTGGCGATGCCCCATAGAAGCCAATGGGCTTCTAACGCGAACCCACTGGCGCCCCGCACGGACCCCCGCCGCCCAGCACGGACCCCCGCCGCCCCGCATTGCCCCCTCACCTGTGTCCGGGCAGCACAGAGCTGTGCTGCCTGGACTTGTGACCTCCTCCCTGCACTGATCCTCTTCCGGTTGCAGGGAGGAGGAGAGCCTGGCGCAGCAGCGCTGGGTGTGGGAGGGAGGGGAGAGCCGCCAGGACCTGCTGTGACCCGGCGACTCTCACCACAAAGGACAGCTCTTAAAGCAAGAGCTGTCCTTTGCTATAATTATCGCATATATTTGTTTTGTCATAAAATAACATGAATGTAATCGTTAAAAATATAACTATATATCGGGAATAATAACTGTATATAGCGGGCATAATACTATGTATAATCATGTACTATATAATAATGAATGTAATTGTTAAAAATATAACTGTATATAACGGGAATAATAACTGTATATAGCGGGCATAATACTATGTATAATCATGTACTGTATAATAATGAATGTAATTGTTAAAAATATAACTGTATATAACGGGAATAATAACTGTATATAGCGGGCATAATACTGTGTATACATGTAATCATGTACTGTATAATCATGACATTTTTGGGATTGCTTGATAAAAATCTTTCAGGATTTACTGTGAGGTCAAATCCTGACCTGGTCGAGTGCTGGAAGTGATAGAGTCGCGAGTCACTTGCAGAGGTGTAAAAGTGATTTTGATTTGGGACTCCACGGATCCAAGGCCTGGCAGGATGAAGGGTGATAAGCAACTCAATAATCAGTACTGTGGCAGTAGTTTACTGCTTGATGACATCCAGGAGTAGAACTTACAGTATGTCATGTTTTACATCCTTGCTGGCAGGTCGCCAGAACGTACGCGCTGGCGACCCGCCAGCAGCCTCGCCAGCGAGGAGACTGAGACGCGCGTGCGTCTCACGCGCATGCGCGTCTCAGTCTCCGTCGCTAGCGCAACGGAAACCCTGTCCGTCTCCGCCTCAGGGAGACGGACAGGGTTAGGGGGGGTTAGGGGGGGTGCGGGCAGGCAGCGGGGACCCCGGGTTACCGCCGGCAAGCCGGCGGGGACCCGGGGGAACGGATCGAAGCGCCGTCGGAAGGGGACGCGCGCGCCGCTCGTGCGCGCGCGTCCCCTTCTCACCATCGCCATGGCGCTGGCGGGGGATGGCGGCTGGCGACGCCAGCGCCATCCCCTGCAAAGATGGGACCTGACCCATCTGTATGTGCCCAAAGAAGGGTCACGCCGTAAGGTCTGCCAGCGTCGCTGGATCGTTGGATGGGCAATATGCACTGTTTCTCATTTTTTGAAAGCCTCAGTCTGTTTATATAGAGGCTCCTGTAGTCATTAACCAGATTTTTAAAGTGTGTCCATTTCTGGGTCTATCTTGTTTTAGGCACTTAGAAGTGGGGTTTGGCTGGAGGGATGTATATTATCTTAATTTTTTTTTTTTTGTCATAAAATAACATGAATGTAATCGTTAAAAATATAACTGTATATAATGGGCATAATAACTGTATATAATGGGCATAACACTGTGTATAATCATGTATTGTATTATCATGACATTTTGGGGGATTGCTTGGTAAAAATGTTTCAGGATTTACTGTGAGGTCAAATCGTGACCTGGTCGAGTGCTGGAGGTGATAGAGTCGCGAGTCACTTGTATAGGTGTAAAAGAGATTTTGATTTGGGACTCCGCGGATCCAAGAAGAAGAAGGGGGATGAGCAAATCAGTACTGTGGCAGGAAGTGACTGCTTGATGACATCCAGGAGTAGCACTTACCTGCCCGAAGAAGAATCATGCCGTGAGGTCTGCCAGCGTCGCTGGATCGTTGGATGCGTAATATGCACTGTTTCTCATTTTTTGAAAGCCTCAGGGGGAGATTGTCTAAGGTGGAAATACGGTAAAAACCCCGTTATCGGGGTTTTTACCGCATTTCGGGATGCTCTAAGCATCCCCCGCTGGGTTACCGCGGCGGGTGGCATCGCCAGAAAAATCTGGCGATGCCCTATAGAAGCCAATGGGCTTCTAACGCGAACCCACTGCCGCCCCGCACGGACCCCCGCCGCCCAGCACGGACCCTCGCCGCCCCGCATTGCCCCCTCACCTGTGTCCGGGCAGCACAGAGCTGTGCTGCCTGGACTTGTGACCTCCTCCCTGCACTGATCCTCTTCCGGGTGCAGGGAGGAGGAGAGCCCGGCGCAACAGCGCCGGGTGTGGGAGGGAGGGGAGAGCTGCCGGGACCTGCTGTGACCCTGCGACTCTCACCGCAAAGGACAGCTCTTAAAGCAAGAACTGTCCTTTGCTATAATTATCGCATATATTTGTTTTGTCATAAAATAACATGAATGTAATCGTTAAAAATATAACTATATATCGGGAATAATAACTGTATATAGCAGGCATAATACTATGTATAATCATGTACTATATAATAATGAATGTAATTGTTAAAAATATAACTGTATATAACGGGAATAATAACTGTATATAGTGGGCATAATACTATGTATACTCATGTACTGTATAATAATAAATGTAATTGTTAAAAATATAACTGTATATAACGGGAATAATAACTGTATATAGCGGGCATAATACTGTGTATACATGTAATCATGTACTGTATAATCATGACATATTTGGGATTGCTTGATAAAAATCTTTCAGGATTTACTGTGAGGTCAAATCCTGACCTGGTCGAGTGCTGGAAGTGATAGAGTCGCGAGTCTCTTGCAGAGGTGTAAAAGTGATTTTGATTTGGGACTTCTCGGATCCAAGGCCTTGTAGGATGAAGGGGGATGAGCAACTCAATAAGCAGTACTGTGGCAGTAAGTTACTGCTTGATGACATCCAGGAGTAGCACTTATGTGCCCAAAGAAGGGTCACGCCGTAAGGTCTGCCAGCGTCGCTGGATCGTTGGATGGGCAATATGCACTGTTTCTCATTTTTTGAAAGCCTTAGTCTGTTTATATAGAGGCTCCTGTAGTCATTAACCAGATTTTTAAAGTGTGTCCATTTCTGGGTCTATCTTGTTTTAGGCAAAATATAACTGTATTTAATGGCATAATAACTGTGTATAATGGGCAAAACACTGTGTATAATCATGTATTGTATTATCATGACATTTTGGGGGATTGCTTGGTAAAAATGTTTCAGGATTTACTGTGAGGTCAAATCGTGACCTTGTCGAGTGCTGGAGGTGAAAGAGTCGCGAGTCACTTGTATAGGTGTAAAAGAGATTTTGATTTGGGACTCCGCGGATCCAAGAAGAAGAAGGGGGATGAGCAAATCAGTACTGTGGCAGGAAGTGACTGCTTGATGACATCCAGGAGTAGCACTTACCTGCCCGAAGAAGAATCATGCCGTGAGGTCTGCCAGCGTCGCTGGATCGTTGGATGCGTAATATGCACTGTTTCTCATTTTTTGAAAGCCTCAGGGGGAGATTGTCTAAGGTAAAAACCCCGTTATCTGGGTTTTTACCGCATTTCTGGATGCTCTAAGCATCCCCCGCTGGGTTACCGCGGCGGGTGGCATCGCCTGAAAAATCTGGCGTTGCCCCATAGAAGCCAATGGGCTTCTAACGCGAACCCACTGCCGCCCCGCACGGACCCCCGCCGCCCAGCACGGACCCCCGTCGCCCCGCATTGCCCCCTCACCTGTGTCCGGGCAGCACAGAGCTGTGCTGCCTGGACTTGTGACCTACTCCCTGCACTGATCCTCTTCCGGGTGCAGGGAGGAGGAGAGCCCGGCGCAGCAGCGCCGGGTGTGGGAGGGAGGGGAGAGCCGCCGGGAACTGCTGTTACCCGGCGACTCTCACCGCAAAGGACAGCTCTTAAAGCAAGAGCTGTCCTTTGCTATAATTATCGCATATATTTGTTTTGTCATAAAATAACATGAATGTAATCGTTAAAAATATAACTATATATCGGGAATAATAACTGTATATAGCGGGCATAATACTATGTATAATCATGTACTATATAATAATGAATGTAATTGTTAAAAATATAACTGTATATAACGGGAATAATAACTGTATATAGCGGGCATAATACTATGTATAATCATGTACTGTATAATAATGAATGTAATTGTTAAAAATATAACTGTATATAACGGGAATAATAACTGTATATAGCGGGCATAATACTGTGTATACATGTAATCCTGTACTGTATAATCATGACATTTTTGGGATTGCTTGATAAAAATCTTTCAGGATTTACTGTGAGGTCAAATCCTGACCTGGTCGAGTGCTGGAAGTGATAGAGTCGCGAGTCACTTGCAGAGGTGTAAAAGTGATTTTGATTTGGGACTCCGCGGATCCAAGGCCTTGTAGGATGAAGGGGGATGAGCAACTCAATAATCAGTACTGTGGCAGTAAGTTACTGCTTGATGACATCCAGGAGTAGCACTTATGTGCCCAAAGAAGGGTCACGCCGTAAGGTCTGCCAGAGTCGCTGGATCGTTGGATGGGCAATATGCACTGTTTCTCATTTTTGAAAGCCTTAGTCTGTTTATATAGAGGCTCCTGTAGTCATTAACCAGATTTTTAAAGTGTGTCCATTTCTGGGTCTATCTTGTTTTAGGCACTTAGAAGTGGGGTATGGCTGGAGGGATGTATATTATCTTAATTTTTTTTTTTTTGTCATAAAATAACATGAATGTAATCGTTAAAAATATAACTGTATATAATGGGCATAATAACTGTATATAATGGGCAAAACACTGTGTATAATCATGTATTGTATTATCATGACATTTTGGGGGATTGCTTGGTAAAAATGTTTCAGGATTTACTGTGAGGTCAAATCGTGACCTGGTCGAGTGCTGGAGGTGATAGAGTCGCGAGTCACTTGTATAGGTGTAAAAGAGATTTTGATTTGGGACTCCACGGATCCAAGAAGAAGAAGGGGGATGAGCAAATCAGTACTGTGGCAGGAAGTGACTGCTTGATGACATCCAGGAGTAGCACTTACCTGCCCGAAGAAGAATCATGCCGTGAGGTCTGCCAGCGTCGCTGGATCGTTGGATGCGTAATATGCACTGTTTCTCATTTTTTGAAAGCCTCAGGGGGAGATTGTCTAAGGTGGAAATGCGGTAAAACCCCCATTATCGGGGTTTTTACCGCATTGCGGGATGCTCTAAGCATCCCCCGCTGGGTTACCGCGGCGGGTGGCATCGCCAGAAAAATCTGGCGATGCCCCATAGAAGCCAATGGGCTTCTAACGCGAACCCACTGCCGCCCCGCACGGACCCCCGCCGCCCAGCACGGACCCCCGCCGCCCCGCATTGCCCCCTCACCTGTGTCCGGGCAGCACAGAGCTGTGCTGTCTGGACTTGTGACCTCCTCCCTGCACTGATCCTCTTCCGGGTGCAGGGAGGAGGAGAGCCCGGCGCAGCAGCGCCGGGTGTGGGAGGGAGGGGAGAGCCGCCGGGACCTGCTGTGACCCGGCGACTCTCACCGCAAAGGACAGCTCTTAAAGCAAGAGCTGTCCTTTGCTATAATTATCGCATATATTTGTTTTGTCATAAAATAACATGAATGTAATCGTTAAAAATATAACTATATATCGGGAATAATAACTGTATATAGCGGGCATAATACTATGTATAATCATGTACTATATAATAATGAATGTAACTGTTAAAAATATAACTGTATATAACGGGAATAATAACTGTATATAGCGGGCATAATACTGTGTATACATGTAATCATGTACTGTATAATCATGACATTTTTGGGATTGCTTGAAAAAAATCTTTCAGGATTTACTGTGAGGTCAAATCCTGACCTGGTCGAGTGCTGGAAGTGATAGAGTCGCGAGTCAATTGCAGAGGTGTAAAAGTGATTTTGATTTGGGACTTCGCGGATCCAAGGCCTGGTAGGATGATGGGGGATGAGCAACTCAATAATCAGTACTGTGGCAGTAAGTTACTGCTTGAACACATCCAGGAGTAGCACTTATGTGCCCAAAGAAGGGTCACGCCGTAAGGTCTGCCAGCGTCGCTGGATCGTTGGATGGGCAATATGCACTGTTTCTCATTTTTTGAAAGCCTCAGTCTGTTTATATAGAGGCTCCTGTAGTCATTAACCAGATTTTTAAAGTGTGTCCATTTCTGGGTCTATCTTGTTTTAGGCACTTAGAAGTGGGGTTTGGCTGGAGGGATGTATATTATCTTAATTTTTTTTTTTTTGTCATAAAATAACATGAATGTATTCGTTAAAAATATAACTGTATATAATGGGCATAATAACTGTATATAATGGGCATAACACTGTGTATAATCATGTATTGTATTATCATGACATTTTGGGGGATTGCTTGGTAAAAATGTTTCAGGATTTACTGTGAGGTCAAATCGTGACCTGGTCGAGTGCTGGAGGTGATAGAGTCGCGAGTCACTTGTATAGGTGTAAAAGAGATTTTGATTTGGGACTACGCGGATCCAAGAAGAAGAAGGGGGATGAGCAAATCAGTACTGTGGCAGGAAGTGACTGCTTGATGACATCCAGGAGTAGCACTTACCTGCCCGAAGAAGAATCATGCCGTGAGGTCTGCCAGCGTCGCTGGATCGTTGGATGCGTAATATGCACTGTTTCTCATTTTTTGAAAGCCTCAGGGGTAGATTGTCTAAGGTGAAAATGCGGTAAAAACCCCGTTATCTGGGTTTTTACCGCATTTCGGGATGCTCTATTCATCCCCCGCTGGGTTACCGCGGCGGGTGGCATCGCCAGAAAAATCTGGCAATGCCCCATAGAAGCCAATGGGCTTCTAACGCGAACCCACTGCCGCCCCGCACGAACCCCCGCCGCCCAGCACGGACCCCCGCCGCCTCGCATTGCCCCCTCACCTGTGTCCGGGCAGCACTGAGCTGTGCTGCCTGGACTTGTGACCTCCTCCCTGCACTGATCCTCTTCCGGGTGCAGGGAGGAGGAGAGCCCGGCGCAGCAGCGCCGGGTGTGGGAGGGAGGGGAAAGCCGCCGGGACCTGCTGTGACCCGGCGACTCTCACCGCAAAGGACAGCTCTTACAGCAAGAGCTGTCCTTTGCTATAATTATCGCATATATTTGTTTTGTCATAAAATAACATGAATCTAATCGTTAAAAATAAAACTATATGTCGGGAATAATACCTGTATATAGCGGGCATAATACTATGTATAATCATGTACTATATAATAATGAATGTAATTGTTAAAAATATAACTGTATATAACGGGAATAATAACTGTATATAGCGGGCATAATGCTATGTATAATCATGTACTGTATAATAATGAATGTAATTGTTAAAAATATAACTGTATATAACGGGAATAATAACTGTATATAGCGGGCATAATACTGTGTATACATGTAATCATGTACTGTATAATCATGACATTTTTGGGATTGCTTGAAAAAAATCTTTCAGGATTTACTGTGAGGTCAAATCCTGACCTGGTCGAGTGCTGGAAGTGATAGAGTCGCGAGTCAATTGCAGAGGTGTAAAAGTGATTTTGATTTGGGACTTCGCGGATCCAAGGCCTGGTAGGATGATGGGGGATGAGCAACTCAATAATCAGTACTGTGGCAGTAAGTTACTGCTTGAACACATCCAGGAGTAGCACTTATGTGCCCAAAGAAGGGTCACGCCGTAAGGTCTGCCAGCGTCGCTGGATCGTTGGATGGGCAATATGCACTGTTTCTCATTTTTTGAAAGCCTCAGTCTGTTTATATAGAGGCTCCTGTAGTCATTAACCAGATTTTTAAAGTGTGTCCATTTCTGGGTCTATCTTGTTTTAGGCACTTAGAAGTGGGGTTTGGCTGGAGGGATGTATATTATCTTAATTTTTTTTTTTTTGTCATAAAATAACATGAATGTATTCGTTAAAAATATAACTGTATATAATGGGCATAATAACTGTATATAATGGGCATAACACTGTGTATAATCATGTATTGTATTATCATGACATTTTGGGGGATTGCTTGGTAAAAATGTTTCAGGATTTACTGTGAGGTCAAATCGTGACCTGGTCGAGTGCTGGAGGTGATAGAGTCGCGAGTCACTTGTATAGGTGTAAAAGAGATTTTGATTTGGGACTACGCGGATCCAAGAAGAAGAAGGGGGATGAGCAAATCAGTACTGTGGCAGGAAGTGACTGCTTGATGACATCCAGGAGTAGCACTTACCTGCCCGAAGAAGAATCATGCCGTGAGGTCTGCCAGCGTCGCTGGATCGTTGGATGCGTAATATGCACTGTTTCTCATTTTTTGAAAGCCTCAGGGGTAGATTGTCTAAGGTGAAAATGCGGTAAAAACCCCGTTATCTGGGTTTTTACCGCATTTCGGGATGCTCTATTCATCCCCCGCTGGGTTACCGCGGCGGGTGGCATCGCCAGAAAAATCTGGCAATGCCCCATAGAAGCCAATGGGCTTCTAACGCGAACCCACTGCCGCCCCGCACGAACCCCCGCCGCCCAGCACGGACCCCCGCCGCCTCGCATTGCCCCCTCACCTGTGTCCGGGCAGCACTGAGCTGTGCTGCCTGGACTTGTGACCTCCTCCCTGCACTGATCCTCTTCCGGGTGCAGGGAGGAGGAGAGCCCGGCGCAGCAGCGCCGGGTGTGGGAGGGAGGGGAAAGCCGCCGGGACCTGCTGTGACCCGGCGACTCTCACCGCAAAGGACAGCTCTTACAGCAAGAGCTGTCCTTTGCTATAATTATCGCATATATTTGTTTTGTCATAAAATAACATGAATCTAATCGTTAAAAATATAACTATATGTCGGGAATAATACCTGTATATAGCGGGCATAATACTATGTATAATCATGTACTATATAATAATGAATGTAATTGTTAAAAATATAACTGTATATAACGGGAATAATAACTGTATATAGCGGGCATAATGCTATGTATAATCATGTACTGTATAATAATGAATGTAATTGTTAAAAATATAACTGTATATAACGGGAATAATAACTGTATATAGCGGGCATAATACTGTGTATACATGTAATCATGTACTGTATAATCATGACATTTTTGGGATTGCTTGATAAAAATCTTTCAGGATTTACTGTGAGGTCAAATCCTGACCTGGTCGAGTGCTGGAAGTGATAGAGTCGCGAGTCACTTGCAGAGGTGTAAAAGTGATTTTGATTTGGGACTCCGCGGATCCAAGGTCTGGTAGGATGAAGGGGGATGAGCAACTCAATAATCAGTACTGTGGCAGTAAGTTACTGCTTGATGACATCCAGGAGCAGAGGCGTAACTAGATATTCGTAGGCCCCTGTTTAACAACTGATGGTGATAAATGTATGCAAAACATATTAGTTTGAGAGCAAAGATGGGCCCCCTTCAGCTCTGGGCCCCATAGCAGCTGCACCCCCTGCACCTATGGTAGTTACGCCCCTGTCCAGGAGTAGCAGTTATGTGCCCAAAGAAGGGTCACGCCGTAAGGTCTGCCAGCAACGCTGGATCGTTGGATGGGCAATATGCACTGTTTCTCATTTTTTGAAAGCCTCAGTCTGTTTATATAGAGGCTCCTGTAGTCATTAACCAGATTTTTAAAGTGTGTCCATTTCTGGGTCTATCTTGTTTTAGGCACTTAGAAGTGGGGTTTGGCTGGAGGGATGTATATTATCTTAATTTTTTTTTTTGTCATAAAATAACATGAATGTAATCGTTAAAAATATAACTGTATATAATGGGCATAATAACTGTATATAATGGGCATAACACTGTGTATAATCATGTATTGTATTATCATGACATTTTGGGGGATTGCTTGGTAAAAATGTTTCAGGATTTACTGTGAGGTCAAATCGTGACCTGGTCGAGTGCTGGAGGTGATAGAGTCGCGAGTCACTTGTATAGGTGTAAAAGAGATTTTGATTTGGGACTCCGCGGATCCAAGAAGAAGAAGGGGGATGAGCAAATCAGTACTGTGGCAGGAAGTGACTGCTTGATGACATCCAGGAGTAGCACTTACCTGCCCGAAGAAGAATCATGCCGTGAGGTCTGCCAGCGTCGCTGGATCGTTGGATGCGTAATATGCACTGTTTCTCATTTTTTGAAAGCCTCAGGGGGAGATTTTCTAAGGTGAAAATGCGGTAAAAACCCCGTTATCTGGGTTTTTACCGCATTTCGGAATGCTTTAAGCATCCCCCGCTGGGTTACCGCGGCGGGTGGCATCGCCAGAAAAATCTGGCAATGCCCCATAGAAGCCAATGGGCTTCTAACGCGAACCCACTGCCGCCCTGCACGGACCCCCGCCGCCCAGCACGGACCCCCGCCGCCTCGCATTGCCCCCTCACCTGTGTCCGGGCAGCACTGAGCTGTGCTGCCTGGACTTGTGACCTCCTCCCTGCACTGATCCTCTTCCGGGTGCAGGGAGGAGGAGAGCCCGGCGCAGCAGCGCCGGGTGTGGGAGGGAGGGGAGAGCCGCCGGGACCTGCTGTGACCCGGCGACTCTCACCGCAAAGGACAGCTCTTAAAGCAAGAGCTGTCCTTTGCTATAATTATCGCATATATTTGTTTTGTCATAAAATAACATGAATGTAATCGTTAAAAATATAACTATATGTCGGGAATAATAACTGTATATAGCGGGCATAATACTATGTATAATCATGTACTATATAATAATGAATGTAACTGTTAAAAATATAACTGTATATAACGGGAATAATAACTGTATATAGCGGGCATAATACTGTGTATACATGTAATCATGTACTGTATAATCATGACATTTTTGGGATTGCTTGATAAAAATCTTTCAGGATTTACTGTGAGGTCAAATCCTGACCTGGTCGAGTGCTGGAAGTGATAGAGTCGCGAGTCACTTGCAGAGGTGTAAAAGTGATTTTGATTTGGGACTCCGCGGATCCAAGGCCTGGTAGGATGAAGGGGGATGAGCAACTCAATAATCAGTACTGTGGCAGTAAGTTACTGCTTGATGACATCCAGGAGTAGCACTTATGTGCCCAAAGAAGGGTCACGCCGTAAGGTCTGCCAGCGTCGCTGGATCGTTGGATGGGCAATATGCACTGTTTCTCATTTTTTGAAAGCCTCAGTCTGTTTATATAGAGGCTCCTGTAGTCATTAACCAGATTTTTAAAGTTTGTCCATTTCTGGGTCTATCTTGTTTTAGGCACTTAGAAGTGGGGTTTGGCTGGAGGGATGTATATTATCTTCATTTTTTTTTTTTTTGGTCATAAAATAACATGAATGTAATCGTTAAAAATATAACTGTATATAATGGGCATAACACTGTGTATAATCATGTATTATATTATCATGACATTTTGGGGGATTACTTGGTAAAAATGTTTCAGGATTTACTGTGAGGTCAAACCGTGACCTGGTCGAGTGCTGGAGGTGATAGAGTCGCGAGTCACTTGTATAGGTGTAAAAGAGATTTTGATTTGGGACTCCGCGGATCCAAGAAGAAGAAGGGGGATGAGCAAATCAGTACTGTGGCAGGAAGTGACTGCTTGATGACATCCAGGAGTAGCACTTACCTGCCCGAAGAAGAATCATGCCGTGAGGTCTGCCAGCGTCGCTGGATCGTTGGATGCGTAATATGCACTGTTTCTCATTTTTTGAAAGCCTCAGGGGGAGATTGTCTAAGGTGGAAATGCGGTAAAACCCCCATTATCTGGGTTTTTACCGCATTGCGGGATGCTCTAAGCATCCCCCGCTGGGTTACCACGGCGGGTGGCATCGCCAGAAAAATCTGGCGATGCCCCATAGATGCCAATGGGCTTCTAACGCGAACCCACTGCCGCCCCGCACGGACCCCCGCCACCCCGCATTGCCCCCTCACCTGTGTCCGGGCAGCACAGAGCTGTGCTGCCTGGACTTGTGACCTCCTCCCTGCACTGATCCTCTTCCGGGTGCAGGGAGGAGGAGAGCCCGGCGCAGCAGCGCCGGGTGTGGGAGGGAGGGGAGAGCCGCCGGGACCTGCTGTGACCCGGCGACTCTCACCGCAAAGGACAGCTCTTAAAGCAAGAGCTGTTGTAACCCTGATAAAGGTTTAAACAGATATATATATATATATATATATATATATATATATATATATATATATATAAGCAGAGATGTGATCCGATGCAGGGGGGTTAATATTGAGTTTATCTCTGATAGGTTGTCATTGGTCAATGTGTGAGGTGAAGACAGATCAGTGATTGTATTTCCACTGAAGTTGATGGAGACGTGTTGTATCTTAATGTGTATTTGTACATATAGTTTATTTATTTGTACATTCTGTGAAATGTAAATCCTTACATTTACTTCTGAAAATGAAAAGTTATGTTGTAAGCTCTTGTACATATATGGCAATGTTCGATGAACAACAAAACGTGGCAGAGTCTTGTGAAACAGTAAAAAATGTATATATTGGAGTATTGTTCCTGCTTTATAATATAATACAGTGAAAATAATTCAACAGTATTGTCAGCTTAAAGGTGTAAGGACATTTATTTACATACAGACTCAGGTGTATTGTGAGTGCCTGAGGTAATATGCATCTGCTACCAATCAAAACAGCCTTTGCTGGGCAGGAAAGAAAGGGTGTCTCGAGCCAGTTGATTTTCCCGCTCAGCTGGCCTCAGGGACAGGTCAGCTGACCCTGCTGAAGGAGTATAAAAGGGCTGTCAATACAGCACGGAGGGAGATCTGGATACACCTCTCCCCAGTGCTCCCCCCTGTGCCTGGCCAGCCGGAGCTGTAAGCATCTGAGCTGTAGACAAGCGGCCAGGCACGGGGGGGGGGGGGGGAGGAGAAGAGAAGCCAGAAGGGGTGCCTTCAAGCTTCTCTGGAAGGAAAGCCGCTGAAGGAGCCGCTGACAGGGTGCTGCAGGATGCTGCCCCTCAGAGACGCTGCTGCCGGGGAGAAGCCGAAGGACGTCCCTCTAACGCCCATCACAGAAGGCTCTGTCCAGTTGGGGAAGGAGCTGCTCACCGCCCACCGACCAGCTGTTCCCAAACGCCGCTGTTTGAAGCCAGAAGCCGCCGCTTAGCACTAGGGAAGCGCTGCCCCTGTCACGCCCCCTCTACACCCTGGT
This sequence comes from Crinia signifera, assembly GCF_055691185.1. Lineage (NCBI taxonomy): Eukaryota > Metazoa > Chordata > Amphibia > Anura > Myobatrachidae > Crinia > Crinia signifera. The sequence goes on along the minus strand of NC_139218.1, from coordinate 109,061,022 downwards.
GACATAGGCAGTCACCAGCGGGAGATGGGAGGAGAGGTGCTGACAAGCGAGGAGAGGAGCCGCTCACCAGTTCACCAGCCGCAAGAGGGAAGCGCCGCCATCCATCCGAAGACGCCGCCCACTGCCAGCAGCGCCGCACAAGTTAGGAGGAGAGGCGCCGACAAGAGGGGAAGGGAGCCGCCTCTTTGCAGCCGCCCACAAACCAGCTGAGACGCCAGGAGAGTGAGACGCCCCATCCACGCCCCTCTACACCCGGGCTCCGCCTGCCTCACTAGCAGCGCTGCCTGCGGGAGACGGGAGGAGGCGTGGGGAAGGTAACCTGCTGAGGGTGAAGCCGCAGCCCACCTGCCAGGGAGGCCCTGTTGCCCAGCAGGCACATACTGCTTCCCCACCTACCGCCCAGCATTAAAGCCTGTGCCCCTCTACACCCAGGTACTACCTGCGGGAGACGGGAGGAGGCACCTTCAGGCTTAAAGCCAAGCAAGAAAGAGACTTATGGGCATCATCCCTATAACAGCTGCCAGATCGGGTGAGCTAATGTTGCTTATGCACTCTAACACCATAGTATCCCCGGACACTTATATCGGCTCCACTTAAAGACAGCGAGCTGTAATAGAAATAGCCTAATAGCTTCCTACTGCACAGGACAGGAGACTATGAAGCAATTGCCCCCTGGGCTTACAGCCAAACGATTATAGGAAAGCACAGAAAGTTTCAATCATCTAAGGGAAAGCTAGGCTATTGTAACTAAACTCAGTGGTTTAAATACTTTGTGTGATTAATATCACACATCAAAGGGACAGAGACATAGACTTCTACAGTGCTAGGAACACCTAGGAACATCTGCTACCAATCAAAACAGCTGTTGCTGGGCAGGAAAGAAAGGGTGTCTCGAGCCAGTTGATTTTCCCGCTCAGCTGGCCTCAGGGACGGGTCAGCTGACCCTGCTGAAGGAGTATAAAAGGGCTGTCAATACAGCACGGAGGGAGATCTGGATACACCTCTCCCCAGTGCTCCCCCCTGTGCCTGGCCAGCCGGAGCTGTAAGCATCTGAGCTGTAGACAAGCGGCCAGGCACGGGGGGGGGGGGGGGGAAGGAGAAGAGAAGCCAGAAGGGGTGCCTTCAAGCTTCTCTGGAAGGAAAGCCGCTGAAGGAGCTGCTGACAGGGTGCTGCAGGATGCTGCCCCTCAGAGACGCTGCTGCCGGGGAGAAGCCGAAGGACGTCCCTCTAACGCCCATCACAGAAGGCTCTGTCCAGTTGGGGAAGGAGCTGCTCACCGCCCACCGACCAGCTGTTCCCAAACGCCGCTGTTTGAAGCCAGAAGCCGCCGCTTAGCACTAGGGAAGCGCTGCCCCTGTCACGCCCCCTCTACACCCTGGTGACATAGGCAGTCACCAGCGGGAGATGGGAGGAGAGGTGCTGACAAGCGAGGAGAGGAGCCGCTCACCAGTTCACCAGCCGCAAGAGGGAAGCGCCGCCGTCCATCCGAAGACGCCGCCCACTGCCAGCAGCGCCGCACAAGTGAGGAGGAGAGGCGCCGACAAGAGGGGAAGGGAGCCGCCTCTTTGCAGCCGCCCACAAACCAGCTGAGACGCCAGGAGAGTGAGACGCCCCATCCACGCCCCTCTACACCCGTGCTCCGCCTGCCTCACTAGCAGCGCTGCCTGCGGGAGACGGGTGGAGGCGTGGGGAAGGTAACCTGCTGAGGGTGAAGCCGCAGCCCACCAGCCAGGGAGGCCCTGTTGCCCAGCAGGCACATATGCTTCCCCACCTACCGCTCAGCATTAAAGCCTGTGCCCCTCTACACCCAGGTACTACCTGCGGGAGACGGGAGGAGGCACCTTGAGGCTTAAAGCCAAGCAAGAAAGAGACTTACGGGCATCATCCCTATAACAGCTGCCAGATCGGGTGAGCTAATGTTGCTTATGCACTCTAACACCATAGGATCCCCGGACACTTATATCGGCTCCACTTAAAGACAGCGAGCTGTAATAGAAATAGCCTAATAGCTTCCTACTGCACAGGACAGGAGACTATGTAGCAATTGCCCCCTGGGCTTACAGCCAAACGATTATAGGAAAGCACAGAAAGTTTCAATCATCTAAGGGAAAGCTAGGCTATTGTAACTAAACTCAGTGGTTTAAATACTTTGTGTGATTAATATCACACATCAAAGGGACAGAGACATAGACTTCTACAGTGCTAGGAACACCTAGGAACATCTGCTACCAATCAAAACAGCTGTTGCTGGGCAGGAAAGAAAGGGTGTCTCGAGCCAGTTGATTTTCCCGCTCAGCTGGCCTCAGGGACAGGTCAGCTGACCCTGCTGAAGGAGTATAAAAGGCCTGTCAATACAGCACGGAGGGAGATCTGGATACACCTCTCCCCAGTGCTCCCCCAAGTGCCTGGCCAGCCGGATGTGTAAGCATCTGAGCTGTAGACAAGCGGCCAGGCACGGGGGGGGGGGAAGGAGAAGAGAAGCCAGAAGGGGTGCCTTCAAGCTTCTCTGGAAGGAAAGCCGCTGAAGGAGCCGCTGACAGGGTGCTGCAGGACGCTGCCCCTCAGAGACGCTGCTGCCGAGGAGAAGCCGAAGGACGTCCCTCTAACGCCCATCACAAAAGGCTCAGTCCAGTTGGGGAAGGAGCTGCTCACCGCCCACCGACCAGCTGTTCCCAAACGCCATTGTTTGAAGCCAGAAGCCGCCGCTTAGCACTAGGGAAGCGCTGCCCCTGTCACGCCCCCTCTACACCCTGGTGACATAGGCAGTCACCAGCGGGAGATGGGAGGAGAGGTGCTGACAAGCGAGGAGAGGAGCCGCTCACCAGTTCACCAGCCGCAAGAGGGAAGCGCCGCCGTCCATCCGAAGACGCCGCCCACTGCCAGCAGCGCCGCACAAGTTAGGAGGAGAGGCGCCGACAAGAGGGGAAGGGAGCCGCCTCTTTGCAGCCGCCCACAAACCAGCTGAGACGCCAGGAGAGTGAGACGCCCCATCCACGCCCCTCTACACCCGGACTCCGCCTGCCTCACTAGCAGCGCTGCCTGCGGGAGACGGGAGGAGGCGTGGGGAAGGTAACCTGCTGAGGGTGAAGCCGCAGCCCACCTGCCAGGGAGGCCCTGTTGCCCAGCAGGCACATACTGCTTCCCCACCTACCGCCCAGCATTAAAGCCTGTGCCCCTCTACACCCAGGTACTACCTGCGGGAGACGGGAGGAGGCACCTTCAGGCTTAAAGCCAAGCAAGAAAGAGACTTACGGGCATCATCCCTATAACAGCTGCCAGATCGGGTGAGCTAATGTTGCTTATGCACTCTAACACCATAGGATCCCCGCACACTTATATCGGCTCCACTTAAAGACAGCGAGCTGTAATAGAATTAGCCTAATAGCTTCCTACTGCACAGGACAGGAGACTATGTAGCAATTGCCCCCTGGGCTTACAGCCAAACGATTATAGGAAAGCACAGAAAGTTTTAATCATCTAAGGGAAAGCTAGGCTATTGTAACTAAACTCAGTGGTTTAAATACTTTGTGTGATTAATATCACACATCAAAGGGACAGAGACATAGACTTCTACAGTGCTAGGAACACCTAGGAACATCTGCTACCAATCAAAACAGCTGTTGCTGGGCAGGAAAGAAAGGGTGTCTCGAGCCAGTTGATTTTCCCGCTCAGCTGGCCTCAGGGACAGGTCAGCTGACCCTGCTGAAGGAGTATAAAAGGGCTGTCAATACAGCACGGAGGGAGATCTGGATACACCTCTCCCCAGTGCTCCCCCCTGTGCCTGGCCAGCCGGAGCTGTAAGCATCTGAGCTGTAGACAAGCGGCCAGGCACGGGGGGGGGGGGGGGAGGAGAAGAGAAGCCAGAAGGGGTGCCTTCAAGCTTCTCTGGAAGGAAAGCCGCTGAAGGAGCCGCTGACAGGGTGCTGCAGGACGCTGCCCCTCAGAGACGCTGCTGCCGGGGAGAAGAAGAAGGACGTCCCTCTAACGCCCATCACAGAAGGCTCTGTCCAGTTGGGGAAGGAGCTGCTCACCGCCCACCGACCAGCTGTTCCCAAACGCCGCTGTTTGAAGCCAGAAGCCGCCGCTTAGCACTAGGGAAGCGCTGCCCCTGTCACGCCCCCTCTACACCCTGGTGACATAGGCAGTCACCAGCGGGAGATGGGAGGAGAGGTGCTGACAAGCGAGGAGAGGAGCCGCTCACCAGTTCACCAGCCGCAAGAGGGAAGCGCCGCCGTCCATCCGAAGACGCCGCCCACTGCCAGCAGCGCCGCACAAGTTAGGAGGAGAGGCGCCGACAAGAGGGGAAGGGAGCCGCCTCTTTGCAGCCGCCCACAAACCAGCTGAGACGCCAGGAGAGTGAGACGCCCCATCCACGCCCCTCTACACCCGGGCTCCGCCTGCCTCACTAGCAGCGCTGCCTGCGGGAGACGGGAGGAGGCGTGGGGAAGGTAACCTGCTGAGGGTGAAGCCGCAGCCCACCTGCCAGGGAGGCCCTGTTGCCCAGCAGGCACATACTGCTTCCCCACCTACCGCCCAGCATTAAAGCCTGTGCCCCTCTACACCCAGGTACTACCTGCGGGAGACGGGAGGAGGCACCTTCAGGCTTAAAGCCAAGCAAGAAAGAGACTTACGGGCATCATCCCTATAACAGCTGCCAGATCGGGTGAGCTAATGTTGCTTATGCACTCTAACACCATAGGATCCCCGGACACTTATATCGGCTCCACTTAAAGACAGCGAGCTGTAATAGAAATAGCCTAATAGCTTCCTACTGCACAGGACAGGAGACTATGTAGCAATTGCCCCCTGGGCTTACAGCCAAACGATTATAGGAAAGCACAGAAAGTTTCAATCATCTAAGGGAAAGCTAGGCTATTGTAACTAAACTCAGTGGTTTAAATACTTTGTGTGATTAATATCACACATCAAAGGGACAGAGACATAGACTTCTACAGTGCTAGGAACACCTAGGAACATCTGCTACCAATCAAAACAGCTGTTGCTGGGCAGGAAAGAAAGGGTGTCTCGAGCCAGTTGATTTTCCCGCTCAGCTGGCCTCAGGGACAGGTCAGCTGACCCTGCTGAAGGAGTATAAAAGGGCTGTCAATACAGCACGGAGGGAGATCTGGATACTCTCCCCAGTGCTCCCCCCTGTGCCTGGCCAGCCGGAGCTGTAAGCATCTGAGCTGTAGACAAGCGGCCAGGCACGGGGGGGGGGAAGGAGAAGAGAAGCCAGAAGGGGTGCCTTCAAGCTTCTCTGGAAGGAAAGCCGCTGAAGGAGCCGCTGACAGGGTGCTGCAGGACGCTGCCCCTCAGAGACGCTGCTGCCGGGGAGAAGCCGAAGGACGTCCCTCTAACGCCCATCACAGAAGGCTCTGTCCAGTTGGGGAAGGAGCTGCTCACCGCCCACCGACCAGCTGTTCCCACACGCCGCTGTTTGAAGCCAGAAGCCGCCACTTAGCACTAGGGAAGCGCTGCCCCTGTCACGCCCCCTCTACACCCTGGTGACATAGGCAGTCACCAGCGGGAGATGGGAGGAGAGGTGCTGACAAGCGAGGAGAGGAGCCGCTCACCAGTTCACCAGCCGCAAGAGGGAAGCGCCGCCGTCCATCCGAAGACGCCGCCCACTGCCAGCAGCGCCGCACAAGTTAGGAGGAGAGGCGCCGACAAGAGGGGAAGGGAGCCGCCTCTTTGCAGCCGCCCACAAACCAGCTGAGACGCCAGGAGAGTGAGACGCCCCATCCACGCCCTTCTACACCCGGGCTCCGCCTGCCTCACTAGCAGCGCTGCCTGCGGGAGACGGGAGGAGGCGTGGGTAAGGTAACCTGCTGAGGGTGAAGCCGCAGCCCACCTGCCAGGAAGGCCCCGTTGCCCAGCAGGCACATACTGCTTCCCCACCTACCGCCCAGCATTAAAGCCTGTGCCCCTCTACACCCAGGTACTACCTGTGGGAGACGGGAGGAGGCACCTTCAGGCTTAAAGCCAAGCAAGAAAGAGACTTACGGGCATCATCCCTATAACAGCTGCCAGATCGGGTGAGCTAATGTTGCTTATGCACTCTAACACCATAGGATCCCCGGACACTTATATCGGCTCCACTTAAAGACAGCGAGCTGTAATAGAAATAGCCTAATAGCTTCCTACTGCACAGGACAGGAGACTATGTAGCAATTGCCCCCTGGGCTTACAGCCAAACGATTATAGGAAAGCACAGAAAGTTTCAATCATCTAAGGGAAAGCTAGGCTATTGTAACTAAACTCAGTGGTTTAAATACTTTGTGTGATTAATATCACACATCAAAGGGACAGAGACATAGACTTCTACAGTGCTAGGAACACCTAGGAACGTCTGCTACCAATCAAAACAGCTGTTGCTGGGCAGGAAAGAAAGGGTGTCTCGAGCCAGTTGATTTTCCCGCTCAGCTGGCCTCAGGGACAGGTCAGCTGACCCTGCTGAAGGAGTATAAAAGGGCTGTCAATACAGCACGGAGGGAGATCTGGATACACCTCTCCCCAGTGCTCCCCCCTGTGCCTGGCCAGCCGGAGCTGTAAGCATCTGAGCTGTAGACAAGCGGCCAGGCACGGGGGGGGGGGGGGAGGAGAAGAGAAGCCAGAAGGGGTGCCTTCAAGCTTCTCTGGAAGGAAAGCCGCTGAAGGAGCCGCTGACAGGGTGCTGCAGGACGCTGCCCCTCAGAGACGCTGCTGCCGGGGAGAAGCCGAAGGACGTCCCTCTAACGCCCATCACAGAAGGCTCTGTCCAGTTGGGGAAGGAGCTGCTCTCCGCCCACCGACCAGCTGTTCCCAAACGCCGCTGTTTGAAGCCAGAAGCCGCCGCTTAGCACTAGGGAAGCGCTGCCCCTGTCACGCCCCCTCTACACCCTGGTGACATAGGCAGTCACCAGCGGGAGATGGGAGGAGAGGTGCTGACAAGCGAGGAGAGGAGCCGCTCACCAGTTCACCAGCCGCAAGAGGGAAGCGCCGCCGTCCATCCGAAGACGCCGCCCACTGCCAGCAGCGCCGCACAAGTTAGGAGGAGAGGCGCCGACAAGAGGGGAAGGGAGCCGCCTCTTTGCAGCCGCCCACAAACCAGCTGAGACGCCAGGAGAGTGAGACGCCCCATCCACGCCCCTCTACACCCGGGCTCCGCCTGCCTCACTAGCAGCGCTGCCTGCGGGAGACGGGAGGAGGCGTGGGGAAGGTAACCTGCTGAGGGTGAAGCCGCAGCCCACCTGCCAGGGAGGCCCTGTTGCCCAGCAGGCACATACTGCTTCCCCACCTACCGCCCAGCATTAAAGCCTGTGCCCCTCTACACCCAGGTACTACCTGCGGGAGACGGGAGGAGGCACCTTCAGGCTTAAAGCCAAGCAAGAAAGAGACTTACGGGCATCATCCCTATAACAGCTGCCAGATCGGGTGAGCTAATGTTGCTTATGCACTCTAACACCATAGGATCCCCGGACACTTATATCGGCTCCACTTAAAGACAGCGAGCTGTAATAGAAATAGCCTAATAGCTTCCTACTGCACAGGACAGGAGACTATGTAGCAATTGCCCCCTGGGCTTACAGCCAAACGATTATAGGATAGCACAGAAAGTTTCAATCATCTAAGGGAAAGCTAGGCTATTGTAACTAAACTCAGTGGTTTAAATACTTTGTGTGATTAATATCACACATCAAAGGGACAGAGACATAGACTTCTACAGTGCTAGGAACACCTAGGAACATCTGCTACCAATCAAAACAGCTGTTGCTGGGCAGGAAAGAAAGGGTGTCTCGAGCCAGTTGATTTTCCCGCTCAGCTGGCCTCAGGGACAGGTCAGCTGACCCTGCTGAAGGAGTATAAAAGGGCTGTCAATACAGCACGGAGGGAGATCTGGATACACCTCTCCCCAGTGCTCCCCCCTGTGCCTGGCCAGCCGGAGCTGTAAGCATCTGAGCTGTAGACAAGCGGCCAGGCACGGGGGGGGGGAAGGAGAAGAGAAGCCAGAAGGGGTGCCTTCAAGCTTCTCTGGAAGGAAAGCCGCTGAAGGAGCCGCTGACAGGGTGCTGCAGGACGCTGCCCCTCAGAGACGCTGCTGCCGGGGAGAAGCCGAAGGACGTCCCTCTAACGCCCATAACAGAAGGCTCTGTCCAGTTGGGGAAGGAGCTGCTCACCGCCCACCGACCAGCTGTTCCCAAACGCCGCTGTTTGAAGCCAGAAGCCGCCGCTTAGCACTAGGGAAGCGCTGCCCCTGTCACGCCCCCTCTACACCCTGGTGACATAGGCAGTCACCAGCGGGAGATGGGAGGAGAGGTGCTGACAAGCGAGGAGAGGAGCCGCTCACCAGTTCACCAGCCGCAAGAGGGAAGCGCCGCCGTCCATCCGAAGACGCCGCCCACTGCCAGCAGCGCCGCACAAGTTAGGAGGACAGGCGCCGACAAGAGGGGAAGGGAGCCGCCTCTTTGCAGCCGCCCACAAACCAGCTGAGACGCCAGGAGAGTGAGACGCCCCATCCACGCCCCTCTACACCCGGGCTCCGCCTGCCTCACTAGCAGCGCTGCCTGCGGGAGACGGGAGGAGGCGTGGGGAAGGTAACCTGCTGAGGGTGAAGCCGCAGCCCACCTGCCAGGGAGGCCCTGTTGCCCAGCAGGCACATACTGCTTCCCCACCTACCGCCCAGCATTAAAGCCTGTGCCCCTCTACACCCAGGTACTACCTGCGGGAGACGGGAGGAGGCACCTTCAGGCTTAAAGCCAAGCAAGAAAGAGACTTACGGGCATCATCCCTATAACAGCTGCCAGATCGGGTGAGCTAATGTTGCTTATGCACTCTAACACCATAGGATCCCCGGACACTTATATCGGCTCCACTTAAAGACAGCGAGCTGTAATAGAAATAGCCTAATAGCTTCCTACTGCACAGGACAGGAGACTATGTAGCAATTGCCCCCTGGGCTTACAGCCAAACAATTATAGGAAAGCACAGAAAGTTTCAATCATCTAAGGGAAAGCTAGGCTATTGTAACTAAACTCAGTGGTTTAAATACTTTGTGTGATTAATATCACACATCAAAGGGACAGAGACATAGACTTCTACAGTGCTAGGAACACCTAGGAACATCTGCTACCAATCAAAACAGCTGTTGCTGGGCAGGAAAGAAAGGGTGTCTCGAGCCAGTTGATTTTCCCGCTCAGCTGGCCTCAGGGACAGGTCAGCTGACCCTGCTGAAGGAGTATAAAAGGGCTGTCAATACAGCATGGAGGGAGATCTGGATACACCTCTCCCCAGTGCTCCCCCCATGTTCCTGGCCAGCCGGAGCTGTAAGCATCTGAGCTGTAGACAAGCGGCCAGGCACGGGGGGGGGGAAGGAGAAGAGAAGCCAGAAGGGGTGCCTTCAAGCTTCTCTGGAAGGAAAGCCGCTGAAGGAGCCGCTGACAGGGTGCTGCAGGACGCTGCCCCTCAGAGACGCGGCTGCCGGGGAGAAGCCGAAGGCCGTCCCTCTAACGCCCATCACAGAAGGCTCTGTCCAGTTGGGGAAGGAGCTGCTCACCGCCCACCGACCAGCTGTTCCCAAACGCCGCTGTTTGAAGCCAGAAGCCGCCGCTTAGCACTAGGGAAGCGCTGCCCCTGTCACGCCCCCTCTACACCCTGGTGACATAGGCAGTCACCAGCGGGAGATGGGAGGAGAGGTGCTGACAAGCGAGGAGAGGAGCCGCTCACCAGTTCACCAGCCGCAAGAGGGAAGCGCCGCCGTCCATCCGAAGACGCCGCCCACTGCCAGCAGCGCCGCACAAGTTAGGAGGAGAGGCGCCGACAAGAGGGGAAGGGAGCCGCCTCTTTGCAGCCGCCCACAAACCAGCTGAGACGCCAGGAGAGTGAGACGCCACATCCACGCCCCTCTACACCCGGGCTCCGCCTGCCTCACTAGCAGCGCTGCCTGCGGGAGACGGGAGGAGGCGTGGGGAAGGTAACCTGCTGAGGGTGAAGCCGCAGCCCACCGGCCAGGGAGGCCCTGTTGCCCAGCAGGCACATACTGCTTCCCCACCTACCGCTCAGCATTAAAGCCTGTGCCCCTCTACACCCAGGTACTACCTGCGGGAGACGGGAGGAGGCACCTTCAGGCTTAAAGCCAAGCAAGAAAGAGACTTACGGGCATCATCCCTATAACAGCTGCCAGATCGGGTGAGCTAATGTTGCTTATGCACTCTAACACCATAGGATCCCCGGACACTTATATCGGCTCCACTTAAAGACAGCGAGCTGTAATAGAAATAGCCTAATAGCTTCCTACTGCACAGGACAGGAGACTATGTAGCAATTGCCCCCTGGGCTTACAGCCAAACGATTATAGGAAAGCACAGAAAGTTTTAATCATCTAAGGGAAAGCTAGGCTATTGTAACTAAACTCAGTGGTTTAAATACTTTGTGTGATTAATATCACACATCAAAGGGACAGAGACATAGACTTCTACAGTGCTAGGAACACCTAGGAACATCTGCTACCAATCAAAACAGCTGTTGCTGGGCAGGAAAGAAAGGGTGTCTCGAGCCAGTTGATTTTCCCGCTCAGCTGGCCTCAGGGACAGGTCAGCTGACCCTGCTGAAGGAGTATAAAAGGGCTGTCAATACAGCACGGAGGGAGATCTGGATACACCTCTCCCCAGTGCTCCCCCCTGTGCCTGGCCAGCCGGAGCTGTAAGCATCTGAGCTGTAGACAAGCAGCCAGGCACGGGGGGGGGGGGGGAGGAGAAGAGAAGCCAGAAGGGGTGCCTTCAAGCTTCTCTGGAAGGAAAGCCGCTGAAGGAGCCGCTGACAGGGTGCTGCAGGACGCTGCCCCTCAGAGACGCTGCTGCCGGGGAGAAGCCGAAGGACGTCCCTCTAACGCCCATCACAGAAGGCTCTGTCCAGTTGGGGAAGGAGCTGCTCACCGCCCACCGACCAGCTGTTCCCAAACGCCGCTGTTTGAAGCCAGAAGCCGCCGCTTAGCACTAGGGAAGCGCTGCCCCTGTCACGCCCCCTCTACACCCTGGTGACATAGGCAGTCACCAGCGGGAGATGGGAGGAGAGGTGCTGACAAGCGAGGAGAGGAGCCGCTCACCAGTTCACCAGCCGCAAGAGGGAAGCGCCGCCGTCCATCCGAAGACGCCGCCCACTGCCAGCAGCGCCGCACAAGTTAGGAGGAGAGGCGCCGACAAGAGGGGAAGGGAGCCGCCTCTTTGCAGCCGCCCACAAACCAGCTGAGATGCCAGGAGAGTGAGACGCCCCATCCACGACCCTCTACACCCGGGCTCCGCCTGCCTCACTAGCAGCGCTGCCTGCGGGAGACGGGAGGAGGCGTGGGGAAGGTAACCTGCTGAGGGTGAAGCCGCAGCCCACCTGCCAGGGAGGCCCTGTTGCCCAGCAGGCACATACTGCTTCCCCACCTACCGCCCAGCATTAAAGCCTGTGCCCCTCTACACCCAGGTACTACCTGCGGGAGACGGGAGGAGGCACCTTCAGGCTTAAAGCCAAGCAAGAAAGAGACTTACGGGCATCATCCCTATAACAGCTGCCAGATCGGGTGAGCTAATGTTGCTTATGCACTCTAACACCATAGGATCCCCGGACACTTATATCGGCTCTACTTAAAGACAGCGAGCTGTAATAGAAATAGCCTAATAGCTTCCTACTGCACAGGACAGGAGACTATGTAGCAATTGCCCCCTGGGCTTACAGCCAAACGATTATAGAAAAGCACAGAAAGTTTCAATCATCTAAGGGAAAGCTAGGCTATTGTAACTAAACTCAGTGGTTTAAATACTTTGTGTGATTAATATCACACATCAAAGGGACAGAGACATAGACTTCTACAGTGCTAGGAACACCTAGGAACATCTGCTACCAATCAAAACAGCTGTTGCTGGGCAGGAAAGAAAGGGTGTCTCGAGCCAGTTGATTTTCCCGCTCAGCTGGCCTCAGGGACAGGTCAGCTGACCCTGCTGAAGGAGTATAAAAGGGCTGTCAATACAGCACGGAGGGAGATCTGGATACACCTCTCCCCAGTGCTCCCCCCTGTGCCTGGCCAGCCGGAGCTGTAAGCATCTGAGCTGTAGACAAGCGGCCAGGCACGGGGGGGGGGGGGGAGGAGAAGAGAAGCCAGAAGGGGTGCCTTCAAGCTTCTCTGGAAGGAAAGCCGCTGAAGGAGCCGCTGACAGGGTGCTGCAGGACGCTGCCCCTCAGAGACGCTGCTGCCGGGGAGAAGCCGAAGGACGTCCCTCTAACGCCCATAACAGAAGGCTCTGTCCAGTTGGGGAAGGAGCTGCTCACCGCCCACCGACCAGCTGTTCCCAAACGCCGCTGTTTGAATCCAGAAGCCGCCGCTTAGCACTAGGGAAGCGCTGCCCCTGTCACGCCCCCTCTACACCCTGGTGACATAGGCAGTCACCAGCGGGAGATGGGAGGAGAGGTGCTGACAAGCGAGGAGAGGAGCCGCTCACCAGTTCACCAGCCGCAAGAGGGAAGCGCCGCCGTCCATCCGAAGACGCCGCCCACTGCCAGCAGCGCCGCACAAGTTAGGAGGAGAGGCGCCGACAAGAGGGGAAGGGAGCCGCCTCTTTGCAGCCGCCCACAAACCAGCTGAGACGCCAGGAGAGTGAGACGCCCCATCCACGCCCCTCTACACCCGGGCTCCGCCTGCCTCACTAGCAGCGCTGCCTGCGGGAGACGGGAGGAGGCGTGGGGAAGGTAACCTGCTGAGGGTGAAGCCGCAGCCCACCTGCCAGGGAGGCCCTGTTGCCCAGCAGGCACATACTGCTTCCCCACCTACCGCCCAGCATTAAAGCCTGTGCCCCTCTACACCCAGGTACTACCTGCGGGAGACGGGAGGAGGCACCTTCAGGCTTAAAGCCAAGCAAGAAAGAGACTTACGGGCATCATCCCTATAACAGCTGCCAGATCGGGTGAGCTAATGTTGCTTATGCACTCTAACACCATAGGATCCCCGGACACTTATATCGGCTCCACTTAAAGACAGCGAGCTGTAATAGAAATAGCCTAATAGCTTCCTACTGCACAGGACAGGAGACTATGTAGCAATTGCCCCCTGGGCTTACAGCCAAACAATTATAGGAAAGCACAGAAAGTTTCAATCATCTAAGTGAAAGCTAGGCTATTGTAACTAAACTCAGTGGTTTAAATACTTTGTGTGATTAATATCACACATCAAAGGGACAGAGACATAGACTTCTACAGTGCTAGGAACACCTAGGAACATCTGCTACCAATCAAAACAGCTGTTGCTGGGCAGGAAAGAAAGGGTGTCTCGAGCCAGTTGATTTTCCCGCTCAGCTGGCCTCAGGGACAGGTCAGCTGACCCTGCTGAAGGAGTATAAAAGGGCTGTCAATACAGCATGGAGGGAGATCTGGATACACCTCTCCCCAGTGCTCCCCCCTGTGCCTGGCCAGCCGGAGCTGTAAGCATCTGAGCTGTAGACAAGCGGCCAGGCACGGGGGGGGGGGGGGGAAGGAGAAGAGAAGCCAGAAGGGGTGCCTTCAAGCTTCTCTGGAAGGAAAGCCGCTGAAGGAGCCGCTGACAGGGTGCTGCAGGACGCTGCCCCTCAGAGACGCTGCTGCCGGGGAGAAGCCGAAGGACGTCCCTCTAACGCCCATCACAGAAGGCTCTGTCCAGTTGGGGAAGGAGCTGCTCACCGCCCACCGACCAGCTGTTCCCAAACGCCGCTGTTTGAAGCCAGAAGCCGCCGCTTAGCACTAGGGAAGCGCTGCCCCTGTCACGCCCCCTCTACACCCTGGTGACATAGGCAGTCACCAGCGGGAGATGGGAGGAGAGGTGCTGACAAGCGAGGAGAGGAGCCGCTCACCAGTTCACCAGCCGCAAGAGGGAAGCGCCGCCGTCCATCCGAAGACGCCGCCCACTGCCAGCAGCGCCGCACAAGTTAGGAGGAGAGGCGCCGACAAGAGGGGAAGGGAGCCGCCTCTTTGCAGCCGCCCACAAACCAGCTGAGACGCCAGGAGAGTGAGACGCCCCATCCACGCCCCTCTACACCCGGGCTCCGCCTGCCTCACTAGCAGCGCTGCCTGCGGGAGACGGGAGGAGGCGTGGGGAAGGTAACCTGCTGAGGGTGAAGCCGCAGCCCACCTGCCAGGGAGGCCCTGTTGCCCAGCAGGCACATACTGCTTCCCCACCTACCGCCCAGCATTAAAGCCTGTGCCCCTCTACACCCAGGTACTACCTGCGGGAGACGGGAGGAGGCACCTTCAGGCTTAAAGCCAAGCAAGAAAGAGACTTACGGGCATCATCCCTATAACAGCTGCCAGATCGGGTGAGCTAATGTTGCTTATGCACTCTAACACCATAGGATCCCCGGACACTTATATCGGCTCCACTTAAAGACAGCGAGCTGTAATAGAAATAGCCTAATAGCTTCCTACTGCACAGGACAGGAGACTATGTAGCAATTGCCCCCTGGGCTTACAGCCAAACGATTATAGGAAAGCACAGAAAGTTTCAATCATCTAAGGGAAAGCTAGGCTATTGTAACTAAACTCAGTGGTTTAAATACTTTGTGTGATTAATATCACACATCAAAGGGACAGAGACATAGACTTCTACAGTGCTAGGAACACCTAGGAACATCTGCTACCAATCAAAACAGCTGTTGCTGGGCAGGAAAGAAAGGGTGTCTCAAGCCAGTTGATTTTCCCGCTCAGCTGGCCTCAGGGACAGGTCAGCTGACCCTGCTGAAGGAGTATAAAAGGGCTGTCAATACAGCATGGAGGGAGATCTGGATACACCTCTCCCCAGTGCTCCCCCCTGTGCCTGGCCAGCCGGAGCTGTAAGCATCTGAGCTGTAGACAAGCGGCCAGGCACGGGGGGGGGGGGGGAAGGAGAAGAGAAGCCAGAAGGGGTGCCTTCAAGCTTCTCTGGAAGGAAAGCCGCTGAAGGAGCCGCTGACAGGGTGCTGCAGGACGCTGCCCCTCAGAGACGCTGCTGCCGGGGAGAAGCCGAAGGACGTCCCTCTAACGCCCATCACAGAAGGCTCTGTCCAGTTGGGGAAGGAGCTGCTCACCGCCCACCGACCAGCTGTTCCCAAACGCCGCTGTTTGAAGCCAGAAGCCGCCGCTTAGCACTAGGGAAGCGCTGCCCCTGTCACGCCCCCTCTACACCCTGGTGACATAGGCAGTCACCAGCGGGAGATGGGAGGAGAGGTGCTGACAAGCGAGGAGAGGAGCCGCTCACCAGTTCACCAGCCGCAAGAGGGAAGCGCCGCCGTCCATCCGAAGACGCCGCCCACTGCCAGCAGCGCCGCACAAGTTAGGAGGAGAGGCGCCGACAAGAGGGGAAGGGAGCCGCCTCTTTGCAGCCGCCCACAAACCAGCTGAGACGCCAGGAGAGTGAGACGCCCCATCCACGCCCCTCTACACCCGGGCTCCGCCTGCCTCACTAGCAGCGCTGCCTGCGGGAGACGGGAGGAGGCGTGGGGAAGGTAACCTGCTGAGGGTGAAGCCGCAGCCCACCTGCCAGGGAGGCCCTGTTGCCCAGCAGGCACATACTGCTTCCCCACCTACCGCTCAGCATTAAAGCCTGTGCCCCTCTACACCCAGGTACTACCTGCGGGAGACGGGAGGAGGCACCTTCAGGCTTAAAGCCAAGCAAGAAAGAGACTTACGGGCATCATCCCTATAACAGCTGCCAGATCGGGTGAGCTAATGTTGCTTATGCACTCTAACACCATAGGATCCCCGGACACTTATATCGGCTCCATTTAAAGACAGCGAGCTGTAATAGAAATAGCCTAATAGCTTCCTACTGCACAGGACAGGAGACTATGTAGCAATTGCCCCCTGGGCTTACAGCCAAACGATTATAGGAAAGCACAGAAAGTTTCAATCATCTAAGGGAAAGCTAGGCTATTGTAACTAAACTCAGTGGTTTAAATACTTTGTGTGATTAATATCACACATCAAAGGGACAGAGACATAGACTTCTACAGTGCTAGGAACACCTAGGAACATCTGCTACCAATCAAAACAGCTGTTGCTGGGCAGGAAAGAAAGGGTGTCTCAAGCCAGTTGATTTTCCCGCTCAGCTGGCCTCAGGGACAGGTCAGCTGACCCTGCTGAAGGAGTATAAAAGGGCTGTCAATACAGCACGGACGGAGATCTGGATACACCTCTCCCCAGTGCTCCCCCCTGTGCCTGGCCAGCCGGATCTGTAAGCATCTGAGCTGTAGACAAGCGGCCAGGCACGGGGGGGGGGGGGGGGAGGAGAAGAGAAGCCAGAAGGGGTGCCTTCAAGCTTCTCTGGAAGGAAAGCCGCTGAAGGAGCCGCTGACAGGGTGCTGCAGGACGCTGCCCCTCAGAGATGCTGCTGCCGGGGAGAAGCCGAAGGACGTCCCTCTAACGCCCATCACAGAAGGCTCTGTCCAGTTGGGGAAGGAGCTGCTCACCACCCACCGACCAGCTGTTCCCAAACGCCGCTGTTTGAAGCCAGAAGCCGCCGCTTAGCACTAGGGAAGCGCTGCCCCTGTCACGCCCCCTCTACACCCTGGTGACATAGGCAGTCACCAGCGGGAGATGGGAGGAGAGGTGCTGACAAGCGAGGAGAGGAGCCGCTCACCAGTTCACCAGCCGCAAGAGGGAAGCGCCGCCGTCCATCCGAAGACGCCGCCCACTGCCAGCAGCGCCGCACAAGTTAGGAGGAGAGGCGCCGACAAGAGGGGAAGGGAGCCGCCTCTTTGCAGCCGCCCACAAACCAGCTGAGACGCCAGGAGAGTGAGACACCCCATCCACGCCCCTCTACACCCGGGCTCCGCCTGCCTCACTAGCAGCGCTGCCTGCGGGAGACGGGAGGAGGCGTGGGGAAGGTAACCTGCTGAGGGTGAAGCCGCAGCCCACCTGCCAGGGAGGCCCTGTTGCCCAGCAGGCACATACTGCTTCCCCACCTACCGCCCAGCATTAAAGCCTGTGCCCCTCTACACCCAGGTACTACCTGCGGGAGACGGGAGGAGGCACCTTCAGGCTTAAAGCCAAGCAAGAAAGAGACTTACAGGCATCATCCCTATAACAGCTGCCAGATCGGGTGAGCTAATGTTGCTTATGCACTCTAACACCATAGGATCCACGGACACTTATATCGGCTCCACTTAAAGACAGCGAGCTGTAATAGAAATAGCCTAATAGCTTCCTACTGCACAGGACAGGAGACTATGTAGCAATTGCCCCCTGGGCTTACAGCCAAACGATTATAGGAAAGCACAGAAAGTTTCAATCATCTAAGGGAAAGCTAGGCTATTGTAACTAAACTCAGTGGTTTAAATACTTTGTGTGATTAATATCACACATCAAAGGGACAGAGACATAGACTTCTACAGTGCTAGGAACACCTAGGAACATCTGCTACCAATCAAAACAGCTGTTGCTGGGCAGGAAAGAAAGGGTGTCTCGAGCCAGTTGATTTTCCCGCTCAGCTGGCCTCAGGGACAGGTCAGCTGACCCTGCTGAAGGAGTATAAAAGGGCTGTCAATACAGCACGGAGGGAGATCTGGATACACCTCTCCCCAGTGCTCCCCCCTGTGCCTGGCCAGCCGGAGCTGTAAGCATCTGAGCTGTAGACAAGCGGCCAGGCACGGGGGGGGGGGGGGGGGAAGGAGAAGAGAAGCCAGAAGGGGTGCCTTCAAGCTTCTCTGGAAGGAAAGCCGCTGAAGGAGCCGCTGACAGGGTGCTGCAGGACGCTGCCCCTCAGAGACGCTGCTGCCGGGGAGAAGCCGAAGGACGTCCCTCTAACGCCCATCACAGAAGGCTCTGTCCAGTTGGGGAAGGAGCTGCTCACCGCCCACCGACCAGCTGTTCCCAAACGCCGCTGTTTGAAGCCAGAAGCCGCCGCTTAGCACTAGGGAAGCGCTGCCCCTGTCACGCCCCCTCTACACCCTGGTGACATAGGCAGTCACCAGCGGGAGATGGGAGGAGAGGTGCTGACAAGCGAGGAGAGGAGCCGCTCACCAGTTCACCAGCCGCAAGAGGGAAGCGCCGCCGTCCATCCGAAGACGCCGCCCACTGCCAGCAGCGCCGCACAAGTTAGGAGGAGAGGCGTCGACAAGAGGGGAAGGGAGCCGCCTCTTTGCAGCCGCCCACAAACCAGCTGAGACGCCAGGAGAGTGAGACGCCCCATCCACGCCCCTCTACACCCGGGCTCCGCCTGCCTCACTAGCAGCGCTGCCTGCGGGAGACGGGAGGAGGCGTGGGGAAGGTAACCTGCTGAGGGTGAAGCCGCAGCCCACCTGCCAGGGAGGCCCTGTTGCCCAGCAGGCACATACTGCTTCCCCACCTACCGCCCAGCATTAAAGCCTGTGCCCCTCTACACCCAGGTACTACCTGCGGGAGACGGGAGGAGGCACCTTCAGGCTTAAAGCCAAGCAAGAAAGAGACTTACGGGCATCATCCCTATAACAGCTGCCAGATCGGGTGAGCTAATGTTGCTTATGCACTCTAACACCATAGGATCCCCGGACACTTATATCGGCTCCACTTAAAGACAGCGAGCTGTAATAGAAATAGCCTAATAGCTTCCTACTGCACAGGACAGGAGACTATGTAGCAATTGCCCCCTGGGCTTACAGCCAAACGATTATAGGAAAGCACAGAAAGTTTCAATCATCTAAGGGAAAGCTAGGCTATTGTAACTAAACTCAGTGGTTTAAATACTTTGTGTGATTAATATCACACATCAAAGGGACAGAGACATAGACTTCTACAGTGCTAGGAACACCTAGGAACATCTGCTACCAATCAAAACAGCTGTTGCTGGGCAGGAAAGAAAGGGTGTCTCGAGCCAGTTGATTTTCCCGCTCAGCTGGCCTCAGGGACAGGTCAGCTGACCCTGCTGAAGGAGTATAAAAGGGCTGTCAATACAGCACGGAGGGAGATCTGGATACACCTCTCCCCAGTGCTCCCCCCTGTGCCTGGCCAGCCGGAGCTGTAAGCATCTGAGCTGTAGACAAGCGGCCAGGCACGGGGGGGGGGAAGGAGAAGAGAAGCCAGAAGGGGTGCCTTCAAGCTTCTCTGGAAGGAAAGCTGCTGAAGGAGCCGCTGACAGGGTGCTGCAGGACGCTGCCCCTCAGAGACGCTGCTGCCGGGGAGAAGCCGAAGGACGTCCCTCTAACGCCCATCACAGAAGGCTCTGTCCAGTTGGGGAAGGAGCTGCTCACCGCCCACCGACCAGCTGTTCCCACACGCCGCTGTTTGAAGCCAGAAGCCGCCACTTAGCACTAGGGAAGCGCTGCCCCTGTCACGCCCCCTCTACACCCTGGTGACATAGGCAGTCACCAGCGGGAGATGGGAGGAGAGGTGCTGACAAGCGAGGAGAGGAGCCGCTCACCAGTTCACCAGCCGCAAGAGGGAAGCGCCGCCGTCCATCCGAAGACGCCGCCCACTGCCAGCAGCGCCGCACAAGTTAGGAGGAGAGGCGCCGACAAGAGGGGAAGGGAGCCGCCTCTTTGCAGCCGCCCACAAACCAGCTGAGACGCCAGGAGAGTGAGACGCCCCATCCACGCCCTTCTACACCCGGGCTCCGCCTGCCTCACTAGCAGCGCTGCCTGCGGGAGACGGGAGGAGGCGTGGGTAAGGTAACCTGCTGAGGGTGAAGCCGCAGCCCACCTGCCAGGGAGGCCCTGTTGCCCAGCAGGCACATACTGCTTCCCCACCTACCGCCCAGCATTAAAGCCTGTGCCCCTCTACACCCAGGTACTACCTGTGGGAGACGGGAGGAGGCACCTTCAGGCTTAAAGCCAAGCAAGAAAGAGACTTACGGGCATCATCCCTATAACAGCTGCCAGATCGGGTGAGCTAATGTTGCTTATGCACTCTAACACCATAGGATCCCCGGACACTTATATCGGCTCCACTTAAAGACAGCGAGCTGTAATAGAAATAGCCTAATAGCTTCCTACTGCACAGGACAGGAGACTATGGGGGACATTTACCAAAATGGATTCGTAGAAAAAAGGTGTATTCGTAGGGAGAAATACACCTTTTTTTTACGAATTTGTATTTTCGGGATTTACAATCCCAAAAATACAACAATTCGTAGTCCTAAAGATGGAACATTCGTATTTGTAGTTACAAATACGAATGCCCTACACCATCGATAGGATACGACAGAAATCACCATTCAAAAGAATGGTGGTTTTTGATTTACTAAGCAGCCGTACTGACAATACGGCTGCTTAGTGGTGTGAAACACCCACGCAAATACGACAGGAAAATAGAACACCATTTTCCTGTTCTATTTGCGTTTTAGCCTGCACGGATCAGTCAGATCCGTGCAGGCTACAGTGTAAAAAAATAGAAAAAATAAATAAATTAAAAAAAAAAACGGCGTGGGGTCCCCCCCACAGCCATAACCAGCACCAGGCTGAAGGAGCCGGGGCCGGTAATTAAAAATCAGGGAGCCCGACAAATAGGGGTTCCCCGATTTTTAACAACCAGCCCCAGGCTCCAGGTCCGGGGCTGGTTCCCAAAATACGGGGGACAAAATGAGTAGGGGTCCCCCGTATTTTAAGAACCAGCCCCAGGCACAACCAGCCGGCAGGGTAATGTCACAGCCGGGGGACACTTATAATATAAGGTCCCGCGGCCAAAACATTCTCCCTACCGACCAGTCAGCCTGGCCAGGGGCCCTGGGGGAGTGGGGACCCCCCCAATGAAGGGGTCCCCCCCCTCCAGGACTTACCTGACCAGGCTGAAGCCTGGTGCTGTCCTCGATGCCCCTGGGCGGTGGGCATCGAGCTGATAAATGTTGTAAAAAATAGATAAACCATTGTTTTTTACTGTGGCACTACAAGTGCCAGCAAGCCTCCCCAGCAAGCTGGGACTTGGAGAACCACAAGTCCCAGCCTGCTGGGCATTAAAGGGCCCGCTGGCACCTGTAGTTCTACAGTTAAAAAAATAGTGCACAAAACACACTGACACACTTTTAAAATAAAACTTTATTACACACAAAGCCCACACATACTGATACTTACCTATCTTCTTCCCATAGGTCGCCCTGATGTCCTGTGTCGGCGTCTTCTGGTCCTGTGTCGTCTTCTTCCTCCATGTCGACGTCGCTGTCGGCGATGGTGTCCCCGTCCGGATCCGAAGAAATCCATTTGGGAAGCTGTGGAAGGAAACCATACTCACCTGTCCCAGCGCGACGTAGTCCAGGTAAGGGTCTTTGCAAAAAAATAAACCGAAAACCCCGAAACCAAACCGGACACGACGGAGACGCACGTGTGTTTGTTTACATCGTGCGGCTCCGCCTCCCGAATGCCGCTATTGGCCGCTAGGCCGCAAGGCGGCCAATAGCGGCATTCGGGAGGCGGAGCCGCACGATGTAAACACACCGTGCGTCTCCGTCGTGTCCGGTTTGGTTTCGGGGTTTTCGGTTTATTTTTTTGCAAAGACCCTTACCTGGACTACGTCGCGCTGGGACAGGTGAGTATGGTTTCCTTCCACAGCTTCCCAAATGGATTTCTTCGGATCCGGACGGGGACACCATCGCCGACAGCGACGTCGACATGGAGGAAGAAGACGACACAGGACCAGAAGACGCCGACACAGGACATCAGGGCGACCTATGGGAAGAAGATAGGTAAGTATCAGTATGTGTGGGCTTTGTGTGTAATAAAGTTTTATTTTAAAAGTGTGTCAGTGTGTTTTGTGCACTATTTTTTTAACTGTAGAACTACAAGTGCCAGCGGGCCCTTTAATGCCCAGCAGGCTGGGACTTGTGGTTCTCCAAGTCCCAGCTTGCTGGGGAGGCTTGCTGGCACTTGTAGTGCCACAGTAAAAAACAATGGTTTATCTATTTTTTACAACATTTATCAGCTCGATGCCCACCGCCCAGGGGCATCGAGGACAGCACCAGGCTTCAGCCTGGTCAGGTAAGTCCTGGAGGGGGGGGACCCCTTCATTGGGGGGGTCCCCACTCCCCCAGGGCCCCTGGCCAGGCTGACTGGTCGGTAGGGAGAATGTTTTGGCCGCGGGACCTTATATTATAAGTGTCCCCCGGCTGTGACATTACCCTGCCGGCTGGTTGTGCCTGGGGCTGGTTCTTAAAATACGGGGGACCCCTACTCATTTTGTCCCCCGTATTTTGGGAACCAGCCCCGGACCTGGAGCCTGGGGCTGGTTGTTAAAAATCGGGGAACCCCTATTTGTCGGGCTCCCTGATTTTTAATTACCGGCCCCGGCTCCTTCAGCCTGGTGCTGGTTATGGCTGTGGGGGGGACCCCACGCCGTTTTTTTTTTTAATTTATTTATTTTTCTATTTTTTTTTACACCTTGCAGCCTGCACGGATCTGACTTGATCCGTGCAGACTGCTAGAAATAATTCGTATTAGCGGCCGTATATACGGCCGCTAATACGAATCATTACACCATCGGAGGGTTACAAAGCAGTCGTATCTGACTGCTTTGTAAATCCCCCTCCGGAACACGACTTTGCATACGACTTAAACAGTCGTATGCAGTCGTAGGGAAACAACCAATACGAAAAACTAGGTTTTTCATATTGGTAAATTTCCCCCTATGTAGCAATTGCCCCCTGGGCTTACAGCCAAACGATTATAGGAAAGCACAGAAAGTTTCAATCATCTAAGGGAAAGCTAGGCTATTGTAACTAAACTCAGTGGTTTAAATACTTTGTGTGATTAATATCACACATCAAAGGGACAGAGACATAGACTTCTACAGTGCTAGGAACACCTAGGAACGTCTGCTACCAATCAAAACAGCTGTTGCTGGGCAGGAAAGAAAGGGTGTCTCGAGCCAGTTGATTTTCCCGCTCAGCTGGCCTCAGGGACAGGTCAGCTGACCCTGCTGAAGGAGTATAAAAGGGCTGTCAATACAGCACGGAGGGAGATCTGGATACACCTCTCCCCAGTGCTCCCCCCTGTGCCTGGCCAGCCGGAGCTGTAAGCATCTGAGCTGTAGACAAGCGGCCAGGCACGGGGGGGGGGGGGAGGAGAAGAGAAGCCAGAAGGGGTGCCTTCAAGCTTCTCTGGAAGGAAAGCCGCTGAAGGAGCCGCTGACAGGGTGCTGCAGGACGCTGCCCCTCAGAGACGCTGCTGCCGGGGAGAAGCCGAAGGACGTCCCTCTAACGCCCATCACAGAAGGCTCTGTCCAGTTGGGGAAGGAGCTGCTCTCCGCCCACCGACCAGCTGTTCCCAAACGCCGCTGTTTGAAGCCAGAAGCCGCCGCTTAGCACTAGGGAAGCGCTGCCCCTGTCACGCCCCCTCTACACCCTGGTGACATAGGCAGTCACCAGCGGGAGATGGGAGGAGAGGTGCTGACAAGCGAGGAGAGGAGCCGCTCACCAGTTCACCAGCCGCAAGAGGGAAGCGCCGCCGTCCATCCGAAGACGCCGCCCACTGCCAGCAGCGCCGCACAAGTTAGGAGGAGAGGCGCCGACAAGAGGGGAAGGGAGCCGCCTCTTTGCAGCCGCCCACAAACCAGCTGAGACGCCAGGAGAGTGAGACGCCCCATCCACGCCCCTCTACACCCGGGCTCCGCCTGCCTCACTAGCAGCGCTGCCTGCGGGAGACGGGAGGAGGCGTGGGGAAGGTAACCTGCTGAGGGTGAAGCCGCAGCCCACCTGCCAGGGAGGCCCTGTTGCCCAGCAGGCACATACTGCTTCCCCACCTACCGCCCAGCATTAAAGCCTGTGCCCCTCTACACCCAGGTACTACCTGCGGGAGACGGGAGGAGGCACCTTCAGGCTTAAAGCCAAGCAAGAAAGAGACTTACGGGCATCATCCCTATAACAGCTGCCAGATCGGGTGAGCTAATGTTGCTTATGCACTCTAACACCATAGGATCCCCGGACACTTATATCGGCTCCACTTAAAGACAGCGAGCTGTAATAGAAATAGCCTAATAGCTTCCTACTGCACAGGACAGGAGACTATGTAGCAATTGCCCCCTGGGCTTACAGCCAAACGATTATAGGAAAGCACAGAAAGTTTCAATCATCTAAGGGAAAGCTAGGCTATTGTAACTAAACTCAGTGGTTTAAATACTTTGTGTGATTAATATCACACATCAAAGGGACAGAGACATAGACTTCTACAGTGCTAGGAACACCTAGGAACATCTGCTACCAATCAAAACAGCTGTTGCTGGGCAGGAAAGAAAGGGTGTCTCGAGCCAGTTGATTTTCCCGCTCAGCTGGCCTCAGGGACAGGTCAGCTGACCCTGCTGAAGGAGTATAAAAGGGCTGTCAATACAGCACGGAGGGAGATCTGGATACACCTCTCCCCAGTGCTCCCCCCTGTGCCTGGCCAGCCGGAGCTGTAAGCATCTGAGCTGTAGACAAGCGGCCAGGCACGGGGGGGGGGGGGGGGAGGAGAAGAGAAGCCAGAAGGGGTGCCTTCAAGCTTCTCTGGAAGGAAAGCCGCTGAAGGAGCCGCTGACAGGGTGCTGCAGGACGCTGCCCCTCAGAGACGCTGCTGCCGGAGAGAAGCCGAAGGACGTCCCTCTAACGCCCATCACAGAAGGCTCTGTCCAGTTGGGGAAGGAGCTGCTCACCGCCCACCGACCAGCTGTTCCCAAACGCCGCTGTTTGAAGCCAGAAGCCGCCGCTTAGCACTAGGGAAGCGCTGCCCCTGTCACGCCCCCTCTACACCCTGGTGACATA
Source organism: Crinia signifera (assembly GCF_055691185.1). Classification (NCBI taxonomy): domain Eukaryota; kingdom Metazoa; phylum Chordata; class Amphibia; order Anura; family Myobatrachidae; genus Crinia; species Crinia signifera. Next base: position 109,036,369 of record NC_139218.1, on the reverse strand, counting down.
GGCAGTCACCAGCGGGAGATGGGAGGAGAGGTGCTGACAAGCGAGGAGAGGAGCCGCTCACCAGTTCACCAGCCGCAAGAGGGAAGCGCCGCCGTCCATCCGAAGACGCCGCCCACTGCCAGCAGCGCCGCACAAGTTAGGAGGAGAGGCGCCGACAAGAGGGGAAGGGAGCCGCCTCTTTGCAGCCGCCCACAAACCAGCTGAGACGCCAGGAGAGTGAGACGCCCCATCCACGCCCCTCTACACCCGGGCTCCGCCTGCCTCACTAGCAGCGCTGCCTGCGGGAGACGGGAGGAGGCGTGGGGAAGGTAACCTGCTGAGGGTGAAGCCGCAGCCCACCTGCCAGGGAGGCCCTGTTGCCCAGCAGGCACATACTGCTTCCCCACCTACCGCCCAGCATTAAAGCCTGTGCCCCTCTACACCCAGGTACTACCTGCGGGAGACGGGAGGAGGCACCTTCAGGCTTAAAGCCAAGCAAGAAAGAGACTTACGGGCATCATCCCTATAACAGCTGCCAGATCGGGTGAGCTAATGTTGCTTATGCACTCTAACACCATAGGATCCCCGGACACTTATATCGGCTCCACTTAAAGACAGCGAGCTGTAATAGAAATAGCCTAATAGCTTCCTACTGCACAGGACAGGAGACTATGTAGCAATTGCCCCCTGGGCTTACAGCCAAACGATTATAGGAAAGCACAGAAAGTTTCAATCATCTAAGGGAAAGCTAGGCTATTGTAACTAAACTCAGTGGTTTAAATACTTTGTGTGATTAATATCACACATCAAAGGGACAGAGACATAGACTTCTACAGTGCTAGGAACACCTAGGAACATCTGCTACCAATCAAAACAGCTGTTGCTGGGCAGGAAAGAAAGGGTGTCTCGAGCCAGTTGATTTTCCCGCTTAGCTGGCCTCAGGGACAGGTCAGCTGACCCTGCTGAAGGAGTATAAAAGGGCTGTCAATACAGCACGGAGGGAGATCTGGATACACCTCTCCCCAGTGCTCCCCCCTGTGCCTGGCCAGCCGGAGCTGTAAGCATCTGAGCTGTAGACAAGCGGCCAGGCACGGGGGGGGGGGGGGGGAGGAGAAGAGAAGCCAGAAGGGGTGCCTTCAAGCTTCTCTGGAAGGAAAGCCGCTGAAGGAGCCGCTGACAGGGTGCTGCAGGACGCTGCCCCTCAGAGACGCTGCTGCCGGGGAGAAGCCGAAGGACGTCCCTCTAACGCCCATCACAGAAGGCTCTGTCCAGTTGGGGAAGGAGCTGCTCACCGCCCACCGACCAGCTGTTCCCAAACGCCGCTGTTTGAAGCCAGAAGCCGCCGCTTAGCACTAGGGAAGCGCTGCCCCTGTCACGCCCCCTCTACACCCTGGTGACATAGGCAGTCACCAGCGGGAGATGGGAGGAGAGGTGCTGACAAGCGAGGAGAGGAGCCGCTCACCAGTTCACCAGCCGCAAGAGGGAAGCGCCGCCGTCCATCCGAAGACGCCGCCCACTGCCAGCAGCGCCGCACAAGTTAGGAGGAGAGGCGCCGACAAGAGGGGAAGGGAGCCGTCTCTTTGCAGCCGCCCACAAACCAGCTGAGACGCCAGGAGAGTGAGACACCCCATCCACGCCCCTCTACACCCGGGCTCCGCCTGCCTCACTAGCAGCGCTGCCTGCGGGAGACGGGAGGAGGCGTGGGGAAGGTAACCTGCTGAGGGTGAAGCCGCAGCCCACCTGCCAGGGAGGCCCTGTTGCCCAGCAGGCACATACTGCTTCCCCACCTACCGCCCAGCATTAAAGCCTGTGCCCCTCTACACCCAGGTACTACCTGCGGGAGACGGGAGGAGGCACCTTCAGGCTTAAAGCCAAGCAAGAAAGAGACTTACGGGCATCATCCCTATAACAGCTGCCAGATCGGGTGAGCTAATGTTGCTTATGCACTCTAACACCATAGGATCCCCGGACACTTATATCGGCTCCACTTAAAGACAGCGAGCTGTAATAGAAATAGCCTAATAGCTTCCTACTGCACAGGACAGGAGACTATGTAGCAATTGCCCCCTGGGCTTACAGCCAAACGATTATAGGAAAGCACAGAAAGTTTCAATCATCTAAGGGAAAGCTAGGCTATTGTAACTAAACTCAGTGGTTTAAATACTTTGTGTGATTAATATCACACATCAAAGGGACAGAGACATAGACTTCTACAGTGCTAGGAACACCTAGGAACATCTGCTACCAATCAAAACAGCTGTTGCTGGGCAGGAAAGAAAGGGTGTCTCGAGCCAGTTGATTTTCCCGCTCAGCTGGCCTCAGGGACAGGTCAGCTGACCCTGCTGAAGGAGTATAAAAGGGCTGTCAATACAGCACGGAGGGAGATCTGGATACACCTCTCCCCAGTGCTCCCCCCTGTGCCTGGCCAGCCGGAGCTGTAAGCATCTGAGCTGTAGACAAGCGGCCAGGCACGGGGGGGGGGGGGGGAGGAGAAGAGAAGCCAGAAGGGGTGCCTTCAAGCTTCTCTGGAAGGAAAGCCGCTGAAGGAGCCGCTGACAGGGTGCTGCAGGACGCTGCCCCTCAGAGACGCTGCTGCCGGAGAGAAGCCGAAGGACGTCCCTCTAACGCCCATCACAGAAGGCTCTGTCCAGTTGGGGAAGGAGCTGCTCACCGCCCACCGACCAGCTGTTCCCAAACGCCGCTGTTTGAAGCCAGAAGCCGCCGCTTAGCACTAGGGAAGCGCTGCCCCTGTCACGCCCCCTCTACACCCTGGTGACATAGGCAGTCACCAGCGGGAGATGGGAGGAGAGGTGCTGACAAGCGAGGAGAGGAGCCGCTCACCAGTTCACCAGCCGCAAGAGGGAAGCGCCGCCGTCCATCCGAAGACGCCGCCCACTGCCAGCAGCGCCGCACAAGTTAGGAGGAGAGGCGCCGACAAGAGGGGAAGGGAGCCGCCTCTTTGCAGCCGCCCACAAACCAGCTGAGACGCCAGGAGAGTGAGACGCCCCATCCACGCCCCTCTACACCCGGGCTCCGCCTGCCTCACTAGCAGCGCTGCCTGCGGGAGACGGGAGGAGGCGTGGGGAAGGTAACCTGCTGAGGGTGAAGCCGCAGCCCACCTGCCAGGGAGGCCCTGTTGCCCAGCAGGCACATACTGCTTCCCCACCTACCGCCCAGCATTAAAGCCTGTGCCCCTCTACACCCAGGTACTACCTGCGGGAGACGGGAGGAGGCACCTTCAGGCTTAAAGCCAAGCAAGAAAGAGACTTACGGGCATCATCCCTATAACAGCTGCCAGATCGGGTGAGCTAATGTTGCTTATGCACTCTAACACCATAGGATCCCCGGACACTTATATCGGCTCCACTTAAAGACAGCGAGCTGTAATAGAAATAGCCTAATAGCTTCCTACTGCACAGGACAGGAGACTATGTAGCAATTGCCCCCTGGGCTTACAGCCAAACGATTATAGGAAAGCACAGAAAGTTTCAATCATCTAAGGGAAAGCTAGGCTATTGTAACTAAACTCAGTGGTTTAAATACTTTGTGTGATTAATATCACACATCAAAGGGACAGAGACATAGACTTCTACAGTGCTAGGAACACCTAGGAACATCTGCTACCAATCAAAACAGCTGTTGCTGGGCAGGAAAGAAAGGGTGTCTCGAGCCAGTTGATTTTCCCGCTCAGCTGGCCTCAGGGACAGGTCAGCTGACCCTGCTGAAGGAGTATAAAAGGGCTGTCAATACAGCACGGAGGGAGATCTGGATACACCTCTCCCCAGTGCTCCCCCCTGTGCCTGGCCAGCCGGAGCTGTAAGCATCTGAGCTGTAGACAAGCGGCCAGGCACGGGGGGGGGGGGAAGGAGAAGAGAAGCCAGAAGGGGTGCCTTCAAGCTTCTCTGGAAGGAAAGCCGCTGAAGGAGCCGCTGACAGGGTGCTGCAGGACGCTGCCCCTCAGAGACGCTGCTGCCGGGGAGAAGCCGAAGGACGTCCCTCTAACACCCATCACAGAAGGCTCTGTCCAGTTGGGGAAGGAGCTGCTCACCGCCCACCGACCAGCTGTTCCCAAACGCCGCTGTTTGAAGCCAGAAGCCGCCGCTTAGCACTAGGGAAGCGCTGCCCCTGTCACGCCCCCTCTACACCCTGGTGACATAGGCAGTCACCAGCGGGAGATGGGAGGAGAGGTGCTGACAAGCGAGGAGAGGAGCCGCTCACCAGTTCACCAGCCGCAAGAGGGAAGCGCCGCCGTCCATCCGAAGACGCCGCCCACTGCCAGCAGCGCCGCACAAGTTAGGAGGAGAGGCGCCGACAAGAGGGGAAGGGAGCCGCCTCTTTGCAGCCGCCCACAAACCAGCTGAGACGCCAGGAGAGTGAGACGCCCCATCCACGCCCCTCTACACCCGGGCTCCGCCTGCCTCACTAGCAGCGCTGCCTGCGGGAGACGGGAGGAGGCGTGGGGAAGGTAACCTGCTGAGGGTAAAGCCGCAGCCCACCTGCCAGGGAGGCCCTGTTGCCCAGCAGGCACATACTGCTTCCCCACCTACCGCCCAGCATTAAAGCCTGTGCCCCTCTACACCCAGGTACTACCTGCGGGAGACGGGAGGAGGCACCTTCAGGCTTAAAGCCAAGCAAGAAAGAGACTTACGGGCATCATCCCTATAACAGCTGCCAGATCGGGTGAGCTAATGTTGCTTATGCACTCTAACACCATAGGATCCCCGGACACTTATATCGGCTCCACTTAAAGACAGCGAGCTGTAATAGAAATAGCCTAATAGCTTCCTACTGCACAGGACAGGAGACTATGTAGCAATTGCCCCCTGGGCTTACAGCCAAACGATTATATGAAAGCACAGAAAGTTTCAATCATCTAAGGGAAAGCTAGGCTATTGTAACTAAACTCAGTGGTTTAAATACTTTGTGTGATTAATATCACACATCAAAGGGACAGAGACATAGACTTCTACAGTGCTAGGAACACCTAGGAACATCTGCTACCAATCAAAACAGCTGTTGCTGGGCAGGAAAGAAAGGGTGTCTCGAGCCAGTTGATTTTCCCGCTCAGCTGGCCTCAGGGACAGGTCAGCTGACCCTGCTGAAGGAGTATAAAAGGGCTGTCAATACAGCACGGAGGGAGATCTGGATACACCTCTCCCCAGTGCTCCCCCCTGTGCCTGGCCAGCCGGAGCTGTAAGCATCTGAGCTGTAGACAAGCGGCCAGGCACGGGGGGGGGGGGAGGAGAAGAGAAGCCAGAAGGGGTGCCTTTAAGCTTCTCTGGAAGGAAATCCGCTGAAGGAGCCGCTGACAGGGTGCTGCAGGACGCTGCCCCTCAGAGACGCTGCTGCCGGGGAGGAGCCGAAGGACGTCCCTCTAACGCCCATCACAGAAGGCTCTGTCCAGTTGGGGAAGGAGCTGCTCACCGCCCACCGACCAGCTGTTCCCAAACGCCGCTGTTTGAAGCCAGAAGCCGCCGCTTAGCACTAGGGAAGCGCTGCCCCTGTCACGCCCCCTCTACACCCTGGTGACATAGGCAGTCACCAGCGGGAGATGGGGGGAGAGGTGCTGACAAGCGAGGAGAGGAGCCGCTCACCAGTTCACCAGCCGCAAGAGGGAAGCGCCGCCGTCCATCCGAAGACGCCGCCCACTGCCAGCAGCGCCGCACAAGTTAGGAGGAGAGGCACCGACAAGAGGGGAAGGGAGCCGCCTCTTTGCAGCCGCCCACAAACCAGCTGAGACGCCAGGAGAGTGAGACGCCCCATCCACGCCCCTCTACACCCGGGCTCCGCCTGCCTCACTAGCAGCGCTGCCTGCGGGAGACGGGAGGAGGCGTGGGGAAGGTAACCTGCTGAGGGTGAAGCCGCAGCCCACCTGCCAGGGAGGCCCTGTTGCCCAGCAGGCACATACTGCTTCCCCACCTACCGCCCAGCATTAAAGCCTGTGCCCCTCTACACCCAGGTACTACCTGCGGGAGACGGGAGGAGGCACCTTCAGGCTTAAAGCCAAGCAAGAAAGAGACTTACGGGCATCATCCCTATAACAGCTGCCAGATCGGGTGAGCTAATGTTGCTTATGCACTCTAACACCATAGGATCCCCGGACACTTATATCGGCTCCACTTAAAGACAGCGAGCTGTAATAGAAATAGCCTAATAGCTTCCTACTGCACAGGACAGGAGACTATGTAGCAATTGCCCCCTGGGCTTACAGCCAAACGATTATAGGAAAGCACAGAAAGTTTCAATCATCTAAGGGAAAGCTAGGCTATTGTAACTAAACTCAGTGGTTTAAATACTTTGTGTGATTAATATCACACATCAAAGGGACAGAGACATAGACTTCTACAGTGCTAGGAACACCTAGGAACATCTGCTACCAATCAAAACAGCTGTTGCTGGGCAGGAAAGAAAGGGTGTCTAGAGCCAGTTGATTTTCCCGCTCAGCTGGCCTCAGGGACAGGTCAGCTGACCCTGCTGAAGGAGTATAAAAGGGCTGTCAATACAGCACGGAGGGAGATCTGGATACACCTCTCCCCAGTGCTCCCCCCTGTGCCTGGCCAGCCGGAGCTGTAAGCATCTGAGCTGTAGACAAGCGGCCAGGCATGGGGGGGGGGGGGAAGGAGAAGAGAAGCCAGAAGGGGTGCCTTCAAGCTTCTCTGGAAGGAAAGCCGCTGAAGGAGCCGCTGACAGGGTGCTGCAGGACGCTGCCCCTCAGAGCCGCTGCTGCCGGGGAGAAGCCGAAGGACGTCCCTCTAACTCCCATCACAGAAGGCTCTGTCCAGTTGGGGAAGGAGCTGCTCACCGCCCACCGACCAGCTGTTCCCAAACGCCGCTGTTTGAAGCCAGAAGCCGCCGCTTAGCACTAGGGAAGCGCTGCCCCTGTCACGCCCCCTCTACACCCTGGTGACATAGGCAGTCACCAGCGGGAGATGGGAGGAGAGGTGCTGACAAGCGAGGAGAGGAGCCGCTCACCAGTTCACCAGCCGCAAGAGGGAAGCGCCGCCGTCCATCCGAAGACGCCGCCCACTGCCAGCAGCGCCGCACAAGTTAAGAGGAGAGGCGCCGACAAGAGGGGAAGGGAGCCGCCTCTTTGCAGCTGCCCACAAACCAGCTGAGACGCCAGGAGAGTGAGACGCCCCATCCACGCCCCTCTACACCCGGGCTCCGCCTGCCTCACTAGCAGCGCTGCCTGCGGGAAACGGGAGGAGGCGTGGGGAAGGTAACCTGCTGAGGGTGAAGCCGCAGCCCACCTGCCAGGGAGGCCCTGTTGCCCAGCAGGCACATACTGCTTCCCCACCTACCGCCCAGCATTAAAGCCTGTGCTCCTCTACACCCAGGTACTACCTGCGGGAGACGGGAGGAGGCACCTTCAGGCTTAAAGCCAAGCAAGAAAGAGACTTACGGGCATCATCCCTATAACAGCTGCCAGATCGGGTGAGCTAATGTTGCTTATGCACTCTAACACCATAGGATCCCCGGACACTTATATCGGCTCCACTTAAAGACAGCGAGCTGTAATAGAAATAGCCTAATAGCTTCCTACTGCACAGGACAGGAGACTATGTAGCAATTGCCCCCTGGGCTTACAGCCAAACGATTATAGGAAAGCACAGAAAGTTTCAATCATCTAAGGGAAAGCTAGGCTATTGTAACTAAACTCAGTGGTTTAAATACTTTGTGTGATTAATATCACACATCAAAGGGACAGAGACATAGACTTCTACAGTGCTAGGAACACCTAGGAACATCTGCTACCAATCAAAACAGCTGTTGCTGGGCAGGAAAGAAAGGGTGTCTCGAGCCAGTTGATTTTCCCGCTCAGCTGGCCTCAGAGACAGGTCAGCTGACCCTGCTGAAGGAGTATAAAAGGGCTGTCAATACAGCACGGAGGGAGATCTGGATACACCTCTCCCCAGTGCTCCCCCCTGTGCCTGGCCAGCCGGAGCTGTAAGCATCTGAGCTGTAGACAAGCGGCCAGGCACGGGGGGGGGGGGGAAGGAGAAGAGAAGCCAGAAGGGGTGCCTTCAAGCTTCTCTGGAAGGAAAGCCGCTGAAGGAGCCGCTGACAGGGTGCTGCAGGACGCTGCCCCTCAGAGACGCTGCTGCCGAGGAGAAGCCGAAGGACGTCCCTCTAACGACCATCACAGAAGGCTCTGTCCAGTTGGGGAAGGAGCTGCTCACCGCCCACCGACCAGCTGTTCCCAAACGCCGCTGTTTGAAGCCAGAAGCCGCCGCTTAGCACTAGGGAAGCGCTGCCCCTGTCACGCCCCCTCTACACCCTGGTGACATAGGCAGTCACCAGCGGGAGATGGGAGGAGAGGTGCTGACAAGCGAGGAGAGGAGCCGCTCACCAGTTCACCAGCCGCAAGAGGGAAGCGCCGCCGTCCATCCGAAGACGCCGCCCACTGCCAGCAGCGCCGCACAAGTTAAGAGGAGAGGCGCCGACAAGAGGGGAAGGGAGCCACCTCTTTGCAGCTGCCCACAAACCAGCTGAGACGCCAGGAGAGTGAGACGCCCATCCACGCCCCTCTACACCCGGGCTCCGCCTGCCTCACTAGCAGCGCTGCCTGCGGGAGACGGGAGGAGGCGTGGGGAAGGTAACCTGCTGAGGGTGAAGCCGCAGCCCACCTGCCAGGGAGGCCCTGTTGCCCAGCAGGCACATACTGCTTCCCCACCTACCGCCCAGCATTAAAGCCTGTGCTCCTCTACACCCAGGTACTACCTGCGGGAGACGGGAGGAGGCACCTTCAGGCTTAAAGCCAAGCAAGAAAGAGACTTACGGGCATCATCCCTATAACAGCTGCCAGATCGGGTGAGCTAATGTTGCTTATGCACTCTAACACCATAGGATCCCCGGACACTTATATCGGCTCCACTTAAAGACAGCGAGCTGTAATAGAAATAGCCTAATAGCTTCCTACTGCACAGGACAGGAGACTATGTAGCAATTGCCCCTGGGCTTACAGCCAAACGATTATAGGAAAGCACAGAAAGTTTCAATCATCTAAGGGAAAGCTAGGCTATTGTAACTAAACTCAGTGGTTTAAATACTTTGTGTGATTAATATCACACATCAAAGGGACAGAGACATAGACTTCTACAGTGCTAGGAACACCTAGGAACATCTGCTACCAATCAAAACAGCTGTTGCTGGGCAGGAAAGAAAGGGTGTCTCGAGCCAGTTGATTTTCCCGCTCAGCTGGCCTCAGGGACAGGTCAGCTGACCCTGCTGAAGGAGTATAAAAGGGCTGTCAATACAGCACGGAGGGAGATCTGGATACACCTCTCCCCAGTGCTCCCCCCTGTGCCTATATAATATGTATGTGTATATAATGGGCATAATAACTGTATATAATGGGCATAACACTGTGTATAATCATGTATTGTATTATCATGACATTTTGGGGGATTGCTTGGTAAAAATGTTTCAGGATTTACTGCGAGGTCAAATCGTGACCTGCTCGAGTGCTGGAGGTGATAGAGTCGCGATTCACTTGTATAGGTGTAAAAGAGATTTTGATTTGGGACTCCGCGGATCCAAGAAGAAGAAGATGATGAGCAAATCAGTACTGTGGGCGGAAGTGACTGCTTGATGACATCCAGGAGCAGCACTTTCCTGCCCGAAGAAGAATCATGCCGTGAGGTCTGCCAGCGTCGCTGGATCGTTGGATGCGTAATATGCACTGTTTCTCATTTTTTGAAAGCCTCAGGGGGAGATTGTCTAAGGTAAAAACCCCGTTATCGGGGTTTTTACCGCATTGCGGGATGCTCTAAGCATCCCGCGCTGGGTTCCCGCGGCGGGTGGCATCGCCTGAAAAATCTGGCTATGCCCCATAGAAGCCAATGGGCTTCTAACGCGAACCCAATGCCGCCCCGCACGGACCCCCACCGCCCAGCATGGACCCCCGCCGCCCCGCATTGCCCCCTCACCTGTGTCCGGGCAGCACAGAGCTGTGCCTGGACTTGTGACCTCCTCCCTGCACTGATCCTCTTCCGGGTTCAGGGAGGAGGAGAGCCCGGCACAGCAGCGCCGGGTGTGGGAGGGAGGGGAGAGCCGCCGGGACCTGCTGTGACCCGGAGACTCTCACCGCAAAGGACAGCTCTTAAAGCAAGAGCTGTCCTTTGCTATAATTATCGCATATATTTGTTTTGTCATAATATAACATGAATGTAATCGTTAAAAATATAACTATATATCGGGAATAATAACTGTATATAGCGGGCATAATACTATGTATAATCATGTACTATATAATAATGAATGTAATTGTTAAAAATATAACTGTATATAACGGGAATAATAACTGTATATAGCGGGCATAATACTATGTATAATCATGTACTGTATAATAATTAATGTAATTGTTAAAAATATAACTGTATATAACGGGAATAATAACTGTATATAGCGGGCATAATACTGTGTATACATGTAATCATGTACTGTATAATCATGACATTTTTGGGATTGCTTGATAAAAATCTTTCAGGATTTACCGTGAGGTCAAATCCTGACCTGGTCGAGTGCTGGAAGGGATAGAGTCGCGAGTCACTTGCAGAGGTGTAAAAGTGATTTTGATTTGGGACTCCGCGGATCCAAGGCCTGGTAGGATGAAGGGGGATGAGCAACTCAATAATCAGTACTGTGGCAGTAAGTTACTGCTTGATAACATCCAGGAGTAGCACTTATGTGCCCAAAGAAGGGTCACGCCGTAAGGTCTGCCAGCGTCGCTGGATCGTTGGATGGGCAATATGCACTGTTTCTCATTTTTTTGAAAGCCTTAGTCTGTTTATATAGAGGCTCCTGTAGTCATTAACCAGATTTTTAAAGTGTGTCCATTTCTGGGTCTATCTTGTTTTAGGCACTTAGAAGTGGGGTTTGGCTGGAGGGATGTATATTATCTTAATTTTTTTTTTTTGTCATAAAATAACATGAATGTAATCGTTAAAAATATAACTGTATATAATGGGCATAATAACTGTATATAATGGGCAAAACACTGTGTATAATCATGTATTGTATTATCATGACATTTTGGGGGATTGCTTGGTAAAAATGTTTCAGGATTTACTGTGAGGTCAAATCGTGACCTGGTCGAGTGCTGGAGGTGATAGAGTCGCGAGTCACTTGTATAGGTGTAAAAGAGATTTTGATTTGGGACTCCGCGGATCCAAGAAGAAGAAGGGGGATGAGCAAATCAATAAGCAGTACTGTGGCAGGAAGTGACTGCTTGATGACATCCAGGAGTAGCACTTACCTGCCCGAAGAAGAATCACGCCGTGAGGTCTGCCAGCATCGCTGGATCGTTGGATGCGTAATATGCACTGTTTCTCATTTTTTGAAAGCCTCAGGGGGAGATTGTCTAAAGTGAAAATGCGGTAAAAACCCCGTTATCGGGGTTTTTACCGCATTTCGGGATGCTCTAAGCATCCCCCGCTGGGTTACCGCGGCGGGTGGCATCGCCAGAAAAATCTGGCGATGCCCCATAGAAGCCAATGGGCTTCTAACGCGAACCCACTGCCGCCCCGCACGGACCCCCGCCGCCCAGCACGGACCCCCGCCACCCCGCACGCACCCCCGCCACCCAGCACGGTCCCCCGCCGCCCCGCATTGCCCCCTCACCTGTGTCCGGGCAGCACAGAGCTGTGCTGCCTGGACTTGTGACCTCCTCCCTGCACTGATCTTCTTCCGGGTGCAGGGAGGAGGAGAGCCCGGCGTAGCAGCGCCGGGTGTGGGAGGGAGGCGAGAGCCGCCGGGACCTGCTGTGACCCGGCGACTCTCACCGCAAAGGACAGCTCTTAAAGCAAGAGCTGTCCTTTGCTATAATTATCGCCTATATTTGTTTTGTCATAAAATAACATGAATGTAATCGTTAAAAATATAACTATATATCGGGAATAATAACTGTATATAGCGGGCATAATACTACGTATAATCATGTACTATATAATAATGAATGTAATTGTTAAAAATATAACTGTATATAACGGGAATAATAACTGTATATAGCCGGCATAATACTATGTATAATCATGTACTGTATAATAATGAATGTAATTGTTAAAAATATAACTGTATATAACGGAAATAATAATTGTATATAGCGGGCATAATACTGTGTATACATGTAATCATGTACTGTATAATCATGACATTTTTGGAATTGCTTGATAAAAATCTTTCAGGATTTACTGTGAGGTCAAATCCTGACCTGGTCGAGTGCTGGAAGTGATAGAGTCACAAGTCACTTGCAGAGGTGTAAAAGTGATTTTGATTTGGGACTCCGCGGATCCAAGGCCTGGTAGGATGAAGGGGGATGAGCAACTCAATAATCAGTACTGTGGCAGTAAGTTACTGCTTGATGACATCCAGGAGTAGCACTTATGTGCCCAAAGAAGGGTCACGCCGTAAGGTCTGCCAGCGTCGCTGGATCGTTGGATAGGCAATATGCACTGTTTCTCATTTTTTGAAAGCCTCAGTCTGTTTATATAGAGGCTCCTGTAGTCATTAACCAGATTTTTAACCCCTTCCCGACGAGGCCTTTTTTGTTAATTTTTTTTTTTTCTCCTCGCGTTCAAATAAGCGTAACTTTTTTAATTTTTCGGCTATATAGACACATGAGGGCTTTTTTTTTGCGGGACAAGTTGTACTTTTTAATGGTACCATTTACTATACCGTATAATATTCTGGGGAATCAGGAAATAATTCAATGTGGGGTAAAAAAGAAAAAAAACGCAATTCCACAATTTTGCGCTGGTTACGTTTTTTTTGGAGTTCATAGTTCGTTTAAAATGATGGGTTATCTTTATTCTATGGGTCGTTACGATTCCGGTGATACCAAACTTATATAGTTTTCGTTATGTTTTACCACTAAAAAAAAAAATAGAAACTTTTACGGTTTTTCTAATTTGCGTCGCGTCGCCATGTTCTGCGGCTTATAACTTTTTTATTTTTCCACCTACGGACCTGGCTGAGGGCTCATTTTTTGCGGGCTGAAGTGTACTTTTTAAATCATACCATTATGGGATATGGGCGACTTTCTGATCTCTTTTAGTTATTTTTTTTTGGGTAGGCGATGCGACCAAAAAACGTAGTTTTGGCGTTGGGAATTATTTTCCGTTTACGCCTTTAACCGTGCGGGATAACTAATGTTATATTTTAATAGATCGGACTTTTAGGAACGCGGCGATACCAAATATGTTTATTTTTTTATTTTTTATTTATTTTTATTTGTGAAATGGGGAAAGGGGGGTGATTTGAACTTTAAATATTTTTTTTTTTTTTTTTTTTTTTAAACTTATTTTTTTTTTTTTTTTTACTTTTACTACAAGGCCCCCTAGTGTACTTGACCACTAGGGGGCGCGATCGCCTTTACTAGGTTCAGCCATAGAGCTCTATGGCTGAACATAGTGATTTTCAGCACTTCCTATTACATCCTGCCTCAGGCAGGATGTAATAGGAATGCTGACACGGCCAGCACAGGGGTCTACATTAGACCCCTGGATGCCATGGCAACCGATCGGCACCCTCCGATCTCGCCGCGGGGGGCCCCGATCGGCGCCGGAGGGGGTTGCCCCCCTCCGATCAGCTATTTAAGCACTGCGGGCGCTTTGCCCGCGGTGCTTAAAGGGTTAAACGGCCACGATCGGCGAACTCGCCACTCGTGGCCGTGAGAGCAGGTACCTGGCTGTAATATACAGCCATTACCTGCTCTCTTTCAAGCCAGCTCACTCCGTGAGCTGGCTTGATTCCCCCGCAGCCGACACATGACGTATATATACGTCATGTGTCGGGAAGGGGTTAAAGTGTGTCCATTTCTGGGTCTATCTTGTTTTAGGCACTTAGAAGTGGGGTTTGGCTGGAGGGATGTATATTATCTTAATTTTTTTTTTTTTCCATAAAATAACATGAATGTAATCGTTGAAAATATAACTGTATATAATGGGCATAATAACTGTATATAATGGGCATAACACTGTGTATAATCATGTATTGTATTATCATGACATTTTGGGGGATTGCTTGGTAAAAATGTTTCAGGATTTACTGTGAGGTCAAATCGTGACCTGGTCGAGTGCTGGAGGTGATAGAGTCGCGAGTCACTTGTATAGGTGTAAAAGAGAATTTGATTTGGGACTCCGCGGATCCAAGAAGAAGAAGGGGGATGAGCAAATCAGTACTGTGGCAGGAAGTGACTGCTTGATGACATCCAGGAGTAGCACTTACCTGCCCGAAGAAGAATCATGCCGTGAGGTCTGCCAGCGTCGCTGGATCGTTGGATGCGTAATATGCACTGTTTCTCATTTTTTGAAAGCCTCAGGGGGAGATTGTCTAAGGTAAAAACCCCGTTATCTGGGTTTTTACCGCATATTGGGATGCTCTAAGCATCCCCCGCTGGGTTACCGCGGTGGGTGGCATCGCCAGAAAAATCTGGCGATGCCCCATAGAAGCCAATGGGCTTCTAACGCAAACCCTCTGCCGCCCCGCACGGACCCCCGCCGCCCCGCATTGCCCCCTCACCTGTGTCCGGGCAGCACAGAGCTGTGCTGCCTGGACTTGTGACCTCCTCCCGGCACTGATCCTCTTCCGGGTGCAGGGAGGAGGAGAGCCCGGCGCAGCAGCGCCAGGTGTGGGAGGGAGGGGAGAGCCGCCGGGAACTGCTGTGACCCGGCGACTCTCACCGCAAAGGACAGCTCTTAAAGCAAGAGCTGTCCTTTGCTATAATTATCGCATATATTTGTTTTGTCATAAAATAACATGAATGTAATCGTTAAAAATATAACTATATATCGGGAATAATAACTGTATATAGCGGGCATAATACTATGTATAATCATGTACTATATAATAATGAATGTAATTGTTAAAAATATAACTGTATATAACGGGAATAATAACTGTATATAGCGGGCATAATACTATGTATAATCATGTACTGTATAATAATGAATGTAATTGTTAAAAATATAACTGTATATAACGGGAATAATAACTGTATATAGCGGGCATAATACTATGTATAATCATGTATTGTATAATAATGAATGTAATTTTTAAAAATATAACTGTATATAACGGGAATAATAACTGTATATAGCCGGCATAATACTATGTATAATCATGTACTGTATAATAATGAATGTAATTGTTAAAAATATAACTGTATATAACGGAAATAATAATTGTATATAGCGGGCATAATACTGTGTATACATGTAATCATGTACTGTATAATCATGACATTTTTGGAATTGCTTGATAAAAATCTTTCAGGATTTACTGTGAGGTCAAATCCTGACCTGGTCGAGTGCTGGAAGTGATAGAGTCACAAGTCACTTGCAGAGGTGTAAAAGTGAAATTGATTTGGGACTCCGCGGATCCAAGGCCTGGTAGGATGAAGGGGGATGAGCAACTCAATAATCAGTACTGTGGCAGTAAGTTACTGCTTGATGACATCCAGGAGTAGCACTTATGTGCCCAAAGAAGGGTCATGCCGTAAGGTCTGCCAGCGTCGCTGGATCGTTGGATGGGCAATATGCACTGTTTCTCATTTTTTGAAAGCCTCAGTCTGTTTATATAGAGGCTCCTGTAGTCATTAACCAGATTTTTAAAGTGTGTCCATTTCTGGGTCTATCTTGTTTTAGGCACTTAGAAGTGGGGTTTGGCTGGAGGGATGTATATTATCTTAATATTTTTTTTTTGTCATAAAATAACATGAATGTAATTGTTAAAAATATAACTGTATATAATGGGCATAATAACTGTATATAATGGGCATAACACTGTGTATAATCATGTATTGTATTATCATGACATTTTGGGGGATTGCTTGGTAAAAATGTTTCAGGATTTACTGTGAGGTCAAATCGTGACCTGGTCGAGTGCTGGAGGTGATAGAGTCGCGAGTCACTTGTATAGGTGTAAAAGAGATTTTGATTTGGGACTCCGCGGATCCAAGAAGAAGAAGGGGGATGAGCAAATCAGTACTGTGGCAGGAAGTGACTGCTTGATGACATACAGGAGTAGCACTTACCTGCCCGAAGAAGAATCATGCCGTGAGGTCTGCCAGCGTCGCTGGATCGTTGGATGCGTAATATGCACTGTTTCTCATTTTTTGAAAGCCTCAGGGGGAGATTGTCTAAGGTGGAAATGCGGTAAAACCCCCATTATCGGGGTTTTTACCGCATTGCGGGATGCTCTAAGCATCCCCCGCTGGGTTACCGCGGCGGGTGGCATCGCCAGAAAAATCTGGCGATGCCCCATAGAAGCCAATGGGCTTCTAATGCGAACCCATTGCCGCCCCGCACGGACCCCCGCCGCCCAGCACGGACCCCCGCCGCCCCGCATTGCCCCCTCACCTGTGTCCGGGCAGCACAGAGCTGTGCTGCCTGGACTTGTGACCTCCTCCCGGCACTGATCCTCTTCTGGGTGCAGGGAGGAGGAGAGCCCGGCGCAACAGCGCCGGGTTTGGGAGGGAGGGGAGAGCTGCCGGGACCTGCTGTGACCCTGCGACTCTCACCGCAAAGGACAGCTCTTAAAGCAAAAGCTGTCCTTTGCTATAATTATCGCATATATTTGTTTTGTCATAAAATAACATGAATGTAATTGTTAAAAATATAACTATATATCGGGAATAATAACTGTATATAGCGGGCATAATACTATGTATAATCATGTACTATATAATAATGAATGTAATTGTTAAAAATATAACTGTATATAACGGGAATAATAACTGTATATAGCGGGCATAATACTATGTATAATAATGTACTGTATAATAATGAATGTAATTGTTAAAAATATAACTGTATATAACGGAAATAATAACTGTATATAGCGGGCATAATACTGTGTATACATGTAATCATGTACTGTATATTCATGACATTTTTGGGATTGCTTGATTAAAATCTTTCAGGATTTACCATGAGGTCAAATCCTGACCTGGTCGAGTGCTCGAAGGGATAGAGTCGCGAGTCACTTGCAGAGGTGTAAAAGTGATTTTGATTTGGGACTCCGCGGATCCAAGGCCTGGTAGGATGAAATGGGATGAGCAACTCAATAATCAGTACTGTGGCAGTAAGTTACTGCTTGATGACATCCAGGAGTAGCACTTATGTGCCCAAAGAAGGGTCACACCGTAAGGTCTGCCAGCGTCGCTGGATCGTTGGATGGGCAATATGCACTGTTTCTCATTTTTTGAAAGCCTTAGTCTGTTTATATAGAGGCTCCTGTAGTCATTAACCAGATTTTTAAAGTGTGTCCATTTCTGGGTCTATCTTGTTTTAGGCACTTAGAAGTGGGGTTTGGCTGGAGGGATGTATATTATCTTAATTTTTTTTTTTTTGTCATAAAATAACATGAATGTAATCGTTAAAAATATAACTGTATATAATGGGCATAATAACTGTATATAATGGGCAAAACTCTGTGTATAATCATGTATTGTATTATCATGACATTTTGGGGGATTGCTTGGTAAAAATGTTTCAGGATTTACTGTGAGGTCAAATCGTGACCTGGTCGAGTCCTGGAGGTGATAGAGTCGCGAGTCACTTGTATAGGTGTAAAAGAGATTTTGATTTGGGACTCCGCGGATCCAAGAAGAAGAAGGGGGATGAGCAAATCAGTACTGTGGCAGGAAGTGACTGCTTGATGACATCCAGGAGTAGCACTTACCTGCCCGAAGAAGAATCATGCCGTGAGGTCTGCCAGCGTCGCTGGATCGTTGGATGCGTAATATGCACTGTTTCTCATTTTTTGAAAGCCTCAGGGGGAGATTGTCTAAGGTGGAAATGCGGTAAAACCCCCATTATCGGGGTTTTTACCGCATTGCGGGATGCTCTAAGCATCCCCCGCTGGGTTACCGCTGCGGGTGGCATCGCCAAAAAAATCTGGCGATGCCCCATAGAAGCCAATGGGCTTCTAACGCGAACCCACTGCCGCCCCGCACTGACCCTCGCCGCCCAGCACGGACCCCCGCCGCCCCGCATTGCCCCCTCACCTGTGTCCGGGCAGCACAGAGCTGTGCTGCCTGGACTTGTGACCTCCTCCCGGCACTGATCCTCTTCTGGGTGCAGGGAGGAGGAGAGCCCGGCGCAACAGCGCCGGGTGTGGGAGGGAGGGGAGAGCTGCCGGGACCTGCTGTGACCCTGCTACTCTCACCGCAAAGGACAGCTCTTAAAGCAAGAGCTGTACTTTGCTATAATTATCGCATATATTTGTTTTGTCATAAAATAACATGAATGTAATCGTTAAAAATATAACTATATATCGGGAATAATAACTGTATATAGCGGGCATAATACTATGTATAATCATGTACTATATAATAATGAATGTAATTGTTAAAAATATAACTGTATATAACGGGAATAATAACTGTATATAGCGGGCATAATACTATGTATAATCATGTACTGTATAATAATGAATGTAATTGTTAAAAATATAACTGTATATAACGGAAATAATAACTGTATATAGCGGGCATAATACTGTGTATACATGTAATCATGTACTGTATAATCATGACATTTTTGGGATTGCTTGATAAAAATCTTTCAGGATTTACCGTGAGGTCAAATCCTGACCTGGTCGAGTGCTGGAAGGGATAGAGTCGCGAGTCACTTGCAGAGGTGTAAAAGTGATTTTGATTTGGGACTCCGCGGATCCAAGGCCTGGTAGGATGAAGGGGGATGAGCAACTCAATAATCAGTACTGTGGCAGTAAGTTACTGCTTGATGACATCCAGGAGTAGCACTTATGTGCCCAAAGAAGGGTCACGCCGTAAGGTCTGCCAGCGTCGCTGGATCGTTGGATGGGCAATATGCACTGTTTCTCATTTTTTGAAAGCCTTAGTCTGTTTATATAGAGGCTCCTGTAGTCATTAACCAGATTTTTAAAGTGTGTCCATTTCTGGGTCTATCTTGTTTTAGGCACTTAGAAGTGGGGTTCGGCTGGAGGGATGTATATTATCTTAATTTATTTTTTTTTGTCATAAAATAACATGAATGTAATCGTTAAAAATATAACTGTATATAATGGGCATAATAACTGTATATAATGGGCAAAACTCTGTGTATAATTATGTATTGTATTATCATGACATTTTGGGGGATTGCTTGGTAAAAATGTTTCAGGATTTACTGTGATGTCAAATCGTGACCTGGTCGAGTGCTGGAGGTGATAGAGTCGCGAGTCACTTGTATAGGTGTAAAAGAGATTTTGATTTGGGACTCCACGGATCCAAGAAGAAGAAGGGGGATGAGCAAATCAGTACTGTGGCAGGAAGTGACTGCTTGATGACATCCAGGAGTAGCACTTACCTGCCCGAAGAAGAATCATGCCGTGAGGTCTGCCAGCGTCGCTGGATCGTTGGATGCGTAATATGCACTGTTTCTCATTTTTTGAAAGCCTCAGGGGGAGATTGTCTAAGGTGGAAATGTGGTAAAACCCCCATTATCGGGGTTTTTACCGCATTGCGGGATGCTCTAAGCATCCCCCGCTGGGTTACCGCGGCGGGTGGCATCGCCAGAAAAATCTGGCGATGCCCCATAGAAGCCAATGGGCTTCTAACGCGAACCCACTGCCGCCCCGCACGGACCCCCGCCGCCCAGCACGGACCCCCGCCGCCCCGCATTGCCCCCTCACCTGTGTCCGGGCAGCACAGAGCTGTGCTGCCTGGACTTGTGACCTCCTCCCGGCACTGATCCTCTTCTGGGTGCAGGGAGGAGGAGAGCCCGGCGCAACAGCGCCGGGTTTGGGAGGGAGGGGAGAGCTGCCGGGACCTGCTGTGACCCTGCGACTCTCAACGCAAAGGACAGCTCTTAAAGCAAAAGCTGTCCTTTGCTATAATTATCGCATATATTTGTTTTGTCATAAAATAACATGAATGTAATTGTTAAAAATATAACTATATATCGGGAATAATAACTGTATATAGCGGGCATAATACTATGTATAATCATGTTCTATATAATAATGAATGTAATTGTTAAAAATATAACTGTAT
Organism: Crinia signifera; assembly: GCF_055691185.1. Classification (NCBI taxonomy): domain Eukaryota; kingdom Metazoa; phylum Chordata; class Amphibia; order Anura; family Myobatrachidae; genus Crinia; species Crinia signifera. The sequence goes on along the minus strand of NC_139218.1, from coordinate 109,016,373 downwards.
ATAACGGGAATAATAACTGTATATAGCGGGCATAATACTATGTATAATAATGTACTGTATAATAATGAATGTAATTGTTAAAAATATAACTGTATATAACGGAAATAATAACTGTATATAGCGGGCATAATACTGTGTATACATGTAATCATGTACTGTATATTCATGACATTTTTGGGATTGCTTGATTAAAATCTTTCAGGATTTACCGTGAGGTCAAATCCTGACCTGGTCGAGTGCTGGAAGGGATAGAGTCGCGAGTCACTTGCAGAAGTGTAAAAGTGATTTTGATTTGGGACTCCGCGGATCCAAGGCCTGGTAGGATGAAGGGGGATGAGCAACTCAATAATCAGTACTGTGGCAGTAAGTTACTGCTTGATGACATCCAGGAGTAGCACTTATGTGCCCAAAGAAGGGTCACGCCGTAAGGTCTGCCAGCGTCGCTGGATCGTTGGATGGGCAATATGCACTGTTTCTCATTTTTTGAAAGCCTTAGTCTGTTTATATAGAGGCTCCTGTAGTCATTAACCAGATTTTTAAAGTGTGTCCATTTCTGGGTCTATCTTGTTTTAGGCACTTAGAAGTGGGGTTTGGCTGGAGGGATGTATATTATCTTAATTTTTTTTTTTGTCATAAAATAACATGAATGTAATCGTTAAAAATATAACTGTATATAATGGGCATAATAACTGTATATAATGGGCAAAACACTGTGTATAATCATGTATTGTATTATCATGACATTTTGGGGGATTGCTTGGTAAAAATGTTTCAGGATTTACTGTGAGGTCAAATCATGACCTGGTCGAGTGCTGGAGGTGATAGAGTCGCGAGTCACTTGTATAGGTGTAAAAGAGATTTTGATTTGGGACTCCGCGGATCCAAGAAGAAGAAGGGGGATGAGCAAATCAGTACTGTGGCAGGAAGTGACTGCTTGATGACATCCAGGAGTAGCACTTACCTGCCCGAAGAAGAATCATGCCGTGAGGTCTGCCAGCGTCGCTGGATCGTTGGATGCGTAATATGCACTGTTTCTCATTTTTTGAAAGCCTCAGGGGGAGATTGTCTAAGGTAAAAACCCCGTTATCTGGGTTTTTACCGCATATTGGGATGCTATAAGCATCCCCCGCTGGGTTACCGCGGCGGGTGGCATCGCCTGAAAAATCTGGCGATGCCCCATAGAAGCCAATGGGCTTCTAACGCGAACCCACTGCCGCCCCGCACGGACCCCCACCGCCCAGCACGGACCCCTGCCGCCCCGCATTGCCCGCTCACCTGTGTCCGGGCAGCACAGAGCTGTGCTGCCGGGACTTGTGACCTCCTCCCTGCACTGATCCTCTTCCGGGTGCAGGGAGGAGGAGAGCCCGGCGCAGCAGCGCCGGGTGTGGGAGGGAGGGGAGAGCCGCCGGGACCTGCTGTGACCCGGCGACTCTTACCGCAAAGGACAGCTCTTAAAGCAAGAGCTGTCCTTTGCTATAATTATCGCATATATTTGTTTTGTCATAATATAACATGAATGTATTCGTTAAAAATATAACTATATATCGGGAATAATAACTGTATATAGCGGGCATAATACTATGTATAATCATGTACTATATAATAATGAATGTAATTGTTAAAAATATAACTGTATATAACGGGAATAATAACTGTATATAGCGGGCATAATACTGTGTATACATGTAATCATGTACTGTATAATCATGACATTTTTGGGATTGCTTGATAAAAATCTTTCAGGATTTACCGTGAGGTCAAATCCTGACCTGGTCGAGTGCTGGAAGGAATAGAGTCGCGAGTCACTTGCAGAAGTGTAAAAGTGATTTTGATTTGGGACTCCGCGGATCCAAGGCCTGGTAGGATGAAGGGGGATGAGCAACTCAATGATCAGTACTGTGGCAGTAAGTTACTGCTTGATGACATCCAGGAGTAGCACTTATGTGCCCAAAGAAGGGTCACGCCGTAAGGTCTGCCAGCGTCGCTGGATCGTTGGATGGGCAATATGCACTGTTTCTCATTTTTTGAAAGCCTTAGTCTGTATATATAGAGGCTCCTGTAGTCATTAACCAGATTTTTAAAGTGTGTCCATTTCTGGGTCTATCTTGTTTTAGGCACTTAGAAGTGGGGTTTGGCTGGAGGGATGTATATTATCTTAATATTTTTTTTTTGTCATAAAATAACATGAATGTAATCGTTAAAAATATAACTGTATATAATGGGCATAATAACTGTATATAATGGGCAAAACACTGTGTATAATCATGCATTGTATTATCATGACATTTTGGGGGATTGCTTGGTAAAAATGTTTCAGGATTTACTGTGAGGTCAAATCGTGACCTGGTCGAGTGCTGGAGGTGATAGAGTCGCGAGTCACTTGTATAGGTGTAAAAGAGATTTTGATTTGGGACTCCGCGGATCCAAGAAGAAGAAGGGGGATGAGCAAATCAGTACTGTGGCAGGAAGTGACTGCTTGATGACATCCAGGAGTAGCACTTACCTGCCCGAAGAAGAATCATGCCGTGAGGTCTGCCAGCGTCGCTGGATCGTTGGATGCGTAATATGCACTGTTTCTCATTTTTTGAAAGCCTCAGGGGGAGATTGTCTAAGGTAAAAACCCCGTTATCTGGGTTTTTACCGCATATTGGGATGCTATAAGCATCCCCCGCTGGGTTACCGCGGCGGGTGGCATCGCCTGAAAAATCTGGCGATGCCCCATAGAAGCCAATGGGCTTCTAACGCGAACCCACTGCCGCCCCGCACGGACCCCCACCGCCCAGCACGGACCCCCGCCACCCCGCATTGCCCCCTCACCTGTGTCCGGGCAGCACAGAGCTGTGCTGCCGGGACTTGTGACCTCCTCTTCCGGGTGCAGGGAGGAGGAGAGCCCGGCGCAGCAGCGCCGGGTGTGGGAGGGAGGGGAGAGCCGCCGGGACCTGCTGTGACCCGGCGACTCTCACCGCAAAGGACAGCTCTTAAAGCAAGAGCTGTCCTTTGCTATAATTATCGCATATATTTGTTTTGTCATAATATAACATGAATGTAATCGTTAAAAATATAACTATATATTGGGAATAATAACTGTATATAGCGGGCATAATACTATGTATAATCATGTACTATATAATAATGAATGTAATTGTTAAAAATATAACTGTATATAACGGGAATAATAACTGTATATAGCGGGCATAATACTGTGTATACATGTAATCATGTACTGTATAATCATGACATTTTTGGGATTGCTTGAAAAAAATCTTTCAGGATTTACTGTGAGGTCAAATCCTGACCTGGTCGAGTGCTGGAAGTGATAGAGTCGCGAGTCAATTGCAGAGGTGTAAAAGTGATTTTGATTTGGGACTCTGCGGATCCAAGGCCTGGTAGGATGAAGGGGGATGAGCAACTCAATAATCAGTACTGTGGCAGTAAGTTACTGCTTGAAGACATCCAGGAGTAGCACTTATGTGCCCAAAGAAGGGTCACGCCGTAAGGTCTGCCAGCGTCGCTGGATCGTTGGATGGGCAATATGCACTGTTTCTCATTTTTTGAAAGCCTCAGTCTGTTTATATAGAGGCTCCTGTAGTCATTAACCAGATTTTTAAAGTGTGTCCATTTCTGGGTCTATCTTGTTTTAGGCAATTAGAAGTGGGGTTTGGCTGGAGGGATGTATATTATCATAATTTTTTTTTTTTGTCATAAAATAACATGAATGTAAATGTAATCGTTAAAAATATAACTGTATATAATGGGCATAATAACTGTATATAATGGGCATAACACTGTGTATAATCATGTATTGTATTATCATGACATTTTGGGGGATTGCTTGGTAAAAATGTTTCAGGATTTACTGTGAGGTCAAATCGTGACCTGGTCGAGTGCTGGAGGTGATAGAGTCGCGAGTCACTTGTATAGGTGTAAAAGAGATTTTGATTTGGGACTCCGCGGATCCAAGAAGTAGAAGGGGGATGAGCAAATCAGTACTGTGGCAGGAAGTGACTGCTTGATGACATCCAGGAGTAGCACTTACCTGTCCGAAGAAGAATCATGCCGTGAGGTCTGCCAGCGTCGCTGGATCGTTGGATGCGTAATATGCACTGTTTCTCATTTTTTGAAAGACTCAGGGGGAGATTGTCTAAGGTGAAAATGCGGTAAAAACCCCGTTATCTGGGTTTTTACCGCATTTCGGGATGCTCTAAGCATCCCCCGCTGGGTTACCGCGGCGGGTGGCATCGCCAGAAAAATCTGGCAATGCCCCATAGAAGACAATGGGCTTCTAACGCGAACCCACTGCCGCCCCGCACGGACCCCCGCCGCCCAGCACGGACCCCCGCCGCCCCGCATTGCCCCCTCACCTGTGTCCGGGCAGCACTGAGCTGTGCTGCCTGGACTTGTGACCTCCTCCCTGCACTGATCCTCTTCCGGGTGCAGGGAGGAGGAGAGCCCGGCGCAGCAGCGCCGGGTGTGGGAGGGAGGGGAGAGCCGCCGGGACCTGCTGTGACCCGGCGACTCTCACCGCAAAGGACAGCTCTTAAAGCAAGAGCTGTCCTTTGCTATAATTATCGCATATATTTGTTTTGTCATAAAATAACATGAATGTAATCGTTAAAAATATAACTATATGTCGGGAATAATAACTGTATATAGCGGGCATAATACTATGTATAATCATGTACTATATAATAATGAATGTAATTGTTAAAAATATAACTGTATATAACGGGAATAATAACTGTATATAGCGGGCATAATGCTATGTATAATCATGTACTGTATAATAATGAATGTATTTGTTAAAAATATAACTGTATATAACGGGAATAGTAACTGTATATAGCGGGCATAATACTGTGTATACATGTAATCATGTACTGTATAATCATGACATTTTTGGGATTGCTTGATAAAAATCTTTCAGGATTTACTGTGAGGTCAAATCCTGACCTGGTCGAGTGCTGGAAGTGATAGAGTCGCGAGTCACTTGCAGAGGTGTAAAAGTGATTTTGATTTGGGACTCCGCGGATCCAAGGCCTGGTAGGATGAAGGGGGATGAGCAACTCAATAATCAGTACTGTGGCAGTAAGTTACTGCTTGATGACATCCAGGAGAAGCACTTATGTGCCCAAAGAAGGGTCACGCCGTAAGGTCTGCCAGCGTCGCTGGATCGTTGGATGGGCAATATGCGCTGTTTCTCATTTTTTGAAAGCCTCAGTCTGTTTATATAGAGGCTCCTGTAGTCATTAACCAGATTTTTAAAGTGTGTCCATTTCTGGGTCTATCTTGTTTTAGGCACTTAGAAGTGGGGTTTGGCTGGAGGGATGTATATTATCTTAATTTTTATTTTTTTGGTCATAAAATAACATGAATGTAATCGTTAAAAATATAACTGTATATAATGGGCATAATAACTGTATATAATGGGCATAACACTGTGTATAATCATGTATTGTATTATCATGACATTTTGGGGGATTACTTGGTAAAAATGTTTCAGGATTTACTGTGAGGTCAAACCGTGACCTGGTCCAGTGCTGGAGGTGATAGAGTCGCGAGTCACTTGTATAGGTGTAAAAGAGATTTTGATTTGGGACTCCGCGGATCCAAGAAGAAGAAGGGGGATGAGCAAATCAGTACTGTGGCAGGAAGTGACTGCTTGATGACATCCAGGAGTAGCACTTACCTGCCCGAAGAAGAATCATGCCGTGAGGTCTGCCAGCGTCGCTGGATCGTTGGATGCGTAATATGCACTGTTTCTCATTTTTTGAAAGCCTCAGGGGGAGATTGTCTAAGGTGGAAATGCGGTAAAACCCCCATTATCGGGGTTTTTACCGCATTGCGGGATGCTCTAAGCATCCCCCGCTGGGTTACCACGGCGGGTGGCATCGCCAGAAAAATCTGGCGATGCCCCATAGAAGCCAATGGGCTTCTAACGCGAACCCACTGCCGCCCCGCACGGACCCCCGCCGCCCCGCATTGCCCCCTCACCTGTGTCCGGGCAGCACAGAGCTGTGCTGCCTGGACTTTTGACCTCCTCCCTGCACTGATCCTCTTCCGGGTGCAGGGAGGAGGAGAGCCCGGCGCAGCAGCGCCGGGTGTGGGAGGGAGGGGAGAGCCGCCGGGACCTGCTGTGACCCGGCGACTCTCACCGCAAAGGACAGCTCTTAAAGCAAGAGCTGTTGTAACCCTGATAAAGGTTTAAACAGATATATATATAAGCAGAGATGTGATCCGATGCAGGGGGGTTAATATTGAGTTTATCTCTGATAGGTTGTCATTGGTCAATGTGTGAGGTGAAGACAGATCAGTGATTGTATTTCCACTGAAGTTGATGGAGACGTGTTGTATCTTAATGTGTATTTGTACATATAGTTTATTTATTTGTACATTCTGTGAAATGTAAATCCTTACATTTACTTCTGAAAATGAAAAGTTATGTTGTAAGCTCTTGTACATATATGGCAATGTTCGATGAACAACAAAACGTGACAGAGTCTTGTGAAACAGTAAAAAATGTATATATTGGAGTATTGTTCCTGCTTTATAATATAATACAGTGAAAATAATTCAACAGTATTGTCAGCTTAAAGTTGTAAGGACATTTATTTACATACAGACTCAGGTGTATTGTGAGTGCCTGAGGTAATATGCATCTGCTACCAATCAAAACAGCTGTTGCTGGGCAGGAAAGAAAGGGTGTCTCGAGCCAGTTGATTTTCCCGCTCAGCTGGCCTCAGGGACAGGTCAGCTGACCCTGCTGAAGGAGTATAAAAGGGCTGTCAATACAGCACGGAGGGACATCTGGATACACCTCTCCCCAGTGCTCCCCCCTGTGCCTGGCCAGCCGGAGCTGTAAGCATCTGAGCTGTAGACAAGCGGCCAGGCACGGGGGGGGGGGGGGGAGGAGAAGAGAAGCCAGAAGGGGTGCCTTCAAGCTTCTCTGGAAGGAAAGCCGCTGAAGGAGCCGCTGACAGGGTGCTGCAGGACGCTGCCCCTCAGAGACACTGCTGCCGGGGAGAAGCCGAAGGACGTCCCTCTAACGCCCATCACAGAAGGCTCTGTCCAGTTGGGGAAGGAGCTGCTCACCGCCCACCGACCAGCTGTTCCCAAACGCCGCTGTTTGAAGCCAGAAGCCGCCGCTTAGCACTAGGGAAGCGCTGCCCCTGTCACGCCCCCTCTACACCCTGGTGACATAGGCAGTCACCAGCGGGAGATGGGAGGAGAGGTGCTGACAAGCGAGGAGAGGAGCCGCTCACCAGTTCACCAGCCGCAAGAGGGAAGCGCCGCCGTCCATCCGAAGACGCCGCCCACTGCCAGCAGCGCCGCACAAGTTAGGAGGAGAGGCGCCGACAAGAGGGGAAGGGAGCCGCCTCTTTGCAGCCGCCCACAAACCAGCTGAGACGCCAGGAGAGTGAGACGCCCCATCCACGCCCCTCTACACCCGGGCTCCGCCTGCCTCACTAGCAGCGCTGCCTGCGGGAGACGGGAGGAGGCGTGGGGAAGGTAACCTGCTGAGGGTGAAGCCGCAGCCCACCTGCCAGGGAGGCCCTGTTGCCCAGCAGGCACATACTGCTTCCCCACCTACCGCCCAGCATTAAAGCCTGTGCCCCTCTACACCCAGGTACTACCTGCGGGAGATGGGAGGAGGCACCTTCAGGCTTAAAGCCAAGCAAGAAAGAGACTTACGGGCATCATCCCTATAACAGCTGCCAGATCGGGTGAGCTAATGTTGCTTATGCACTCTAACACCATAGGATCCCCGGACACTTATATCGGCTCCACTTAAAGACAGCGAGCTGTAATAGAAATAGCCTAATAGCTTCCTACTGCACAGGACAGGAGACTATGTAGCAATTGCCCCCTGGGCTTACAGCCAAACGATTATAGGAAAGCACAGAAAGTTTCAATCATCTAAGGGAAAGCTAGGCTATTGTAACTAAACTCAGTGGTTTAAATACTTTGTGTGATTAATATCACACATCAAAGGGACAGAGACATAGACTTCTACAGTGCTAGGAACACCTAGGAACATCTGCTACCAATCAAAACAGCTGTTGCTGGGCAGGAAAGAAAGGGTGTCTCGAGCCAGTTGATTTTCCCGCTCAGCTGGCCTCAGGGACAGGTCAGCTGACCCTGCTGAAGGAGTATAAAAGGGCTGTCAATACAGCACGGAGGGAGATCTGGATACACCTCTCCCCAGTGCTCCCCCCTGTGCCTGGCCAGCCGGAAGGGTAAGCATCTGAGCTGTAGACAAGCGGCCAGGCACGGGGGGGGGGGGGGAAGGAGAAGAGAAGCCAGAAGGGGTGCCTTCAAGCTTCTCTGGAAGGAAAGCCGCTGAAGGAGCCGCTGACAGGGTGCTGCAGGACGCTGCCCCTCAGAGACGCTGCTGCCGGGGAGAAGCCGAAGGACGTCCCTCTAACGCCCATCACAGAAGGCTCTGTCCAGTTGGGGAAGGAGCTGCTCACCGCCCACCGACCAGCTGTTCCCAAACGCCGCTGTTTGAAGCCAGAAGCCGCCGCTTAGCACTAGGGAAGCGCTGCCCCTGTCACGCCCCCTCTACACCCTGGTGACATAGGCAGTCAACAGCGGGAGATGGTAGGAGAGGTGCTGACAAGCGAGGAGAGGAGCCGCTCACCAGTTCACCAGCCGCAAGAGGGAAGCGCCGCCGTCCATCCGAAGACGCCGCCCACTGCCAGCAGCGCCGCACAAGTTAGGAGGAGAGGCGCCGACAAGAGGGGAAGGGAGCCGCCTCTTTGCAGCCGCCCACAAACCAGCTGAGACGCCAGGAGAGTGAGACGCCCCATCCACGCCCCTCTACACCCGGGCTCCGCCTGCCTCACTAGCAGCGCTGCCTGCGGGAGACGGGAGGAGGCGTGGGGAAGGTACCCTGCTGAGGGTGAAGCCGCAGCCCACCTGCCAGGGAGGCCCTGTTGCCCAGCAGGCACATACTGCTTCCCCACCTACCGCCCAGCATTAAAGCCTGTTCCCCTCTACACCCAGGTACTACCTGCGGGAGACGGGAGGAGGCACCTTCAGGCTTAAAGCCAAGCAAGAAAGAGACTTACGGGCATCATCCCTATAACAGCTGCCAGATCGGGTGAGCTAATGTTGCTTATGCACTCTAACACCATAGGATCCCCGGACACTTATATCGGCTCCACTTAAAGACAGCGAGCTGTAATAGAAATAGCCTAATAGCTTCCTACTGCACAGGACAGGAGACTATGTAGCAATTGCCCCCTGGGCTTACAGCCAAACGATTATAGGAAAGCACAGAAAGTTTCAATCATCTAAGGGAAAGCTAGGCTATTGTAAATAAACTCAGTGGTTTAAATACTTTGTGTGATTAATATCACACATCAAAGGGACAGAGACATAGACTTCTACAGTGCTAGGAACACCTAGGAACATCTGCTACCAATCAAAACAGCTGTTGCTGGGCAGGAAAGAAAGGGTGTCTCGAGCCAGTTGATTTTCCCGCTCAGCTGGCCTCAGGGACAGGTCAGCTGACCCTGCTGAAGGAGTATAAAAGGGCTGTCAATACAGCACGGAGGGAGATCTGGATACACCTCTCCCCAGTGTTCCCCCCTGTGCCTGGCCAGCCGGAGCTGTAAGCATCTGAGCTGTAGACAAGCGGCCAGGCACGGGGGGGGGGGGAAGGAGAAGAGAAGCCAGAAGGGGTGCCTTCAAGCTTCTCTGGAAGGAAAGCCGCTGAAGGAGCCGCTGACAGGGTGCTGCAGGACGCTGCCCCTCAGAGACGCTGCTGCCGGGGAGAAGCCGAAGGACGTCCCTCTAACGCCCATCACAGAAGGCTCTGTCCAGTTGGGGAAGGAGCTGCTCACCGCCCACCGACCAGCTGTTCCCAAACGCCGCTGTTTGAAGCCAGAAGCCGCCGCTTAGCACTAGGGAAGCGCTGCCCCTGTCACGCCCCCTCTACACCCTGGTGACATAGGCAGTCACCAGCGGGAGATGGGAGGAGAGGTGCTGACAAGCGAGGAGAGGAGCCGCTCACCAGTTCACCAGCCGCAAGAGGGAAGCGCCGCCGTCCATCCGAAGACGCCGCCCACTGCCAGCAGCGCCGCACAAGTTAGGAGGAGAGGCGCCGACAAGAGGGGAAGGGAGCCGCCTCTTTGCAGCCGCCCACAAACCAGCTGAGACGCCAGGAGAGTGAGACGCCCCATCCACGCCCCTCTACACCCGGGCTCCGCCTGCCTCACTAGCAGCGCTGCCTGCGGGAGACGGGAGGAGGCGTGGGGAAGGTAACCTGCTGAGGGTGAAGCCGCAGCCCACCTGCCAGGGAGGCCCTGTTGCCCAGCAGGCACATACTGCTTCCCCACCTACCGCTCAGCATTAAAGCCTGTGCCCCTCTACACCCAGGTACTACCTGCGGGAGACGGGAGGAGGCACCTTCAGGCTTAAAGCCAAGCAAGAAAGAGACTTACGGGCATCATCCCTATAACAGCAGCCAGATCGGGTGAGCTAATGTTGCTTATGCACTCTAACACCATAGGATCCCCAGACACTTATATCGGCTCCACTTAAAGACAGCGAGCTGTAATAGAAATAGCCTAATAGCTTCCTACTGCACAGGACAGGAGACTATGTAGCAATTGCCCCCTGGGCTTACAGCCAAACGATTATAGGAAAGCACAGAAAGTTTCAATCATCTAAGGGAAAGCTAGGCTATTGTAACTAAACTCAGTGGTTTAAATACTTTGTGTGATTAATATCACACATCAAAGGGACAGAGACATAGACTTCTACAGTGCTAGGAACACCTAGGAACATCTGCTACCAATCAAAACAGCTGTTGCTGGGCAGGAAAGAAAGGGTGTCTCGAGCCAGTTGATTTTCCCGCTCAGCTGGCCTCAGGGACAGGTCAGCTGACCCTGCTGAAGGAGTATAAAAGGGCTGTCAATACAGCACGGAGGGAGATCTGGATACACCTCTCCCCAGTGTTCCCCCCTGTGCCTGGCCAGCCGGAGCTGTAAGCATCTGAGCTGTAGACAAGCGGCCAGGCACGGGGGGGGGGGGGGAGGAGAAGAGAAGCCAGAAGGGGTGCCTTCAAGCTTCTCTGGAAGGAAAGCCGCTGAAGGAGCCGCTGACAGGGTGCTGCAGGACGCTGCCCCTCAGAGACGCTGCTGCCGGGGAGAAGCCGAAGGACGTCCCTCTAACGCCCATCACAGAAGGCTCTGTCCAGTTGGGGAAGGAGCTGCTCACCGCCCACCGACCAGCTGTTCCCAAACGCCGCTGTTTGAAGCCAGAAGCCGCCGCTTAGCACTAGGGAAGCGCTGCCCCTGTCACGCCCCCTCTACACCCTGGTGACATAGGCAGTCACCAGCGGGAGATGGGAGGAGAGGTGCTGACAAGCGAGGAGAGGAGCCGCTCACCAGTTCACCAGCCGCAAGAGGGAAGCGCCGCCGTCCATCCGAAGACGCCGCCCACTGCCAGCAGCGCCGCACAAGTTAGGAGGAGAGGCGCCGACAAGAGGGGAAGGGAGCCGCCTCTTTGCAGCCGCCCACAAACCAGCTGAGACGCCAGGAGAGTGAGACGCCCCATCCACGCCCCTCTACACCCGGGCTCCGCCTGCCTCACTAGCAGCGCTGCCTGCGGGAGACGGGAGGAGGCGTGGGGAAGGTAACCTGCTGAGGGTGAAGCCGCAGCCCACCTGCCAGGGAGGCCCTGTTGCCCAGCAGGCACATACTGCTTCCCCACCTACCGCTCAGCATTAAAGCCTGTGCCCCTCTACACCCAGGTACTACCTGCGGGAGACGGGAGGAGGCACCTTCAGGCTTAAAGCCAAGCAAGAAAGAGACTTACGGGCATCATCCCTATAACAGCAGCCAGATCGGGTGAGCTAATGTTGCTTATGCACTCTAACACCATAGGATCCCCAGACACTTATATCGGCTCCACTTAAAGACAGCGAGCTGTAATAGAAATAGCCTAATAGCTTCCTACTGCACAGGACAGGAGACTATGTAGCAATTGCCCCCTGGGCTTACAGCCAAACGATTATAGGAAAGCACAGAAAGTTTCAATCATCTAAGGGAAAGCTAGGCTATTGTAACTAAACTCAGTGGTTTAAATACTTTGTGTGATTAATATCACACATCAAAGGGACAGAGACATAGACTTCTACAGTGCTAGGAACACCTAGGAACATCTGCTACCAATCAAAACAGCTGTTGCTGGGCAGGAAAGAAAGGGTGTCTCGAGCCAGTTGATTTTCCCGCTCAGCTGGCCTCAGGGACAGGTCAGCTGACCCTGCTGAAGGAGTATAAAAGGGCTGTCAATACAGCACGGAGGGAGATCTGGATACACCTCTCCCCAGTGTTCCCCCCTGTGCCTGGCCAGCCGGAGCTGTAAGCATCTGAGCTGTAGACAAGCGGCCAGGCACGGGGGGGGGGGGGGAGGAGAAGAGAAGCCAGAAGGGGTGCCTTCAAGCTTCTCTGGAAGGAAAGCCGCTGAAGGAGCCGCTGACAGGGTGCTGCAGGACGCTGCCCCTCAGAGACGCTGCTGCCGGGGAGAAGCCGAAGGACGTCCCTCTAACGCCCATCACAGAAGGCTCTGTCCAGTTGGGGAAGGAGCTGCTCACCGCCCACCGACCAGCTGTTCCCAAACGCCGCTGTTTGAAGCCAGAAGCCGCCGCTTAGCACTAGGGAAGCGCTGCCCCTGTCACGCCCCCTCTACACCCTGGTGACATAGGCAGTCACCAGCGGGAGATGGGAGGAGAGGTGCTGACAAGCGAGGAGAGGAGCCGCTCACCAGTTCACCAGCCGCAAGAGGGAAGCGCCGCCGTCCATCCGAAGACGCCGCCCACTGCCAGCAGCGCCGCACAAGTTAGGAGGAGAGGCGCCGACAAGAGGGGAAGGGAGCCGCCTCTTTGCAGCCGCCCACAAACCAGCTGAGACGCCAGGAGAGTGAGACGCCCCATCCACGCCCCTCTACACCCGGGCTCCGCCTGCCTCACTAGCAGCGCTGCCTGCGGGAGACGGGAGGAGGCGTGGGGAAGGTAACCTGCTGAGGGTGAAGCCGCAGCCCACCTGCCAGGGAGGCCCTGTTGCCCAGCAGGCACATACTGCTTCCCCACCTACCGCTCAGCATTAAAGCCTGTGCCCCTCTACACCCAGGTACTACCTGTGGGAGACGGGAGGAGGCACCTTCAGGCTTAAAGCCAAGCAAGAAAGAGACTTACGGGCATCATCCCTATAACAGCAGCCAGATCGGGTGAGCTAATGTTGCTTATGCACTCTAACACCATAGGATCCCCAGACACTTATATCGGCTCCACTTAAAGACAGCGAGCTGTAATAGAAATAGCCTAATAGCTTCCTACTGCACAGGACAGGAGACTATGTAGCAATTGCCCCCTGGGCTTACAGCCAAACGATTATAGGAAAGCACAGAAAGTTTCAATCATCTAAGGGAAAGCTAGGCTATTGTAACTAAACTCAGTGGTTTAAATACTTTGTGTGATTAATATCACACATCAAAGGGACAGAGACATAGACTTCTACAGTGCTAGGAACACCTAGGAACATCTGCTACCAATCAAAACAGCTGTTGCTGGGCAGGAAAGAAAGGGTGTCTCGAGCCAGTTGATTTTCCCGCTCAGCTGGCCTCAGGGACAGGTCAGCTGACCCTGCTGAAGGAGTATAAAAGGGCTGTCAATACAGCACGGAGGGAGATCTGGATACACCTCTCCCCAGTGCTCCCCCCTGTGCCTGGCCAGCTGGAGCTGTAAGCATCTGAGCTGTAGACAAGCGGCCAGGCACGGGGGGGGGGGGAAGGAGAAGAGAAGCCAGAAGGGGTGCCTTCAAGCTTCTCTGGAAGGAAAGCCGCTGAAGGAGCCGCTGACAGGGTGCTGCAGGACGCTGCCCCTCAGAGACGCTGCTGCCGGGGAGAAGCCGAAGGACGTCCCTCTAACGCCCATCACAGAAGGCTCTGTCCAGTTGGGGAAGGAGCTGCTCACCGCCCACCGACCAGCTGTTCCCAAACGCCGCTGTTTGAAGCCAGAAGCCGCCGCTTAGCACTAGGGAAGCGCTGCCCCTGTCACGCCCCCTCTACACCCTGATGACATAGGCAGTCACCAGCGGGAGATGGGAGGAGAGGTGCTGACAAGCAAGGAGAGGAGCCGCTCACCAGTTCACCAGCCGCAAGAGGGAAGCGCCGCCGTCCATCCGAAGACGCCGCCCACTGCCAGCAGCGCCGCACAAGTTAGGAGGAGAGGCGCCGACAAGAGGGGAAGGGAGCCGCCTCTTTGCAGCCGCCCACAAACCAGCTGAGATGCCAGGAGAGTGAGACGCCCCATCCACGCCCCTCTACACCCGGGCTCCGCCTGCCTCACTAGCAGCGCTGCCTGCGGGAGACGGGAGGAGGCGTGGGGAAGGTAACCTGCTGAGGGTGAAGCCGCAGCCCACCTGCCAGGGAGGCCCTGTTGCCCAGCAGGCACATACTGCTTCCCCACCTACCGCCCAGCATTAAAGCCTGTTCCCCTCTACACCCAGGTACTACCTGCGGGAGACGGGAGGAGGCACCTTCAGGCTTAAAGCCAAGCAAGAAAGAGACTTACGGGCATCATCCCTATAACAGCTGCCAGATCGGGTGAGCTAATGTTGCTAATGCACTCTAACACCATAGGATCCCCGGACACTTATATCGGCTCCACTTAAAGACAGCGAGCTGTAATAGAAATAGCCTAATAGCTTCCTACTGCACAGGACAGGAGACTATGTAGCAATTGCCCCCTGGGCTTACAGCCAAACAATTATAGGAAAGCACAGAAAGTTTCAATCATCTAAGGGAAAGCTAAGCTATTGTAACTAAACTCAGTGGTTTAAATACTTTGTGTGATTAATATCACACATCAAAGGGACAGAGACATAGACTTCTACAGTGCTAGGAACACCTAGGAACATCTGCTACCAATCAAAACAGCTGTTGCTGGGCAGGAAAGAAAGGGTGTCTCGAGCCAGTTGATTTTCCCGCTCAGCTGGCCTCAGGGACAGGTCAGCTGACCCTGCTGAAGGAGTATAAAAGGGCTGTCAATACAGCACGGAGGGAGATCTGGATACACCTCTCCCCAGTGCTCCCCCCTGTGCCTGGCCAGCCGGAGCTGTAAGCATCTGAGCTGTAGACAAGCGGCCAGGCACGGGGGGGGGGGGGAAGGAGAAGAGAAGCCAGAAGGGGTGCCTTCAAGCTTCTCTGGAAGGAAAGCCGCTGAAGGAGCCGCTGACAGGGTGCTGCAGGACGCTGCCCCTCAGAGACGCTGCTGCCGGGGAGAAGCCGAAGGACGTCCCTCTAACGCCCATCACAGAAGGCTCTGTCCAGTTGGGGAAGGAGCTGCTCACCGCCCACCGACCAGCTGTTCCCAAACGCCGCTGTTTGAAGCCAGAAGCCGCCGCTTAGCACTAGGGAAGCGCTGCCCCTGTCACGCCCCCTCTACACCCTGGTGACATAGGCAGTCACCAGCGGGAGATGGGAGGAGAGATGCTGACAAGCGAGGAGAGGAGCCGCTCACCAGTTCACCAGCCGCAAGAGGGAAGCGCCGCCGTCCATCCGAAGACGCCGCCCACTGCCAGCAGCGCCGCACAAGTTAGGAGGAGAGGCGCCGACAAGAGGGGAAGGGAGCCGCCTCTTTGCAGCCGCCCACAAACCAGCTGAGACGCCAGGAGAGTGAGACGCCCCATCCACGCCCCTCTACACCCGGGCTCCGCCTGCCTCACTAGCAGCGCTGCCTGCGGGAGACGGGAGGAGGCGTGGGGAAGGTAACCTGCTGAGGGTGAAGCCGCAGCCCACCTGCCAGGGAGGCCCTGTTGCCCAGCAGGCACATACTGCTTCCCCACCTACCGCTCAGCATTAAAGCCTGTGCCCCTCTACACCCAGGTACTACCTGCGGGAGACGGGAGGAGGCACCTTCAGGCTTAAAGCCAAGCAAGAAAGAGACTTACGGGCATCATCCCTATAACAGCAGCCAGATCGGGTGAGCTAATGTTGCTTATGCACTCTAACACCATAGGATCCCCAGACACTTATATCGGCTCCACTTAAAGACAGCGAGCTGTAATAGAAATAGCCTAATAGCTTCCTACTGCACAGGACAGGAGACTATGTAGCAATTGCCCCCTGGGCTTACAGCCAAACGATTATAGGAAAGCACAGAAAGTTTCAATCATCTAAGGGAAAGCTAGGCTATTGTAACTAAACTCAGTGGTTTAAATACTTTGTGTGATTAATATCACACATCAAAGGGACAGAGACATAGACTTCTACAGTGCTAGGAACACCTAGGAACATCTGCTACCAATCAAAACAGCTGTTGCTGGGCAGGAAAGAAAGGGTGTCTCGAGCCAGTTGATTTTCCCGCTCAGCTGGCCTCAGGGACAGGTCAGCTGACCCTGCTGAAGGAGTATAAAAGGGCTGTCAATACAGCACGGAGGGAGATCTGGATACACCTCTCCCCAGTGCTCCCCCCTGTGCCTGGCCAGCCGGAGCTGTAAGCATCTGAGCTGTAGACAAGCGGCCAGGCACGGGGGGGGGGGGGGGAAGGAGAAGAGAAGCCAGAAGGGGTGCCTTCAAGCTTCTCTGGAAGGAAAGCCGCTGAAGGAGCCGCTGACAGGGTGCTGCAGGACGCTGCCCCTCAGAGACGCTGCTGCCGGGGAGAAGCCGAAGGACGTCCCTCTAACGCCCATCACAGAAGGCTCTGTCCAGTTGGGGAAGGAGCTGCTCACCGCCCACCGACCAGCTGTTCCCAAACGCCGCTGTTTGAAGCCAGAAGCCGCCGCTTAGCACTAGGGAAGCGCTGCCCCTGTCACGCCCCCTCTACACCCTGGTGACATAGGCAGTCACCAGCGGGAGATGGGAGGAGAGGTGCTGACAAGCGAGGAGAGGAGCCGCTCACCAGTTCACCAGCCGCAAGAGGGAAGCGCCGCCGTCCATCCGAAGACGCCGCCCACTGCCAGCAGCGCCGCACAAGTTAGGAGGAGAGGCGCCGACAAGAGGGGAAGGGAGCCGCCTCTTTGCAGCCGCCCACAAACCAGCTGAGACGCCAGGAGAGTGAGACGCCCAATCCACGCCCCTCTACACCCGGGCTCCGCCTGCCTCACTAGCAGCGCTGCCTGCGGGAGACGGGAGGAGGCGTGGGGAAGGTAACCTGCTGAGGGTGAAGCCGCAGCCCACCTGCCAGGGAGGCCCTGTTGCCCAGCAGGCACATACTGCTTCCCCACCTACCGCTCAGCATTAAAGCCTGTGCCCCTCTACACCCAGGTACTACCTGTGGGAGACGGGAGGAGGCACCTTCAGGCTTAAAGCCAAGCAAGAAAGAGACTTACGGGCATCATCCCTATAACAGCAGCCAGATCGGGTGAGCTAATGTTGCTTATGCACTCTAACACCATAGGATCCCCAGACACTTATATCGGCTCCACTTAAAGACAGCGAGCTGTAATAGAAATAGCCTAATAGCTTCCTACTGCACAGGACAGGAGACTATGTAGCAATTGCCCCCTGGGCTTACAGCCAAACGATTATAGGAAAGCACAGAAAGTTTCAATCATCTAAGGGAAAGCTAGGCTATTGTAACTAAACTCAGTGGTTTAAATACTTTGTGTGATTAATATCACACATCAAAGGGACAGAGACATAGACTTCTACAGTGCTAGGAACACCTAGGAACATCTGCTACCAATCAAAACAGCTGTTGCTGGGCAGGAAAGAAAGGGTGTCTCGAGCCAGTTGATTTTCCCGCTCAGCTGGCCTCAGGGACAGGTCAGCTGACCCTGCTGAAGGAGTATAAAAGGGCTGTCAATACAGCACGGAGGGAGATCTGGATACACCTCTCCCCAGTGCTCCCCCCTGTGCCTGGCCAGCTGGAGCTGTAAGCATCTGAGCTGTAGACAAGCGGCCAGGCACGGGGGGGGGGGAAGGAGAAGAGAAGCCAGAAGGGGTGCCTTCAAGCTTCTCTGGAAGGAAAGCCGCTGAAGGAGCCGCTGACAGGGTGCTGCAGGACGCTGCCCCTCAGAGACGCTGCTGCCGGGGAGAAGCCGAAGGACGTCCCTCTAACGCCCATCACAGAAGGCTCTGTCCAGTTGGGGAAGGAGCTGCTCACCGCCCACCGACCAGCTGTTCCCAAACGCCGCTGTTTGAAGCCAGAAGCCGCCGCTTAGCACTAGGGAAGCGCTGCCCCTGTCACGCCCCCTCTACACCCTGATGACATAGGCAGTCACCAGCGGGAGATGGGAGGAGAGGTGCTGACAAGCAAGGAGAGGAGCCGCTCACCAGTTCACCAGCCGCAAGAGGGAAGCGCCGCTGTCCATCCGAAGACGCCGCCCACTGCCAGCAGCGCCGCACAAGTTAGGAGGAGAGGCGCCGACAAGAGGGGAAGGGAGCCGCCTCTTTGCAGCCGCCCACAAACCAGCTGAGACGCCAGGAGAGTGAGACGCCCCATCCACGCCCCTCTACACCCGGGCTCCGCCTGCCTCACTAGCAGCGCTGCCTGCGGGAGACGGGAGGAGGCGTGGGGAAGGTAACCTGCTGAGGGTGAAGCCGCAGCCCACCTGCCAGGGAGGCCCTGTTGCCCAGCAGGCACATACTGCTTCCCCACCTACCGCCCAGCATTAAAGCCTGTTCCCCTCTACACCCAGGTACTACCTGCGGGAGACGGGAGGAGGCACCTTCAGGCTTAAAGCCAAGCAAGAAAGAGACTTACGGGCATCATCCCTATAACAGCTGCCAGATCGGGTGAGCTAATGTTGCTAATGCACTCTAACACCATAGGATCCCCGGACACTTATATCGGCTCCACTTAAAGACAGCGAGCTGTAATAGAAATAGCCTAATAGCTTCCTACTGCACAGGACAGGAGACTATGTAGCAATTGCCCCCTGGGCTTACAGCCAAACAATTATAGGAAAGCACAGAAAGTTTCAATCATCTAAGGGAAAGCTAAGCTATTGTAACTAAACTCAGTGGTTTAAATACTTTGTGTGATTAATATCACACATCAAAGGGACAGAGACATAGACTTCTACAGTGCTAGGAACACCTAGGAACATCTGCTACCAATCAAAACAGCTGTTGCTGGGCAGGAAAGAAAGGGTGTCTCGAGCCAGTTGATTTTCCCGCTCAGCTGGCCTCAGGGACAGGTCAGCTGACCCTGCTGAAGGAGTATAAAAGGGCTGTCAATACAGCACGGAGGGAGATCTGGATACACCTCTCCCCAGTGCTCCCCCCTGTGCCTGGCCAGCCGGAGCTGTAAGCATCTGAGCTGTAGACAAGCGGCCAGGCACGGGGGGGGGGGGGGGAAGGAGAAGAGAAGCCAGAAGGGGTGCCTTCAAGCTTCTCTGGAAGGAAAGCCGCTGAAGGAGCCGCTGACAGGGTGCTGCAGGACGCTGCCCCTCAGAGACGCTGCTGCCGGGGAGAAGCCGAAGGACGTCCCTCTAACGCCCATCACAGAAGGCTCTGTCCAGTTGGGGAAGGAGCTGCTCACCGCCCACCGACCAGCTGTTCCCAAACGCCGCTGTTTGAAGCCAGAAGCCGCCGCTTAGCACTAGGGAAGCGCTGCCCCTGTCACGCCCCCTCTACACCCTGGTGACATAGGCAGTCACCAGCGGGAGATGGGAGGAGAGGTGCTGACAAGCGAGGAGAGGAGCCGCTCACCAGTTCACCAGCCGCAAGAGGGAAGCGCCGCCGTCCATCCGAAGACGCCGCCCACTGCCAGCAGCGCCGCACAAGTTAGGAGGAGAGGCGCCGACAAGAGGGGAAGGGAGCCGCCTCTTTGCAGCCGCCCACAAACCAGCTGAGACGCCAGGAGAGTGAGACGCCCCATCCACGCCCCTCTACACCCGGGCTCCGCCTGCCTCACTAGCAGCGCTGCCTGCGGGAGACGGGAGGAGGCGTGGGGAAGGTAACCTGCTGAGGGTGAAGCCGCAGCCCACCTGCCAGGGAGGCCCTGTTGCCCAGCAGGCACATACTGCTTCCCCACCTACCGCTCAGCATTAAAGCCTGTGCCCCTCTACACCCAGGTACTACCTGCGGGAGACGGGAGGAGGCACCTTCAGGCTTAAAGCCAAGCAAGAAAGAGACTTACGGGCATCATCCCTATAACAGCAGCCAGATCGGGTGAGCTAATGTTGCTTATGCACTCTAACACCATAGGATCCCCAGACACTTATATCGGCTCCACTTAAAGACAGCGAGCTGTAATAGAAATAGCCTAATAGCTTCCTACTGCACAGGACAGGAGACTATGTAGCAATTGCCCCCTGGGCTTACAGCCAAACGATTATAGGAAAGCACAGAAAGTTTCAATCATCTAAGGGAAAGCTAGGCTATTGTAACTAAACTCAGTGGTTTAAATACTTTGTGTGATTAATATCACACATCAAAGGGACAGAGACATAGACTTCTACAGTGCTAGGAACACCTAGGAACATCTGCTACCAATCAAAACAGCTGTTGCTGGGCAGGAAAGAAAGGGTGTCTCGAGCCAGTTGATTTTCCCGCTCAGCTGGCCTCAGGGACAGGTCAGCTGACCCTGCTGAAGGAGTATAAAAGGGCTGTCAATACAGCACGGAGGGAGATCTGGATACACCTCTCCCCAGTGCTCCCCCCTGTGCCTGGCCAGCCGGAGCTGTAAGCATCTGAGCTGTAGACAAGCGGCCAGGCACGGGGGGGGGGGGGGGGGGAAGGAGAAGAGAAGCCAGAAGGGGTGCCTTCAAGCTTCTCTGGAAGGAAAGCCGCTGAAGGAGCCGCTGACAGGGTGCTGCAGGACGCTGCCCCTCAGAGACGCTGCTGCCGGGGAGAAGCCGAAGGACGTCCCTCTAACGCCCATCACAGAAGGCTCTGTCCAGTTGGGGAAGGAGCTGCTCACCGCCCACCGACCAGCTGTTCCCAAACGCCGCTGTTTGAAGCCAGAAGCCGCCGCTTAGCACTAGGGAAGCGCTGCCCCTGTCACGCCCCCTCTACACCCTGGTGACATAGGCAGTCACCAGCGGGAGATGGGAGGAGAGGTGCTGACAAGCGAGGAGAGGAGCCGCTCACCAGTTCACCAGCCGCAAGAGGGAAGCGCCGCCGTCCATCCGAAGACGCCGCCCACTGCCAGCAGCGCCGCACAAGTTAGGAGGAGAGGCGCCGACAAGAGGGGAAGGGAGCCGCCTCTTTGCAGCCGCCCACAAACCAGCTGAGACGCCAGGAGAGTGAGACGCCCCATCCACGCCCCTCTACACCCGGGCTCCGCCTGCCTCACTAGCAGCGCTGCCTGCGGGAGACGGGAGGAGGCGTGGGGAAGGTAACCTGCTGAGGGTGAAGCCGCAGCCCACCTGCCAGGGAGGCCCTGTTGCCCAGCAGGCACATACTGCTTCCCCACCTACCGCCCAGCATTAAAGCCTGTGCCCCTCTACACCCAGGTACTACCTGCGGGAGACGGGAGGAGGCACCTTCAGGCTTAAAGCCAAGCAAGAAAGAGACTTACGGGCATCATCCCTATAACAGCTGCCAGATCGGGTGAGCTAATGTTGCTTATGCACTCTAACACCATAGGATCCCCGGACACTTATATCGGCTCCACTTAAAGACAGCGAGCTGTAATAGAAATAGCCTAATAGCTTCCTACTGCACAGGACAGGAGACTATGTAGCAATTGCCCCCTGGGCTTACAGCCAAACGATTATAGGAAAGCACAGAAAGTTTCAATCATCTAAGGGAAAGCTAGGCTATTGTAACTAAACTCAGTGGTTTAAATACTTTGTGTGATTAATATCACACATCAAAGGGACAGAGACATAGACTTCTACAGTGCTAGGAACACCTAGGAACATCTGCTACCAATCAAAACAGCTGTTGCTGGGCAGGAAAGAAAGGGTGTCTCGAGCCAGTTGATTTTCCCGCTCAGCTGGCCTCAGGGACAGGTCAGCTGACCCTGCTGAAGGAGTATAAAAGGGCTGTCAATACAGCACGGAGGGAGATCTGGATACACCTCTCCCCAGTGCTCCCCCCTGTGCCTGGCCAGCCGGAGCTGTAAGCATCTGAGCTGTAGAAAAGCAGCCAGGCACGGGGGGGGGGGGGAGGAGAAGAGAAGCCAGAAGGGGTGCCTTCAAGCTTCTCTGGAAGGAAAGCCGCTGAAGGAGCCGCTGACAGGGTGCTGCAGGACGCTGCCCCTCAGAGACGCTGCTGCCGGGGAGAAGCCGAAGGACGTCCCTCTAACGCCCATCACAGAAGGCTCTGTCCAGTTGGGGAAGGAGCTGCTCACCGCCCACCGACCAGCTGTTCCCAAACGCCGCTGTTTGAAGCCAGAAGCCGCCGCTTAGCACTAGGGAAGCGCTGCCCCTGTCACGCCCCCTCTACACCCTGGTGACATAGGCAGTCACCAGCGGGAGATGGGAGGAGAGGTGCTGACAAGCGAGGAGAGGAGCCGCTCACCAGTTCACCAGCCGCAAGAGGGAAGCGCCGCCGTACATCCGAAGACGCCGCCCACTGCCAGCAGCGCCGCACAAGTTAGGAGGAGAGGCGCCGACAAGAGGGGAAGGGAGCCGCCTCTTTGCAGCCGCCCACAAACCAGCTGAGACGCCAGGAGAGTGAGACACCCCATCCACGCCCCTCTACACCCGGGCTCCGCCTGCCTCACTAGCAGCGCTGCCTGCGGGAGACGGGAGGAGGCGTGGGGAAGGTAACCTGCTGAGGGTGAAGCCGCTGCCCACCTGCCAGGGAGGCCCTGTTGCCCAGCAGGCACATACTGCTTCCCCACCTACCGCCCAGCATTAAAGCCTGTGCCCCTCTACACCCAGGTACTACCTGCGGGAGACGGGAGGAGGCACCTTCAGGCTTAAAGCCAAGCAAGAAAGAGACTTACGGGCATCATCCCTATAACAGCTGCCAGATCGGGTGAGCTAATGTTGCTTATGCACTCTAACACCATAGGATCCCCGGACACTTATATCGGCTCCACTTAAAGACAGCGAGCTGTAATAGAAATAGCCTAATAGCTTCCTACTGCACAGGACAGGAGACTATGTAGCAATTGCCCCCTGGGCTTACAGCCAAACGATTATAGGAAAGCACAGAAAGTTTCAATCATCTAAGGGAAAGCTAGGCTATTGTAACTAAACTCAGTGGTTTAAATACTTTGTGTGATTAATATCACACATCAAAGGGACAGAGACATAGACTTCTACAGTGCTAGGAACACCTAGGAACATCTGCTACCAATCAAAACAGCTGTTGCTGGGCAGGAAAGAAAGGGTGTCTCGAGCCAGTTGATTTTCCCGCTCAGCTGGCCTCAGGGACAGGTCAGCTGACCCTGCTGAAGGAGTATAAAAGGGCTGTCAATACAGCACGGAGGGAGATCTGGATACACCTCTCCCCAGTGCTCCCCCCTGTGCCTGGCCAGCCGGAGCTGTAAGCATCTGAGCTGTAGACAAGCGGCCAGGCACGGGGGGGGGGGGAGGAGAAGAGAAGCCAGAAGGGGTGCCTTTAAGCTTCTCTGGAAGGAAAGCCGCTGAAGGAGCCGCTGACAGGGTGCTGCAGGACGCTGCCCCTCAGAGACGCTGCTGCCGGGGAGAAGCCGAAGGACGTCCCTCTAACGCCCATCACAGAAGGCTCTGTCCAGTTGGGGAAGGAGCTGCTCACCGCCCACCGACCAGCTGTTCCCAAACGCCGCTGTTTGAAGCCAGAAGCCGCCGCTTAGCACTAGGGAAGCGCTGCCCCTGTCACGCCCCCTCTACACCCTGGTGACATAGGCAGTCACCAGCGGGAGATGGGAGGAGAGGTGCTGACAAGCGAGGAGAGGAGCCGCTCACCAGTTCACCAGCCGCAAGAGGGAAGCGCCGCCGTCCATCCGAAGACGCCGCCCACTGCCAGCAGCGCCGCACAAGTTAGGAGGAGAGGCACCGACAAGAGGGGAAGGGAGCCGCCTCTTTGCAGCCGCCCACAAACCAGCTGAGACGCCAGGAGAGTGAGACGCCCCATCCACGCCCCTCTACACCCGGGCTCCGCCTGCCTCACTAGCAGCGCTGCCTGCGGGAGACGGGAGGAGGCGTGGGGAAGGTAACCTGCTGAGGGTGAAGCCGCAGCCCACCTGCCAGGGAGGCCCTGTTGCCCAGCAGGCACATACTGCTTCCCCACCTACCGCCCAGCATTAAAGCCTGTGCCCCTCTACACCCAGGTACTACCTGTGGGAGACGGGAGGAGGCACCTTCAGGCTTAAAGCCAAGCAAGAAAGAGACTTACGGGCATCATCCCTATAACAGCTGCCAGATCGGGTGAGCTAATGTTGCTTATGCACTCTAACACCATAGGATCCCCGGACACTTATATCGGCTCCACTTAAAGACAGCGAGCTGTAATAGAAATAGCCTAATAGCTTCCTACTGCACAGGACAGGAGACTATGTAGCAATTGCCCCCTGGGCTTACAGCCAAACGATTATAGGAAAGCACAGAAAGTTTCAATCATCTAAGGGAAAGCTAGGCTATTGTAACTAAACTCAGTGGTTTAAATACTTTGTGTGATTAATATCACACATCAAAGGGACAGAGACATAGACTTCTACAGTGCTAGGAACACCTAGGAACATCTGCTACCAATCAAAACAGCTGTTGCTGGGCAGGAAAGAAAGGGTGTCTCGAGCCAGTTGATTTTCCCGCTCAGCTGGCCTCAGGGACAGGTCAGCTGACCCTGCTGAAGGAGTATAAAAGGGCTGTCAATACAGCACGGAGGGAGATCTGGATACACCTCTCCCCAGTGCTCCCCCCTGTGCCTGGCCAGCCGGAGCTGTAAGCATCTGAGCTGTAGACAAGCGGCCAGGCACGGGGGGGGGGGGGGAGGAGAAGAGAAGCCAGAAGGGGTGCCTTCAAGCTTCTCTGGAAGGAAAGCCGCTGAAGGAGCCGCTGACAGGGTGCTGCAGGACGCTGCCCCTCAGAGACGCTGCTGCCGGGGAGAAGCCGAAGGACGTCCCTCTAACTCCCATCACAGAAGGCTCTGTCCAGTTGGGGAAGGAGCTGCTCACCGCCCACGGACCAGCTGTTCCCAAACGCCGCTGTTTGAAGCCAGAAGCCGCCGCTTAGCACTAGGGAAGCGCTGCCCCTGTCACGCCCCCTCTACACCCTGGTGACATAGGCAGTCACCAGCGGGAGATGGGAGGAGAGGTGCTGACAAGCGAGGAGAGGAGCCGCTCACCAGTTCACCAGCCGCAAGAGGGAAGCGCCGCCGTCCATCCGAAGACGCCGCCCACTGCCAGCAGCGCCGCACAAGTTAGGAGGAGAGGCGCCGACAAGAGGGGAAGGGAGCCGCCTCTTTGCAGCCGCCCACAAACCAGCTGAGACGCCAGGAGAGTGAGACGCCCCATCCACGCCCCTCTACACCCGGGCTCCGCCTGCCTCACTAGCAGCGCTGCCTGCGGGAGACGGGAGGAGGCGTGGGGAAGGTAACCTGCTGAGGGTGAAGCCGCAGCCCACCTGCCAGGGAGGCCCTGTTGCCCAGCAGGCACATACTGCTTCCCCACCTACCGCCCAGCATTAAAGCCTGTGCCCCTCTACACCCAGGTACTACCTGCGGGAGACGGGAGGAGGCACCTTCAGGCTTAAAGCCAAGCAAGAAAGAGACTTACGGGCATCATCCCTATAACAGCTGCCAGATCGGGTGAGCTAATGTTGCTTATGCACTCTAACACCATAGGATCCCCGGACACTTATATCGGCTCCACTTAAAGACAGCGAGCTGTAATAGAAATAGCCTAATAGCTTCCTACTGCACAGGACAGGAGACTATGTAGCAATTGCCCCCTGGGCTTACAGCCAAACGATTATAGGAAAGCACAGAAAGTTTCAATCATCTAAGGGAAAGTTAGGCTATTGTAACTAAACTCAGTGGTTTAAATACTTTGTGTGATTAATATCACACATCAAAGGGACAGAGACATAGACTTCTACAGTGCTAGGAACACCTAGGAACATCTGCTACCAATCAAAACAGCTGTTGCTGGGCAGGAAAGAAAGGGTGTCTCGAGCCAGTTGATTTTCCCGCTCAGCTGGCCTCAGGGACAGGTCAGCTGACCCTGCTGAAGGAGTATAAAAGGGCTGTCAATACAGCACGGAGGGAGATCTGGATACACCTCTCCCCAGTGCTCCCCCCTGTGCCTGGCCAGCCGGAGCTGTAAGCATCTGAGCTGTAGACAAGCGGCCAGGCACGGGGGGGGGGGGGAAGGAGAAGAGAAGCCAGAAGGGGTGCCTTCAAGCTTCTCTGGAAGGAAAGCCGCTGAAGGAGCCGCTGACAGGGTGCTGCAGGACGCTGCCCCTCAGAGACGCTGCTGCCGGGGAGAAGCCGAAGGACGTCCCTCTAACGCCCATCACAGAAGGCTCTGTCCAGTTGGGGAAGGAGCTGCTCACCGCCCACCGACCAGCTGTTCCCAAACGCCGCTGTTTGAAGCCAGAAGCCGCCGCTTAGCACTAGGGAAGCGCTGCCCCTGTCACGCCCCCTCTACACCCTGGTGACATAGGCAGTCACCAGCGGGAGATGGGAGGAGAGGTGCTGACAAGCGAGGAGAGGAGCCGCTCACCAGTTCACCAGCCGCAAGAGGGAAGCGCCGCCGTCCATCCGAAGACGCCGCCCACTGCCAGCAGCGCCGCACAAGTTAGGAGGAGAGGCGCCGACAAGAGGGGAAGGGAGCCGCCTCTTTGCAGCCGCCCACAAACCAGCTGAGACGCCAGGAGAGTGAGACGCCCCATCCACGCCCCTCTACACCCGGGCTCCGCCTGCCTCACTAGCAGCGCTGCCTGCGGGAGACGGGAGGAGGCGTGGGGAAGGTAACCTGCTGAGGGTGAAGCCGCAGCCCACCTGCCAGGGAGGCCCTGTTGCCCAGCAGGCACATACTGCTTCCCCACCTACCGCCCAGCATTAAAGCCTGTGCCCCTCTACACCCAGGTACTACCTGCGGGAGACGGGAGGAGGCACCTTCAGGCTTAAAGCCAAGCAAGAAAGAGACTTACGGGCATCATCCCTATAACAGCTGCCAGATCGGGTGAGCTAATGTTGCTTATGCACTCTAACACCATAGGATCCCCGGACACTTATATCGGCTCCACTTAAAGACAGCGAGCTGTAATAGAAATAGCCTAATAGCTTCCTACTGCACAGGACAGGAGACTCTGTAGCAATTGCCCCCTGGGCTTACAGCCAAACGATTATAGGAAAGCACAGAAAGTTTCAATCATCTAAGGGAAAGCTAGGCTATTGTAACTAAACTCAGTGGTTTAAATACTTTGTGTGATTAATATCACACATCAAAGGGACAGAGACATAGACTTCTACAGTGCTAGGAACACCTAGGAACATCTGCTACCAATCAAAACAGCTGTTGCTGGGCAGGAAAGAAAGGGTGTCTCGAGCCAGTTGATTTTCCCGCTCAGCTGGCCTCAGGGACAGGTCAGCTGACCCTGCTGAAGGAGTATAAAAGGGCTGTCAATACAGCACGGAGGGAGATCTGGATACACCTCTCCCCAGTGCTCCCCCCTGTGCCTGGCCAGCCGGAGCTGTAAGCATCTGAGCTGTAGACAAGCGGCCAGGCACGGGGGGGGGGAGGAGGAGAAGAGAAGCCAGAAGGGGTGCCTTCAAGCTTCTCTGGAAGGAAAGCCGCTGAAGGAGCCGCTGACAGGGTGCTGCAGGACGCTGCCCCTCAGAGACGCTGCTGCCGGGGAGAAGCCGAAGGACGTCCCTCTAACGCCCATCACAGAAGGCTCTGTCCAGTTGGGGAAGGAGCTGCTCACCGCCCACCGACCAGCTGTTCCCAAACGCCGCTGTTTGAAGCCAGAAGCCGCCGCTTAGTACTAGGGAAGCGCTGCCCCTGTCACGCCCCCTCTACACCCTGGTGACATAGGCAGTCACCAGCGGGAGATGGGAGGAGAGGTGCTGACAAGCGAGGAGAGGAGCCACTCACCAGTTCACCAGCCGCAAGAGGGAAGCGCCGCCGTCCATCCGAAGATGCCACCCACTGCCAGCAGCGCCGCACAAGTTAGGAGGAGAGGCACCGACAAGAGGGGAAGGGAGCCGCCTCTTTGCAGCCGCCCACAAACCAGCTGAGACGCCAGGAGAGTGAGACGCCCCATCCACGCCCCTCTACACCCGGGCTCCGCCTGCCTCACTAGCAGGGCTGCCTGCGGGAGACGGGAGGAGGCGTGGGGAAGGTAACCTGCTGAGGGTGAAGCCGCAGCCCACCTGCCAGGGAGGCCCTGTTGCCCAGCAGGCACATACTGCTTCCCCACCTACCGCCCAGCATTAAAGCCTGTGCCCCTCTACACCCAGGTACTACCTGCCGGAGACGGGAGGAGGCACCTTCAGGCTTAAAGCCAAGCAAGAAAGAGACTTACGGGCATCATCCCTATAACAGCTGCCAGATCGGGTGAGCTAATGTTGCTTATGCACTCTAACACCATAGGATCCCCGGACACTTATATCGGCTCCACTTAAAGACAGCGAGCTGTAATAGAAATAGCCTAATAGCTTCCTACTGCACAGGACAGGAGACTATGTAGCAATTGCCCCCTGGGCTTACAGACAAACGATTATAGGAAAGCACAGAAAGTTTCAATCATCTAAGGGAAAGCTAGGCTATTGTAACTAAACTCAGTTGTTTAAATACTTTGTGTGATTAATATCACACATCAAAGGGACAGAGACATAGACTTCTACAGTGCTAGGAACACCTAGGAACATCTGCTACCAATCAAAACAGCTGTTGCTGGGCAGGAAAGAAAGGGTGTCTCGAGCCAGTTGATTTTCCCGCTCAGCTGGCCTCAGGGACAGGTCAGCTGACCCTGCTGAAGGAGTATAAAAGGGCTGTCAATACAGCACAGAGGGAGATCTGGATACACCTCTCCCCAGTGCTCCCCCCTGTGCCTGGCCAGCCGGAGCTGTAAGCATCTGAGCTGTAGACAAGCGGCCAGGCACGGGGGGGGGGGGAACGAGAAGAGAAGCCAGAAGGGGTGCCTTCAAGCTTCTCTGGAAGGAAAGCCGCTGAAGGAGCCGCTGACAGGGTGCTGCAGGACGCTGCCCCTCAGAGACGCTGCTGCCGGGGAGAAGCCGAAGGACGTCACTCTAACGCCCATCACAGAAGGCTCTGTCCAGTTGGGGAAGGAGCTGCTCACCGCCCACCGACCAGCTGTTCCCAAACGCCGCTGTTTGAAGCCAGAAGCCGCCGCTTAGCACTAGGGAAGCGCTGCCCCTGTCACGCCCCCTCTACACCCTGGTGACATAGGCAGTCACCAGCGGGAGATGGGAGGAGAGGTGCTGACAAGCGAGGAGAGGAGCCACTCACCAGTTCACCAGCCGCAAGAGGGAAGCGCCGCCGTCCATCCGAAGACGCCGCCCACTGCCAGCAGCGCCGCACAAGTTAGGAGGAGAGGCGCCGACAAGAGGGGAAGGGAGCCGCCTCTTTGCAGCCGCCCACAAACCAGCTGAGACGCCAGGAGAGTGAGACGCCCCATCCACGCCCCTCTACACCCGGGCTCCGCCTGCCTCACTAGCAGCGCTGCCTGCGGGAGACGGGAGGAGGCGTGGGGAAGGTAACCTGCTGAGGGTGAAGCCGCAGCCCACCTGCCAGGGAGGCCCTGTTGCCCAGCAGGCACATACTGCTTCCCCACCTACCGCCCAGCATTAAAGCCTGTGCCCCTCTACACCCAGGTACTACCTGCGGGAGACGGGAGGAGGCACCTTCAGGCTTAAAGCCAAGCAAGAAAGAGACTTACGGGCATCATCCCTATAACAGCTGCCAGATCGGGTGAGCTAATGTTGCTTATGCACTCTAACACCATAGGATCCCCGGACACTTATATCGGCTCCACTTAAAGACAGCGAGCTGTAATAGAAATAGCCTAATAGCTTCCTACTGCACAGGACAGGAGACTATGTAGCAATTGCCCCCTGGGTTTACAGCCAAACGATTATAGGAAAGCACAGAAAGTTTCAATCATCTAAGGGAAAGCTAGGCTATTGTAACTAAACTCAGTGGTTTAAATACTTTGTGTGATTAATATCACACATCAAAGGGACAGAGACATAGACTTCTACAGTGCTAGGAACACCTAGGAACATCTGCTACCAATCAAAACAGCTGTTGCTGGGCAGGAAAGAAAGGGTGTCTCGAGCCAGTTGATTTTCCCGCTCAGCTGGCCTCAGGGACAGGTCAGCTGACCCTGCTGAAGGAGTATAAAAGGGCTGTCAATACAGCACGGAGGGAGATCTGGATACACCTCTCGCCAGTGCTCCCCCCTGTGCCTGGCCAGCCGGAGCTGTAAGCATCTGAGCTGTAGACAAGCGGCCAGGCACGGGGGGGGGGGAAGGAGAAGAGAAGCCAGAAGGGGTGCCTTCAAGCTTCTCTGGAAGGAAAGCCGCTGAAGGAGCCGCTGACAGGGTGCTGCAGGACGCTGCCCCTCAGAGACGCTGCTGCCGGGGAGAAGCCGAAGGACGTCCCTCTAACGCCCATCACAGAAGGCTCTGTCCAGTTGGGGAAGGAGCTGCTCACCGCCCACCGACCAGCTGTTCCCAAACGCCGCTGTTTGAAGCTAGAAGCCGCCGCTTAGCACTAGGGAAGCGCTGCCCCTGTCACGCCCCCTCTACACCCTGGTGACATAGGCAGTCACCAGCGGGAGATGGGAGGAGAGGTGCTGACAAGCGAGGAGAGGAGCCGCTCACCAGTTCACCAGCCGCAAGAGGGAAGCGCCGCCGTCCATCCGAAGACGCCGCCCACTGCCAGCAGCGCCGCACAAGTTAGGAGGAGAGGCGCCGACAAGAGGGGAAGGGAGCCGCCTCTTTGCAGCCGCCCACAAACCAGCTGAGACGCCAGGAGAGTGAGACGCCCCATCCACGCCCCTCTACACCCGGGCTCCGCCTGCCTCACTAGCAGCGCTGCCTGCGGGAGACGGGAGGAGGCGTGGGGAAGGTAACCTGCTGAGGGTGAAGCCGCAGCCCACCTGCCAGGGAGGCCCTGTTGCCCAGCAGGCACATACTGCTTCCCCACCTACCGCCCAGCATTAAAGCCTGTGCCCCTCTACACCCAGGTACTACCTGCGGGAGACGGGAGGAGGCACCTTCAGGCTTAAAGCCAAGCAAGAAAGAGACTTACGGGCATCATCCCTATAACAGCTGCCAGATCGGGTGAGCTAATGTTGCTTATGCACTCTAACACCATAGGATCCCCGGACACTTATATCGGCTCCACTTAAAGACAGCGAGCTGTAATAGAAATAGCCTAATAGCTTCCTACTGCACAGGACAGGAGACTATGTAGCAATTGCCCCCTGGGCTTACAGCCAAACGATTATAGGAAAGCACAGAAAGTTTCAATCATCTAAGGGAAAGCTAGGCTATTGTAACTAAACTCAGTGGTTTAAATACTTTGTGTGATTAATATCACACATCAAAGGGACAGAGACATAGACTTCTACAGTGCTAGGAACACCTAGGAACATCTGCTACCAATCAAAACAGCTGTTGCTGGGCAGGAAAGAAAGGGTGTCTCGAGCCAGTTGATTTTCCCGCTCAGCTGGCCTCAGGGACAGGTCAGCTGACCCTGCTGAAGGAGTATAAAAGGGCTGTCAATACAGCACGGAGGGAGATCTGGATACACCTCTCCCCAGTGCTCCCCCCTGTGCCTGGCCAGCCGGAGCTGTAAGCATCTGAGCTGTAGACAAGCGGCCAGGCACGGGGGGGGGGGGGGGGGAAGGAGAAGAGAAGCCAGAAGGGGTGCCTTCAAGCTTCTCTGGAAGGAAAGCCGCTGAAGGAGCCGCTGACAGGGTGCTGCAGGACGCTGCCCCTCAGAGACGCTGCTGCCGAGGAGAAGCCGAAGGACGTCCCTCTAACGCCCATCACAGAAGGCTCTGTCCAGTTGGGGAAGGAGCTGCTCACCGCCCACCGACCAGCTGTTCCCAAACGCCGCTGTTTGAAGCCAGAAGCCGCCGCTTAGCACTAGGGAAGCGCTGCCCCTGTCACGCCCCCTCTACACCCTGGTGACATAGGCAGTCACCAGCGGGAGATGGGAGGAGAGGTGCTGACAAGCGAGGAGAGGAGCCGCTCACCAGTTCACCAGCCGCAAGAGGGAAGCGCCGCCGTCCATCCGAAGACGCCGCCCACTGCCAGCAGCGCCGCACAAGTTAGGAGGAGAGGCGCCGACAAGAGGGGAAGGGAGCCGCCTCTTTGCAGCCGCCCACAAACCAGCTGAGACGCCAGGAGAGTGAGACGCCCCATCCACGCCCCTCTACACCAGGGCTCCGCCTGCCTCACTAGCAGCGCTGCCTGCGGGAGACGGGAGGAGGCGTGGGGAAGGTAACCTGCTGAGGGTGAAGCTGCAGCCCACCTGCCAGGGAGGCCCTGTTGCCCAGCAGGCACATACTGCTTCCCCACCTACCGCCCAGCATTAAAGCCTGTGCCCCTCTACACTCAGGTACTACCTGCGGGAGACGGGAGGAGGCACCTTCAGGCTTAAAGCCAAGCAAGAAAGAGACTTACGGGCATCATCCCTATAACAGCTGCCAGATCGGGTGAGCTAATGTTGCTTATGCACTCTAACACCATAGGATTCCCGGACACTTATATCGGCTCCACTTAAAGACAGCGAGCTGTAATAGAAATAGCCTAATAGCTTCCTACTGCACAGGACAGGAGACTATGTAGCAATTGCCCCCTGGGCTTACAGCCAAACGATTATAGGAAAGCACAGAAAGTTTCAATCATCTAAGGGAAAGCTAGGCTATTGTAACTAAACTCAGTGGTTTAAATACTTTGTGTGATTAATATCACACATCAAAGGGACAGAGACATAGACTTCTACAGTGCTAGGAACACCTAGGAACATCTGCTACCAATCAAAACAGCTGTTGCTGGGCAGGAAAGAAAGGGTGTCTCGAGCCAGTTGATTTTCCCGCTCAGCTGGCCTCAGGGACAGGTCAGCTGACCCTGCTGAAGGAGTATAAAAGGGCTGTCAATACAGCACGGAGGGAGATCTGGATACACATCTCCCCAGTGCTCCCCCCTGTGCCTATATAATATGTATGTGTATATAATGGGCATAATAACTGTATATAATGGGCATAACACTGTGTATAATCATGTATTGTATTATCATGACATTTTGGGGGATTGCTTGGTAAAAATGTTTCAGGATTTACTGCGAGGTCAAATCGTGACCTGGTCGAGTGCTGGAGGTGATAGAGTCGCGAGTCACTTGTATAGGTGTAAAAGAGATTTTGATTTGGGACTCCGCGGATCCAAGAAGAAGAAGGGGGATGAGCAAATCAGTACTGTGGCAGGAAGTGACTGCTTGATGACATCCAGGAGCAGCACTTTCCTGCCCGAAGAAGAATCATGCCGTGAGGTCTGCCAGCGTCGCTGGATCGTTGGATGCGTAATATGCACTGTTTCTCATTTTTTGAAAGCCACAGGGGGAGATTGTCTAAGGTAAAAACCCCGTTATCGGGGTTTTTACCGCATTGCGGGATGCTCTAAGCATCCCCCGCTGGGTTCCCGCGGCGGGTGGCATCGCCTGAAAAATCTGGCTATGCCACATAGAAGCCAATGGGCTTCTAACGCGAACCCAATGCCGCCCCGCACGGACCCCCACCGCCCAGCATGGACCCCCACCGCCCCGCATTGCCCCCTCACCTGTGTCCGGGCAGCACAGAGCTGTGCTGCCTGGACTTGTGACCTCCTCCCTGCACTGATCCTCTTCCGGGTTCAGGGAGGAGGAGAGCCCGGCACAGCAGCGCCGGGTGTGGGAGGGAGGGGAGAGCCGCCGGGACCTGCTGTGACCCGGCGACTCTCACCGCAAAGGACAGCTCTTAAAGCAAGAGCTGTCCTTTGCTATAATTATCGCATATATTTGTTTTGTCATAATATAACATGAATGTAATCGTTAAAAATATAACTATATATCGGGAATAATAACTGTATATAGCGGGCATAATACTATGTATAATCATGTACTATATAATAATGAATGTAATTGTTAAAAATATAACTGTATATAACGGGAATAATAACTGTATATAGCGGGCATAATACTATGTATAATCATGTACTGTATAATAATTAATGTAATTGTTAAAAATATAACTGTATATAACGGGAATAATAACTGTATATAGCGGGCATAATACTGTGTATACATGTAATCATGTACTGTATAATCATGACATTTTTGGGATTGCTTGATAAAAATCTTTCAGGATTTACCGTGAGGTCAAATCCTGACCTGGTCGAGTGCTGGAAGGGATAGAGTCGCGAGTCACTTGCAGAGGTGTAAAAGTGATTTTGATTTGGGACTCCGCGGATCCAAGGCCTGGTAGGATGAAGGGGGATGAGCAACTCAATAATCAGTACTGTGGCAGTAAGTTACTGCTTGATGACATCCAGGAGTAGCACTTATGTGCCCAAAGAAGGGTCACGCCGTAAGGTCTGCCAGCGTCGCTGGATCGTTGGATGGGCAATATGCACTGTTTCTCATTTTTTGAAAGCCTTAGTCTGTATATATAGAGGCTCCTGTAGTCATTAACCAGATTTTTAAAGTGTGTCCATTTCTGGGTCTATCTTGTTTTAGGCACTTAGAAGTGGGGTTTGGCTGGAGGGATGTATATTATCTTAATTTTTTTTTTTTTGTCATAAAATAACATGAATGTAATCGTTAAAAATATAACTGTATATAATGGGCATAATAACTGTATATAATGGGCAAAACACTGTGTATAATCATGTATTGTATTATCATGACATTTTGGGGGATTGCTTGGTAAAAATGTTTCAGGATTTACTGTGAGGTCAAATCGTGACCTGGTCGAGTGCTGGAGGTGATAGAATCGCGAGTCACTTGTATAGGTGTAAAAGAGATTTTGATTTGGGACTCCGCGGATCCAAGAAGAAGAAGGGGGATGAGCAAATCAGTACTGTGGCAGGAAGTGACTGCTTGATGACATCCAGGAGTAGCACTTACCTGCCCGAAGAAGAATCATGCCGTGAGGTCTGCCAGCGTCGCTGGATCGTTGGATGTGTAATATGCACTGTTTCTCATTTTTTGAAAGCCTCAGGGGGAGATTGTCTAAGGTAAATCCCCGTTATCTGGGTTTTTACCGCATATTGGGATGCTATAAGCATCCCCCGCTGGGTTACCGCGGCGGGTGGCATCGCCTGAAAAATCTGGCGATGCCCCATAGAAGCCAATGGGCTTATAACGCGAACCCACTGCCGCCCCGCACGGACCCCCACCGCCCAGCACGGACCCCCGCCGCCCCGCATTGCCCCCTCACCTGTGTCCGGGCAGCACAGAGCTGTGCTGCCTGGACTTGTGACCTCCTCCCTGCACTGATCCTCTTCCGGGTGCAGGGAGGAGGAGAGCCCGGCGCAGCAGCGCCGGGTGTGGGAGGGAGGGGAGAGCCGCCGGGACCTGCTGTGACCCGGCGACTCTCACCGCAAAGGACAGCTCTTAAAGCAAGAGCTGTCCTTTGGTATAATTATCGCATATATTTGTTTTGTCATAATATAACATGAATGTAATCGTTAAAAATATAACTATATATCGGGAATAATAACTGTATATAGCGGGCATAATACTATGTATAATCATGTACTATATAATAATGAATGTAATTGTTAAAAATATAACTGTATATAATGGGAATAATAACTGTATATAGCGGGCATAATACTATGTATAATCATGTACTGTATAATAATTAATGTAATTGTTAAAAATATAACTGTATATAACGGGAATAATAACTGTATATAGCGGGCATAATACTGTGTATACATGTAATCATGTACTGTATAATCATGACATTTTTGGGATTGCTTGATAAAAATCTTTCAGGATTTACCGTGAGGTCAAATCCTGACCTGGTCGAGTGCTGGAAGGGATAGAGTCGCGAGTCACTTGCAGAGGTGTAAAAGTGATTTTGATTTGGGACTCCGCGGATCCAAGACCTGGTAGGATGAAGGGGGATGAGCAACTCAATAATCAGTACTGTGGCAGTAAGTTACTGCTTGATGACATCCAGGAGTAGCACTTATGTGCCCAAAGAAGGGTCACGCCATAAGGTCTGCCAGCGTCGCTGGATCGTTGAATGGGCAATATGCACTGTTTCTCATTTTTTGAAAGCCTTAGTCTGTTTATATAGAGGCTCCTGCAGTCATTAACCAGATTTTTGTGTCCATTTCTGGGTCTATCTTGTTTTAGGCACTTAGAAGTGGGGTTTGGCTGGAGGGATGTATATTATCTTAATTAATTTTTTTTTGTCATAAAATAACATGAATGTAATCGTTAAAAATATAACTGTATATAATGGGCATAATAACTGTATATAATGGGCAAAACACTGTGTATAATCATGCATTGTATTATCATGACATTTTGGGGGACTGCTTGGTAAAAATGTTTCAGGATTTACTGTGAGGTCAAATCGTGACCTGGTCGAGTGCTGGAGGTGATAGAGTCGCGAGTCACTTGTATAGGTGTAAAAGAGATTTTGATTTGGGACTCCGCGGATCCAAGAAGAAGAAGGGGGATGAGCAAATCAGTACTGTGGCAGGAAGTGACTGCTTGATGACATCCAGGAGTAGCACTTACCTGCCCGAAGAAGAATCATGCCGTGAGGTCTGCCAGCGTCGCTGGATCGTTGGATGCGTAATATGCACTGTTTCTCATTTTTTGAAAGCCTCAGGGGGAGATTGTCTAAGGTAAAAACCCCGTTATCTGGGTTTTTACCGCATATTGGGATGCTATAAGCATCCCCCGCTGGGTTACCGCGGCGGGTGGCATCGCCTGAAAAATCTGGCGATGCCCCATAGAAGCCAATGGGCTTCTAACGCGAACCCACTGCCGCCCCGCACGGACCCCCACCGCCCAGCACGGACCCCCGCCGCCCCGCATTGCCCCCTCACCTGTGTCCGGGCAGCACAGAGCTGTGCTGCCGGGACTTGTGACCTCCTCCCTGCACTGATCCTCTTCCGGGTGCAGGGAGGAGGAGAGCCCGGCGCAGCAGCGCCGGGTGTGGGAGGGAGGGGAGAGCCGCCGGGACCTGCTGTGACCCGGCGACTCTCACCATCTTAAAGCAAGAGCTGTCATTTGCTATAATTATCGCATATATTTGTTTTGTCATAATATAACATGAATGTATTCGTTAAAAATATAACTATATATCGGGAATAATAACTGTATATAGCGGGCATAATACTATGTATAATCATGTACTATATAATAATGAATGTAATTGTTAAAAATATAACTGTATATAATGGGAATAATAACTGTATATAGCGGGCATAATACTATGTATAATCATGTACTGTATAATAATTAATGTAATTGTTAAAAATATAACTGTATATAACGGGAATAATAACTGTATATAGCGGGCATAATACTGTGTATACATGTAATCATGTACTGTATAATCATGACATTTTTGGGATTGCTTGATAAAAATCTTTCAGGATTTACCGTGAGGTCAAATCCTGACCTGGTCGAGTGCTGGAAGGGATAGAGTCGCGAGTCACTTGCAGAAGTGTAAAAGTGATTTTGATTTGGGACTCCGCGGATCCAAGGCCTGGTAGGATGAAGGGGGATGAGCAACTCAATAATCAGTACTGTGGCAGTAAGTTACTGCTTGATGACATCCAGGAGTAGCACTTATGTGCCCAAAGAAGGGTCACGCCGTAAGGTCTGCCAGCGTCGCTGGATCGTTGGATGGGCAATATGCACTGTTTCTCATTTTTTGAAAGCCTTAGTCTGTTTATATAGAGGCTCCTGTAGTCATTAACCAGATTTTTAAAGTGTGTCCATTTCTGGGTCTATCTTGTTTTAGGCACTTAGAAGTGGGGTTTGGCTGGAGGGATGTATATTATCTTAATTTTTTTTTTTTGTCATAAAATAACATGAATGTAATCGTTAAAAATATAACTGTATATAATGGGCATAATAACTGTATATAATGGGCAAAACACTGTGTATAATCATGTATTGTATTATCATGACATTTTGGGGGATTGCTTGGTAAAAATGTTTCAGGATTTACTGTGAGGTCAAATCGTGACCTGGTCGAGTGCTGGAGGTGATAGAATCGCGAGTCACTTGTATAGGTGTAAAAGAGATTTTGATTTGGGACTCCGCGGATCCAAGAAGAAGAAGGGGGATGAGCAAATCAGTACTGTGGCAGGAAGTGACTGCTTGATGACATCCAGGAGTAGCACTTACCTGCCCGAAGAAGAATCATGCCGTGAGGTCTGCCAGCGTCGCTGGATCGTTGGATGTGTAATATGCACTGTTTCTCATTTTTTGAAAGCCTCAGGGGGAGATTGTCTAAGGTAAAAACCCCGTTATCTGGGTTTTTACCGCATATTGGGATGCTATAAGCATCCCCCGCTGGGTTACCGCGGCGGGTGGCATCGCCTGAAAAATCTGGCGATGCCCCATAGAAGCCAATGGGCTTATAACTCGAACCCACTGCCGCCCCGCACGGACCCCCACCGCCCAGCACGGACCCCCGCCGCCCCGCATTGCCCCCTCACCTGTGTCCGGGCAGCACAGAGCTGTGCTGCCTGGACTTGTGACCTCCTCCCTGCACTGATCCTCTTCCGGGTGCAGGGAGGAGGAGAGCCCGGCGCAGCAGCGCCGGGTGTGGGAGGGAGGGGAGAGCCGCCGGGACCTGCTGTGACCCGGCGACTCTCACCGCAAAGGACAGCTCTTAAAGCAAGAGCTGTCCTTTGGTATAATTATCGCATATATTTGTTTTGTCATAATATAACATGAATGTAATCGTTAAAAATATAACTATATATCGGGAATAATAACTGTATATAGCGGGCATAATACTATGTATAATCATGTACTATATAATAATGAATGTAATTGTTAAAAATATAACTGTATATAATGGGAATAATAACTGTATATAGCGGGCATAATACTATGTATAATCATGTACTGTATAATAATTAATGTAATTGTTAAAAATATAACTGTATATAACGGGAATAATAACTGTATATAGCGGGCATAATACTGTGTATACATGTAATCATGTACTGTATAATCATGACATTTTTGGGATTGCTTGATAAAAATCTTTCAGGATTTACCGTGAGGTCAAATCCTGACCTGGTCGAGTGCTGGAAGGGATAGAGTCGCGAGTCACTTGCAGAGGTGTAAAAGTGATTTTGATTTGGGACTCCGCGGATCCAAGACCTGGTAGGATGAAGGGGGATGAGCAACTCAATAATCAGTACTGTGGCAGTAAGTTACTGCTTGATGACATCCAGGAGTAGCACTTATGTGCCCAAAGAAGGGTCACGCCATAAGGTCTGCCAGCGTCGCTGGATCGTTGAATGGGCAATATGCACTGTTTCTCATTTTTTGAAAGCCTTAGTCTGTTTATATAGAGGCTCCTGCAGTCATTAACCAGATTTTTGTGTCCATTTCTGGGTCTATCTTGTTTTAGGCACTTAGAAGTGGGGTTTGGCTGGAGGGATGTATATTATCTTAATTAA
This sequence comes from Crinia signifera, assembly GCF_055691185.1. Lineage (NCBI taxonomy): Eukaryota > Metazoa > Chordata > Amphibia > Anura > Myobatrachidae > Crinia > Crinia signifera. The sequence continues at coordinate 108,976,851 of NC_139218.1, read as the reverse complement.
TTTTTTTTTGTCATAAAATAACATGAATGTAATCGTTAAAAATATAACTGTATATAATGGGCATAATAACTGTATATAATGGGCAAAACACTGTGTATAATCATGCATTGTATTATCATGACATTTTGGGGGACTGCTTGGTAAAAATGTTTCAGGATTTACTGTGAGGTCAAATCGTGACCTGGTCGAGTGCTGGAGGTGATAGAGTCGCGAGTCACTTGTATAGGTGTAAAAGAGATTTTGATTTGGGACTCCGCGGATCCAAGAAGAAGAAGGGGGATGAGCAAATCAGTACTGTGGCAGGAAGTGACTGCTTGATGACATCCAGGAGTAGCACTTACCTGCCCGAAGAAGAATCATGCCGTGAGGTCTGCCAGCGTCGCTGGATCGTTGGATGCGTAATATGCACTGTTTCTCATTTTTTGAAAGCCTCAGGGGGAGATTGTCTAAGGTAAAAACCCCGTTATCTGGGTTTTTACCGCATATTGGGATGCTATAAGCATCCCCCGCTGGGTTACCGCGGCGGGTGGCATCGCCTGAAAAATCTGGCGATGCCCCATAGAAGCCAATGGGCTTCTAACGCGAACCCACTGCCGCCCCGCACGGACCCCCACCGCCCAGCACGGACCCCCGCCGCCCCGCATTGCCCCCTCACCTGTGTCCGGGCAGCACAGAGCTGTGCTGCCGGGACTTGTGACCTCCTCCCTGCACTGATCCTCTTCCGGGTGCAGGGAGGAGGAGAGCCCGGCGCAGCAGCGCCGGGTGTGGGAGGGAGGGGAGAGCCGCCGGGACCTGCTGTGACCCGGCGACTCTCACCATCTTAAAGCAAGAGCTGTCATTTGCTATAATTATCGCATATATTTGTTTTGTCATAATATAACATGAATGTATTCGTTAAAAATATAACTATATATCGGGAATAATAACTGTATATAGCGGGCATAATACTATGTATAATCATGTACTATATAATAATGAATGTAATTGTTAAAAATATAACTGTATATAATGGGAATAATAACTGTATATAGCGGGCATAATACTATGTATAATCATGTACTGTATAATAATTAATGTAATTGTTAAAAATATAACTGTATATAACGGGAATAATAACTGTATATAGCGGGCATAATACTGTGTATACATGTAATCATGTACTGTATAATCATGACATTTTTGGGATTGCTTGATAAAAATCTTTCAGGATTTACCGTGAGGTCAAATCCTGACCTGGTCGAGTGCTGGAAGGGATAGAGTCGCGAGTCACTTGCAGAAGTGTAAAAGTGATTTTGATTTGGGACTCCGCGGATCCAAGGCCTGGTAGGATGAAGGGGGATGAGCAACTCAATAATCAGTACTGTGGCAGTAAGTTACTGCTTGATGACATCCAGGAGTAGCACTTATGTGCCCAAAGAAGGGTCACGCCGTAAGGTCTGCCAGCGTCGCTGGATCGTTGGATGGGCAATATGCACTGTTTCTCATTTTTTGAAAGCCTTAGTCTGTTTATATAGAGGCTCCTGTAGTCATTAACCAGATTTTTAAAGTGTGTCCATTTCTGGGTCTATCTTGTTTTAGGCACTTAGAAGTGGGGTTTGGCTGGAGGGATGTATATTATCTTAATTTTTTGTTTTTGTCATAAAATAACATGAATGTAATCATTAAAAATATAACTGTATATAATGGGCATAATAACTGTATATAATGGGCAAAACACTGTGTATAATCATGTATTGTATTATCATGACATTTTGGGGGATTGCTTGGTAAAAATGTTTCAGGATTTACTGTGAGGTCAAATCGTGACCTGGTCGAGTGCTGGAGGTGATAGAGTCGCGAGTCACTTGTATAGGTGTAAAAGAGATTTTGATTTGGGACTCCGCGGATCCAAGAAGAAGAAGAAGGGGGATGAGGAATCAGTACTGTGGCAGGAAGTGACTGCTTGATGACATCCAGGAGTAGCACTTACCTGCCCGAAGAAGAATCATGCCGTGAGGTCTGCCAGCGTCGCTGGATCGTTGGATGCGTAATATGCACTGTTTCTCATTTTTTGAAAGCCTCAGGGGGAGATTGTCTAAGGTAAAAACCCCGTTATCTGGGTTTTTACCGCATATTGGGATGCTAAAAGCATCCCCCGCTGGGTTACCGCGGCGGGTGGCATCGCCTGAAAAATCTGGCGATGCCCCATAGAAGCCAATGGGCTTCTAACGCGAACCCACTGCCGCCCCGCACGGACCCCCACCGCCCAGCACGGACCCCCGCCGCCCCGTATTGCCCCCTCACCTGTGTCCGGGCAGCACAGAGCTGTGCTGCCTGGACTTGTGACCTCCTCCCTGCACTGATCCTCTTCCGGGTGCAGGGAGGAGGAGAGCCCGGCGCAGCAGCGCCGGGTGTGGGAGGGAGGGGAGAGCCGCCGGGACCTGCTGTGACCCGGCGACTCTCACCGCAAAGGACAGCTCTTAAAGCAAGAGCTGTCCTTTGCTATAATTATCGCATATATTTGTTTTGTCATAATATAACATGAATGTATTCGTTAAAAATATAACTATATATCGGGAATAATAACTGTATATAGCGGGCATAATACTATGTATAATCATGTACTATATAATAATGAATGTAATTGTTAAAAATATAACTGTATATAATGGGAATAATAACTGTATATAGCGGGCATAATACTATGTATAATCATGTACTGTATAATAATTAATGTAATTGTTAAAAATATAACTGTATATAACGGGAATAATAACTGTATATAGCGGGCATAATACTGTGTATACATGTAATCATGTACTGTATAATCATGACATTTTTGGGATTGCTTGATAAAAATCTTTCAGGATTTACCGTGAGGTCAAATCCTGACCTGGTCGAGTGCTGGAAGGGATAGAGTCGCGAGTCACTTGCAGAAGTGTAAAAGTGATTTTGATTTGGGACTCCGCAGATCCAAGGCCTGGTAGGATGAAGGGGGATGAGCAACTCAATAATCAGTACTGTGGCAGTAAGTTACTGCCTGATGACATCCAGGAGTAGCACTTATGTGCCCAAAGAAGGGTCACGCCGTAAGGTCTGCCAGCGTCGCTGGATCGTTGGATGGGCAATATGCACTGTTTCTCATTTTTTGAAAGCCTTAGTCTGTTTATATAGAGGCTCCTGTAGTCATTAACCAGATTTTTAAAGTGTGTCCATTTCTGGGTCTATCTTGTTTTAGGCACTTAGAAGTGGGGTTTGGCTGGAGGGATGTATATTATCTTAATTTTTTTTTTTTGTCATAAAATAACATGAATGTAATCGTTAAAAATATAACTGTATATAATGGGCATAATAACTGTATATAATGGGCAAAACACTGTGTATAATCATGTATTGTATTATCATGACATTTTGGGGGATTGCTTGGTAAAAATGTTTCAGGATTTACTGTGAGGTCAAATCGTGACCTGGTCGAGTGCTGGAGGTGATAGAGTCGCGAGTCACTTGTATAGGTGTAAAAGAGATTTTGATTTGGGACTCCGCGGATCCAAGAAGAAGAAGAAGGGGGATGAGGAATCAGTACTGTGGCAGGAAGTGACTGCTTGATGACATCCAGGAGTAGCACTTACCTGCCCGAAGAAGAATCATGCCGTGAGGTCTGCCAGCGTCGCTGGATCGTTGGATGCGTAATATGCACTGTTTCTCATTTTTTGAAAGCCTCAGGGGGAGATTGTCTAAGGTAAAAACCCCGTTATCTGGGTTTTTACCGCATATTGGGATGCTAAAAGCATCCCCCGCTGGGTTACCGCGGCGGGTGGCATCGCCTGAAAAATCTGGCGATGCCCCATAGAAGCCAATGGGCTTCTAACGCGAACCCACTGCCGCCCCGCACGGACCCCCACCGCCCAGCACGGACCCCCGCCGCCCCGCATTGCCCCCTCACCTGTGTCCGGGCAGCACAGAGCTGTGCTGCCTGGACTTGTGACCTCCTCCCTGCACTGATCCTCTTCCGGGTGCAGGGAGGAGGAGAGCCCGGCGCAGCAGCGCCGGGTGTGGGAGGGAGGGGAGAGCCGCCGGGACCTGCTGTGACCCGGCGACTCTCACCGCAAAGGACAGCTCTTAAAGCAAGAGCTGTCCTTTGCTATAATTATCGCATATATTTGTTTTGTCATAATATAACATGAATGTAATCGTTAAAAATATAACTATATATCGGGAATAATAACTGTATATAGCGGGCATAATACTATGTATAATCATGTACTATATAATAATGAATGTAATTGTTAAAAATTTAACTGTATATAATGGGAATAATAACTGTATATAGTGGGCATAATACTATGTATAATCATGTACTGTATAATAATTGATGTAATTGTTAAAAATATAACTGTATATAACGGGAATAATAACTGTATATAGCGGGCATAATACTGTGTATACATGTAATCATGTACTGTATAATCATGACATTTTTGGGATTGCTTGATAAAAATCTTTCAGGATTTACCGTGAGGTCAAATCCTGACCTGGTCGAGTGCTGGAAGGGATAGAGTCGCGAGTCACTTGCAGAGGTGTAAAAGTGATTTTGATTTGGGACTCCGCGGATCCAAGGCCTGGTAGGATGAAGGGGGATGAGCAACTCAATAATCAGTACTGTGGCAGTAAGTTACTGCTTGATGACATCCAGGAGTAGCACTTATGTGCCCAAAGAAGGGTCACGCCGTAAGGTCTGCCAGCGTCGCTGGATCGTTGGATGGGCAATATGCACTGTTTCTCATTTTTTGAAAGCCTTAGTCTGTTTATATAGAGGCTCCTGTAGTCATTAACCAGATTTTTGTGTCCATTTCTGGGTCTATCTTGTTTTAGGCACTTAGAAGTTGGGTTTGGCTGGAGGGATGTATATTATCTTAATTAATTTTTTTTTGTCATAAAATAACATGAATGTAATCGTTAAAAATATAACTGTATATAATGGGCATAATAACTGTATATAATGGGCAAAACTCTGTGTATAATTATGTATTGTATTATTATGACATTTTGGGGGATTGCTTGGTAAAAATGTTTCAGGATTTACTGTGAGGTCAAATCGTGACCTGGTCGAGTGCTGGAGGTGATAGAGTCGCGAGTCACTTGTATAGGTGTAAAAGAGATTTTGATTTGGGACTCCGCGGATCCAAGAAGAAGAAGGGGGATGAGCAAATCAGTACTGTGGCAAGAAGTGACTGCTTGATGACATCCAGGAGTAGCACTTACCTGCCCGAAGAAGAATCATGCCGTGAGGTCTGCCAGCGTCGCTGGATCGTTGGATGCGTAATATGCACTGTTTCTCATTTTTTGAAAGCCTCAGGGGGAGATTGTCTAAGGTAAAAACCCCGTTATCTGGGTTTTTACCGCATATTGGGATGCTATAAGCATCCCCCGCTGGGTTACCGCGGCGGGTGGCATCGCCTGAAAAATCTGGCGATGCCCCATAGAAGCCAATGGGCTTCTAACGCGAACCCACTGCCCAGCACGGACCCCCGCCGCCCCGCATTGCCCCCTCACCTGTGTCCGGGCAGCACAGAGCTGTGCTGCCTGGACTTGTGACCTCCTCCCTGCACTAATCCTCTTCCGGGTGCAGGGAGGAGGAGAGACCGGCGCAGCAGCGCCGGGTGTGGGAGGGAGGGGAGAGCCGCCGGGACCTGCTGTGACCCGGCGACTCTCACCGCAAAGGACAGCTCTTAAAGCAAGAGCTGTCCTTTGCTATAATTATCGCATATATTTGTTTTGTCATAATATAACATGAATGTATTCGTTAAAAATATAACTATATATCGGGAATAATAACTGTATATAGCGGGCATAATACTATGTATAATCATGTACTATATAATAATGAATGTAATTGTTAAAAATATAACTGTATATAATGGGAATAATAACTGTATATAGCGGGCATAATACTATGTATAATCATGTACTGTATAATAATTAATGTAATTGTTAAAAATATAACTGTATATAACGGGAATAATAACTGTATATAGCGGGCATAATACTGTGTATACATGTAATCATGTACTGTATAATCATGACATTTTTGGGATTGCTTGATAAAAATCTTTCAGGATTTACCGTGAGGTCAAATCCTGACCTGGTCGAGTGCTGGAAGGGATAGAGTCGCGAGTCACTTGCAGAGGTGTAAAAGTGATTTTGATTTGGGACTCGGCGGATCCAAGGCCTGGTAGGATGAAGGGGGATGAGCAACTCAATAATCAGTACTGTGGCAGTAAGTTACTGCTTGATGACATCCAGGAGTAGCACTTATGTGCCCAAAGAAGGGTCACGCCGTAAGGTCTGCCAGCGTCGCTGGATCGTTGGATGGGCAATATGCACTGTTTCTCATTTTTTTAAAGCCTTAGTCTGTTTATATAGAGGCTCCTGTAGTCATTAACCAGATTTTTGTGTCCATTTCTGGGTCTATCTTGTTTTAGGCACTTAGAAGTGGGGTTTGGCTGGAGGGATGTATATTATCTTTTTTTGTCATAAAATAACATGAATGTAATCGTTAAAAATATAACTGTATATAATGGGCATAATAACTGTATATAATGGGCAAAACACTGTGTATAATCATGTATTGTATTATCATGACATTTTGGGGGATTGCTTGGTAAAAATGTTTCAGGATTTACTGGGAGGTCAAATCGTGACCTGGTCGAGTGCTGGAGGTGATAGAGTCGCGAGTCACTTGTATAGGTGTAAAAGAGATTTTGATTTGGGACTCCGCGGATCCAAGAAGAAGAAGGGGGATGAGCAAATCAGTACTGTGGCAGGAAGTGACTGCTTGATGACATCCAGGAGTAGCACTTACCTGCCCGAAGAAGAATCATGCCGTGAGGTCTGCCAGCGTCGCTGGATCGTTGGATGCGTAATATGCACTGTTTCTCATTTTTTGAAAGCCTCAGGGGGAGATTGTCTAAGGTGGAAATGCGGTAAAACCCCCATTATCTGGGTTTTTACCGCATTGCGGGATGCTCTAAGCATCCCCCGCTGGGTTACCGCGGCGGGTGGCATCGCCAGAAAAATCTGGCGATGCCCCATAGAAGCCAATGGGCTTCTAACGCGAACCCACTGCCGCCCCGCACGGACCCCCGCCGCCCAGCACGGACCCCCGCCGCCCCGCATTGCCCCCTCACCTGTGTCCGGGCAGCACAGAGCTGTGCTGCCTGGACTTGTGACCTCCTCCCGGCACTGATCCTCTTCTGGGTGCAGGGAGGAGGAGAGCCCGGCGCAACAGCGCCGGGTTTGGGAGGGAGGGGAGAGCTGCCGGGACCTGCTGTGACCCTGCAACTCTCACCGCAAAGGACAGCTCTTAAAGCAAAAGCTGTCCTTTGCTATAATTATCGCATATATTTGTTTTGTCATAAAATAACATGAATGTAATTGTTAAAAATATAACTATATATCGGGAATAATAACTGTATATAGCGGGCATAATACTATGTATAATCATGTACTATATAATAATAAATGTAATTGTTAAAAATATAACTGTATATAACGGGAATAATAACTGTATATAGCGGGCATAATACTATGTATAATAATGTACTGTATAATAATGAATGTAATTGTTAAAAATATAACTGTATATAACGGAAATAATAACTGTATATAGCGGGCATAATACTGTGTATACATGTAATCATGTACTGTATAATCATGACATTTTTGGGATTGCTTGAAAAAAATCTTTCAGGATTTACTGTGAGGTCAAATCCTGACCTGGTCGAGTGCTGGAAGTGATAGAGTCGCGAGTCAATTGCAGAGGTGTAAAAGTGATTTTGATTTGGGACTCCGCGGATCCAAGGCCTGGTAGGATGAAGGGGGATGAGCAACTCAATAATCAGTACTGTGGCAGTAAGTTACTGCTTGAAGACATCCAGGAGTAGCACTTATGTGCCCAAAGAAGGGTCACGCCGTAAGGTCTGCCAGCGTCGCTGGATTGTTGGATGGGCAATATGCACTGTTTCTCATTTTTTGAAAGCCTCAGTCTGTTTATATAGAGGCTCCTGTAGTCATTAACCAGATTTTTAAAGTGTGTCCATTTCTGGGTCTACAGTATCTTGTTTTAGGCAATTAGAAGTGGGGTTTGGCTGGAGGGATGTATATTATCTTAATTTTTTTTTGTTGTCATAAAATAACATGAATGTAAATGTAATCGTTAAAAATATAACTGTATATAATGGGCATAATAACTGTATATAATGGGCATAACACTGTGTATAATCATGTATTGTATTATCATGACATTTTGGGGGATTGCTTGGTAAAAATGTTTCAGGATTTACTGTGAGGTCAAATCGTGACCTGGTCGAGTGCTGGAGGTGATAGAGTCGCGAGTCACTTGTATAGGTGTAAAAGAGATTTTGATTTGGGACTCCGCGGATCCAAGAAGAAGAAGGGGGATGAGCAAATCAGTACTGTGGCAGGAAGTGACTGCTTGATGACATCCAGGAGTAGCACTTTCCTGTCCGAAGAAGAATCATGCCGTGAGGTCTGCCAGCGTCGCTGGATCGTTGGATGCGTAATATGCACTGTTTCTCATTTTTTGAAAGCCTCAGGGGGAGATTGTCTAAGGTGAAAATGCGGTAAAAACCCCGTTATCTGGGTTTTTACCGCATTTTGGGATGCTCTAAGCATCCCCCCGCTGGGTTACCGCGGCGGGTGGCATCGCCAGAAAAATCTGGCAATGCCCCATAGAAGACAATGGGCTTCTAACGCGAACCCACTGCCGCCCCGCACGGACCCCCGCCGCCCAGCACGGACCCCCGCCGCCCCGCATTGCCCCCTCACCTGTGTCCGGGCAGCACTGAGCTGTGCTGCCTGGACTTGTGACCTCCTCCCTGCACTGATCCTCTTCCGGGTGCAGGGAGGAGGAGAGCCCGGCGCAGCAGCGCCGGGTGTGGGAGGGAGGGGAGAGCCGCCGGGACCTGCTGTGACCCGGCGACTCTCACCGCAAAGGACAGCTCTTAAAGCATGAGCTGTCCTTTGCTATAATTATCGCATATATTTGTTTTGTCATAAAATAACATGAATGTAATCGTTAAAAATATAACTATATGTCGGGAATAATAACTGTATATAGCGGGCATAATACTATGTATAATCATGTACTATATAATAATGAATGTAATTGTTAAAAATATAACTGTATATAACGGGAATAATAACTGTATATAGCGGGCATAATGCTATGTATAATCATGTACTGTATAATAATGAATGTAATTGTTAAAAATATAACTGTATATAACGGGAATAGTAACTGTATATAGCGGGCATAATACTGTGTATACATGTAATCATGTACTGTATAATCATGACATTTTTGGGATTGCTTGATAAAAATCTTTCAGGATTTACTGTGAGGTCAAATCCTGACCTGGTCGAGTGCTGGAAGTGATAGAGTCGCGAGTCACTTGCAGAGGTGTAAAAGTGATTTTGATTTGGGACTCCGCGGATCCAAGGCCTGGTAGGATGAAGGGGGATGAGCAACTCAATAATCATGACAGGGTATTGTCTAATCGCTGTGCCCAATTATCCCCCCACAAATGACATAACTCTCTTGTTGGATAAAATTGGCCACAGCAGCCATCTTTATTAAAACAATACAAAATTAACAATAATCAAAAACATTCCCCACGGAAGGTGGTCCCCGAGGCCCTCAATAAATCAATCCACACCTCTAAGCACTTCCAGGAGTTGTTACCCCCAGCCGATAGCGATTGGCTCGAGGGCACCAATTGTCAACACCCAGTGCTCATTAATTAGCCTCACCCAGGGGAGTCCAGCCCCCTCATGGGGCCCTCCCCGCCGCATAATTAAGCGTCAATGCCACTAACCTCGAGGACCCCCCTCCGCACAGGCCACTGTGACAAAAGACAACCTATCAATAATTCTTCCTAAAAATTATAAAATTAGGGAGGGTGGGTGGGAGCTGTACAGAAAAATCTCCCAGTAACCCCTATTTCCTGCCTGCACTCTGCTTATATACCCTTACTACACCCCGTTAAGCCCCTCCCCTTATGACCCTCTCCTTAGACACCCCTTCTATGACTGTCCAGCTAGTCAGCTCCCTACAAACCCTGTCAGGGGAGCCTACCCCCAGGCTTTGCCTCCAGTCCGGCTCCTACATGACAGGGTATTGTCTAATCGCTGTGCCCAATTATCCCCCCACAAATGACATAACTCTCTTGTTGGATAAAATTGGCCACAGCAGCCATCTTTATTGAAACAATACAAAATTAACAATAATCAAAAACATTCCCCACGGAAGGTGGTCCCCGAGGCCCTCAATAAACCAATCCACACCTCTAAGCACTTCCAGGAGTTGTTACCCCCAGCCGATAGCGATTGGCTCGAGGGCCCCAATTGTCAACACCCAGTGCTCATTAATTAGCCTCACCCAGGGGAGTCCAGCCCCCTCATGGGGCCCTCCCCGCCGCATAATTAAGCCTCAATGCCACTAACCTCGAGGACCCCCCTCCGCCACCAAGCACGGGGTTAAGCCCTTGACCCCGGGCGACCCCCCCACATCCGGAACGCTGTTTCTATCCCTTCCTGTAGTCCCAAGGACCAAACATCGATCCCTACAGCGTTCAAATGCACACCGTCTCCTCTCCAAAAAGCACCGGCACCAGACTCAAGTTCCCTGTGCCTCACCACTACCGCGCCGTTTCTAGCCATAAAACGCCCAATTGCCCTGTTGACTTTTATCCGTGCCTTATTGATCTTGTCAGCCGACCTTGCATCCCTCCAATAACGGCGCGGCACAATATCCGACCAAACTGTGATCACCTCTGGAAACATTTCCCATAAACGTAGGAGATCAAACTTGATATCCCGTATCAACTCCCTAAATGGTCTGCTCCCAAGGTCATTCCCTCCCACGTGCAACACTAATATGTCGGGAGCCCTATCGAGCCGAACAAAACGGTAAAATTCCTGTAACATTCCACTCCATACCATACTGCGCTTCCCCAGCCATCGAACCACTGCCTCCTCTCTATCCAAACCTAGCTGGCGGCCGTTCGGTCTGACATCAGCCCGCAAAGCTCCCCAAAAGACATATGAATGTCCTAAAATCCAAATCAGGCACGGGGGATGCCCTAAAATTAGAAAGAACACAATCAGCCTCAACAATCCCCTAAACGAACATATGAACGAAAACGAGACGATTCCCATCGCCCAATGCGCTTAATCAGCTCATCTCCCAAACCCATCCTAGCAGCCTCAGTTGCGGCCCCAATGCGGAAAGAGTGACCCGCGTATTCCTCCCCCTTGAGGCCCAACGTCCGCAGGACTGCTCTAAACACGCTTGTGAACTGGAACCGTGATAAAAAGGACCCATTCGCATGCATCAGCAAAGGATCCCTTTCTCTGCCCACTCTGACTTCCTTAAATATCCTCAGCCGTGCTACCGGGCACATATCTGAGCCCGGTACAGAGAAGAGAACTACCTTCTTCCCCCTCCCTAATTGATCCGTCTTAGACCTCCTCACCACTAGCTCCACCCTATCCGAGTATAAATCCACATCCTCCCCTAACAAACCTCCCGGCCTGGAGACGCTTGGACTCACGAGTTCACCAATCCGCAGTGCCCCGAAGAAGGCAAGCGAAAAGGCTACCCCGAACAACCTTTCCTCGAAATTGGAACTACAGACCTCACCCAACTTCCTGCCCATATTCTGCAACAACTGGAAGGACACCGGCCTTCTCTGATCCTGTACTACATGTCCTTTTCTCCAGCCTTTTAAAGCCTGCGCAATCAGGAAATTCTTTGTGACATCAGGCCTCCCACCTGCACGAAACCCAAAAGCTAAGCCCGCCATACAGCGCGTGATCTTAGCCACTGACCAACCAATCTCCTTACAATGGCCTATGTATAGCAAGACAGCCAACTCGTCATCATCCTCTTTCAAACCTACTACCTCACGCCATTCTAACCAGCTCCGCCATTCCTGATTGTATGCCGACCATGTATTTGGGGCCAAGGATTCCCTGATGAGCTGATCGACTACCCGTCCAGCAGAGCCTAGAGCCGACTCGGGAACCCGGTCCCCTCCCTGTCCGCCTCTGGCGCCAACTCCCGGAATCGTTCCCACTGTGAACGAGATAAAGAATCCGCAATGCCGTTAGAGACACCGGGAACGTGCCTAGCCACAACCCACAAATTCAAAGCCAGACATTCCAATACCAACTGCTGCAAAATAGTAACCACCGGCGGTGAAGATGCCGACAATTGATTAATAGCCATGACCACCCCCAAATTATCGCAGTAAAAACAAATCTTCCTATCGCGGAACAGCTCACCCCAAACAACAACTGCAACCAAAATAGGAAACAATTCCAACAATGCTAAATTTTTAACCAAGCCTCTCTGCACCCAAGACTCCGGCCACCGGCCCACACACCAATGTCCCTGGCAATAAGCCCCAAAACCGCCACTCCCAGCGGCGTCTGTGAAAAGGTCTAGCTCTGTAGCCACGCACGTGTCTGACATCCACAACGCCCTGCCATTAAAGGTTTCCAGAAAAGATGCCCACACCCGCAAGTCCCCTTTCAACTCACTACCTAATCTGACAAAATGATGAGGAAGAACCACCCCTGCTGTCGCTGCTGCCAGCCTCCTGCTGAAAATGCGGCCCATCGGCATAATGCGACACGCAAAATTCAACTTACCCAGCAAGGACTGTAATTCCCTCAATCTGATTTTCTTCAACAGCAACGCCCTCCCTACCTCGGCCTTCAAACCCAGTAACTTTTCCTCAGGCAAGCGACACTCCATATTCACAGTATCAATGACAATACCCAAAAAACTGATCACAGTCGCAGGGCCCTCCGTCTTTCCCGGAGCAAGCGGGACCCCAAAGTCTGCCGACACCCTTTCAACAGTCCTCAACAATAAATCACATACACCGGTCCCCCCGGGACCAATACATAAAAAATCATCTAGGTAATGAATAACTGAACTGCACCCAGAGACATCCTCAACCACCCACTCCAAAAAGGAACTAAAGGCCTCAAAATAAGCACACGACAAGGAGCACCCCATCGGTACACAACGATCAACAAAAAACTCCCCATCCCAACAACATCCCAACAAGCGCAAACTGGTTGGATGAACAGGCAGCAACCGGAATGCCGATTCAATATCAGTCTTTGCCAACATGGCCCCTTTCCCAAACCGCTTCACCCACTTAACGGCCGCATCAAAGGATGTATAAACCACCGAGCAGATGTCGGGGTCAATGCCATCATTGACCGACGCCCCTTTTGGGAAGGATAAATGGTGTATCAGACGAAACTTGTTCGCCTCCTTTTTTGGCACCACCCCCAACGGAGAGACTATCAAATCTGGCCACGGTGCCGCCCTAAACGGTCCAGCCATACGACCCAGCTGCACCTCCTTAAACAGTTTTTCCTGCACCACTTCAGGATGCTCCCTAGCCGACTTCAAATTCCTCCTAAAACTTCCTGACACCTGCACGTCAGAAGGTATCTTAAAACCTTCCCTAAACCCCTCCTCCAACAAGGCGGCTGTCCGCTGGTCAGGATACCTACGCAGATAACCCAGCATCCTTTCCAGCCGAACTGGTGTCGCCCCCTTTTGAACTACTGTCTCGGGACTTCCCTCTGAAGCATTTATTTGCCCCATGGTTCCCTCCACATGATGAACATTCATGCTTGAATTTGCATTTTGCTCCAAACCGGCATGACCCGTCGTTGAAGGCAAAGCAGAGTCCCTTCTGCATGGCCGTCCCGCTTGTGGCCTCTCTCGGCCCCCCCCATCCCCACGAAAGGGCTGCCCACTTTTTATGGGGGCCGTTACCTTTAACCATAAAGCAATATCCTTATGATCCCAACGAATGTTGGGGCGAACCGCCTTCCTCTGCCTAAACTGCTCATCATACCTGAGCCAGGACATGCCCCCGTACACACGGTATGCCTCTCCTATCGCATCCATGTAACAGAATAAGCCTGAACAATTGTCAGGTGCCTTCTCCCCAATCACACTAGCTAAAATAGCAAATGCCTGTAACCAATTTGTGAATGACCGCGGTATCAGCCGATACCGCCGCCGTTCCTCCTCCTCCTTTTTCTCCTCCTTGCGGGGCCTATCCAGGTTAAAACGCTCTAAGGGTAGTAATGAAAATATATCCACATATTCCCCTTTCCAAATCTTCTCCCTCACCTCCTGCTTCAGGTGGGCCCCCAATGGCCCCTCAAAACATACATACACCTCCCCTTTCGCAGTGTCACTAAGCCTCCCACTCTCATCCTGCGTCACCACACTGCCCCCTTCAGCCCCTGCCCTGCTGCTGCTTTGCTCCCCGCCGGATACCAGCACCACGCTGCTCCCCGGCACCCCACTGCTAACCGGCACCCCACTGCTAACCGTCACCCCACTGCTAACCGGCACCCCACTGCTAACAGGCACACTATTACTGACCGGCACACTAATGCTAGCTGGTGTGCCCGAATTCTGCGGTGCCCATGCTGCCGCCGGGGACGGCCCCGCCCCCTGCCGCAAACCCACCAGCCAATCTGCAAAACCACTCAATAATTCGGTAAAGCCCCTGCTCATTTCCCCCTGGGGGGCTAACCCTCCCCCCCCCTGACTTTGTGCTAAAGCATTAATAGACATAGAGACAGACTCACCAGGCTGCCTGGGGGCTGTGAACCCAGCAGCCGCAGGTCCAGTGTCCTGACGGGTCCCAGATGAAGAAGGACCAGGTATCTCTCCATCGTCTGCTGACGCTGCCATCTCTCTTCTCCTGTCCTCCCGACCTTCAGGTATAGCACCAGCCGGCGTGACCGCGTTGGAGGCGGAGCCAGCTGTGCGTCTCTCGCTCCGTGTACCAGGCCTGCGGTCCGCAGCCTGTACTTCTGCCCCCCTGGCACGACTCACCCCGCGCTGGGCAGCAGCATGCCCCGCATGCCCCGCCGCTCCAGGTCCAGACCCACGTGACGCCGGATCTTCTTGCACGTGGGGGGGGTTCCCCCCGCGCGGAGGGTTCCGCCTGCATGTTGGATTCCTCCCAGACCTGGTCCTGCGGGCGGAAGGTGCCCGGCCCGCAGCCTGGCCTGGAGGGTCCCTGACGGGGCTCCTAGAACGGCGCTGAACCCTGGGGGACATGGATGGGCTGAAGCGCTCCGGAGGCCTGGACCTCCGAGGCCGTGCGCCCGCTGGAGCAGCCTCCTGCGTTGCTGCTCCCAGTCCCCCCAGCAGACCTGACATCTGCTGCTGCAGCCACTCTGTCCCTCTGGTGCCTGCTGCCTCCCTGAGGGCAGCCAGCGCTGCAGATACCTCAGCATCAGCGTTTGGGGAAGCCATGGGAGATGCAGTGCTGCTTAGCTGTTCAGAAAAATCTCCCAGTAACCCCTATTTCCTGCCTGCACTCTGCTTATATACCCTTACTACACCCCGTTAAGCCCCTCCCCTTATGACCCTCTCCTTAGACACCCCTTCTATGACTGTCCAGCTAGTCAGCTCCCTACAAACCCTGTCAGGGGAGCCTACCCCCAGGCTTTGCCTCCAGTCCGGCTCCTACAGTACTGTGGCAGTAAGTTACTGCTTGATGACATCCAGGAGTAGCACTTATGTGCCCAAAGAAGGGTCACGCCGTAAGGTCTGCCAGCGTCGCTGGATCGTTGGATGGGCAATATGCACTGTTTCTCATTTTTTGAAAGCCTCAGTCTGTTTATATAGAGGCTCCTGTAGTCATTAACCAGATTTTTAAAGTGTGTCCATTTCTGGGTCTATCTTGTTTTAGGCACTTAGAAGTGGGGTTTGGCTGGAGGGATGTATATTATCTTAATTTTTTTTTTTTTGGTCATAAAATAACATGAATGTAATCGTTAAAAATATAACTGTATATAATGGGCATAATAACTGTATATAATGGGCATAACACTGTGTATAATCATGTATTGTATTATCATGACATTTTGGGGGATTACTTGGTAAAAATGTTTCAGGATTTACTGTGAGGTCAAACCGTGACCTGGTCCAGTGCTGGAGGTGATAGAGTCGCGAGTCACTTGTATAGGTGTAAAAGAGATTTTGATTTGGGACTCCGCGGATCCAAGAAGAAGAAGGGGGATGAGCAAATCAGTACTGTGGCAGGAAGTGACTGCTTGATGACATCCAGGAGTAGCACTTACCTGCCCGAAGAAGAATCATGCCGTGAGGTCTGCCAGCGTCGCTGGATCGTTGGATGCGTAATATGCACTGTTTCTCATTTTTTGAAAGCCTCAGGGGGAGATTGTCTAAGGTGGAAATGCGGTAAAACCCCCATTATCGGGGTTTTTACCGCATTGCGGGATGCTCTAAGCATCCCCTGCTGGGTTACCACGGCGGGTGGCATTGCCAGAAAAATCTGGCGATGCCCCATAGAAGCCAATGGGCTTCTAACGCGAACCCACTGCCGCCCCGCACGGACCCCCGCCGCCCCGCATTGCCCCCTCACCTGTGTCCGGGCAGCACAGAGCTGTGCTGCCTGGACTTGTGACCTCCTCCCTGCACTGATCCTCTTCCGGGTGCAGGGAGGAGGAGAGCCCGGCGCAGCAGCGCCGGGTGTGGGAGGGAGGGGAGAGCCGCCGGGACCTGCTGTGACCCGGCGACTCTCACCGCAAAGGACAGCTCTTAAAGCAAGAGCTGTTGTAACCCTGATAAAGGTTTAAACAGATATATATATATATATAAGCAGAGATGTGATCCGATGCAGGGGGGTTAATATTGAGTTTATCTCTGATAGGTTGTCATTGGTCAATGTGTGAGGTGAAGACAGATCAGTGATTGTATTTCCACTGAAGTTGATGGAGACGTGTTGTATCTTAATGTGTATTTGTACATATAGTTTATTTATTTGTACATTCTGTAAAATGTAAATCCTTACATTTACTTCTGAAAATGAAAAGTTATGTTGTAAGCTCTTGTACATATATGGCAATGTTCGATGAACAACAAAACGTGACAGAGTCTTGTGAAACAGTAAAAAATGTATATATTGGAGTATTGTTCCTGCTTTATAATATAATACAGTAAAAATAATTCAACAGTATTGTCAGCTTAAAGTTGTAAGGACATTTATTTACATACAGACTCAGGTGTATTGTGAGTGCCTGAGGTAATATGCATCTGCTACCAATCAAAACAGCTGTTGCTGGGCAGGAAAGAAAGGGTGTCTCGAGCCAGTTGATTTTCCCGCTCAGCTGGCCTCAGGGACAGGTCAGCTGACCCTGCTGAAGGAGTATAAAAGGGCTGTCAATACAGCACGGAGGGAGATCTGGATACACCTCTCCCCAGTGCTCCCCCCTGTGCCTGGCCAGCCGGAGCTGTAAGCATCTGAGCTGTAGACAAGCGGCCAGGCATGGGGGGGGGGGGGGGGGGAAGAGAAGCCAGAAGGGGTGCCTTCAAGCTTCTCTGGAAGGAAAGCCGCTGAAGGAGCCGCTGACAGGGTGCTGCAGGACGCTGCCCCTCAGAGACGCTGCTGCCGGGGAGAAGCCGAAGGACGTCCCTCTAACGCCCATCACAGAAGGCTCTGTCCAGTTGGGGAAGGAGCTGCTCACCGCCCACCGACCAGCTGTTCCCAAACGCCGCTGTTTGAAGCCAGAAGCCGCCGCTTAGCACTAGGGAAGCGCTGCCCCTGTCACGCCCCCTCTACACCCTAGTGACATAGGCAGTCACCAGCGGGAGATGGGAGGAGAGGTGCTGACAAGCGAGGAGAGGAGCCGCTCACCAGTTCACCAGCCGCAAGAGGGAAGCGCCGCCGTCCATCCGAAGACGCCGCCCACTGCCAGCAGCGCCGCACAAGTTAGGAGGAGAGGCGCCGACAAGAGGGGAAGGGAGCCGCCTCTTTGCAGCCGCCCACAAACCAGCTGAGACGCCAGGAGAGTGAGACGCCCCATCCACGCCCCTCTACACCCGGGCTCCGCCTGCCTCACTAGCAGCGCTGCCTGCGGGAGACGGGAGGAGGCGTGGGGAAGGTAACCTGCTGAGGGTGAAGCCGCAGCCCACCTGCCAGGGAGGCCCTGTTGCCCAGCAGGCACATACTGCTTCCCCACCTACCGCCCAGCATTAAAGCCTGTGCCCCTCTACACCCAGGTACTACCTGCGGGAGACGGAAGGAGGCACCTTCAGGCTTAAAGCCAAGCAAGAAAGAGACTTACGGGCATCATCCCTATAACAGCTGCCAGATCGGGTGAGCTAATGTTGCTTATGCACTCTAACACCATAGGATCCCCGGACACTTATATCGGCTCCACTTAAAGACAGCGAGCTGTAATAGAAATAGCCTAATAGCTTCCTACTGCACAGGACAGGAGACTATGTAGCAATTGCCCCCTGGGCTTACAGCCAAACGATTATAGGAAAGCACAGAAAGTTTCAATCATCTAAGGGAAAGCTAGGCTATTGTAACTAAACTCAGTGGTTTAAATACTTTGTGTGATTAATATCACACATCAAAGGGACAGAGACATAGACTTCTACAGTGCTAGGAACACCTAGGAACATCTGCTACCAATCAAAACAGCTGTTGCTGGGCAGGAAAGAAAGGGTGTCTCGAGCCAGTTGATTTTCCCGCTCAGCTGGCCTCAGGGACAGGTCAGCTGACCCTGCTGAAGGAGTATAAAAGGGCTGTCAATACAGCACGGAGGGAGATCTGGATACACCTCTCCCCAGTGCTCCCCCCTGTGCCTGGCCAGCCGGAGCTGTAAGCATCTGAGCTGTAGACAAGCGTCCAGGCACGGGGGGGGGGAAGGAGAAGAGAAGCCAGAAGGGGTGCCTTCAAGCTTCTCTGGAAGGAAAGCCGCTGAAGGAGCCGCTGACAGGGTGCTGCAGGACGCTGCCCCTCAGAGACGCTGCTGCCGGGGAGAAGCCGAAGGACGTCCCTCTAACGCCCATCCCAGAAGGCTCTGTCCAGTTGGGGAAGGAGCTGCTCACCGCCCACCGACCAGCTGTTCCCAAACGCCGCTGTTTGAAGCCAGAAGCCGCCGCTTCGCACTAGGGAAGCGCTGCCCCTGTCACGCCCCCTCTACACCCTGGTGACATAGGCAGTCACCAGCGGGAGATGGGAGAAGAGGTGCTGACAAGCGAGGAGAGGAGCCGCTCACCAGTTCACCAGCCGCAAGAGGGAAGCGCCGCCGTCCATCCGAAGACGCCGCCCACTGCCAGCAGCGCCGCACAAGTTAGGAGGAGAGGCGCCGACAAGAGGGGAAGGGAGCCGCCTCTTTGCAGCCACCCACAAACCAGCTGAGACGCCAGGAGAGTGAGACGCCCCATCCACGCCCCTCTACACCTGGGCTCCGCCTGCCTCACTAGCAGCGCTGCCTGCGGGAGACGGGAGGAGGCGTGGGGAAGGTAACCTGCTGAGGGTGAAGCCGCAGCCCACCTGCCAGGGAGGCCCTGTTGCCCAGCAGGCACATACTGCTTCCCCACCTACCGCCCAGCATTAAAGCCTGTGCCCCTCTACACCCAGGTACTACCTGCGGGAGACGGGAGGAGGCACCTTCAGGCTTAAAGCCAAGCAAGAAAGAGACTTACGGGCATCATCCCTATAACAGCTGCCAGATCGGGTGAGCTAATGTTGCTTATGCACTCTAACACCATAGGATCCCCGGACACTTATATCGGCTCCACTTAAAGACAGCGAGCTGTAATAGAAATAGCCTAATAGCTTCCTACTGCACAGGACAGGAGACTATGTAGCAATTGCCCCCTGGGCTTACAGCCAAACGATTATAGGAAACCACAGAAAGTTTCAATCATCTAAGGGAAAGCTAGGCTATTGTAATTAAACTCAGTGGTTTAAATACTTTGTGTGATTAATATCACACATCAAAGGGACAGAGACATAGACTTCTACAGTGCTAGGAACACCTAGGAACATCTGCTACCAATCAAAACAGCTGTTGCTGGGCAGGAAAGAAAGGGTGTCTCGAGCCAGTTGATTTTCCCGCTCAGCTGGCCTCAGGGACAGGTCAGCTGACCCTGCTGAAGGAGTATAAAAGGGCTGTCAATACAGCACGGAGGGAGATCTGGATACACCTCTCCCCAGTGCTCCCCCCTGTGCCTGGCCAGCCGGAGCTGTAAGCATCTGAGCTGTAGACAAGCGGCCAGGCACGGGGGGGGGGGGAGGAGAAGAGAAGCCAGAAGGGGTGCCTTCAAGCTTCTCTGGAAGGAAAGCCGCTGAAGGAGCCGCTGACAGGGTGCTGCAGGACGCTGCCCCTCAGAGACGCTGCTGCCGGGGAGAAGCCGAAGGACGTCCCTCTAACGCCCATCACAGAAGGCTCTGTCCAGTTGGGGAAGGAGCTGCTCACCGCCCACCGACCAGCTGTTCCCAAACGCCGCTGTTTGAAGCCAGAAGCCGCCGCTAAGCACTAGGGAAGCGCTGCCCCTGTCACGCCCCCTCTACACCCTGGTGACATAGGCAGTCACCAGCGGGAGATGGGAGGAGAGGTGCTGACAAGCGAGGAGAGGAGCCGCTTACCAGTTCACCAGCCGCAAGAGGGAAGCGCCGCCGTCCATCCGAAGACGCCGCCCACTGCCAGCAGCGCCGCACAAGTTAGGAGGAGAGGCGCCGACAAGAGGGGAAGGGAGCCGCCTCTTTGCAGCCGTCCACAAACCAGCTGAGACGCCAGGAGAGTGAGACGCCCCATCCACGCCCCTCTACACCCGGGCTCCGCCTGCCTCACTAGCAGCGCTGCCTGCGGGAGACGGGAGGAGGCGTGGGGAAGGTAACCTGCTGAGGGTGAAGCCGCAGCCCACCTGCCAGGGAGGCCCTGTTGCCCAGCAGGCACATACTGCTTCCCCACCTACCGCCCAGCATTAAAGCCTGTGCCCCTCTACACCCAGGTACTACCTGCGGGAGACGGGAGGAGGCACCTTCAGGCTTAAAGCCAAGCAAGAAAGAGACTTACGGGCATCATCCCTATAACAGCTGCCAGATCGGGTGAGCTAATGTTGCTTATGCACTCTAACACCATAGGATCCCCGGACACTTATATCGACTCCACTTAAAGACAGCGAGCTGTAATAGAAATAGCCTAATAGCTTCCTACTGCACAGGACAGGAGACTATGTAGCAATTGCCCCCTGGGCTTACAGCCAAACGATTATAGGAAAGCACAGAAAGTTTCAATCATCTAAGGGAAAGCTAGGCTATTGTAACTAAACTCAGTGGTTTAAATACTTTGTGTGATTAATATCACACATCAAAGGGACAGAGACATAGACTTCTACAGTGCTAGGAACACCTAGGAACATCTGCTACCAATCAAAACAGCTGTTGCTGGGCAGGAAAGAAAGGGTGTCTCGAGCCAGTTGATTTTCCCGCTCAGCTGGCCTCAGGGACAGGTCAGCTGACCCTGCTGAAGGAGTATAAAAGGGCTGTCAATACAGCACGGAGGGAGATCTGGATACACCTCTCCCCAGTGCTCCCCCCTGTGCCTGGCCAGCCGGAGCTGTAAGCATCTGAGCTGTAGACAAGCGGCCAGGCACGGGGGGGGGGGGAAGGAGAAGAGAAGCCAGAAGGGGTGCCTTCAAGCTTCTCTGGAAGGAAAGCCGCTGAAGGAGCCGCTGACAGGGTGCTGCAGGACGCTGCCCCTCAGAGACGCTGCTGCCGGGGAGAAGCCGAAGGACGTCCCTCTAACGCCCATCACAGAAGGCTCTGTCCAGTTGGGGAAGGAGCTGCTCACCGCCCACCGACCAGCTGTTCCCAAACGCCGCTGTTTGAAGCCAGAAGCCGCCGCTTAGCACTAGGTTAGCGCTGCCCCTGTCACGCCCCCTCTACACCCTGGTGACATAGGCAGTCACCAGCGGGAGATGGGAGGAGAGGTGCTGACAAGCGAGGAGAGGAGCCGCTCACCAGTTCACCAGCCGCAAGAGGGAAGCGCCGCCGTCCATCCGAAGACGCCGCCCACTGCCAGCAGCGCCGCACAAGTTAGGAGGAGAGGCGCCGACAAGAGGGGAAGGGAGCCGCCTCTTTGCAGCCGCCCACAAACCAGCTGAGACACCAGGAGAGTGAGACGCCCCATCCACGCCCCTCTACACCCGGGCTCCGCCTGCCTCACTAGCAGCGCTGCCTGCGGGAGACGGGAGGATGCGTGGGGAAGGTAACCTGCTGAGGGTGAAGCCGCAGCCCACCTGCCAGGGAGGCCCTGTTGCCCAGCAGGCACATACTGCTTCCCCACCTACCGCCCAGCATTAAAGCCTGTGCCCCTCTACACCCAGGTACTACCTGCGGGAGACGGGAGGAGGCACCTTCAGGCTTAAAGCCAAGCAAGAAAGAGACTTACGGGCATCATCCCTATAACAGCTGCCAGATCGGGTGAGCTAATGTTGCTTATGCACTCTAACACCATAGGATCCCCGGACACTTATATCGGCTCCACTTAAAGACAGCGAGCTGTAATAGAAATAGCCTAATAGCTTCCTACTGCACAGGACAGGAGACTATGTAGCAATTGCCCCCTGGGCTTACAGCCAAACGATTATAGGAAAGCACAGAAAGTTTCAATCATCTAAGGGAAAGCTAGGCTTTTGTAACTAAACTCAGTGGTTTAAATACTTTGTGTGATTAATATCACACATCAAAGGGACAGAGACATAGACTTCTACAGTGCTAGGAACACCTAGGAACATCTGCTACCAATCAAAACAGCTGTTGCTGGGCAGGAAAGAAAGGGTGTCTCGAGCCAGTTGATTTTCCCACTCAGCTGGCCTCAGGGACAGGTCAGCTGACCCTGCTGAAGGAGTATAAAAGGGCTGTCAATACAGCACGGAGGGAGATCTGGATACACCTCTCCCCAGTGCTCCCCCCTGTGCCTGGCCAGCCGGAGCTGTAAGCATCTGAGCTGTAGACAAGCGGCCAGGCACGGGGGGGGGGGGGAGGAGAAGAGAAGCCAGAAAGGGGTGCCTTCAAGCTTCTCTGGAAGGAAAGCCGCTGAAGGAGCCGCTGACAGGGTGCTGCAGGATGCTGCCCCTCAGAGACGCTGCTGCCGGGGAGAAGCCGAAGGACGTCCCTCTAACGCCCATCACAGAAGGCTCTGTCCAGTTGGGGAAGGAGCTGCTCACCGCCCACCGACCAGCTGTTCCCAAACGCCGCTGTTTGAAGCCAGAAGCCGCCGCTTAGCACTAGGGAAGCGCTGCCCCTGTCACGCCCCCTCTACACCCTGGTGACATAGGCAGTCACCAGCGGGAGATGGGAGGAGAGGTGCTGACAAGCGAGGAGAGGAGCCGCTCACCAGTTCACCAGCCGCAAGAGGGAAGCGCCGCCGTCCATCCGAAGACGCCGCCCACTGCCAGCAGCGCCGCACAAGTTAGGAGGAGAGGCGCCGACAAGAGGGGAAGGGAGCTGCCTCTTTGCAGCCGCCCACAAACCAGCTGAGACGCCAGGAGAGTGAGACGCCCCATCCACGCCCCTCTACACCCGGGCTCCGCCTGCCTCACTAGCAGCGCTGCCTGCGAGAGACGGGAGGAGGCGTGGGGAAGGTAACCTGCTGAGGGTGAAGCCGCAGCCCCCCTGCCAGGGAGGCCCTGTTGCCCAGCAGGCACATACTGCTTCCCCACCTACCGCCCAGCATTAAAGCCTGTGCCCCTCTACACCCAGGTACTACCTGCGGGAGACGGGAGGAGGCACCTTCAGGCTTAAAGCCAAGCAAGAAAGAGACTTACGGGCATCATCCCTATAACAGCTGCCAGATCGGGTGAGCTAATGTTGCTTATGCACTCTAACACCATAGGATCCCCGGACACTTATATCGGCTCCACTTAAAGACAGCGAGCTGTAATAGAAATAGCCTAATAGCTTCCTACTGCACAGGACAGGAGACTATGTAGCAATTGCCCCCTGGGCTTACAGCCAAACGATTATAGGAAAGCACAGAAAGTTTCAATCATCTAAGGGAAAGCTAGGCTATTGTAACTAAACTCAGTGGTTTAAATACTTTGTGTGATTAATATCACACATCAAAGGGACAGAGACATAGACTTCTACAGTGCTAGGAACACCTAGGAACATTTGCTACCAATCAAAACAGCTGTTGCTGGGCAGGAAAGAAAGGGTGTCTCGAGCCAGTTGATTTTCCCGCTCAGCTGGCCTCAGGGACAGGTCAGCTGACCCTGCTGAAGGAGTATAAAAGGGCTGTCAATACAGCACGGAGGGAGATCTGGATACACCTCTCCCCAGTGCTCTCCCCTGTGCCTGGCCAGCCGGAGCTGTAAGCATCTGAGCTGTAGACAAGCGGCCAGGCACGGGGGGGGGGGGAAGGAGAAGAGAAGCCAGAAGGGGTGCCTTCAAACTTCTCTGGAAGGAAAGCCGATGAAGGAGCCGCTGACAGGGTGCTGCAGGACGCTGCCTCTCAGAGACGCTGCTGCCGGGGAGAAGCCGAAGGATGTCCCTCTAACGCCCATCACAGAAGGCTCTGTCCAGTTGGGGAAGGAGCTGCTCATCGCCCACCGACCAGCTGTTCCCAAACGCCGCTGTTTGAAGCCAGAAGCCGCCGCTTAGCACTAGGGAAGCGCTGCCCCTGTCACGCCCCCTCTACACCCTGGTGACATAGGCAGTCACCAGCGGGAGATGGGAGGAGAGGTGCTGACAAGCGAGGAGAGGAGCCGCTCACCAGTTCACCAGCCGCAAGAGGGAAGCGCCGCCGTCCATCCGAAGACGCCGCCCACTGCCAGCAGCGCCGCACAAGTTAGGAGGAGAGGCGCCGACAAGAGGGGAAGGGAGCCGCCTCTTTGCAGCCGCCCACAAACCAGCTGAGACGCCAGGAGAGTGAGACGCCCCATCCACGCCCCTCTACACCCGGGCTCCGCCTGCCTCACTAGCAGCGCTGCCTGCGGGAGACGGGAGGAGGCGTGGGGAAGGTAACCTGCTGAGGGTGAAGCCGCAGCCCACCTGCCAGGGAGGCCCTGTTGCCCAGCAGGCACATACTGCTTCCCCACCTACCGCCCAGCATTAAAGCCTGTGCCCCTCTACACCCAGGTACTACCTGCGGGAGACGGGAGGAGGCACCTTCAGGCTTAAAGCCAAGCAAGAAAGAGACTTACGGGCATCATCCCTATAACAGCTGCCAGATCAGGTGAGCTAATGTTGCTTATGCACTCTAACACCATAGGATCCCCGGACACTTATATCGGCTCCACTTAAAGACAGCGAGCTGTAATAGAAATAGCCTAATAGCTTCCTACTGCACAGGACAGGAGACTATGTAGCAATTGCCCCCTGGGCTTACAGCCAAACGATTATAGGAAAGCACAGAAAGTTTCAATCATCTAAGGGAAAGCTAGGCTATTGTAACTAAACTCAGTGGTTTAAATACTTTGTGTGATTAATATCACACATCAAAGGGACAGAGACATAGACTTCTACAGTGCTAGGAACACCTAGGAACATCTGCTACCAATCAAAACAGCTGTTACTGGGCAGGAAAGAAAAGGTGTCTCGAGCCAGTTGATTTTCCCGCTCAGCTGGCCTCAGGGACAGGTCAGCTGACCCTGCTGAAGGAGTATAAAAGGGCTGTCAATACAGCACGGAGGGAGATCTGGATACACCTCTCCCCAGTGCTCCCCCCTGTGCCTGGCCAGCCGGAGCTGTAAGCATCTGAGCTGTAGACAAGCGGCCAGGCACGGGGGGGGGGGGAAGGAGAAGAGAAGCCAGAAGGGGTGCCTTCAAGCTTCTCTGGAAGGAAAGCCGCTGAAGGAGCCGCTGACAGGGTGCTGCAGGACGCTGCCCCTCAGAGACGCTGCTGCCGGGGAGAAGCCGAAGGACGTCCCTCTAACGCCCATCACAGAAGGCTCTGTCCAGTTGGGGAAGGAGCTGCTCACCGCCCACCGACCAGCTGTTCCCAAACGCCGCTGTTTGAAGCCAGAAGCCGCCGCTTAGCACTAGGGAAGCGCTGCCCCTGTCACGCCCCCTCTACACCCTGGTGACATAGGCAGTCACCAGCGGGAGATGGGAGGAGAGGTGCTGACAAGCGAGGAGAGGAGCCGCTCACCAGTTCACCAGCCGCAAGAGGGAAGCGCCGCCGTCCATCCGAAGACGCCGCCCACTGCCAGCAGCGCCGCACAAGTTAGGAGGAGAGGCGCCGACAAGAGGGGAAGGGAGCCGCCTCTTTGCAGCCGCCCACAAACCAGCTGAGATGCCAGGAGAGTGAGACGCCCCATCCACGCCCCTCTACACCCGGGCTCCGCCTGCCTCACTAGCAGCGCTGCCTGCGGGAGACGGGAGGAGGCGTGGGGATGGTAACCTGCTGAGGGTGAAGCCGCAGCCCACCTGCCAGGGAGGCCCTGTTGCCCAGCAGGCACATACTGCTTCCCCACCTACCGCCCAGCATTAAAGCCTGTGCCCCTCTACACCCAGGTACTACCTGCGGGAGACGGGAGGAGGCACCTTCAGGCTTAAAGCCAAGCAAGAAAGAGACTTACGGGCATCATCCCTATAACAGCTGCCAGATCGGGTGAGCTAATGTTGCTTATGCACTCTAACACCATAGGATCCCCGGACACTTATATCGGCTCCACTTAAAGACAGCGAGCTGTAATAGAAATAGCCTAATAGCTTCCTACTGCACAGGACAGGAGACTATGTAGCAATTGCCCCCTGGGCTTACAGCCAAACGATTATAGGAAAGCACAGAAAGTTTCAATCATCTAAGGGAAAGCTAGGCTATTGTAACTAAACTCAGTGGTTTAAATACTTTGTGTGATTAATATCACACATCAAAGGGACAGAGACATAGACTTCTACAGTGCTAGGAACACCTAGGAACATCTGCTACCAATCAAAACAGCTGTTGCTGGGCAGGAAAGAAAGGGTGTCTCGAGCCAGTTGATTTTCCCGCTCAGCTGGCCTCAGGGACAGGTCAGCTGACCCTGCTGAAGGAGTATAAAAGGGCTGTCAATACAGCACGGAGGGAGATCTGGATACACCTCTCCCCAGTGCTCCCCCCTGTGCCTGGCCAGCCGGAGCTGTAAGCATCTGAGCTGTAGACAAGCGGCCAGGCACGGGGGGGGGGAAGGAGAAGAGAAGCCAGAAGGGGTGCCTTCAAGCTTCTCTGGAAGGAAAGCCGCTGAAGGAGCCGCTGACAGGGTGCTGCAGGACGCTGCCCCTCAGAGACGCTGCTGCCGGGGAGAAGCCAAAGGACGTCCCTCTAACGCCCATCACAGAAGGCTCTGTCCAGTTGGGGAAGGAGCTGCTCACCGCCCACCGACCAGCTGTTCCCAAACGCCGCTGTTTGAAGCCAGAAGCCGCCGCTTAGCACTAGGGAAGCGCTGCCCCTGTCACGCCCCCTCTACACCCTGGTGACATAGGCAGTCACAAGCGGGAGATGGGAGGAGAGGTGCTGACAAGCGAGGAGAGGAGCCGCTCACCAGTTCACCAGCCGCAAGAGGGAAGCGCCGCCGTCCATCCGAAGACGCCACCCACTGCCAGCAGCGCCGCACAAGTTAGGAGGAGAGGCGCCGACAAGAGGGGAAGGGAGCCGCCTCTTTGCAGAAGCCCACAAACCAGCTGAGACGCCAGGAGAGTGAGACGCCCCATCCACGCCCCTCTACACCCGGGCTCCGCCTGCCTCACTAGCAGCGCTGCCTGCGGGAGACGGGAGGAGGCGTGGGGAAGGTAACCTGCTGAGGGTGAAGCCGCAGCCCACCTGCCAGGGAGGCCCTGTTGCCCAGCAGGCACATACTGCTTCCCCACCTACCGCCCAGCATTAAAGCCTGTGCCCCTCTACACCCAGGTACTACCTGCGGGAGACGGGAGGAGGCACCTTCAGGCTTAAAGCCAAGCAAGAAAGAGACTTACGGGCATCATCCCTATAACAGCTGCCAGATCGGGTGAGCTAATGTTGCTTATGCACTCTAACACCATAGGATCCCCGGACACTTATATCGGCTCCACTTAAAGACAGCGAGCTGTAATAGAAATAGCCTAATAGCTTCCTACTGCACAGGACAGGAGACTATGTAGCAATTGCCCCCTGGGCTTACAGCCAAACGATTATAGGAAAGCACAGAAAGTTTCAATCATCTAAGGGAAAGCTAGGCTATTGTAACTAAACTCAGTGGTTTAAATACTTTGTGTGATTAATATCACACATCAAAGGGACAGAGACATAGACTTCTACAGTGCTAGGAACACCTAGGAACATCTGCTACCAATCAAAACAGCTGTTGCTGGGCAGGAAAGAAAGGGTGTCTCGAGCCAGTTGATTTTCCCGCTCAGCTGGCCTCAGGGACAGGTCAGCTGACCCTGCTGAAGGAGTATAAAAGGGCTGTCAATACAGCACGGAGGGAGATCTGGATACACCTCTCCCCAGTGCTCCCCCCTGTGCCTGGCCAGCCGGAGCTGTAAGCATCTGAGCTGTAGACAAGCAGCCAGGCACGGGGGGGGGGGAAGGAGAAGAGAAGCCAGAAGGGGTGCCTTCAAGCTTCTCTGGAAGGAAAGCCGCTGATGGAGCCGCTGACAGGGTGCTGCAGGACGCTGCCCCTCAGAGACGCTGCTGCCGGGGAGAAGCCGAAGGACGTCCCTCTAATGCCCATCACAGAAGGCTCTGTCCAGTTGGGGAAGGAGCTGCTCACCGCCCACCGACCAGCTGTTCCCAAACGCCGCTGTTTGAAGCCAGAAGCCGCCGCTTAGCACTAGGGAAGCGCTGCCCCTGTCACGCCCCCTCTACACCCTGGTGACATAGGCAGTCACCAGCGGGAGATGGGAGGAGAGGTGCTGACAAGCGAGGAGAGGAGCCGCTCACCAGTTCACCAGCCGCAAGAGGGAAGCGCCGCCGTCCATCCGAAGACGCCGCCCACTGCCAGCAGCGCCGCACAAGTTAGGAGGAGAGGCGCCGACAAGAGGGGAAGGGAGCCGCCTCTTTGCAGCCGCCCACAAACCAGCTGAGACGCCAGGAGAGTGAGACGCCCCATCCACGCCCCTCTACACCCGGGCTCCGCCTGCCTCACTAGCAGCGCTGCCTGCGGGAGACGGGAGGAGGCGTGGGGAAGGTAACCTGCTGAGGGTGAAGCCGCAGCCCACCTGCCAGGGAGGCCCTGTTGCCCAGCAGGCACATACTGCTTCCCCACCTACCGCCCAGCATTAAAGCCTGTGCCCCTCTACACCCAGGTACTACCTGCGGGAGACGGGAGGAGGCACCTTCAGGCTTAAAGCCAAGCAAGAAAGAGACTTACGGGCATCATCCCTATAACAGCTGCCAGATCGGGTGAGCTAATGTTGCTTATGCACTCTAACACCATAGGATCCCCGGACACTTATATCGGCTCCACTTAAAGACAGCGAGCTGTAATAGAAATAGCCTAATAGCTTCCTACTGCACAGGACAGGAGACTATGTAGCAATTGCCCCCTGGGCTTACAGCCAAACGATTATAGGAAAGCACAGAAAGTTTCAATCATCTAAGGGAAAGCTAGGCTATTGTAACTAAACTCAGTGGTTTAAATACTTTGTGTGATTAATATCACACATCAAAGGGACAGAGACATAGACTTCTACAGTGCTAGGAACACCTAGGAACATCTGCTACCAATCAAAACAGCTGTTGCTGGGCAGGAAAGAAAGGGTGTCTCGAGCCAGTTGATTTTCCCGCTCAGCTGGCCTCAGGGACAGGTCAGCTGACCCTGCTGAAGGAGTATAAAAGGGCTGTCAATACAGCACGGAGGGAGATCTGGATACACCTCTCCCCAGTGCTCCCCCCTGTGCCTGGCCAGCCGGAGCTGTAAGCATCTGAGCTGTAGACAAGCGGCCAGGCACGGGGGGGGGGGGGAAGGAGAAGAGAAGCCAGAAGGGGTGCCTTCAAGCTTCTCTGGAAGGAAAGCCGCTGATGGAGCCGCTGACAGGGTGCTGCAGGACGCTGCCCCTCAGAGACGCTGCTGCTGGGGAGAAGCCGAAGGACGTCCCTCTAACGCTAATCACAGAAGGCTCTGTCCAGTTGGGGAAGGAGCTGCTCACCGCCCACCGACCAGCTGTTCCCAAACGCCGCTGTTTGAAGCCAGAAGCCGCCGCTTAGCACTAGGGAAGCGCTGCCCCTGTCACGCCCCCTCTACACCCTGGTGACATAGGCAGTCACCAGCGGGAGATGGGAGGAGAGGTGCTGACAAGCGAGGAGAGGAGCCGCTCACCAGTTCACCAGCCGCAAGAGGGAAGCGCCGCCGTCCATCCGAAGACGCCGCCCACTGCCAGCAGCGCCGCACAAGTTAGGAGGAGAGGCGCCGACAAGAGGGGAAGGGAGCCGCCTCTTTGCAGCCGCCCACAAACCAGCTGAGACGCCAGGAGAGTGAGACGCCCCATCCACGCCCCTCTACACCCGGGCTCCGCCTGCCTCACTAGCAGCGCTGCCTGCGGGAGACGGGAGGAGGCGTGGGGAAGGTAACCTGCTGAGGGTGAAGCCGCAGCCCACCTGCCAGGGAGGCCCTGTTGCCCAGCAGGCACATACTGCTTCCCCACCTACCGCCCAGCATTAAAGCCTATGCCCCTCTACACCCAGGTACTACCTGCGGGAGACGGGAGGAGGCACCTTCAGGCTTAAAGCCAAGCAAGAAAGAGACTTACGGGCATCATCCCTATAACAGCTGCCAGATCGGGTGAGCTAATGTTGCTTATGCACTCTAACACCATAGGATCCCCGGACACTTATATCGGCTCCACTTAAAGACAGCGAGCTGTAATAGAAATAGCCTAATAGCTTCCTACTGCACAGGACAGGAGACTATGTAGCAATTGCCCCCTGGGCTTACAGCCAAACGATTATAGGAAAGCACAGAAAGTTTCAATCATCTAAGGGAAAGCTAGGCTATTGTAACTAAACTCAGTGGTTTAAATACTTTGTGTGATTAATATCACACATCAAAGGGACAGAGACATAGACTTCTACAGTGCTAGGAACACCTAGGAACATCTGCTACCAATCAAAACAGCTGTTGCTGGGCAGGAAAGAAAGGGTGTCTCGAGCCAGTTGATTTTCCCGCTCAGCTGGCCTCAGGGACAGGTCAGCTGACCCTGCTGAAGGAGTATAAAAGGGCTGTCAATACAGCACGGAGGGAGATCTGGATACACCTCTCCCCAGTGCTCCCCCCTGTGCCTGGCCAGCCGGAGCTGTAAGCATCTGAGCTGTAGACAAGCGGCCAGGCACGGGGGGGGGGAAGGAGAAGAGAAGCCAGAAGGGGTGCCTTCAAGCTTCTCTGGAAGGAAAGCCGCTGATGGAGCCGCTGACAGGGTGCTGCAGGACGCTGCCCCTCAGAGACGCTGCTGCCGGGGAGAAGCCGAAGGACGTCCCTCTAACGCCCATCACAGAAGGCTCTGTCCAGTTGGGGAAGGAGCTGCTCACCGCCCACCGACCAGCTGTTCCCAAACGCCGCTGTTTGAAGCCAGAAGCCGCCGCTTAGCACTAGGGAAGCGCTGCCCCTGTCACGCCCCCTCTACACCCTGGTGACATAGGCAGTCACCAGCGGGAGATGGGAGGAGAGGTGCTGACAAGCGAGGAGAGGAGCCGCTCACCAGTTCACCAGCCGCAAGAGGGAAGCGCCGCCGTCCATCCGAAGACGCCGCCCACTGCCAGCAGCGCCGCACAAGTTAGGAGGAGAGGCGCCGACAAGAGGGGAAGGGAGCCGCCTCTTTGCAGCCGCCCACAAACCAGCTGAGACGCCAGGAGAGTGAGACGCCCCATCCACGCCCCTCTACACCCGGGCTCCGCCTGCCTCACTAGCAGCGCTGCCTGCGGGAGACGGGAGGAGGTGTGGGGAAGGTAACCTGCTGAGGGTGAAGCCGCAGCCCACCTGCCAGGGAGGCCCTGTTGCCCAGCAGGCACATACTGCTTCCCCACCTACCGCCCAGCATTAAAGCCTGTGCCCCTCTACACCCAGGTACTACCTGCGGGAGACGGGAGGAGGCACCTTCAGGCTTAAAGCCAAGCAAGAAAGAGACTTACGGGCATCATCCCTATAACAGCTGCCAGATCGGGTGAGCTAATGTTGCTTATGCACTCTAACACCATAGGATCCCCGGACACTTATATCGGCTCCACTTAAAGACAGCGAGCTGTAATAGAAATAGCCTAATAGCTTCCTACTGCACAGGACAGGAGACTATGTAGCAATTGCCCCCTGGGCTTACAGCCAAACGATTATAGGAAAGCACAGAAAGTTTCAATCATCTAAGGGAAAGCTAGGCTATTGTAACTAAACTCAGTGGTTTAAATACTTTGTGTGATTAATATCACACATCAAAGGGACAGAGACATAGACTTCTACAGTGCTAGGAACACCTAGGAACATCTGCTACCAATCAAAACAGCTGTTGCTGGGCAGGAAAGAAAGGGTGTCTCGAGCCAGTTGATTTTCCCGCTCAGCTGGCCTCAGGGACAGGTCAGCTGACCCTGCTGAAGGATTATAAAAGGGCTGTCAATACAGCACGGAGGGAGATCTGGATACACCTCTCCCCAGTGCTCCCCCCCTGTGCCTGGCCAGCTGGAGCTGTAAGCATCTGAGCTGTAGACAAGCGGCCAGGCACGGGGGGGGGGGGGGGAGGAGAAGAGAAGCCAGAAGGGGTGCCTTCAAGCTTCTCTGGAAGGAAAGCCGCTGAAGGAGCCGCTGACAGGGTGCTGCAGGACGCTGCCCCTCAGAGACGCTGCTGCCGGGGAGAAGCCGAAGGACGTCCCTCTAACGCCCATCACAGAAGGCTCTGTCCAGTTGGGGAAGGAGCTGCTCACCGCCCACCGACCAGCTGTTCCCAAACGCCGCTGTTTGAAGCCAGAAGCCGCCGCTTAGCACTAGGGAAGCGCTGCCCCTGTCACGCCCCCTCTACACCCTGGTGACATAGGCAGTCACCAGCGGGAGATGGGAGGAGAGGTGCTGACAAGCGAGGAGAGGAGCCGCTCACCAGTTCACCAGCCGCAAGAGGGAAGCGCCGCCGTCCATCCGAAGACGCCGCCCACTGCCAGCAGCGCCGCACAAGTTAGGAGGAGAGGCGCCGACAAGAGGGGAAGGGAGCCGCCTCTTTGCAGCCGCCCACAAACCAGCTGAGACGCCAGGAGAGTGAGACGCCCCATCCACGCCCCTCTACACCCGGGCTCCGCCTGCCTCACTAGCAGCGCTGCCTGCGGGAGACGGGAGGAGGCGTGGGGAAGGTAACCTGCTGAGGGTGAAGCCGCAGCCCACCTGCCAGGGAGGCCCTGTTGCCCAGCAGGCACATACTGCTTCCCCACCTACCGCCCAGCATTAAAGCCTGTGCCCCTCTACACCCAGGTACTACCTGCGGGAGACGGGAGGAGGCACCTTCAGGCTTAAAGCCAAGCAAGAAAGAGACTTACGGGCATCATCCCTATAACAGCTGCCAGATCGGGTGAGCTAATGTTGCTTATGCACTCTAACACCATAGGATCCCCGGACACTTATATCGGCTCCACTTAAAGACAGCGAGCTGTAATAGAAATAGCCTAATAGCTTCCTACTGCACAGGACAGGAGACTATGTAGCAATTGCCCCCTGGGCTTACAGCCAAACGATTATAGGAAAGCACGGAAAGTTTCAATCATCTAAGGGAAAGCTAGGCTATTGTAACTAAACTCAGTGGTTTAAATACTTTGTGTGATTAATATCACACATCAAAGGGACAGAGACGTAGACTTCTACAGTGCTAGGAACACCTAGGAACATCTGCTACCAATCAAAACAGCTGTTGCTGGGCAGGAAAGAAAGGGTGTCTCGAGCCAGTTGATTTTCCCGCTCAGCTGGCCTCAGGGACAGGTCAGCTGACCCTGCTGAAGGAGTATAAAAGGGCTGTCAATACAGCACGGAGGGAGATCTGGATACACCTCTCCCCAGTGCTCCCCCCTGTGCCTGGCCAGCCGGAGCTGTAAGCATCTGAGCTGTAGACAAGCGGCCAGGCACGGGGGGGGGGGGAAGGAGAAGAGAAGCCAGAAGGGGTGCCTTCAAGCTTCTCTGGAAGGAAAGCCGCTGAAGGAGCCGCTGACAGGGTGCTGCAGGACGCTGCCCCTCAGAGACGCTGCTGCCGGGGAGAAGCCGAAGGACGTCCCTCTAATGCCCATCACAGAAGGCTCTGTCCAGTTGGGGAAGGAGCTGCTCACCGCCCACCGACCAGCTGTTCCCAAACGCCGCTGTTTGAAGCCAGAAGCCGCCGCTTAGCACTAGGGAAGCGCTGCCCCTGTCACGCCCCCTCTACACCCTGGTGACATAGGCAGTCACCAGCGGGAGATGGGAGGAGAGGTGCTGACAAGCGAGGAGAGGAGCCGCTCACCAGTTCACCAGCCGCAAGAGGGAAGCGCCGCCGTCCATCCGAAGACGCCACCCACTGCCAGCAGCGCCGCACAAGTTAGGAGGAGAGGCGCCGACAAGAGGGGAAGGGAGCCGCCTCTTTGCAGCCGCCCACAAACCAGCTGAGACGCCAGGAGAGTGAGACGCCCCATCCACGCCCCTCTACACCCGGGCTCCGCCTGCCTCACTAGCAGCGCTGCCTGCGGGAGACGGGAGGAGGCGTGGGGAAGGTAACGTGCTGAGGGTGAAGCCGCAGCCCACCTGCCAGGGAAGCCCTGTTGCCCAGCAGGCACATACTGCTTCCCCACCTACCGCCCAGCATTAAAGCCTGTGCCCCTCTACACCCAGGTACTACCTGCGGGAGACGGGAGGAGGCACCTTCAGGCTTAAAGCCAAGCAAGAAAGAGACTTACGGGCATCATCCCTATAACAGCTGCCAGATCGGGTGAGCTAATGTTGCTTATGCACTCTAACACCATAGGATCCCCGGACACTTATATCGGCTCCACTTAAAGACAGCGAGCTGTAATAGAAATAGCCTAATAGCTTCCTACTGCACAGGACAGGAGACTATGTAGCAATTGCCCCCTGGGCTTACAGCCAAACGATTATAGGAAAGCACGGAAAGTTTCAATCATCTAAGGGAAAGCTAGGCTATTGTAACTAAACTCAGTGGTTTAAATACTTTGTGTGATTAATATCACACATCAAAGGGACAGAGACATAGACTTCTACAGTGCTAGGAACACCTAGGAACATCTGCTACCAATCAAAACAGCTGTTGCTGGGCAGGAAAGAAAGGGTGTCTCGAGCCAGTTGATTTTCCCGCTCAGCTGGCCTCAGGGACAGGTCAGCTGACCCTGCTGAAGGAGTATAAAAGGGCTGTCAATACAGCACGGAGGGAGATCTGGATACACCTCTCCCCAGTGCTCCCCCCTGTGCCTGGCCAGCCGGAGCTGTAAGCATCTGAGCTGTAGACAAGCGGCCAGGCACGGGGGGGGGGGGGAGGAGAAGAGAAGCCAGAAGGGGTGCCTTCAAGCTTCTCTGGAAGGAAAGCCACTGAAGAAGCCGCTGACAGGGTGCTGCAGGACGCTGCCCCTCAGAGACGCTGCTGCCGGGGAGAAGCCGAAGGACGTCCCTCTAACGCCCATCACAGAAGGCTCTGTCCAGTTGGGGAAGGAGCTGCTCACCGCCCACCGACCAGCTGTTCCCAAACGCCGCTGTTTGAAGCCAGAAGCCGCCGCTTAGCACTAGGGAAGCGCTGCCCCTGTCACGCCCCCTCTACACCCTGGTGACATAGGCAGTCACCAGCGGGAGATGGGAGGAGAGGTGCTGACAAGCGAGGAGAGGAGCCGCTCACCAGTTCACCAGCCGCAAGAGGGAAGCGCCGCCGTCCATCCGAAGACGCCGCCCACTGCCAGCAGCGCCGCACAAGTTAGGAGGAGAGGCGCCGACAAGAGGGGAAGGGAGCCGCCTCTTTGCAGCCGCCCACAAACCAGCTGAGACGCCAGGAGAGTGAGACGCCCCATCCACGCCCCTCTACACCCGGGCTCCGCCTGCCTCACTAGCAGCGCTGCCTGCGGGAGACGGGAGGAGGCGTGGGGAAGGTAACCTGCTGAGGGTGAAGCCGCAGCCAGGCCCTGTTGCCCAGCAGGCACATACTGCTTCCCCACCTACCGCCCAGCATTAAAGCCTGTGCCCCTCTACACCCAGGTACTACCTGCGGGAGACGGGAGGAGGCACCTTCAGGCTTAAAGCCAAGCAAGAAAGAGACTTACGGGCATCATCCCTATAACAGCTGCCAGATCGGGTGAGCTAATGTTGCTTATGCACTCTAACACCATAGGATCCCCGGACACTTATATCGGCTCCACTTAAAGACAGCGAGCTGTAATAGAAATAGCCTAATAGCTTCCTACTGCACAGGACAGGAGACTATGTAGCAATTGCCCCCTGGGCTTACAGCCAAACGATTATAGGAAAGCACAGAAAGTTTCAATCATCTAAGGGAAAGCTTGGCTATTGTAACTAAACTCAGTGGTTTAAATACTTTGTGTGATTAATATCACACATCAAAGGGACAGAGACATAGACTTCTACAGTGCTAGGAACACCTAGGAACATCTGCTACCAATCAAAACAGCTGTTGCTGGGCAGGAAAGAAAGGGTGTCTCGAGCCAGTTGATTTTCCCGCTCAGCTGGCCTCAGGGACAGGTCAGCTGACCCTGCTGAAGGAGTATAAAAGGGCTGTCAATACAGCATGGAGGGAGATCTGGATACACCTCTCCCCAGTGCTCCCCCCTGTGCCTGGCCAGCTGGAGCTGTAAGCATCTGAGCTGTAGACAAGCGGCCAGGCACGGGGGGGGGGGGGGGAAGGAGAAGAGAAGCCAGAAGGGGTGCCTTCAAGCTTCTCTGGAAGGAAAGCCGCTGAAGGAGCCGCTGACAGGGTGCTGCAGGACGCTGCCCCTCAGAGACGCTGCTGCCGGGGAGAAGCCGAAGGACGTCCCTCTAACGCCCATCACAGAAGGCTCTGTCCAGTTGGGGAAGGAGCTGCTCACCGCCCACTGACCAGCTGTTCCCAAACGCCGCTGTTTGAAGCCAGAAGCCGCCGCTTAGCACTAGGGAAGCGCTGCCCCTGTCACGCCCCCTCTACACCCTGGTGACATAGGCAGTCACCAGCGGGAGATGGGAGGAGAGGTGCTGACAAGCGAGGAGAGGAGCCGCTCACCAGTTCACCAGCCGCAAGAGGGAAGCGCCGCCGTCCATCCGAAGACGCCGCCCACTGCCAGCAGCGCCGCACAAGTTAGGAGGAGAGGCGCCGACAAGAGGGGAAGGGAGCCGCCTCTTTGCAGCCGCCCACAAACCAGCTGAGACGCCAGGAGAGTGAGACGCCCCATCCACGCCCCTCTACACCCGGGCTCCGCCTGCCTCACTAGCAGCGCTGCCTGCGGGAGACGGGAGGAGGCGTGGGGAAGGTAACCTGCTGAGGGTGAAGCCGCAGCCCACCTGCCAGGGAGGCCCTGTTGCCCAGCAGGCACATACTGCTTCCCCACCTACCGCCCAGCATTAAAGCCTGTGCCCCTCTACACCCAGGTACTACCTGCGGGAGACGGGAGGAGGCACCTTCAGGCTTAAAGCCAAGCAAGAAAGAGACTTACGGGCATCATCCCTATAACAGCTGCCAGATC
The DNA here is from genome assembly GCF_055691185.1 of Crinia signifera. Taxonomy (NCBI): domain Eukaryota; kingdom Metazoa; phylum Chordata; class Amphibia; order Anura; family Myobatrachidae; genus Crinia; species Crinia signifera. The sequence goes on along the minus strand of NC_139218.1, from coordinate 108,939,348 downwards.
GGGTGAGCTAATGTTGCTTATGCACTCTAACACCATAGGATCCCCGGACACTTATATCGGCTCCACTTAAAGACAGCGAGCTGTAATAGAAATAGCCTAATAGCTTCCTACTGCACAGGACAGGAGACTATGTAGCAATTGCCCCCTGGGCTTACAGCCAAACGATTATAGGAAAGCACAGAAAGTTTCAATCATCTAAGGGAAAGCTAGGCTATTGTAACTAAACTCAGTGGTTTAAATACTTTGTGTGATTAATATCACACATCAAAGGGACAGAGACATAGACTTCTACAGTGCTAGGAACACCTAGGAACATCTGCTACCAATCAAAACAGCTGTTGCTGGGCAGGAAAGAAAGGGTGTCTCGAGCCAGTTGATTTTCCCGCTCAGCTGGCCTCAGGGACAGGTCAGCTGACCCTGCTGAAGGAGTATAAAAGGGCTGTCAATACAGCATGGAGGGAGATCTGGATACACCTCTCCCCAGTGCTCCCCCCTGTGCCTGGCCAGCCGGAGCTGTAAGCATCTGAGCTGTAGACAAGCGGCCAGGCACAGGGGGGGGGGGGGGAAGGAGAAGAGAAGCCAGAAGGGGTCAGGGACAGGTCAGCTGACCCTGCTGAAGGAGTACTGGGGGGAACATCTGCTACCAATCAAAACAGCTGTTGCTGGGCAGGAAAGAAAGGGTGTCTCGAGCCAGTTGATTTTCCCGCTCAGCTGGCCTCAGGGACAGGTCAGCTGACCCTGCTGAAGGAGTATAAAAGGGCTGTCAATACAGCACGGAGGGAGATCTGGATACACCTCTCCCCAGTGATCCCCCCTGTGCCTGGCCAGCTGGAGCTGTAAGCATCTGAGCTGTAGACAAGCGGCCAGGCACGGGGGGGGGGGGGAGGAGAAGAGAAGCCAGAAGGGGTCCCCCCTGTGCCTGGCCAGCGGAGAGACTTATATTTAGACAGGTTGCTTACTAATCCATTCACACCTTCAGTAGTCCAAGGGCCCCAACGCGCGCCAACAAGTGTATTTATATGTAGTGATTGTTATGCTGGCCAGCGCATGGTAACTTTTTGTGTAATTGCATGCATTAATATATGTATAGGAAATATAGAGAGTGTAGTTATTAATTGAATATATATGTCATGCAAGGTTACTGTGTAAAGTCATATTCTGCTTGTTCTTTTTTTTAACTTCAATAAATTTTTATTGAGGAATTTTCAGTGTATACAAAAGGAAACATAAACATTGAACATGGGGGGGGGGGGGGGAGACAGAAATGAAAAGAGGAGGGGAAAGGGAACAGTTCAATAATAATCGAGCATTCAAACGCTGAGTGGGTGGTCACCAATAATAGCCATTGATTTCGTACATAATATAACAAGTCAAGCAATATAGCGGCGATGCAATACAGCCTAGCATGACAGGGAGATACCGTACTGTCGTAGCTTAGGAACTAAAGTTGAATAAAGCAATCACATTTTGCCTACTGTGGGTCAGGGGTGGTGGGGCGAGGGGAATCCTTCATACTCTTTTTTATTAATTCTGCACCGTTTATCGTATTCGAGAATTCTTTCCAGGGGTTCCACCGAGCCGTAGAGATAGGGGGAGAGAGGGAACCTGGGGGGTCGTCAGTTTCCATCAGAAAATGTATGTGAGTTTTCTGCACAACTCTAAGATGGGAGGGAGGGATTGCTTGCTTCCAGCACTGCGCCAGCGCGGCGCGAGCTGCAATACAAATGTGGCCTAATACGTAGTGGAGGTGGGAGGGCACTGTATTGGGGAGATAGTTTAGTAGGGCTATGAGGGGTGAAGGTAAGAGGGATAGGGCTAAGACCTTGTTTATTAGGTCGAATACTGCTTCCCAGTAAAGGGTAATTCTAGGACATGACCAAAACACATGGAACTGGTGGCCTACCTCCCCACATAGTCGCCAGCAAAATTTGGAACATGAAGGCCAAATCGAGTGGAGCCTATCCGGTGTGAGATACAATCTATGAAGAAGTTTAATGTGCATTTCGGAATGGTTTAGGCATCTGGACATTTTATAAGAAGAGGTAAAAACTTTTTCCCATTGAGGTTCCTGCAGGGAGTGGCCAATATCAGTTTCCCACCTAACTTGTGCCTTAGACTTAGGGGAGGGTATCAGTTCTACAAGGGATTTATACCAGAAGGAGATCTCTCCTCTGTGTATATCTCCAAGGAGTCTATCGACTAGTCGCGAAAGGATCGGTGGTAACGTAACTGAAGAGATAGAGAGGCTGGTCCACCAGTGTTTAATCTGGTAGTATTGTAACCTATCCGTATCCGGAATTGAGAAACGATGCTGTAGATCCATAAAGGAGCTTAGAAGAGAGCCGTTTAAGAGGTCTCCTAACGTTTTAATACCTAGTTTAAACCATTTGGACGCATTGAAGTTAGGGAGGATATGAGCCACAGTGTAAAGGGAAATTGAGGGTAGATTATGGAATTTGCTAGAAACGGAATGGGTCAATTTATCCCAAATAGCAAGGGAGGTTTGAGTAGATGGAAGAAGCTTGAGGGAGCTAGGACGCAAACCTGGAGGTAGCCAGAGCAGGTCACCTAATGGAAATTTAGGGCATGCCCTCTCTTCCAGTCCCACCCAACTCCCCCTAGAAGAACCTGAGAAGAAATGTCTCAATTGGGCCAATAGAGCCGCTTCATGGTATAATGCTAAATTAGGTAAATTAATTCCGCCACGTGCTTTGGGCATACACATTTTAGTTCTAGATAATCTGGGGGGACGAGATGCCCATATATAGGAGGTCATGATAGAATTCGCTTTATTCAGATATTTCTTTGGGAAGGAGTAAGGGATGGTGCGGAAAATAAACATCAATTTGGGAAGCAAGGACATTTTAAATGCCGCTATTCGACCCAGCCAGGAGATGTCATAATTGAGCCAGGATTTAGACAGGGCAGAAATCGAATTTAGGAGCTCAGGGATGTTAGCTTCAAAGGTTGAGGAGGAGGATGGAGTAACCTGAACGCCAAGGTATCGGATTTTAGTTGTTTGCCAATTATAATGATATGTGGAGCGTAGCTTATCTATAGAGTGATCTAAATTTAAAGGGAGAGCATCGGTCTTGGAGGTATTGAGCTTATAGTAGGACGCCAGTGAATATGTGTCTAAGATTTTATGCAGATATGGGAGAGATACCAATGGGTCAGAGACCAGCAAGAGAACATCATCTGCGAACATGCAAAGCTTATGAGGGGCTGACCCTAGCGAGATCCCAGGGAAATTAACCTCTGCGCGTATTTTAGCTGCTAATGGTTCTATTGCTAGTACAAAGATCAGTGGCGAGAGAGGACATCCCTGGCGAGTTCCATTAGAAATCGAGAAGGGGCTGGACAGAAAGCCATTACTATAAACCCTAGCGGATGGGGAACTGTAGAGAGCTAGAATTGCTGAGAGAATCCTGTCGCGTAAGCCGAATTTCAGAAGGACTTCGCGCATATAAGTCCAGTTAAGGCGATCAAAGGCCTTCTCCGCATCGAGCGATAACAGAAGGAGGCCCTGGTCTCTTGGGAGGGAATCAAGTAAATCGAAGACTCTGCGGGTATTGTCAGATGCCTGTCTTCCGGAGACAAAACCCACCTGATCTGGGTGTATCAGGGAGGGGAGAAGGGCATTCAAGCGAGAGGCAATTAGTTTAGCATAGATTTTAATGTCACTGTTTAACAGAGATATGGGGCGATAATTTTGACAGGAGGAGGGGTCTTTCCCCGGTTTGGGAATGGTGACGATTTGAGCTTCTAACATTTCTGCGGGGATTTTACCACTAGTTGCAATCTCGTTAAATACCTCTAGAAGGATAGGGCCAAGTTGGGAGTGAAATAGGGCAAAGAAATCATTAGTAAACCCATCTGGTCCAGGTGCTTTGTTTTTAGGTAATGACTTAATGGTCTCGCAAATTTCTGATAAGGTCCACGGGGCGTTTAAAGTCTGTAATTGGTCTTCAGTAATAGAGGGAAGGTTAAGGTCCGATAGAAAGGAGTTAATGGTGGGGAGAGTGGGCTGGGGAGTAGTGGCGTCTGACGATAGATTATAGAGTTGAGAGTAAAAGGAGGCAAATTGGTTAGAAATATCGGATGGGTTTGAGAGTTTCTTATTGGCTGGGGTTTTGATGTATTGTATTCTGTTTCTAGATTGTTGGACTCGCAGTTTACGGGCAAGCATTTTCCCAGCTCGATTCCCCACAAGATAGAACCTCTGCTTAAGTCTGTTCAGGGCGGCTTGTGCTCGTGTAAGGAGGAGTTTATGGAGCTGGGCTCTAGTCTCAGTGAGTTGCTTTTGGAGCCGCTTGGAGGGGTTCTTTTTATTCAGATTCTCTAAATCTTTTATGGAGGCCTCTAGATCGGCAACTTTTTGCTGATGTGCCTTCTTTAGCCTAGCTCCTGCCTGAATAGCAACCCCTCTAGTAACCGCCTTCAGAGCACACCAATGATTCAGTATAGAGGTGTCATGAGGGGTGTTACATTGTTGAAATTGCGATATAGTATCTTCTATTAGTTTCTTAGATGTCGGGTCAGTCAGTAAGTGAGGGGATAATCTCCAGGGGCGGTATTGGGGAGACTGATTCAGCAAATTCCAATGAATAGTAATCGGGGCGTGGTCCGACCAAGTAATGGGGAGGATATCACTGGTTTTCACCTGCTGAAGTGTCCATTTGTCAGATAAAATATAGTCGATACGGGAATACGTATTATGCACTGGAGAATGGTAAGTGTATTCCCGTCCAGAGGGGTTATGTACCCGCCAAATGTCGTATAAATCAAATTCTGTGAGTAATTTACGAAATGCTAATGAAGTGGATTTGAGGTGGGAGGATGAGACTGAAGGGGAGTTAGAAGACTTATCCAATTGAGGGTCTAATACTAAGTTAAAATCACCTAGGAAAAGGAGGGGGCCCTTGCGGACTTTATGAACTTCTATAAAGAGTTTGCGAAGGAAAGACACCTGGTTTGAGTTTGGGGCATAGACAGAGACTAAAGTGACTTCTCTATCATCAAGGGAGCCTGTCAGGATAAGATAGCGACCATTTTTATCTGCCACTTGGGAGTTCAATGCAAAAGTATGAGACTTATTAAATAGTATTGCAACTCCGTTCCTTTTGAAGGGGCCATTAGCGAAAAAACCAGCATGATACTGGTTATCTTTAAGTAAGGGGGGGTTTAGAGACGAAAAGTGGGTCTCCTGGAGGGCGACAATATCCGCTCTCTGTTTAGCAAAGAACTTTAGTGCCATTCGCCTTTTGTTGGGAGAGTTCAGCCCTTTCACGTTAAGAGAGAGTATCTGGATCATAAGTGAATTGGTACAGTTCTATAGAAAATAACGAGTAACCTCTGGTAAACATTGGAGGGCTGAGGGTGTACAATAATGAATTAATAATCTGTTTTGAGTGACTGGTGACCAAGGGGAGGGTAGTAAAGGGAGGGGGAATAATGGGAGATAGAAAAAACCAAAACATCCCAGTATATCGGGACGGAGTGACTACTGCAGGGGTAGGGAAAACTTGCAGTAGTGTTATGGAGGGGTGTAACATGTGGCGTAGTGCCGCCACCCACGGGTAGTGTAATAAACCGATAGAGAATAGGATACATAAACATACTCTAATATGCCTACAGAAAACAAGGCACAACATGAGGCAAAGCGCACATTAGAGAAACATTCAACATGTATGTAAGGTCTAAAATACAGGATTAAAGGCCTCCAATCAACTGAACTGGAAGCATCATACACTTACATAAACATAAGTACTTGGCGGGGGGTCCCAACCAATTAGAGGTAAAGTTCCAGCAGAGTGAAGTCCAACTCACATTAAGACAAGACAGCTCCAGTCGGGGAAGCGACTCAGGTAACAGCCCAGTCTGGTGGGATTCGTTGGCGTTTTTTCGCTCCAGCAGGGAGGTCCACCGATATGTCCCACTCTAGAAGGAGCTTCACTCCCTCATCCAATGAGGCGACTGTATAAGTCGAGCTATCATGGGAGATAATTAATTTAACAGGGAATCCCCATTTGTATGGGATCTCTTGAGAGCGCAAAGCAGATGTGATGGGGAATAGGGCTCTTCTCTTGGCAAGTGTGAGGGCAGAGAAATCAGGGAATAGTTGGAGGCCTCCAAGGGTATCCGATCCAGCCGCTTCTCTTGCCGCCCTCAGGATGCGCTCCTTTGTCGTGAAAAAGTGAACCCTCAGAAGGGTGTCTCTGGGGAGTGAGGAGGCAATCGAGCGGGGTCTCGGCAAACGGTGAATCCTATCAATCAGGAGATCTCTGCGGTCTAGGTCAGGGAGCAATTTGTGAAATAGTGCGAGGGCATAGCCTTCCAGTTCATCATTTGCCACAGAATCAGGGATCCCGCGGATTTTGATGTTATTCCGTCTAGAACGGTCTTCCATGTCTGCAATCTTGTCCTTGAAGGCATCAAGGTCACTCTGCTGTTGGTCATGGGCCGTGATGAGGTCATTGTGGGAAGAAACTAGTTCTTCCAGCTTCTTTTCCAGATGGTCGGTGCGCTCTCCAATAGCTCTCACATCAGACCTGACCTCTCGAAGAGCAGCTGTAAAGTCTTGTGACAATTCAGATTTGAGAGTGGACAAAGCTTGATAAAGCGTTTTCACGGTGAGAGGAGCCTCAGATTCAGGGTCACATCCCGAGGCAGACGAGGAGGAGTGAGAGGCAGTAGACTTAGGCGGCTGGTTTGGAGAATTTCCTGATAGTGTATTGGTAATAGGGGCTGGCTGCTGAGCAGGGAAGGTCACCCTCGGGGGGAGGACCCCTCTGGATCTCTTGGAGGGCATAGTAATATATCACAATGACCAAGCAAGTAACAATTAGAGTAGGGAGAATTGGAGGCGGAGGCCCGTGAATATTCAGTTAAATGTATCCGATAGGCATTAAACCCGTGGGGGGTGGGAGGACATCATCTAGGCTACATAGTGCAACCTATAGTGGTACGTTATGCATACAGCGGCAAGGGCTCAGATGGATAGTTGTAGTTCCTGCGGTCTTATAATGTGAGCCTTACAGCAGGAAAGACTGGGTTAGCTTAAGCTGGTGAAAGGCAGAGGAGGTGCAGAGTAACATATAGCAGGCCCAGGGCTCCTCTCTGTACCTGGCTGCTTTATGCTGTGGTGGAGGGGAGCAACACCCAGTGTAGTACACCTGGGGCAGCTCAATACTGAAGAGGGATGGGAGAGTAGAGGGAGCACAGGGTTAATAGAGCCTGGGCTCTTGGGAGCACTTGTGGAGGACTCTGGCTGCGGGCTGAATGGATGCAGCTGCGGGGACAAGATGGCGGCCGGAGTGTGTGTGCACTCTGATGGGGGAGAGCTGCCCAGATGGTACAGGTCCTGCTGCACCAGGGAGATGGATGGGGTCTCCGCTGTGCTTTGCTTCAGGCCAGGTATGGGGAGGTGCGGGTACCAGGGATAGGGTGGTAGATTGGTGGCTAGGTTCCCCCGCTGCCGAGCAGCTCCGTGAGGGACGGGGCGGTGGGGCACAGAGGTTACCACCAGGCGCACACTCCGGACACTCACCCGCTTCCGTCCAGGTGTCCGCTCGTATCGGGGAAGCTCCCGGCGTGGAGAAGGGGCGCCCGCAGGTCCTTCCGGCTTCCGATCGGCGCAGAAATTGAGGCCGCGGCTCCCGTCGCCGGACTAGGCCGCAACCCGCAGGAGTGTATAAATACACTCCCCGGCTCCGCAGCACTGCCCGACGGCTTTCTGGATGTAGGGTGAGGCAAGGGCGCTGTGGGGGAGACTTTAGGCTTGGCAGCAGGCGATGGAAAGATCCTTTTAGACTGCACTATGAAGGAGCTCACGGGGTTCTTCGTCCTCCCTGTTGGCCGGCTAGCCACGCCCCCCATATTCTGCTTGTTCTAATGTTGAAGTCATTAATTGAAGCCGTATGTTATGTAAAAGTTATTTATTGAATTTTAAATGTTTTCACTGTAAAGTTATGCTTATTGCTTTAAGAAAGTAAACTTACCTTTTTATAAATACGGTTGTACCTCTGTTCGTTTAGAGCCTTAAAGGAAATAAGTATAATATCAGTATTATTTATGTGGTAGCCACATACCTGCAGGTGAAAAGGTGGTTACACTGTCCTTTGTTATAATAATCGCATATATTTGTTTTGTCATAAAATAACATGAATGTAATCGTTAAAAATATAACTATATATCGGGAATAATAACTGTATATAGCAGGCATAATACTATGTATAATCATGTACTATATAATAATGAATGTAATTGTTACAAATATAACTGTATATAACGGGAATAATAACTGTATATAGCGGGCATAATACTATGTATAATCATGTACTGTATAATAATGAATGTAATTGTTAAAAATATAACTGTATATAACGGGAATAATAACTGTATATAGCGTGCATAATACTGTGTATACATGTAATCATGTACTGTATAATCATGAAATTTTTGGGATTGCTTGATAAAAATCTTTCAGGATTTACTGTGAGGTCAAATCCTGACCTGGTCGAGTGCTGGAAGTGATAGAGTCGCTGTCAGGAGCGCTCGCGCTCGACGGCAGGGGGAGGCTGTGTGGGCAGCGCACACAGCGCTTCCGCCCCGCTCCACCGAGCGTCTGGACGGGACTTCCGCCCGGCGGGGTGACGTCACCTCCGCCCGACGGAGTCCCGCGTCACAGGTTCCCCGGCGTCCTCCGGCAGCCGATCAGCGGTTGCCAGACAACGGGGGACGCCGGGAGGGTTACGCTCGGCCACGCTACAGGCAGGGGGCTCGGCAGCACAAGGGGCGCTGATAGGCTGCACCATCCCTTTTAAGGGATGTGTGCAACCAAGATGGCGCCGGTTATAGCTTTGCAGCTTATATACCCGGTCGCTGGTAGTCCTGTTTTGCCTGGTCTCCAGTTCTCTTGTCCGTGCCTGAAGATTGCCTGGTTCCTGGTGTGCCTGGATTCTCTAGTCTTCTGGTCCCGTTTGGGTTTCCTGTTTCCATCTCATCCCGGGTCGGAGCCTGCGGGGATTCCACGGTTCTCATCTTTAGTGGTTCACGTAAGTGCTCTTTGGGAGCCCGGTGATATTTCTCTTTACATCTTTGGCCCGCCGTGGCCTTACCCCCCGGGAGGTTATCCTATTGTTTCCTCTGCGTTCCTCCCTCCATTTCTCTGTCTCTCTAGTTCTCTGTCTCCCCAGTGTCGTCAGGCAGGGGTTCCCCTCTTTTCCACCTTTCCCTGGTTTTGGGGAGTAGTTGTCGTATTCTGTGGTCCCCGTGTATTTGGTGTTTGCGACTGGGTCGCTCTGTCCCGTCCTTGGCCCGGTGCCGGTCAGTTAGGGTTTTTTTCCAGCTAGGCCCGTTAGTCAGTGTTTCCTCTTGTGTCACCCCCTGGTGGTCGTTTTCCCCTTGTCATTTCCTAACACCTGGCTGCATCGGGGTCTGAGCCGGCTTAACCAGCTCATTCGAACGCGGCGGCTACAGGCGAAGCCTAACTCTCTGCAGGGGTTTACCACCTACCCGGGGGACTCAATAGAGTCAGAGTAGGTTTCGCTGTGGCCGTCCTAAACAGCGGTCCCAGCTGCTGGGCTCACGCCTATCTGTCCATCTTCCGCAGTCTGGGAGGTCACGTGGTGCCTCGCCAGGCAACGTGACACCCCACTCAGTCCACTGCGTCACGGGGTGCTTCGCCAGGCATCGTGACATTATAACCGGCCATACAGGTTATATAAAAGTATTCTTATATAGCAACTTTAGGTTGGATTTCCGTTATGAATCCAACACAGCAGGCGTTTGCAGATCAGGTCCAGGGGTTAACCCAGATGGTGCGGGAGTTGTCCCTTAAGGTGAATTCCCAGGAACAGCGGGGTCGCTCCCCGGACTCTGGGCCCGCTGAGCCCAAGATGAATTTGCCTGATCGTTTTTCTGGTGATCGTAAGGCCTTCTTTAACTTCAAGGAGAGTTGTAAGTTATATTTTCGGATTAGACCCCGGTCTTCTGGTACCGAGTCCCAGCGGGTGGGGTTGGTTATGTCCTTGTTACAAGGCGATCCACAAACCTGGGCATTCGGTTTACCCGCTGATAGTCCCACTCTGTCCTCAGTGGATAATTTCTTTAGCTCCTTAGGACTCCTTTACGATGATCCTGATCGGGAGGCCTCTGCAGAGACTCACCTGCGGGCTCTCAAGCAGGGTAGAAATCCAGCGGAGGTGTACTGCACCGAATTTCGGCGTTGGTCTAACGACTGTGGCTGGAATGACCCGGCTCTCAGGAGTCAGTTCCGTTGCGGTCTGTCCGATGACATCAAGGACAGCCTAATTCAATATCCGGTTCCCAACTCCTTGGATAAACTCATGGAGTTGGCGATCCGAATTGACCGCCGTCTCCGGGAGCGACGGTCAGAGCGGGGTGCGCAAGCTAGGCCTCTTCCCTTTGTCTCGGCTGTTTCTGACGAGGACGAAGAGCCTATGCAAGTAGGAGCCACCCGTATTCCTGCCGAAGAGAGAGCTCGGCGGTTTAGTACGGGCCTGTGCCTATATTGCGGAGGGAAGGGTCACCTCCTGCGGAATTGTCCAGTGAAGCCAGTAAAAGCTCAGGCCAAGTGAATCAGGAGGAGGTTCACTTAGGCCTGCAGCTTTTCTCCTCCCAAAACTCGATTTTAGCTCCCTGTCAGGTTTCCTTTCTTGAAAAGGTCTTCTCTGGTACTGCCTTTCTTGATAGCGGGGCGGCCGGGAATTTTTTGGATGTTTCGATAGCCCGTGGGCTGGGTATTCCCTTTCTTAAGCTCGAAGGGCACATTACCCTTAGAGGGATTGACGGGAATATTCTTCCCAATGGGGCAGTTTGCTATCAGACCCCCCCGGTGGGTCTCACTGTCGGGCTCACTCATACTGAGGTCATTTCTTTTTTTCTCATTTCGTGTCCGGTGGTCCCCATTGTTTTAGGTCATCCTTGGTTGGTGAGACACAATCCAGTTATCGATTGGGAAGCAGGACAGATTGCCCGCTGGAGTCCTTTTTGTTCGGAGCATTGTATTCAGTTTTCTCTGTTGCAAGCCTCAGTATCAATTTCTTCGGTCCCTACCCCTTATAGGGATTTTGCGGATGTGTTCTCTAAAGGGGAGGCTGACAGTCTTCCCCCACATCGTTCTTATGACTGTGCTATTAATTTGATTCCCAATGCTCCGTTACCCAAGGGGATATTATATTCCCTTTCCCTTCCCAAGACGAAGGCCATGGAGGACTATGTGCAGGAGAGTCTTCAGAAGGGATTTATCCGACCCTCTAAGTCCCCCCTTAGTGCGGGTTTCTTCTTTGTGGCCAAGAAGGACGGATCCCTTAGACCCTGTATTGACTTTCGTGCTCTCAACAAGATTACTGTCAAGAACACGTACCCTCTTCCTTTGATTTCGGTCCTTTTTGATCAGCTACGTGCTGCCACCATCTTTACCAAGATTGATCTCAGAGGGGCTTATAATCTTATACGGATTAAAGAGGGAGACGAGTGGAAGACGGCGTTTAGTACTCAGACGGGGCATTACGAGTACTTAGTAATGCCCTTTGGCCTCTCCAATGCCCCCGCCGTTTTTCAAGATCTTATCAATGATGTCCTCCGTGAGTTTCTGGGTAGATTTGTGGTCGTCTACCTGGACGACATCTTGATTTTTTCTCAGGATTTGGAGGAGCACAGAAACCAGGTCAGACAAGTCTTGCAGAAACTGCGGGAGAATCGTTTGTTCGCCAAGTTGGAGAAGTGCGAGTTCAAGATGCCACAAGTTTCCTTCTTGGGATATATCATCTCTTCCCGAGGATTTCAGATGGATCCGAAGAAACTCCAAGCCATTTTGAACTGGGTTAGACCCACTAATCTGAAGGCCATCCAACGTTTTTTGGGCTTTGCCAATTATTATAGACGCTTTATCAGGTCATTTTCCTCTATTGTGGCTCCTCTTGTGGCCTTGACGAAGAAAGGAGCGGACCCGGCTACATGGTCTCCTAAGGCGGTGCAAGCTTTTGAGACCTTGAAGAAAGCGTTCATGTCTGCCCCGGTTTTGAGACACCCAGATCCGGAACTCCCGTTCATTGTGGAGGTGGATGCCTCCGAGGTTGGGGCTGGAGCTGTTCTATCTCAACGGGACTCTGAATCTCTCGAATTGCATCCTTGTGCATATATGTCAAGGAAATTTTCTTCCGCCGAGGTCAATTACGATGTAGGCAATCGAGAGTTGCTGGCAGTGAAATGGGCCTTTGATGAATGGCGGCACTGGTTGGAGGGTGCGGTTCATCAGATCTTAGTTCTTACGGACCACAAGAACTTACAGTACATCGAGACTGCCAAGAGACTCAATGCTCGCCAAGCTCGTTGGGCGCTATTCTTTATGCGGTTTAACTTTGTTATCTCCTAAAGACCGGGCTCTAAGAACATACAGGCGGACGCCCTTTCACGCTGTTTTCTTCCCAAACACGAGAGTAGGACCAGCAAAATTCCCATTTTGCCCTCTTCTTTTTTCCTTGTGGGGTTGAATCAGTCCTTGATGGATCTCATCCATCAGGCGCAGTCCCAAGCGCCAGTCCAGACGCCTGCGTCTCGATTATTCATCCCCGAGACCTTGCGGCGCAAGGTATTGTCAGAGCTGCATGAGTCTAGAGTCGCTGGGCATCCTAGGGTGGCCAAGACATTTGATCTTCTCTCCCGGTCGGTTTGGTGGCCAGGGATGTCACGGGACACTAGAGAATTTGTTCTGTCTTGCCCGGTGTGTGCCCGATTTAAAGTCCCTAGAGCCCGGCCACTGGGGAGATTGCTACCTTTGCCCATTCCTTCCAGGCCTTGGTCACATCTGGCCATGGATTTTATAGTTGGTTTGCCTGTCTCTTCCCATTGTCAACTCATTTGGGTGGTCGTGGACAGATTTTCCAAAATGGCGCACTTTGTGGCTTTGAAACAGCTACCCTCGGCCAAAGAATTGGTGGAGTTGTTCCTTCAACATATTTTCAAACTCCATGGCTTACCCGCAGATATTGTGTCAGACCGTGGTCCACAGTTTGTGGCTCAGTTCTGGAGACTCTTTTGCGCCTCTCTTGGAATTAAGACCAGTCTCACGTCTGCTTTCCACCCACAGGCAAATGGACAGACGGAACGCTTGAACCAGTCATTAAAACAATATTTACGGTGTTTTGTGTCCAAATTACAGAATGATTGGGTGGGTCTTCTTCCTTTTGCGGAATTTGCGTATAATAACGCTTGCCATTCAGCTTCGAAGGCCTCACCTTTCTTCGTGGTGTATGGATATCATCCTCGAGCTAATGCTCTTGGACCGGAAACCCCTGTTCCTCCAACCTCTGCGGCTGCTCGTTTAAGGGGAATTTGGAAGAGAACCCATGAGGCCCTTAAAGAGGCGGGCCTTAAGGTAAAGGTGTGCGCAGACAGATCCAGGCGGCCTTGCCGGTTTAAGGTGGGAGATTGGGTTTGGTTATCCACCCGTAACATCAAGCTTCACCAACCATCGGCGAGGTTAGGGCCGAAGTACATCGGCCCCTATCGGATTGTCAAGAGGGTGAATCCGGTGGCATTTCGTCTTCTGCTGCCTAACTCCCGCAAGATCGCCAGCACCTTCCATGCATCCTTACTTAAACCAGTATTCTTTTCACGGAGGTTCCCACGTCCGATTCTTGCTAGGTCCTCTCCTGTGACCGTTCAGGGACAGCAAGAGTTTTGGGTTGAAAAGATACTGGACTCCAAGATCTCCAGAGGTTCTCTTCAGTTTCTTGTTCACTGGAGGGGTTTTGGTCCGGAGGAGAGATCATGGGTCTTGGATGAAGATCTGCATGCTCCCAATCTTAAGAGAATTTTCTTTAGGGAGTTTCCTGGCAAACCCGGTGGTAGGGGTTTGTTGACCCCTCCTCAAGGGGGGGGTACTGTCAGGAGCGCTCGCGCTCGACGGCAGGGGGAGGCTGTGTGGGCAGCGCACACAGCGCTTCCGCCCCGCTCCACCGAGCGTCTGGACGGGACTTCCGCCCGGCAGGGTGACGTCACCTCCGCCCGACGGAGTCCCGCGTCACGTGTTCCCCGGCGTCCTCCGGCAGCCGATCAGCGGTTGCCAGACAACGGGGGACGCCGGGAGGGTTACGCTCGGCCACGCTACAGGCAGGGGGCTCGGCAGCACAAGGGGCGCTGATAGGCTGCACCATCCCTTTTAAGGGATGTGTGCAACCAAGATGGCGCCGGTTATAGCTTTGCAGCTTATATACCCGGTCGCTGGTAGTCCTGTTTTGCCTGGTCTCCAGTTCTCTTGTCCGTGCCTGAAGATTGCCTGGTTCCTGGTGTGCCTGGATTCTCTAGTCTTCTGGTCCCGTTTGGGTTTCCTGTTTCCATCTCATCCCGGGTCGGAGCCTTCGGGGATTCCACGGTTCTCATCTTTAGTGGGTCACGTAAGTGCTCTTTGGGAGCCCGGTGATATTTCTCTTTACATCTTTGGCCCGCCGTGGCCTTACCCCCCCGGGAGGTTATCCTATTGTTTCCTCTGCGTTCCTCCCTCCATTTCTCTGTCTCTCTAGTTCTCTGTCTCCCCAGTGTCGTCAGGCAGGGGTTCCCCTCTTTTCCACCTTTCCCTGGTTTTGGGGAGTAGTTGTCGTATTCTGTGGGCCCCGTGTATTTGGTGTTTGCGACTGGGTCGCTCTGTCCCGTCCTTGGCCCGGTGCCGGTCAGTTAGGGTTTTTTTCCAGCTAGGCCCGTTAGTCAGTGTTTCCTCTTGTGTCACCCCCTGGTGGTCGTTTTCCCCTTGTCATTTCCTAACACCTGGCTGCATCGGAATCTGAGCCGGCTTAACCAGCTCATTCGAACGCGGCGGCTACAGGCGAAGCCTAGCTCTCTGCAGGGGTTTACAACCTACCCGGGGGACTCAATAGAGTCAGAGTAGGTTTCGCTGTGGCCGTCCTAATCAGCGGTCCCAGCTGCTGGGCTCACGCCTATCTGTCCGTCTTCCGCAGTCTGGGAGGTCACGTGGTGCCTCGCCAGGCAACGTGACACCCCACTCAGTCCACTGCGTCACGGGGTGCTTCGCCAGGCATCGTGACAGTCGCGAGTCACTTGCAGAGGTGTAAAAGTGATTTTGATTTGGGACTCCGCGGATCCAAGGCCTGGTAGGATGAAGGGGGATGAGCAATTCAATAATCAGTACTGTGGCAGTAAGTTACTGCTTGATGACATCCAGGAGTAGCACTTATGTGCCCAAAGAAGGGTCACGCCGTAAGGTCTGCCAGCGTCGCTGGATCGTTGGATGGGCAATATGCACTGTTTCTCATTTTTTGAAAGCCTCAGTCTGTTTATATAGAGGCTCCTATAGTCATTAACCAGATTTTTAAAGTGTGTCCATTTCTGGGTCTATCTTGTTTTAGGCACTTAAAAGTGGGGTTTGGCTGGAGGGATGTATATTATCTTAATTTTTTTTTTTTTTGTCATAAAATAACATGAATGTAATCGTTAAAAATATAACTGTATATAATGGGCATAATAACTGTATATAATGGGCATAACACTGTGTATAATCATGTATTGTATTATCATGACATTTTGGGGGATTGCTTGGTAAAAATGTTTCAGGATTTACTGTGAGGTCAAATCGTGACCTGGTCGAGTGCTGGAGGTGATAGAGTCGCGACTCACTTGTATAGGTGTAAAAGAGATTTTGATTAGGGACTCCGCGGATCCAAGAAGAAGAAGGGGGATGAGCAAATCAGTACTGTGGCAGGAAGTGACTGCTTGATGATATCCAGGAGTAGCACTTACCTGCCCGAAGAAGAATCATGCCGTGAGGTCTGCCAGCGTCGCTGGATCGTTGGATGCGTAATATGCACTGTTTCTAATTTTTTGAAAGCCTCAGGGGGAGATTGTCTAAGGTGAAAATGCGGTAAAAACCCCGTTATCTGGGTTTTTACCGCATTTCGGGATGCTCTAAGCATCCCCCGCTGGGTTACCGCGGCGGGTGGCATCGCCAGAAAAATCTGGCAATGCCCCATAGAAGCCAATGGGCTTCTAACGCGAACCCACTGCCGGCCCGCACGGACCCCCGCCGCCCAGCACGGACCCCCGCCGCCCCGCATTGCCCCCTCACCTGTGTCCGGGCAGCACTGAGCTGTGCTGCCTGGACTTGTGACCTCCTCCCTGCACTGATCCTCTTCCGGGTGCAGGGAGGAGGAGAGCCCGGCGCAGCAGCGCCGGGTGTGGGAGGGAGGGGAGAGCCGTCGGGACCTGCTGTGACCCGGCGACTCTCACCGCAAAGGACAGCTCTTAAAGCAAGAGCTGTCCTTTGCTATAATTATCGCATATATTTGTTTTGTCATAAAATAACATGAATGTAATCGTTAAAAATATAACTATATGTCGGGAATAATAACTGTATATAGCGGGCATAATACTATGTATAATCATGTACTATATAATAATGAATGTAATTGTTAAAAATATAACTGTATATAACGGCAATAATAACTGTATATAGCGGGCATAATGCTATGTATAATCATGTACTGTATAATAATGAATGTAATTGTTAAAAATATAACTGTATATAACGGGAATAATAACTGTATATAGCGGGCATAATACTGTGTATACATGTAATCATGTACTGTATAATCATGACATTTTTGGGATTGCTTGATAAAAATCTTTCAGGATTTACTGTGAGGTCAAATCCTGACCTGGTCGAGTGCTGGAAGTGATAGAGTCGCGAGTCACTTGCAGAGGTGTAAAAGTGATTTTGATTTGGGACTCCGCGGATCCAAGGCCTGGTAGGATGAAGGGGGATGAGCAACTCAATAATCAGTACTGTGGCAGTAAGTTACTGCTTGATGACATCCAGGAGTAGCACTTATGTGCCCAAAGAAGGGTCACGCCGTAAGGTCTGCCAGCGTCGCTGGATCGTTGGATGGGCAATATGCACTGTTTCTCATTTTTTGAAAGCCTCAGTCTGTTTATATAGAGGCTCCTGTAGTCATTAACCAGATTTTTAAAGTGTGTCCATTTCTGGGTCTATCTTGTTTTAGGCACTTAGAAGTGGGGTTTGGCTGGAGGGATGTATATTATCTTAATTTTTTTTTTTTTTGGTCATAAGATAACATGAATGTAATCGTTAAAAATATAACTGTATATAATGGGCATAATAACTGTATATAATGGGCATAACACTGTGTATAATCATGTATTGTATTATCATGACATTTTGGGGGATTACTTGGTAAAAATGTTTCAGGATTTACTGTGAGGTCAAACCGTGACCTGGTCGAGTGCTGGAGGTGATAGAGTCGCGAGTCACTTGTATAGGTGTAAAAGAGATTTTGATTTGGGACTCCGCGGATCCAAGAAGAAGAAGGGGGATGAGCAAATCAGTACTGTGGCAGGAAGTGACTGCTTGATGACATCCAGGAGTAGCACTTACCTGCCCGAAGAAGAATCATGCCGTGAGGTCTGCCAGCGTCGCTGGATCGTTGGATGCGTAATATGCACTGTTTCTCATTTTTTGAAAGCCGCAGGGGGAGATTGTCTAAGGTGGAAATGCGATAAAACCCCCATTATCGGGGGTTTTACCGCATTGCGGGATGCTCTAAGCATCCCCCGCTGGGTTACCACGGCGGGTGGCATCGCCAGAAAAATCTGGCGATGCCCCATAGAAGCCAATGGGCTTCTAACGCGAACCCACTGCCGCCCCGCGCGGACCCCCGCCGCCCCGCATTGCTGTGCTGCCTGGACTTGTGACCTCCTCCCTGCACTGATCCTCTTCCTGGCGCAGGGAGGAGGAGAGCCCGGCGCAGCAGCGCCGGGTGTGGGGGGGAGGGGAGAGCCGCCGGGACCTGCTGTGACCCGGCGACTCTCACCGCAAAGGACAGCTCTTAAAGCAAGAGCTGTTGTAACCCTGATAAAGGTTTAAACAGATATATATATATATAAGCAGAGATGTGATCCGATGCAGGGGGGTTAATATTGAGTTTATCTCTGATAGGTTGTCATTGGTCAATGTGTGAGGTGAAGACAGATCAGTGATTGTATTTAAACTGAAGTTAATGGAGACGTGTTGTATCTTAATGTGTATTTGTACATATAGTTTATTTATTTGTACATTCTGTGAAATGTAAATCCTTACATTTACTTCTGAAAATGAAAAGTTATGTTGTAAGCTCTTGTACATATATGGCAATGTTCACTGAACAACAAAACGTGACAGAGTCTTGTGAAACAGTAAAAAATGTATATATTGGAGTATTGTTCCTGCTTTATAATATAATACAGTGAAAATAATTCAACAGTATTGTCAGCTTAAAGTTGAAAGGACATTTATTTACATACAGACTCAGGTGTATTGTGAGTTCCTGAGGTAATATGCATCTGCTACCAATCAAAACAGCTGTTGCTGGGCAGGAAAGAAAGGGTGTCTCGAGCCAGTTGATTTTCCCGCTCAGCTGGCCTCAGGGACAGGTCAGCTGACCCTGCTGAAGGAGTATAAAAGGGCTGTCAATACAGCACGGAGGGAGATCTGGATACACCTCTCCCCAGTGCTCCCCCCCTGTGCCTGGCCAGCCGGAGCTGTAAGCATCTGAGCTGTAGACAAGCGGCCAGGCACGGGGGGGGGGGGGGAAGGAGAAGAGAAGCCAGAAGGGGTGCCTTCAAGCTTCTCTGGAAGGAAAGCCGCTGAAGGAGCCGCTGACAGGGTGCTGCAGGACGCTGCCCCTCAGAGACGCTGCTGCCGGGTAGAAGCCGAAGGACGTCCCTCTAACGCCCATCACAGAAGGCTCTGTCCAGTTGGGGAAGGAGCTGCTCACCGCCCACCGACCAGCTGTTCCCAAACGCCGCTGTTTGAAGCCAGAAGCCGCCGCTTAGCACTAGGGAAGCGCTGCCCCTGTCACGCCCCCTCTACACCCTGGTGACATAGGCAGTCACCAGCGGGAGATGGGAGGAGAGGTGCTGACAAGCGAGGAGAGGAGCCGCTCACCAGTTCACCAGCCGCAAGAGGGAAGCGCCGCCGTCCATCCGAAGACGCCGCCCACTGCCAGCAGCGCCGCACAAGTTAGGAGGAGAGGCGCCGACAAGAGGGGAAGGGAGCCGCCTCTTTGCAGCCGCCCACAAACCAGCTGAGACGCCAGGAGAGTGAGACGCCCCATCCACGCCCCTCTACACCCGGGCTCCGCCTGCCTCACTAGCAGCGCTGCCTGTGGGAGACGGGAGGAGGCGTGGGGAAGGTAACCTGCTGAGGGTGAAGCCGCAGCCCACCTGCCAGGGAGGCCCTGTTGCCCAGCAGGCACATACTGCTTCCCCACCTACCGCCCAGTATTAAAGCCTGTGCCCCTCTACACCCAGGTACTACCTGCGGGAGACGGGAGGAGGCACCTTCAGGCTTAAAGCCAAGCAAGAAAGAGACTTACGGGCATCATCCCTATAACAGCTGCCAGATCGGGTGAGCTAATGTTGCTTATGCACTCTAACACCATAGGATCCCCGGACACTTATATCGGCTCCACTTAAAGACAGCGAGCTGTAATAGAAATAGCCTAATAGCTTCCTACTGCACAGGACAGGAGACTATGTAGCAATTGCCCCCTGGGCTTACAGCCAAACGATTATAGGAAAGCATAGAAAGTTTCAATCATCTAAGGGAAAGCTAGGCTATTGTAACTAAACTCAGTGGTTTAAATACTTTGTGTGATTAATATCACACATCAAAGGGACAGAGACATAGACTTCTACAGTGCTAGGAACACCTAGTGAAGGCCAGCGGAGAGACTTATATTTAGACAGGTTGCTTACTAATCCATTCACACCTTCAGTAGTCCAAGGGCCCCAACGCGCGCCAACAAGTGTATTTATATGTAGTGATTGTTATGCTGGCCAGCGCATGGTAACTTTTTGTGTAACTGCATGCATTAATATATGTATAGGAAATATAGAGAGTGTAGTTATTAATTGAATATATATGTCATGCAAGGTTACTGTGTAAAGTCATATTCTGCTTGTTCTAATGTTGAAGTCATTAATTGAAGCCGTATGTTATGTAAAAGTTATTTAGTGAATTTTAAATGTTTTCACTGTAAAGTTATGCTTATTGCTTTAAGAAAGTAAACTTACCTTTTTACAAATACGGTTGTACCTCTGTTCGTTTAGAGCCTTAAAGGAAATAAGTATAATATCAGTATTATTTATGTGGTAGCCACATACCTGCAGGTGAAAAGGTGGTTACACTGTCCTTTGCTATAATTATCGCATATATTTGTTTTGTCATAAAATAACATGAATGTAATCGTTAAAAATATAACTATATATCGGGAATAATAACTGTATATAGCGGGCATAATACTATGTATAATCATGTACTATATAATAATGAATGTAACTGTTAAAAATATAACTGTATATAACGGGAATAATAACTGTATATAGCAGGCATAATGCTATGTATAATCATGTACTGTATAATAATGAATGTAATTGTTAAAAATATAACTGTAGATAACGGGAATAATAACTGTATATAGCGGGCATAATACTGTGTATACATGTAATCATGTACTGTATAATCATGACATTTTTGGGATTGCTTGATAAAAATCTTTCAGGATTTACTGTGAGGTCAAATCCTGACCTGGTCGAGTGCTGGAAGTGATAGAGTCGCGAGTCACTTGCAGAGGTGTAAAAGTGATTTTGATTTGGGACTCCGCGGATCCAAGGCCTGATAGGATGAAGGGGGATGAGCAACTCAATAATCAGTACTGTGGCAGTAAGTTACTGCTTGATGACATCCAGGAGTAGCACTTATGTGCCCAAAGAAGGGTCACGCCGTAAGGTCGGCCAGCATCGCTGGATCGTTGGATGCGTAATATGCACTGTTTCTCATTTTTTGAAAGCCTCAGGGGTAGATTGTCTAAGGTAAAAACCCCGTTATCTGGGTTTTTACCGCATTTCGGGGTGCTCTAAGCATCTCCCGCTGGGTTACCGCGGCGGGTGGCATCGCCTGAAAAATCTGGCGTTGCCCCATAGAAGCCAATGGGCTTCTAATGCGAACCCACTGCCGCCCCGCACGGACCCCCGCCGACCAGCACGGACCCCCGCCGCCCCGCATTGCCCCCTCACCTGTGTCCGGGCAGCACAGAGCTGTGCTGCCTGGACTTGTGACCTCCTCCCTGCACTGATCCTCTTCCGGGTGCAGGGAGGAGGAGAGCCCGGCGCAGCAGCGCCGGGTGTGGGAGGGAGGGGAGAGCCGCCGGGAACTGCTGTTACCCGGCGACTCTCACCGCAAAGGACAGCTCTTAAAGCAAGAGCTGTCCTTTGCTATAATTATTGCATATATTTGTTTTGTCATAAAATAACATGAATGTAATCGTTAAAAATATAACTATATATCGGGAATAATAACTGTATATAGCGGGCATAATACTATGTATAATCATGTACAATATAATAATGAATGTAATTGTTAAAAATATAACTGTATATAACGAGAATAATAACTGTATATAGCGGGCATAATACTATGTATAATCATGTACTGTATAATAATGAATGTAATTGTTAAAAATATAACTGTATATAACGGGAATAATAACTGTATATAGCGGGCATAATACTGTGTATACATGTAATCATATACTGTATAATCATGACATTTTTAGGATTGCTTGATAAAAATCTTTCAGGATTTACTGTGAGGTCAAATCCTGACCTGGTCGAGTGCTGGAAGTGATAGAGTCGCGAGTCTCTTGCAGAGGTGTAAAAGTGATTTTGATTTGGGACTCCTCGGATCCAAGGCCTTGTAGGATGAAGGGGGATGAGCAACTCAATAATCAGTACTGTGGCAGTAAGTTACTGCTTGATGACATCCAGGAGTAGCACTTATGTGCCCAAAGAAGGGTCACGCCGTAAGGTCTGCCAGCGTCGCTGGATCGTTGGATGGGCAATATGCACTGTTTATCATTTTTTGAAAGCCTTAGTCTGTTTATATAGAGGCTCCTGTAGTCATTAACCAGATTTTTAAAGTGTGTCCATTTCTGGGTCTATCTTGTTTTAGGCACTTAGAAGTGGGGTTTGGCTGGAGGGATGTATATTATCTTAATTTTTTTTTTTTTGTCATAAAATAACATGAATGTAATCGTTAAAATTATAACTGTATATAATGGGCATAATAACTGTGTATAATGGGCAAAACACTGTGTATAATCATGTATTGTATTATCATGACATTTTGGGGGATTGCTTGGTAAAAATGTTTCAGGATTTACTGTGAGGTCAAATCGTGACCTGGTCGAGTGCTGGAGGTGAAAGAGTCGCGAGTCACTTGTATAGGTGTAAAAGAGATTTTGATTTGGGACTCCGCGGATCCAAGCAGAAGAAGGGGGATGAGCAAATCAGTACTGTGGCAGGAAGTGACTGCTTGATGACATCCAGGAGTAGCACTTACCTGCCCGAAGAAGAATCATGCCGTGAGGTCTGCCAGCGTCGCTGGATCGTTGGATGCGTAATATGCACTGTTTCTCATTTTTTGAAAGCCTCAGGGGGAGATTGTCTAAGGTAAAAACCCCGTTATCTGGGTTTTTACCGCATTTCTGGATGCTCTAAGCATCCCCCGCTGGGTTACCGCGGCGGGTGGCATCGCCTGAAAAATCTGGCGATGCCCCATAGAAGCCAATGGGCTTCTAACGCGAACCCACTGCCGCCCCGCACGGACCCCCGCCGCCCAGCACGGACCCCCGCCGCCCCGCATTGCCCCCTCACCTGTGTCCGGGCAGCACAGAGCTGTGCTGCCTGGACTTGTGACCTCCTCCCTGCACTGATCCTCTTCCGGGTGCAGGGAGGAGGAGAGCCCGGCGCAGCAGCGCCGGGTGTGGGAGGGAGGGGAGAGCCGCCGGGAACTACTGTGACCCGGCGACTCTCACCGCAAAGGACAGCTCTTAAAGCAAGAGCTCTCCTTTGCTATAATTATTGCATATATTTGTTTTGTCATAAAATAACATGAATGTAATCGTTAAAAATATAACTATATATCAGGAATAATAACTGTATATAGCGGGCATAATACTATGTATAATCATGTACTATATAATAATGAATGTAATTGTTAAAAATATAACTGTATATAACGGGAATAATAACTGTATATAGCGGGCATAATACTATGTATAATCATGTACTGTATAATAATGAATGTAATTGTTAAAAATATAACTGTATATAACGGGAATAATAACTGTATATAGCCGGCATAATACTGTGTATACATGTAATCATGTACTGTATAATCATGACATTTTTGGGATTGCTTGATAAAAATCTTTCAGGATTTACTGTGAGGTCAAATCCTGACCTGGTCGAGTGCTGGAAGTGATAGAGTCGCGAGTCACTTGCAGAGGTGTAAAAGTGATTTTGATTTGGGACTCCGTGGATCCAAGGCCTTGTAGGATGAAGGGGGATGAGCAACTCAATAATCAGTACTGTGGCAGTAAGTTACTGCTTGATGACATCCAGGAGTAGCACTTATGTGCCCAAAGAAGGGTCACGCCGTAAAGTCTGCCAGAGTCGCTGGATCGTTGGATGGGCAATATGCACTGTTTCTCATTTTTGAAAGCCTTAGTCTGTTTATATAGAGGCTCCTGTAGTCATTAACCAGATTTTTAAAGTGTGTCCATTTCTGGGTCTATCTTGTTTTAGGCACTTAGAAGTGGGGTATGGCTGGAGGGATGTATATTATCTTAATTTTTTTTTTTTGTCATAAAATAACATGAATGTAATCGTTAAAAATATAACTGTATATAATGGGCATAATAACTGTATATAATTTGCAAAACACTTTGTATAATCATGTATTGTATTATCATGACATTTTGGGGGATTGCTTGGTAAAAATGTTTCAGGATTTACTGTGAGGTCAAATCGTGACCTGGTCGAGTGCTGGAGGTGATAGAGTCGCGAGTCACTTGTATAGGTGTAAAAGAGATTTTGATTTGGGACTCCGCGGATCCAAGAAGAAGAAGGGGGATGAGCAAATCAGTACTGTGGCAGGAAGTGACTGCTTGATGACATCCAGGAGTAGCACTTACCTGCCCGAAGAAGAATCATGCCGTGAGGTCTGCCAGCGTCGCTGGATCGTTGGATGCGTAATATGCACTGTTTCTCATTTTTTGAAAGCCTCAGGGGGAGATTGTCTAAGGTGGAAATGCGGTAAAAACCCCGTTATCGGGGTTTTTACAGTATTTCGGGATGCTCTAAGCATCCCCCGCTGGGTTACCGCGGCGGGTGGCATCGCCAGAAAAATCTGGCGATGCCCTATAGAACCAATGGGCTTCTAACGCGAACCCACTGCCGCCCCGCACGGACCCCCGCCGCCCAGCACGGACCCTCGCCGCCCCGCATTGCCCCCTCACCTGTGTCCGGGCAGCACAGAGCTGTGCTGCCTGGACTTGTGACCTCCTCCCTGCACTGATCCTCTTCCGGGTGCAGGGAGGAGGAGAGCCCGGCGCAACAGCGCCGGGTGTGGGAGGGAGGGGAGAGCTGCCGGGACCTGCTGTGACCCTGCGACTCTCACCGCAAAGGACAGCTCTTAAAGCAAGAGCTGTCCTTTGCTATAATTATCGCATATATTTGTTTTGTCATAAAATAACATGAATGTAATCGTTAAAAATATAACTATATATCGGGAATAATAACTGTATATAGCAGGCATAATACTATGTATAATCATGTACAATATAATAATGAATGTAATTGTTAAAAATATAACTGTATATAACGGGAATAATAACTGTATATAGCGGGCATAATACTATGTATAATCATGTACTGTATAATAATGAATGTAATTGTTAAAAATATAACTGTATATAACGGGAATAATAACTGTATATAGCGTGCATAATACTGTGTATACATGTAATCATGTACTGTATAATCATGACATTTTTGGGATTGCTTGATAAAAATCTTTCAGGATTTACTGTGAGGTCAAATCCTGACCTGGTCGAGTGCTGGAAGTGATAGAGTCGCGAGTCACTTGCAGAGGTGTAAAAGTGATTTTGATTTGGGACTCCGCGGATCCAAGGCCTGGTAGGATGAAGGGGGATGAGCAACTCAATAATCAGTACTGTGGCAGTAAGTTACTGCTTGATGACATCCAGGAGTAGCACTTATGTGCCCAAAGAAGGGTCACGCCGTAAGGTCTGCCAGCGTCGCTGGATCATTGGATGGGCAATATACACTGTTTCTCATTTTTTTAAAGCCTCAGTCTGTTTATATAGAGGCTCCTGTAGTCATTAACCAGATTTTTAAAGTGTGTCCATTTCTGGGTCTATCTTGTTTTAGGCACTTAGAAGTGGGGTTTGGCTGGAGGGATGTATATTATCTTAATTTTTTTTTTTTGGTCATAAAATAACATGAATGTAATCTTTAAAAATATAACTGTATATAATGGGCATAATAACTGTATATAATGGGCATAACACTGTGTATAATCATGTATTGTATTATCATGACATTTTGGGGGATTGCTTGGTAAAAATGTTTCAGGATTTACTGTGAGGTCAAATCGTGACCAGGTCGAGTGCTGGAGGTGATAGAGTCGCGAGTCACTTGTATAGGTGTAAAAGAGATTTTGATTTGGGACTCCGCGGATCCAAGAAGAAGAAGGGGGATGAGCAAATCAGTACTGTGGCAGGAAGTGACTGCTTGATGACATCCAGGAGTAGCACTTACCTGCCCGAAGAAGAATCATGCCGTGAGGTCTGCCAGCGTCGCTGGATCGTTGGATGTGTAATATGCACTGTTTCTCATTTTTTGAAAGCCTCAGGGGGAGATTGTCTAAGGTGGAAATGCGGTAAAACCCCCATTATCGGGTTTTTACCGCATTGCGGGATGCTCTAAGCATCCCCCGCTGGGTTACCGCGGCGGGTGGCATCGCCAGAAAAATCTGGCGATGCCCCATAGAAGCCAATGGGCTTCTAACGCGAACCCACTGCCGCCCCGCACGGACCCCCGCCGCCCAGCACGGACCCCCGCCGCCCCGCATTGCCCCCTCACCTGTGTCCGGGCAGAACAGAGCTGTGCTGCCTGGACTTGTGACCTCCTCCCTGCACTGATCCTCTTCCGGGTGCAGGGAGGAGGAGAGTTTGGCGCAGCAGCGCCGGGTGTGGGAGGGAGAGGAGAGCCGCCGGGACCTGCTGTGACCCTGCGACTCTCACCGCAAAGGACAGCTCTTAAAGCAAGAGCTGTCCTTTGCTATAATTATCGCATATATTTGTTTTGTCATAAAATAACATGAATGTAATCGTTAAAAATATAACTATATATCGGGAATAATAACTGTATATAGCAGGCATAATACTATGTATAATCATGTACTATATAATAATGAATGTAATTGTTAAAAATATAACTGTATATAATGGGAATAATAACTGTATATAGCGGGCATAATACTATGTATAATCATGTACTGTATAATAATGAATGTAATTGTTCAAAATATGACTGTATATAACGGGAATAATAACTGTATATAGCGGGCATAATACTGTGTATATATGTAATCATGTACTGTATAATCATGGCATTTTTGGGATTGCTTGATAAAAATCTTTCAGGATTTACTGTGAGGTCAAATCCTGACCTGGTCGAGTGCTGGAAGTAATAGAGTCGCGAGTCACTTGCAGAGGTGTAAAAGTGATTTTGATTTGGGACTCCGCGGATCCAAGGCCTGGCAGGATGAAGTGGGATAAGCAACTCAATAATCAGTACTGTGGCAGTAGTTTACTGCTTGATGACATCCAGGAGTAGCACTTATGTGCCCAAAGAAGGGTCACGCCGTAAGGTCTGCCAGCGTCGCTGGATCGTTGGATGGGCAATATGCACTGTTTCTCATTTTTTGAAAGCCTCAGTCTGTTTATATAGAGGCTCCTGTAGTCATTAACCAGATTTTTAAAGTGTGTCCATTTCTGGGTCTATCTTGTTTTAGGCACTTAGAAGTGGGGTTTGGCTGGAGGGATGTATATTATCTTAATTTTTTTTTTTTGTCATAAAATAACATGAATGTAATCGTTAAAAATATAACTGTATATAATGGGCATAATAACTGTATATAATGGGCATAACACTGTGTATAATCATGTATTGTATTATCATGACATTTTGGGGGATTGCTTGGTAAAAATGTTTCAGGATTTACTGTGAGGTCAAATCGTGACCTGGTCGAGTGCTGGAGGTGATAGAGTCGCGAGTCACTTGTATAGGTGTAAAATAGATTTTGATTTGGGACTCCGCAGATCCAAGAAGAAGAAGGGGGATGAGCAAATCAGTACTGTGGCAGGAAGTGACTGCTTGATGACATCCAGGAGTAGCACTTACCTGCCCGAAGAAGAATCATGCCGTGAGGTCTGCCAGCGTCGCTGGATCGTTGGATGCGTAATATGCACTGTTTCTCATTTTTTGAAAGCCTCAGGGGGAGATTGTCTAAGGTAAAAACCCTGTTATCTGGGTTTTTACCGCATTTTAGGAAGCTCTAAGCATCCCCCGCTGGGTTACCGCGGCGGGTGGCATCGCCTGAAAAATCTGGCGATGCCCCATAGAAGCCAATGGGCTTCTAACGCGAACCCACTGCCGCCCCGCACGGACCCCCGCCGCCCAGCACGGACCCCCGCCGCCCCGCATTGCCCCCTCACCTGTGTCCGGGCAGAACAGAGCTGTGCTGCCTGGACTTGTGACCTCCTCCCTGCACTGATCCTCTTCCGGGTGCAGGGAGGAGGAGAGCCCGGCGCAGCAGCGCCGGGTGTGGGAGGGAGAGGAGAGCCGCCGGGACCTGCTGTGACCCGGCGACTCTCACCGCAAAGGACAGCTCTTAAAGCAAGAGCTGTCCTTTGCTATAATTATCGCATATATTTGTTTTGTCATAAAATAACATGAATGTAATCGTTAAAAATATAACTTTATATCGGGAATAATAACTGTTTATAGCGGGCATAATACTATGTATAATCATGTACTATATAATAATGAATGTAATTGTTAAAAATATAACTGTATATAACGGGAATAATAACTGTATATAGCGGGCATAATACTATGTATAATCATGTACTATATAATAATGAATGTAATTGTTAAAAATATAACTGTATATAACGGGAATAATAACTGTATATAGCGGGCATAATACTATGTATACATGTAATCATGTACTGTATAATCATGACATTTTTGGGATTGCTTGATAAAAAATTTTCAGGATTTACTGTGAGGTCAAATCCTGACCTGGTCGAGTGCTGGAAGGGATAGAGTCGCGAGTCACTTGCAGAGGTGTAAAAGTGATTTTGATTTGGGACTCCGCGGATCCAAGGCCTGGTAGGATGAAGGGGGATGAGCAACTCAATAATCAGTACTGTGGCAATAAGTTACTGCTTGATGACATCCAGGAGTAGCACTTATGTGCCCAAAGAAGGTTTACGCCGTAAGGTCTGCCAGCGTCGCTGGATCGTTGGATGGGCAATATGCACTGTTTCTCATTTTTTGAAAGCCTCAGTCTGTTTATATAGAGGCTCCTGTAGTCATTAACCAGATTTTTAAAGTGTGTCCATTTCTGGGTCTATCTTGTTTCAGGCACTTAGAAGTGAGGTTTGGCTGGAGGGATGTATATTATCTTAATTTTTTTTTTTTTGTCATAAAATAACATGAATGTAATCGTTAAAAATATAACTGTATATAATGGGCATAATAATTGTATATAATGGGCATAACACTGTGTATAATCATGTATTGTATTATCATGAAATTTTGGGGGATTGCTTGGTAAAAATGTTTCAGGATTTACTGTGAGGTCAAATCGTGACCTGGTCGAGTGCTGGAGGTGATAGAGTCGCGAGTCACTTCTATAGGTGTAAAAGAGATTTTGATTTGGGACTCCGCGGATCCAAGAAGAAGAAGGGGGATGAGCAAATCAGTACTGTGGCAGGAAGTGACTGCTTGATGACATCCAGGAGTAGCACTTACCTGCCCGAAGAAGAATCATGCCGTGAGGTCTGCCAGCGTCGCTGGATCGTTGGATGCGTAATATGCACTGTTTCTCATTTTTTGAAAGCCTCAGGGGGAGATTGTTTAAGGTGGAAATGCGGTAAAAACCCCGTTATCAGGGTTTTTACCGCATTTCGGGATGCTCTAAGCATCCCCCGCTGGGTTACCGCGGCGGGTGGCATCGCCTGAAAAATCTGGCGATGCCCCATAGAAGCCAATGGGCTTCTAACGCGAACCCACTGCCGCCCCGCACGGACCCCCGCCGCCCAGCACGGACCCCCGCCGCCCCGCATTGCCCCCTCACCTGTGTCCGGGCAGCACAGAGCTGTGCTGCCTGGACTTGTGACCTCCTCCCTGCACTGATCCTCTTCCGGGTGCAGGGAGGAGGAGAGCCCGGCGCAGCAGCGCCGGGTGTGGGAGGGAGGGTAGAGCCGCCGGGAACTGCTGTGACCCGGCGACTCTCACCGCAAAGGACAGCTCTTAAAGCAAGAGCTGTCCTTTGCTATAATTATCGCATATATTTGTTTTGTCATAATATAACATGAATGTAATCGTTAAAAATATAAATATATATCGGGAATAATAACTGTATATAGCGGGCATAATACTATGTATAATCATGTACTATATAATAATGAATGTAATTGTTAAAAATATAACTGTATATAACGGGAATAATAACTGTATATAGCGGGCATAATACTATGTATAATCATGTACTGTATAATAATGAATGTAATTGTTAAAAATATAACTGTATATAACGGAAATAATAACTGTATATAGCGGGCATAATACTGTCTATACATGTAATCATGTACTGTATAACATGACATTTTTGGGATTGCTTGATAAAAATCTTTCAGGATTTACTGTGAGGTCAAATCCTGACCTGGTCGAGTTCTGGAAGGGATAGAGTCGCGAGTCACTTGCAGAGGTGTAAAAGTGATTTTGATTTGGGACTCCGCGGATCCAAGGCCTGGTAGGATGAAGGGGGATGAGCAACTCAATAATCAGTACTGTGGCAGTAAGTTACTGCTTGATGACATCCAGGAGTAGCACTTATGTGCCCAAAGAAGGGTCACGCCGTAAGGTCTGCCAGCGTCGCTGGAAGGTTGGATGGGCAATATGCACTGTTTCTCATTTTTTGAAAGCCTTAGTCTGTTTATATAGAGGCTCCTGTAGTCATTAACCAGATTTTTAAAGTGTGTCCATTTCTGGGTCTATCTTGTTTTAGGCACTTAGAAGTGGGGTTTGGCTGGAGGGATGTATATTATCTTAATTTTTTTTTTGTCATAAAATAACATGAATGTAATCGTTAAAAATATAACTGTATATAATGGGCATAATAACTGTATATAATGGGCAAAACACTGTGTATAATCATGTATTGTATCATCATGACATTTTGGGGGATTGCTTGGTAAAAATGTTTCAGGATTTACTGTGAGGTCAAATCGTGACCTGGTCGAGTGCTGGAGGTGATAGAGTCGCGAGTCACTTGTATAGGTGTAAAAGAGATTTTGATTTGGGACTCCGCGGATCCAAGAAGAAGAAGGGGGATGAGCAAATCAGTACTGTGGCAGGAAGTGACTGCTTGATGACATCCAGGAGTAGCACTTACCTGCCCGAAGAAGAATCATGCCGTGAGGTCTGCCAGCGTCGCTGGATCGTTGGATGCGTAATATGCACTGTTTCTCATTTTTCAAAAGCCTCAGGGGGAGATTGTCTAAGGTAAAAACCCCGTTATCTGGGTTTTTACCGCATTTCGGGATGCTCTAAGCATCCCCCGCTGGGTTACCACGGCGGGTGGCATCGCCAGAAAAATCTGGCGATGCCCCATAGAAGCCAATGGGCTTCTAACGCGAACCCACTGCCGCCCCGCACGGACCCCCGCCGCCCAGCACGGACCCCCGCCGCCCCGCATTGCCCCCTCACCTTTGTCCGGGCAGCACAGAGCTGTGCTGCCTGGACTTGTGACCTCCTCCCTGCACTGATCCTCTTCCGGGTGCAGGGAGGAGGAGAGCCCGGCGCAGCAGCGCCGGGTGTGGGAGGGAGGGGAGAGCCGCCTGGAACTGCTGTGACCCGGCGACTCTCATCGCAAAGGACAGCTCTTAAAGCAAGAGCTGTCCTTTGCTATAATTATCGCATATATTTGTTTTGTCATAAAATAACATGAATGTAATCGTTAAAAATATAACTATATCGGGAATAATAACTGTATATAGCGGGCATAATACTATGTATAATCATGTACTATATAATAATAAATGTAATTGTTAAAAATATAACTGTATATAACGGGAATAATAACTGTATATAGCGGGCATAATACTATGTATAATTATGTACTGTATAATAATGAATGTAATTGTTAAAAATATAACTGTATATAACGGGAATAATAACTGTATATAGCGGGCATAATACTGTGTATACATGTAATCATGTACTGTATAATCATGACATTTTTGGGATTGCTTGATAAAAATCTTTCAGGATTTACTGTGAGGTCAAATCCTGACCTGGTCGAGTGCTGGAAGTGATAGAGTCGCGAGTCACTTGTATAGGTGTAAAAGAGATTTTGATTTGGGACTCCGCGGATCCAAGAAGAAGAAGGGGGATGAGCAAATCAGTACTGTGGCAGGAAGTGACTGCTTGATGACATCCAGGAGTAGCACTTACCTGCCCGAAGAAGAATCATGCCATGAGGTCTGCCAGCGTTGCTGGATCGTTGGATGCGTAATATGCACTGTTTCTCATTTTTCGAAAGCCTCAGGGGGAGATTGTCTAAGGTAAAAACCACGTTATCTGGGTTTTTACCGCATTTTGGGATGCTCTAAGCATCCCCCGCTGGGTTACCGCTGCGGGTGGCATCGCCTGAAAAATCTGGCGATGCCCCATAGAAGCCAATGGGCTTCTAACGCGAACCCACTGCCGCCCCGCACGGACCCCCGCCGCCCAGCACGGACCCCCGCCGCCCCGCATTGCCCCCTCACCTGTGTCCGGGCAGCACAGAGCTGTGCTGCCTGGACTTGTGACCTCCTCCCTGCACTGATCCTCTTCTGGGTGCAGGGAGGAGGAGAGCCCAGCGCAGCAGCACCGGGTGTGGGAGGGAGAGGAGAGCCGCCAGGACCTGCTGTGACCCGGCGACTCTCACCGCAAAGGACAGCTCTTAAAGCAAGAGCTGTCCTTTGCTATAATTATCGCATATATTTGTTTTGTCATAAAATAACATGAATGTAATCGTTAAAAATATAACTATATATCGGGAATAATAACTGTATATAGCGGGCATAATACTATGTATAATCATGTACTATATAATAATGAATGTAATTGTTTAAAATATAACTGTATATAACGGGAATAATAACTGTATATAGCGGGCATAATACTATGTATAATCATGTACTGTATAATAATGAATGTAATTGTTAAAAATATAACTGTATATAACGGGAATAATAACTGTATATAGCGGGCATAATACTGTGTATACATGTAATCATGTACTGTATAATCATGACATTTTTGGGATTGCTTGATAAAAATCTTTCAGGATTTACTGTGAGGTCAAATCCTGACCTGGTCGAGTGCTGGAAGTGATAGAGTCGCGAGTCACTTGCAGAGGTGTAAAAGTGATTTTGATTTGGGACTCCGCGGATCCAAGGCCTGGTAGGATGAAGGGGGATGAGCAACTCAATAATCAGTACTGTGGCAGTAAGTTACTGCTTGATGACATCCAGGAGTAGCACTTATGTGCCCAAAGAAGGGTCACGCCGTAAGGTCTGCCAGCGTCGCTGGATCGTTGGATGGGCAATATGCACTGTTTCTCATTTTTTGAAAGCCTCAGTCTGTTTATATAGAGGCTCCTGTAGTCATTAACCAGATTTTTAAAGTGTGACCATTTCTGGGTCTATCTTGTTTTAGGCACTTAGAAGTGGGGTTTGGCTGGAGGGATGTATATTATCTTAATATTTTTTTTTTTGTCATAAAATAACATGAATGTAATCGTTAAAAATATAACTGTATATAATGGGCATAATAACTGTATATAATGGGCATAACACTGTGTATAATAATGTATTGTATTATCATGACATTTTGGGGGATTGCTTGGTAAAAATGTTTCAGGATTTACTGTGAGGTCAAATCGTGACCTGGTCGAGTGCTGGAGGTGATAGAGTCGCGAGTCACTTGTATAGGTGTAAAAGAGATTTTGATTTGGGACTCCACGGATCCAAGAAGAAGAAGGGGGATGAGCAAATCAGTACTGTGGGCGGAAGTGACTGCTTGATGACATCCAGGAGTAGCACTTACCTGCCCGAAGAAGAATCATGCCGTGAGGTCTGCCAGCGTCGCTGGATCATTGGATGCGTAATATGCACTGTTTCTCATTTTTTGAAAGCCTCAGGGCGAGATTGTCTAAGGTGGAAACGCGGTAAAACCCCCATTATCGGGGGTTTTACCGCATTGCGGGATGCTCTAAGCATCCCCTGCTGGGTTACCGCGGCGGGTGGCATCGCCAGAAAAATCTGGCGATGCCCCATAGAAGCCAATGGGCTTCTAACGCGAACCCACTGCCGCCCCGCACGGACCCCCGCCGCCCAGCACGGACCCCCGCCGCCCCGCATTTCCCCCTCACCTGTGTCCGGGCAGCACAGAGCTGTGCTGCCTGGACTTGTGACCTCCTCCCGGCACTGATCCTCTTCCGGGTGCAGGGAGGAGGAGAGCCCGGCGCAAGAGCGCCGGGTGTGGGAGGGAGGGGAGAGCTGCCGGGACCTGCTGTGACCCTGCGACTCTCACCGCAAAGGACAGCTCTTAAAGCAAGAGCTGTCCTTTGCTATAATTATCGCATATAAATGTTTTGTCTTAATATAACATGAATGTAATCGTTAAAAATATAACTATATATCGGGATTAATAACTGTATATAGCGGGCATAATACTATGTATAATCATGTACTGTATAATAATGAATGTAATTGTTTAAAATATAACTGTATATAACGGGAATAATAACTGTATATAGCGGGCATAATACTATGTATAATCATGTACTGTATAATAATGAATGTAATTGTTAAAAATATAACTGTATATAACGGGAATAATAACTGTATATAGCGGGCATAATACTGTGTATACATGTAATCATGTACTGTATAATCATGACATTTTTGGGATTGCTTGATAAAAATCTTTCAGGATTTACTGTGAGGTCAAATCCTGACCTGGTCGAGTGCTGGAAGTGATAGAGTCGCGAGTCACTTGCAGAGGTGTAAAAGTGATTTTGATTTGGGACTCCGCGGATCCAAGGCCTGGTAGGATGAAGGGGGATGAGCAACTCAATAATCAGTACTGTGGCAGTAAGTTACTGCTTGATGACATCCAGGAGTAGCACTTATGTGCCCAAAGAAGGGTCACGCCGTAAGGTCTGCCAGCGTCGCTGGATCGTTGGATGGGCAATATGCACTGTTTCTCATTTTTTGAAAGCCTCAGTCTGTTTATATAGAGGCTCCTGTAGTCATTAACCAGATTTTTAAAGTGTGACCATTTCTGGGTCTATCTTGTTTTAGGCACTTAGAAGTGGGGTTTGGCTGGAGGGATGTATATTATCTTAATATTTTTTTTTTTGTCATAAAATAACATGAATGTAATCGTTAAAAATATAACTGTATATAATGGGCATAATAACTGTATATAATGGGCATAACACTGTGTATAATAATGTATTGTATTATCATGACATTTTGGGGGATTGCTTGGTAAAAATGTTTCAGGATTTACTGTGAGGTCAAATCGTGACCTGGTCGAGTGCTGGAGGTGATAGAGTCGCGAGTCACTTGTATAGGTGTAAAAGAGATTTTGATTTGGGACTCCACGGATCCAAGAAGAAGAAGGGGGATGAGCAAATCAGTACTGTGGGCGGAAGTGACTGCTTGATGACATCCAGGAGTAGCACTTACCTGCCCGAAGAAGAATCATGCCGTGAGGTCTGCCAGCGTCGCTGGATCATTGGATGCGTAATATGCACTGTTTCTCATTTTTTGAAAGCCTCAGGGCGAGATTGTCTAAGGTGGAAACGCGGTAAAACCCCCATTATCGGGGGTTTTACCGCATTGCGGGATGCTCTAAGCATCCCCTGCTGGGTTACCGCGGCGGGTGGCATCGCCAGAAAAATCTGGCGATGCCCCATAGAAGCCAATGGGCTTCTAACGCGAACCCACTGCCGCCCCGCACGGACCCCCGCCGCCCAGCACGGACCCCCGCCGCCCCGCATTTCCCCCTCACCTGTGTCCGGGCAGCACAGAGCTGTGCTGCCTGGACTTGTGACCTCCTCCCGGCACTGATCCTCTTCCGGGTGCAGGGAGGAGGAGAGCCCGGCGCAAGAGCGCCGGGTGTGGGAGGGAGGGGAGAGCTGCCGGGACCTGCTGTGACCCTGCGACTCTCACCGCAAAGGACAGCTCTTAAAGCAAGAGCTGTCCTTTGCTATAATTATCGCATATAAATGTTTTGTCTTAATATAACATGAATGTAATCGTTAAAAATATAACTATATATCGGGATTAATAACTGTATATAGCGGGCATAATACTATGTATAATCATGTACTGTATAATAATGAATGTAATTGTTAAAAATATAACTGTATATAACGGGAATAATAACTGTATATAGCGGGCATAATACTATGTATAATCATGTACCGTATAATAATGAATGTAATTGTTAAAAATATAACTGTATATAACGGGAATAATAACTGTATATAGCGGGCATAATACTGTGTATACATGTAATCATGTACTGTATAATCATGACATTTTTGGGATTGCTTGATAAAAATCTTTCAGGATTTACTGTGAGGTCAAATCCTGACCTGGTCGAGTGCTGGAAGTGATAGAGTCGCGAGTCACTTGCAGAGGTGTAAAAGTGATTTTGATTTGGGACTCCGCGGATCCAAGGCCTGGTAGGATGAAGGAGGATGAGCAACTCAATAATCAGTACTGTGGCAATAAGTTACTGCTTGATGACATCCAGGAGTAGCACTTATGTGCCCAAACAAGGGTCACGCCGTAAGGTCTGCCAGTGTCGCTGGATCGTTGGATGGGCAATATGCACTGTTTCTCATTTTTTGAAAGCCTCAGTCTGTTTATATAGAGGCTCCTGTAGTCATTAACCAGATTTTTAAAGTGTGTCCATTTCTGGGTCTATCTTGTTTTAGGCACTTAGAAGTGGGGTTAGGCTGGAGGGATGTATATTATCTTAATATTTTTTTTTTGTCATAAAATAACATGAATGTAATCGTTAAAAATATAACTGTATATAATGGGCATAATAACTGTATATAATGGGCATAACACTGTGTATAATCATGTATTGTATTATAATGACATTTTGGGGGATTGCTTGGTAAAAATGTTTCAGGATTTACTGTGAGGTCAAATCGTGACCTGGTCGAGTGCTGGAGGTGATAGAGTCGCGAGTCACTTGTATAGGTGTAAAAGAGATTTTGATTTGGGACTCCGCGGATCCAAGAAGAAGAATGGGGGATGAGCAAATCAGTACTGTGGCAGGAAGTGACTGCTTGATGACATCCAGGAGTAGCACTTATCTGCCCGAAGAAGAATCATGCCGTGAGGTCTGCCAGCGTCGCTGGATCGTTGGATGCGTAATATGCACTGTTTTTTAGTTTTTGAAAGCCTCAGGGGGAGATTGTCTAAGGTAAAAACCCAGTTATCTGGGTTTTTACCGCATTTTGGGATGCTCTAAGCATCCCCCGCTGGGTTACCGCGGCGGGTGGCATCGCCTGAAAAATCTGGCGATGCCCCATAGAAGCCAATGGGCTTCTAACGCGAACCCACTGCCGCCCCGCACGGACCCCCGCCGCCCAGCACGGACCCCCGCCGCCCCGCATTGCCCCCTCACCTGTGTCCGGGCAGCACAGAGCTGTGCTGCCTGGACTTGTGACCTCCTCCCTGCACTGATCCTCTTCTGGGTGCAGGGAGGAGGAGAGCCCGGCGCAGCAGCGCCGGGTGTGGGAGGGAGAGGAGAGCCGCCGGGACCTGCTGTGACCCGGCGACTCTCACCGCAAAGGACAGCTCTTAAAGCAAGAGCTGTCCTTTGCTATAATTATCGCATATATTTGTTTTGTCATAAAATAACATGAATGTAATCGTTAAAAATATAACTATATATCGGGAATAATAACTGTTAATAGCGGGCATAATACTATGTATAATCATGTACTGTATAATAATGAATGTAATTGTTAAAAATATAACTGTATATAACGGGAATAATAACTGTATATAGCGGGCATAATACTGTGTATACATGTAATCATGTACTGTATAATCATGACATTTTTGGGATTGCTTGATAAAAATCTTTCAGGATTTACTGTGAGGTCAAATCCTGACCTGGTCGAGTGCTGGAAGTGATAGAGTCGCGAGTCACTTGCAGAGGTGTAAAAGTGATTTTGATTTGGGACTCCGCGGATCCAAGGCCTGGTAGGATGAAGGGGGATGAGCAACTCAATAATCAGTACTGTGGCAGTAAGTTACTGCTTGATGACATCCAGGAGTAGCACTTATGTGCCCAAAGAAGGGTCACGCCGTAAGGTCTGCCAGCGTCGCTGGATCGTTGGATGGGCAATATGCACTGTTTCTCATTTTTTGAAAGCCTCAGTCTGTTTATATAGAGGCTCCTGTAGTCATTAACCAGATTTTTAAAGTGTGACCATTTCTGGGTCTATCTTGTTTTAGGCACTTAGAAGTGGGGTTTGGCTGGAGGGATGTATATTATCTTAATATTTTTTTTTTTGTCATAAAATAACATGAATGTAATCGTTAAAAATATAACTGTATATAATGGGCATAATAACTGTATATAATGGGCATAACACTGTGTATAATAATGTATTGTATTATCATGACATTTTGGGGGA
Organism: Crinia signifera; assembly: GCF_055691185.1. Classification (NCBI taxonomy): domain Eukaryota; kingdom Metazoa; phylum Chordata; class Amphibia; order Anura; family Myobatrachidae; genus Crinia; species Crinia signifera. The sequence goes on along the minus strand of NC_139218.1, from coordinate 108,901,367 downwards.
TTGCTTGGTAAAAATGTTTCAGGATTTACTGTGAGGTCAAATCGTGACCTGGTCGAGTGCTGGAGGTGATAGAGTCGCGAGTCACTTGTATAGGTGTAAAAGAGATTTTGATTTGGGACTCCGCGTATCCAAGAAGAAGAAGGGGGATGAGCAAATCAGTACTGTGGGCGGAAGTGACTGCTTGATGACATCCAGGAGCAGCACTTACCTGCCCGAAGAAGAATCATGCCGTGAGGTCTGCCAGCGTCGCTGGATCATTGGATGCGTAATATGCACTGTTTCTCATTTTTTGAAAGCCTCAGGGGGAGATTGTCTAAGGTAAAAACCCCGTTATCTGGGTTTTTACCGCATTTCGGGATGCTCTAAGCATCCCCCGCTGGGTTACCACGGCGGGTGGCATCGCCAGAAAAATCTGGCGATGCCCCATAGAAGCCAATGGGCTTCTAACGCGAACCCACTGCCGCCCCGCACGGACCCCCGCCGCCCAGCACGGACCCCCGCCGCCCCGCATTGCCCCCTCACCTTTGTCCGGGCAGCACAGAGCTGTGCTGCCTGGACTTGTGACCTCCTCCCTGCACTGATCCTCTTCCGGGTGCAGGGAGGAGGAGAGCCCGGCGCAGCAGCGCCGGGTGTGGGAGGGAGGGGAGAGCCGCCTGGAACTGCTGTGACCCGGCGACTCTCATCGCAAAGGACAGCTCTTAAAGCAAGAGCTGTCCTTTGCTATAATTATCGCATATATTTGTTTTGTCATAAAATAACATGAATGTAATCGTTAAAAATATAACTATATCGGGAATAATAACTGTATATAGCGGGCATAATACTATGTATAATCATGTACTATATAATAATAAATGTAATTGTTAAAAATATAACTGTATATAACGGGAATAATAACTGTATATAGCGGGCATAATACTATGTATAATTATGTACTGTATAATAATGAATGTAATTGTTAAAAATATAACTGTATATAACGGGAATAATAACTGTATATAGCGGGCATAATACTGTGTATACATGTAATCATGTACTGAATAATCATGACGTTTTTGGGATTGCTTGATAAAAATCTTTCAGGATTTACTGTGAGGTCAAATCCTGACCTGGTCGAGTGCTGGAAGTGATAGAGTCGCGAGTCACTTGTATAGGTGTAAAAGAGATTTTGATTTGGGACTCCGCGGATCCAAGAAGAAGAAGGGGAATGAGCAAATCAGTACTGTGGCAGGAAGTGACTGCTTGATGACATCCAGGAGTAGCACTTACCTGCCCGAAGAAGAATCATGCCATGAGGTCTGCCAGCGTTGCTGGATCGTTGGATGCGTAATATGCACTGTTTCTCAATTTTCGAAAGCCTCAGGGGGAGATTGTCTAAGGTAAAAACCACGTTATCTGGGTTTTTACCGCATTTTGGGATGCTCTAAGCATCCCCCGCTGGGTTACCGCTGCGGGTGGCATCGCCTGAAAAATCTGGCGATGCCCCATAGAAGCCAATGGGCTTCTAACGCGAACCCACTGCCGCCCCGCACGGACCCCCGCCGCCCAGCACGGACCCCCGCCGCCCCGCATTGCCCCCTCACCTGTGTCCGGGCAGCACAGAGCTGTGCTGCCTGGACTTGTGACCTCCTCCCTGCACTGATCCTCTTCTGGGTGCAGGGAGGAGGAGAGCCCAGCGCAGCAGCACCGGGTGTGGGAGGGAGAGGAGAGCCGCCAGGACCTGCTGTGACCCGGCGACTCTCACCGCAAAGGACAGCTCTTAAAGCAAGAGCTGTCCTTTGCTATAATTATCGCATATATTTGTTTTGTCATAAAATAACATGAATGTAATCGTTAAAAATATAACTATATATCGGGAATAATAACTGTATATAGCGGGCATAATACTATGTATAATCATGTACTATATAATAATGAATGTAATTGTTTAAAATATAACTGTATATAACGGGAATAATAACTGTATATAGCGGGCATAATACTGTGTATACATGTAATCATGTACTGTATAATCATGACATTTTTGGGATTGCTTGATAAAAATCTTTCAGGATTTACTGTGAGGTCAAATCCTGACCTGGTCGAGTGCTGGAAGTGATAGAGTCGCGAGTCACTTGCAGAGGTGTAAAAGTGATTTTGATTTGGGACTCCGCGGATCCAAGGCCTGGTAGGATGAAGGGGGATGAGCAACTCAATAATCAGTACTGTGGCAGTAAGTTACTGCTTGATGACATCCAGGAGTAGCACTTATGTGCCCAAAGAAGGGTCACGCCGTAAGGTCTGCCAGCGTCGCTGGATCGTTGGATGGGCAATATGCACTGTTTCTCATTTTTTGAAAGCCTCAGTCTGTTTATATAGAGGCTCCTGTAGTCATTAACCAGATTTTTAAAGTGTGACCATTTCTGGGTCTATCTTGTTTTAGGCACTTAGAAGTGGGGTTTGGCTGGAGGGATGTATATTATCTTAATATTTTTTTTTTTGTCATAAAATAACATGAATGTAATCGTTAAAAATATAACTGTATATAATGGGCATAATAACTGTATATAATGGGCATAACACTGTGTATAATAATGTATTGTATTATCATGACATTTTGGGGGATTGCTTGGTAAAAATGTTTCAGGATTTACTGTGAGGTCAAATCGTGACCTGGTCGAGTGCTGGAGGTGATAGAGTCGCGAGTCACTTGTATAGGTGTAAAAGAGATTTTGATTTGGGACTCCACGGATCCAAGAAGAAGAAGGGGGATGAGCAAATCAGTACTGTGGGCGGACGTGACTGCTTGATGACATCCAGGAGTAGCACTTACCTGCCCGAAGAAGAATCATGCCGTGAGGTCTGCCAGCGTCGCTGGATCATTGGATGCGTAATATGCACTGTTTTTCATTTTTTGAAAGCCTCAGGGGGAGATTGTCTAAGGTGGAAACGCGGTAAAACCCCCATTATCGGGGGTTTTACCGCATTGCGGGATGCTCTAAGCATCCCCTGCTGGGTTACCGCGGCGGGTGGCATCGCCAGAAAAATCTGGCGATGCCCCATAGAAGCCAATGGGCTTCTAACGCGAACCCACTGCCGCCCCGCACGGACCCCCGCCGCCCAGCACGGACCCCCGCCGCCCCGCATTTCCCCCTCACCTGTGTCCGGGCAGCACAGAGCTGTGCTGCCTGGACTTGTGACCTCCTCCCGGCACTGATCCTCTTCCGGGTGCAGGGAGGAGGAGAGCCCGGCGCAAGAGCGCCGGGTGTGGGAGGGAGGGGAGAGCTGCCGGGACCTGCTGTGACCCTGCGACTCTCACCGCAAAGGACAGCTCTTAAAGCAAGAGCTGTCCTTTGCTATAATTATCGCATATAAATGTTTTGTCTTAATATAACATGAATGTAATCGTTAAAAATATAACTATATATCGGGATTAATAACTGTATATAGCGGGCATAATACTATGTATAATCATGTACTGTATAATAATGAATGTAATTGTTAAAAATATAACTGTATATAACGGGAATAATAACTGTATATAGCGGGCATAATACTATGTATAATCATGTACCGTATAATAATGAATGTAATTGTTAAAAATATAACTGTATATAACGGGAATAATAACTGTATATAGCGGGCATAATACTGTGTATACATGTAATCATGTACTGTATAATCATGACATTTTTGGGATTGCTTGATAAAAATCTTTCAGGATTTACTGTGAGGTCAAATCCTGACCTGGTCGAGTGCTGGAAGTGATAGAGTCGCGAGTCACTTGCAGAGGTGTAAAAGTGATTTTGATTTGGGACTCCGCGGATCCAAGGCCTGGTAGGATGAAGGAGGATGAGCAACTCAATAATCAGTACTGTGGCAATAAGTTACTGCTTGATGACATCCAGGAGTAGCACTTATGTGCCCAAACAAGGGTCACGCCGTAAGGTCTGCCAGTGTCGCTGGATCGTTGGATGGGCAATATGCACTGTTTCTCATTTTTTGAAAGCCTCAGTCTGTTTATATAGAGGCTCCTGTAGTCATTAACCAGATTTTTAAAGTGTGTCCATTTCTGGGTCTATCTTGTTTTAGGCACTTAGAAGTGGGGTTAGGCTGGAGGGATGTATATTATCTTAATATTTTTTTTTTGTCATAAAATAACATGAATGTAATCGTTAAAAATATAACTGTATATAATGGGCATAATAACTGTATATAATGGGCATAACACTGTGTATAATCATGTATTGTATTATAATGACATTTTGGGGGATTGCTTGGTAAAAATGTTTCAGGATTTACTGTGAGGTCAAATCGTGACCTGGTCGAGTGCTGGAGGTGATAGAGTCGCGAGTCACTTGTATAGGTGTAAAAGAGATTTTGATTTGGGACTCCGCGGATCCAAGAAGAAGAATGGGGGATGAGCAAATCAGTACTGTGGCAGGAAGTGACTGCTTGATGACATCCAGGAGTAGCACTTATCTGCCCGAAGAAGAATCATGCCGTGAGGTCTGCCAGCGTCGCTGGATCGTTGGATGCGTAATATGCACTGTTTTTTAGTTTTTGAAAGCCTCAGGGGGAGATTGTCTAAGGTAAAAACCCAGTTATCTGGGTTTTTACCGCATTTTGGGATGCTCTAAGCATCCCCCGCTGGGTTACCGCGGCGGGTGGCATCGCCTGAAAAATCTGGCGATGCCCCATAGAAGCCAATGGGCTTCTAACGCGAACCCACTGCCGCCCCGCACGGACCCCCGCCGCCCAGCACGGACCCCCGCCGCCCCGCATTGCCCCCTCACCTGTGTCCGGGCAGCACAGAGCTGTGCTGCCTGGACTTGTGACCTCCTCCCTGCACTGATCCTCTTCTGGGTGCAGGGAGGAGGAGAGCCCGGCGCAGCAGCGCCGGGTGTGGGAGGGAGAGGAGAGCCGCCGGGACCTGCTGTGACCCGGCGACTCTCACCGCAAAGGACAGCTCTTAAAGCAAGAGCTGTCCTTTGCTATAATTATCGCATATATTTGTTTTGTCATAAAATAACATGAATGTAATCGTTAAAAATATAACTATATATCGGGAATAATAACTGTTAATAGCGGGCATAATACTATGTATAATCATGTACTGTATAATAATGAATGTAATTGTTAAAAATATAACTGTATATAACGGGAATAATAACTGTATATAGCGGGCATAATACTGTGTATACATGTAATCATGTACTGTATAATCATGACATTTTTGGGATTGCTTGATAAAAATCTTTCAGGATTTACTGTGAGGTCAAATCCTGACCTGGTCGAGTGCTGGAAGTGATAGAGTCGCGAGTCACTTGCAGAGGTGTAAAAGTGATTTTGATTTGGGACTCCGCGGATCCAAGGCCTGGTAGGATGAAGGGGGATGAGCAACTCAATAATCAGTACTGTGGCAGTAAGTTACTGCTTGATGACATCCAGGAGTAGCACTTATGTGCCCAAAGAAGGGTCACGCCGTAAGGTCTGCCAGCGTCGCTGGATCGTTGGATGGGCAATATGCACTGTTTCTCATTTTTTGAAAGCCTCAGTCTGTTTATATAGAGGCTCCTGTAGTCATTAACCAGATTTTTAAAGTGTGACCATTTCTGGGTCTATCTTGTTTTAGGCACTTAGAAGTGGGGTTTGGCTGGAGGGATGTATATTATCTTAATATTTTTTTTTTTTGTCATAAAATAACATGAATGTAATCGTTAAAAATATAACTGTATATAATGGGCATAATAACTGTATATAATGGGCATAACACTGTGTATAATAATGTATTGTATTATCATGACATTTTGGGGGATTGCTTGGTAAAAATGTTTCAGGATTTACTGTGAGGTCAAATCGTGACCTGGTCGAGTGCTGGAGGTGATAGAGTCGCGAGTCACTTGTATAGGTGTAAAAGAGATTTTGATTTGGGACTCCGCGTATCCAAGAAGAAGAAGGGGGATGAGCAAATCAGTACTGTGGGCGGAAGTGACTGCTTGATGACATCCAGGAGCAGCACTTACCTGCCCGAAGAAGAATCATGCCGTGAGGTCTGCCAGCGTCGCTGGATCATTGGATGCGTAATATGCACTGTTTCTCATTTTTTGAAAGCCTCAGGGGGAGATTGTCTAAGGTGGAAATGCGGTAAAACCCCCATTATCGGGGGTTTTACCGCATTGCGGGATGCTCTAAGCATCCCCTGCTGGGTTACCGCGGCAGGTGGCATCGCCAGAAAAATCTGGCGATGCCCCATAGAAGCCAATGGGCTTCTAAGGCGAACCCACTGCCGCCCCGCACGGACCCCCGCCGCCCAGCACGGACCCCCGCCGCCCCGCATTTCCCCCTCACCTGTGTCCGGGCAGCACAGAGCTGTGCTGCCTGGACTTGTGACCTCCTCCCGGCACTGATCCTCTTCCGGGTGCAGGGAGGAGGAGAGCCTGGCGCAATAGCGCCGGGTGTGGGAGGGAGGGGAGAGCTGCCGGGACCTGCTGTGACCCTGCGACTCTCACCGCAAAGGACAGCTCTTAAAGCAAGAGCTGTCCTTTGCTATAATTATCGCATATAAATGATTTGTCTTAATATAACATGAATGTAATCGTTAAAAATATAACTATATATCGGGAATAATAACTGTATATAGCGGGCATAATACTATGTATAATCATGTACTGTATAATAATGAATGTAATTGTTAAAAATATAACTGTATATAACTTGAATAATAACTGTATATAGCGGGCATAATACTATGTATAATCATGTACCGTATAATAATGAATGTAATTGTTAAAAATATAACTGTATATAACGGGAATAATAACTGTATATAGCGGGCATAATACTGTGTATACATGTAATCATGTACTGTATAATCATGACATTTTTGGGATTGCTTGATAAAAATCTTTCAGGATTTACTGTGAGGTCAAATCCTGACCTGGTCGAGTGCTGGAAGTGATAGAGTCGCGAGTCACTTGCAGAGGTGTAAAAGTGATTTTGATTTGGGACTCCGCGGATCCAAGGCCTGGTAGGATGAAGGAGGATGAGCAACTCAATAATCAGTACTGTGGCAATAAGTTACTGCTTGATGACATCCAGGAGTAGCACTTATGTGCCCAAACAAGGGTCACGCCGTAAGGTCTGCCAGCGTCGCTGGATCGTTGGATGGGCAATATGCACTGTTTCTCATTTTTTGAAAGCCTCAGTCTGTTTATATAGAGGCTCCTGTAGTCATTAACCAGATTTTTAAAGTGTGTCCATTTCTGGGTCTATCTTGTTTTAGGCACTTAGAAGTGGGGTTAGGCTGGAGGGATGTATATTATCTTAATATTTTTTTTTTTGTCATAAAATAACATGAATGTAATCGTTAAAAATATAACTGTATATAATGGGCATAATAACTGTATATAATGGGCATAACACTGTGTATAATCATGTATTGTATTATCATGACATTTTGGGGGATTGCTTGGTAAAAATGTTTCAGGATTTACTGTGAGGTCAAATCGTGACCTGGTCGAGTGCTGGAGGTGATAGAGTCGCGAGTCACTTGTATAGGTGTAAAAGAGATTTTGATTTGGGACTCCGCGGATCCAAGAAGAAGAATGGGGGATGAGCAAATCAGTACTGTGGCAGGAAGTGACTGCTTGATGACATCCAGGAGTAGCACTTATCTGCCCGAAGAAGAATCATGCCGTGAGGTCTGCCAGCGTCGCTGGATCATTGGATGCGTAATATGCACTGTTTCTCATTTTTTGAAAGCCTCAGGGGGAGATTGTCTAAGGTAAAAACCCAGTTATCTGGGTTTTTACCGCATTTTGGGATGCTCTAAGCATCCCCTGCTGGGTTACCGCGGCGGGTGGCATCGCCTGAAAAATCTGGCGATGCCCCATAGAAGCCAATGGGCTTCTAACGCGAACCCACTGCCGCCCCGCACGGACCCCCGCCGCCCAGCACGGACCCCCGCCGCCCCGCATTGCCCCCTCACCTGTGTCCGGGCAGCACAGAGCTGTGCTGCCTGGACTTGTGACCTCCTCCCTGCACTGATCCTCTTCTGGGTGCAGGGAGGAGGAGAGCCCGGCGCAGCAGCGCCGGGTGTGGGAGGGAGAGGAGAGCCGCCGGGACCTGCTGTGACCCGGCGACTCTCACCGCAAAGGACAGCTCTTAAAGCAAGAGCTGTCCTTTGCTATAATTATCGCATATATTTGTTTTGTCATAAAATAACATGAATGTAATCGTTAAAAATATAACTATATCGGGAATAATAACTGTATATAGCGGGCATAATACTATGTATAATCATGTACTATATAATAATAAATGTAATTGTTAAAAATATAACTGTATATAACGGGAATAATAACTGTATATAGCGGGCATAATACTATGTATAATTATGTACTGTATAATAATGAATGTAATTGTTAAAAATATAACTGTATATAACGGGAATAATAACTGTATATAGCGGGCATAATACTGTGTATACATGTAATCATGTACTGTATAATCATGACATTTTTGGGATTGCTTGATAAAAATCTTTCAGGATTTACTGTGAGGTCAAATCCTGACCTGGTCGAGTGCTGGAAGTGATAGAGTCGCGAGTCACTTGCAGAGGTGTAAAAGTGATTTTGATTTGGGACTCCGCGGATCCAAGGCCAGGTAGGATGAATGGGGATGAGCAACTCAATAATCAGTACTGTGGCAGTAAGTTACTGCTTGATGACATCCAGGAGTAGCACTTATGTGCCAAAAGAAGGGTCACCCCGTAAGGTCTGCCAGCGTCGCTGGATCGTTGGATGGGCAATATGCACTGTTTCTCATTTTTTGAAAGCCTCAGTCTGTTTATATAGAGGCTCCTGTAGTCATTAACCAGATTTTTAAAGTGTGTCCATTTCTTGGTCTATCTTGTTTTAGGCACTTAGAAGTGGGGTTTGGCTGGAGGGATGTATATTATCTTACATTTTTTGGTACTCTTTACTTAGTGCGGCGCCCGTCGCGGGCATCGCGGGTACATTAATGTATGGCCGCGACGCGACCGACGCGATGCCCGCGATTTCCCATTGAAACCAATGTTAAACAGGGAAATCGTGTCGGTCGCGTCGCGGCCGGCCATAAATGCACCCGCGATGCCCGCGACGCGATGCTCACGATTTCCCATAGGGAACAATGTTAAAAGTCGCGATGGACCCGATTTTAGTGTTAAATGGCTCAATCAACCCGATTTGGCCATAGGAATCAATGTTAAATGGGCCACAGAGCCCATTAACCCTTAATTGTCCCCCCAAATTTTTAACGACACCCCACGATCCACGCCAACCCGAAGCGTGGCGAGCGCAGCGAGCCCGCGAGGGGCGGCGGTACGCGTCCTCCGACCTTTTCATGCCCTACTATCCACGTCGGCGTGGCGTGAGAATATAATAGTGTGGCGAGCGCAGCGAGCCACCGAGCCCGAAGCGTGGCGAGCGCAGCGAGCCCCGCGAGGGGACGCGGATACCTTCACAGGTAGACGCGTCCCCTCGCGGGCTTCACAGGTGTCCGTGGCGACCCGGACACCTGTGAAGCCCGCGAGGGGACGCGTCTACCTGTGAAGGTATCCGCGTCCCCTTGCGGGGCTCGCTGCGCTCGCCACGCTTCGGGCTCGGTGGCTCGCTGCGCTCGCCACACTATTATATTCTCACACCATGCCGACGTGGATAGTAGGGCATGAAAAGGTCGGAGGACGCGTACCGCCGCCCCTCGCGGGCTCGCTGCGCTCGCCACGCTTCGGGTTGGCGTGGATCGTGGGGTGGCGTTAAAAATTTTTGGGGACATTTAAGGGTTAATTGGGCCTAATTCAGGGTTAATATGGCCAAATCGGGTCAATTGAGCCATCTAACAGTGAAATCGCGGTCAATCAGCCTTTTTTAACATTGTTCCCTATGGGAAAATCGCGGTGATCGCGGTCATCGCGGGCATCGCGACCATCCAATTTTACCCGCGATGCCCGCGATTACCGCGATCACCGCGATTTTTACCCGCGATGACCACGATTTTGATCGGTGGCGCCGTGCTAAGTAAAGAGTACCCATTTTTTTTTTTTTTTTCATAAAATAACATGAATGTAATCGTTAAAAATATAACTGTATATAATGGGCATAATAACTGTATATAATGGTTATAACACTGTGTATAATCATGTATTGTATTATCATGACATTTTGGGGGATTGCTTGGTAAAAATGTTTCAGGATTTACTGTGAGGTCAAATCGTGACCTGGTCGAGTGCTGGAGGTGATAGAGTCGCGAGTCACTTGTATAGGTGTAAAAGAGATTTTGATTTGGGACTCCGCGGATCCAAGAAGAAGAAGGGGGATGAGCAAATCAGTACTGTGGCAGGAAGTGACTGCTTGATGACATCCAGGAGTAGCACTTACCTGCCCGAAGAAGAATCATGCCGTGAGGTCTGCCAGCGTCGCTGGATCGTTGGATGCGTAATATGCACTGTTTCTCATTTTTTGAAAGCCTCAGGGGGAGATTGTCTAAGGTAAAAACCCCGTTATCTGGGTTTTTACCGCATTTCGGGATGCTCTAAGCATCCCCCGCTGGGTTACCACGGCGGGTGGCATCGCCAGAAAAATCTGGCGATGCCCCATAGAAGCCAATGGGCTTCTAACGCGAACCCACTGCCGCCCCGCACGGACCCCCGCCGCCCAGCACGGACCCCCGCCGCCCCGCATTGCCCCCTCACCTTTGTCCGGGCAGCACAGAGCTGTGCTGCCTGGACTTGTGACCTCCTCCCTGCACTGATCCTCTTCCGGGTGCAGGGAGGAGGAGAGCCCGGCGCAGCAGCGCCGGGTGTGGGAGGGAGGGGAGAGCCGCCTGGAACTGCTGTGACCCGGCGACTCTCATTGCAAAGGACAGCTCTTAAAGCAAGAGCTGTCCTTTGCTACAATAATTGCATATATTTGTTTTGTCATAAAATAACATGAATGTAATCGTTAAAAATATAACTATATCGGGAATAATAACTGTATATAGCGGGCATAATACTATGTATAATCATGTACTATATAATAATAAATGTAATTGTTAAAAATATAACTGTATATAACGGGAATAATAACTGTATATAGCGGGCATAATACTATGTATAATCATGTACTGTATAATAATGAATGTAATTGTTAAAAATATAACTGTAAATAACGGGAATAATAACTGTATATAGCGGGCATAATACTGTGTATACATGTAATCATGTACTGTATAATCATGACATTTTTGGGATTGCTTGATAAAAATCTTTCAGGATTTACTGTGAGGTCAAATCCTGACCTGGTCGAGTGCTGGAAGTGATAGAGTCGCAAGTCACTTGCAGAGGTGTAAAAGTGATTTTGATTTGGGACTCCGCGGATCCAAGGCCAGGTAGGATGAAGGGGGATGAGCAACTCAATAATCAGTACTGTGGCAGTAAGTTACTGCTTGATGACATCCAGGAGTAGCACTTATGTGCCCAAAGAAGGGTCACGCCGTAAGGTCTGCCAGCGTCGCTGGATCGTTGGATGGGCAATATGCACTGTTTCTCATTTTTTGAAAGCCTCAGTCTGTTTATATAGAGGCTCCTGTAGTCATTAACCAGATTTTTAAAGTGTGTCCATTTCTGGGTCTATCTTGTTTTATGGGCCCTACATACGCAGAGATGTGTGCCAGAGATACATAACGGGAGATTCAGCACAAGAGATTTCACTCTTGTGACTCATTTCAGACAATGAGCCACATACAGAGAGATTTGTGTCAGAGATTCATAATGGGAGATTCAGCACGGGAGATTTCAAATCTGTCACAGAAAGTGAAGTAAAAACACTGCACTTCATCACAAAAATGTTATTATTACTGAACACATCTAGCACATAACTTTATGTCTTCTTTAATAAGTATTCTTTCACCTCCCCTAATATGCTACCCCCCCCCCCAAAAAAAAAAATTAAATCATGGTGGCTAGTGGTTCCCCCTGAACCGAATGCAAACCCATATGCAAACTATTAAACGTTGGTGGTACAGTGGGAGCTGACAAAAAAATACTTACCAAGTCCGGGGTCCAGCGTCTCATCCGCTGTCATACAGACAATAATTTTGTAAAAAAAAATGGCATGGGGTCCCCCCCCAGGCATGACCAGCCCCGGGCTTTTTGAGTGGTCCTGGTTCCCAAAATCCAGAGGACAAAGTGCGTGGGGTCCCCCAGATTTTGGGGACCAGCACCAGGCTCTTGAGCTGGCCCTGGTTTCCAAAATACGGGGGACAAAATGAATAGGGGTCCCCCATATTTTGGAGACCAGCACCAGGCTCAACTAGCAGGGGGTGTAATGCCATAGCCAGGGGACACGCTTGATGGTGTCCCGTGGCCAAAGCATTACCCACCCTAACTAGTCAGCCCAGGCCGGGAGTTTTTGGGGAGGTGGGGACCCCCCAAATAAGGGGGTCCCCCCTCTCCAGGGCACCCCAGGCCTGGGCTGCAGCCCGGGGCTATCCCCTGCACCCCTGGGCGGTGGGTGCAGGGTTGATAGCTTATTTAACAGTAATATTGTCTTTTACAGTAGGACTACAGGTCCCAGCAAGCCTGCCCCACATGTGGGCACTTGGGAGAACCACAGGTACCAGCATGTGGGGCATTAAAGGCCCGCCGGTACCTATAGCCCCCCTGTAAAGGAAATATTAAAATAAAACAACAAACACTGGTTTTAAATGCTTTATTTAATAAAAACACAAACACAGAGTTTTTAGTATTTTATTAAACTGCATGGTCTTCACCTGGGGGCAGCGGCCCCCTAAGCTCTTTTGCATGGCCGCCGCCTCCCAGGGCTTCTGCCTCTTCATCTGTGTTCTTCACCTGGGGGGCGGCAGCCTTTTAAGCTCTTTTGCATGGCCGCCGCCTCCCAGGGCTTCTGCCTCTTCATCTGTGTTCTTCACCTGGGGGGCGGCGGCCTTTTAAGCTCTTTTGCATTGGCCGCGCCTCCCAGGACTTCAGGAGCTCTTCACTCCTCCTCCGCCGTCGGACTGACTGCCCCGACCCTGTCTCGAGCTGGCTAATATAGCCAGCTCTAGGGGGCGGGGCAATGACGCGGCGAGCCGTGATTGGCTGGCCGCGGCCATTTTGAAATTTGAATTTTTTTTTTTTTTTTTTTTTAACATCTCCGTGACCCGTCCCGATGCCGCCGCGCTGCCGCCGAGAGGAGAGGAGAGGTGAGGTGGCGATGGGTGTTCCTGCTGGTGGGGGAGGGAGGTCAGGGGTGGCGGCGGTGCGGGGTGCGGCGGTTCTGCGGTGCGGGGTGCGGCGGGTCTGCGGCGTCCGCAGTCGCTCAGTCCTGCTCATCTGCCCGCAGCCACACATGCGGGAGATGAGCAGGAGCTTTCTGAGCGACTGCTCTGAATTGTACAGCCCGTCCGTTCTGAATCTTGGACAGATTCAGAACGGCGGGTGCGCGCATGTAAATCGCTGTGTGGGCTATATACACAGCGATTTACATGCATCTTCAGGCATTTTCTGAGCGATTTGTTAGAATCGCTCAGAAAATGCCTGAATATCGTGCTGTATGTGGGGGCCATTAGGCACTTAGAAGTGGGGTTTGGCTGGAGGGATGTATATTATCTTAATTTTTTTTTTTTTGTCATAAAATAACATGAATGTAATCGTTAAAAATATAACTGTATATAATGGGCATAATAAGTGTATATAATGGGCATAACACTGTGTATAATCATGTATTGTATTATCATGACATTTTGGGGGATTGCTTGGTAAAAATGTTTCAGGATTTACTGTGAGGTCAAATCGTGACCTGGTCGAGTGCTGGAGGTGATAGAGTCGCGAGTCACTTGTATAGGTGTAAAAGAGATTTTGATTTGGGACTCCGCGGATCCAAGAAGAAGAAGGGGGATGAGCAAATCAGTACTGTGGCAGGAAGTGACTGCTTGATGACATCCAGGAGTAGCACTTACCTGCCCGAAGAAGAATCATGCCGTGAGGTCTGCCAGCGTCGCTGGATCGTTGGATGCGTAATATGCACTGTTTCTCATTTTTCGAAAGCCTCAGGGGGAGATTGTCTAAGGTAAAAACCCCGTTATCTGGGTTTTTACCGCATTTTGGGATGCTCTAAGCATCCCCCGCTGGGTTACCGCGGCGGGTGGCATCGCCTGAAAAATCTGGCGATGCCCCATAGAAGCCAATGGGCTTCTAACGCGAACCCACTGCCGCCCCGCACGGACCCCCGCCGCCCAGCACGGACCCCCGCCGCCCCGCATTGCCCCCTCATTTGTGTCCGGGCAGCACAGAGCTGTGCTGCCTGGACTTGTGACCTCCTCCCTGCACTGATCCTCTTCTGGGTGCAGGGAGGAGTAGAGCCCAGCGCAGCAGCACCGGGTGTGGGAGGGAGAGGAGAGCCGCCAGGACCTGCTGTGACCCGGCGACTCTCACCGCAAAGGACAGCTCTTAAAGCAAGAGCTGTCCTTTGCTATAATTATCGCATATATTTGTTTTGTCATAAAATAACATGAATGTAATCGTTAAAAATATAACTATATATCGGGAATAATAACTGTATATAGCGGGCATAATACTATGTATAATCATGTACTATATAATAATGAATGTAATTGTTAAAAATATAACTGTATATAACGGGAATAATAACTGTATATAGCGAGCATAATACTATGTATAATCATGTACTGTATAATAATGAATGTAATTGTTAAAAATATAACTGTATATAACGGGAATAATAACTGTATATAGCGGGCATAATACTGTGTATACATGTAATCATGTACTGTATAATCATGACATTTTTGGGATTGCTTGATAAAAATCTTTCAGGATTTACTGTGAGGTCAAATCCTGACCTGGTCGAGTGCTGGAAGTGATAGAGTCGCGAGTCACTTGCAGAGGTGTAAAAGTGATTTTGATTTGGGACTCCGCGGATCCAAGGCCTGGCAGGATGAAGGGGGATAAGCAACTCAATAATCAGTACTGTGGCAGTAAGTTACTGCTTGATGACATCCAGGAGTAGCACTTATGTGCCCAAAGAAGGGTCACGCCGTAAGGTCTGCCATTGTCGCTGGATCGTTGGATGGGCAATATGCACTGTTTCTCATTTTTTGAAAGCCTTAGTCTGTTTATATAGAGGCTCCTGTAGTCATTAACCAGATTTTTAAAGTGTGTCTATTTCTGGGTCTATCTTGTTTTAGGCACTTAGAAGTGGGGTTTGGCTGGAGGGATGTATATTATCTTAATTTTTTTTTTTTGTCATAAAATAACATGAATGTAATCGTTAAAAATATAGCTGTATATAATGGGCATAATAACTGTATATAATGGGCATAATACTGTGTATAATCATGTATTGTATTATCATGACATTTTGGGGGATTGCTTGGTAAAAATGTTTCAGGATTTACTGTGAGGTCAAATCGTGACCTGTTCGACTGCTGGTGGTGATTGAGTCGCGAGTCACTTGTATAGGTGTAAAAGAGATTTTGATTTGGGACTCCGCGGATCCAAGAAGAAGAAGGGGGATGAGCAAATCAGTACTGTGGCAGGAAGTGACTGCTTGATGACATCCAGGAGTAGCACTTACCTGCCCGAAGAAGAATCATGCCGTGAGGTCTGCCAGCGTCGCTTGATCGTTGGATGCGTAATATGCACTGTTTCTCATTTTTTGAAAGCCTCAGGGGGAGATTGTCTAAGGTGGAAATGCGGTAAAACCCCCATTTTCGGGGTTTTTACCGCATTGCGGGATGCTCTAAGCATCCCCCGCTGGGTTACCGCGAACCCACTGCCGCCCCGCACGGACCCCTGCCGCCCCGCATTGCCCCCTCACCTGTGTCCGGGCAGCACAGAGCTGTGCTGCCTGGACTTGTGACCTCCTCCCTGCACTGATCCTCTTCCGGGTGCAGGGAGGAGGAGAGCCCGGCGCAGCAGCGCCGGGTGTGGGAGGGAGGGGAGAGCCGCCGGGACCTGCTGTGACCCGGCGACTCTCACCGCAAAGGACAGCTCTTAAAGCAAGAGCTGTTGTAACCCTGATAAAGGTTTAAACAGATATATATATATATATATAAGTAGAGATGTGATCCGATGCAGGGGTTTAATATTGAGTTTATCTCTGATAGGTTGTCATTGGTCAATGTGTGAGGTGAAGACAGATCAGTGTTTGTATTTCCACTGAAGTAGATGGAGACGTGTTGTATCTTAATGTGTATTTGTACATATAGTTTATTTATTTGTACATTCTGTGAAATGTAAATCCTTACATTTACTTCTGAAAATGAAAAGTTATGTTGTAAGCTCTTGTACATATATGGCAATGTTCGATGAACAACAAAACGTGACAGAGTCTTGTGAAACAGTAAAAAATGTATATATTGGAGTATTGTTCCTGCTTTATAATATAATACAGTGAAAATAATTCAACAGTATTGTCAGCTTAAAGTTGTAAAAACATTTATTTACATACAGACTCAGATGTATTGTGAGTGCCTGAGGTAATATGCATCTGCTACTGTACCAATCAAAACAGCTGTTGCTGGGCAGGAAAGAAAGGGTGTCTCGAGCCAGTTGATTTTCCCGCTCAGCTGGCCTCAGGGACAGGTCAGCTGACCCTGCTGAAGGAGTATAAAAGGGCTGTCAATACAGCACGGAGGGAGATCTGGATACACCTCTCCCCAGTGCTCCCCCCTGTGCCTGGCCAGCCGGAGCTGTAAGCATCTGAGCTGTAGACAAGCGGCCAGGCACGGGGGGGGGAGGAGAAGAGAAGCCAGAAGGGGTGCCTTCAAGCTTCTCTGGAAGGAAAGCCGCTGAAGGAGCCGCTGACAGGGTGCTGCAGGACGCTGCCCCTCAGAGACGCTGCTGCCGGGGAGAAGCCGAAGGACGTCCCTCTAACGCCCATCACAGAAGGCTCTGTCCAGTTGGGGAAGGAGCTGCTCACCGCCCACCGACCAGCTGTTCCCAGACGCCGCTGTTTGAAGCCAGAAGCCGCCGCTTAGCACTAGGGAAGCGCTGCCCCTGTCACGCCCCCTCTACACCCTGGTGACATAGGCAGTCACCAGCGGGAGATGGGAGGAGAGGTGCTGACAAGCGAGGAGAGGAGCCGCTCACCAGTTCACCAGCCGCAAGAGGGAAGCGCCGCCGTCCATCCGAAGACGCCGCCCACTGCCAGCAGCGCCGCACAAGTTAGGAGGAGAGGCGCCGACAAGAGGGGAAGGGAGCCGCCTCTTTGCAGCCGCCCACAAACCAGCTGAGACGCCAGGAGAGTGAGACGCCCCATCCACGCCCCTCTACACCCGGGCTCCGCCTGCCTCACTAGCAGCGCTGCCTGCGGGAGACGGGAGGAGGCGTGGGGAAGGTAACCTGCTGAGGGTGAAGCCGCAGCCCACCTGCCAGGGAGGCCCTGTTGCCCAGCAGGCACATACTGCTTCCCCACCTACCGCCCAGCATTAAAGCCTGTGCCCCTCTACACCCAGGTACTACCTGCGGGAGACGGGAGGAGGCACCTTCAGGCTTAAAGCCAAGCAAGAAAGAGACTTACGGGCATCATCCCTATAACAGCTGCCAGATCGGGTGAGCTAATGTTGCTTATGCACTCTAACACCATAGGATCCCCGGACACTTATATCGGCTCCACTTAAAGACAGCGAGCTGTAATAGAAATAGCCTAATAGCTTCCTACTGCACAGGACAGGAGACTATGTAGCAATTGCCCCCTGGGCTTACAGCCAAACGATTATAGGAAAGCACAGAAAGTTTCAATCATCTAAGGGAAAGCTAGGCTATTGTAACTAAACTCAGTGGTTTAAATACTTTGTGTGATTAATATCACACATCAAAGGGACAGAGACATAGACTTCTACAGTGCTAGGAACACCTAGTGAAGGCCAGCGGAGAGACTTATATTTAGACAGGTTGCTTACTAATCCATTCACACCTTCAGTAGTCCAAGGGCCCCAACGCGCGCCAACAAGTGTATTTATATGTAGTGATTGTTATGCTGGCCAGCGCATGGTAACTTTTTGTTTAATTGCATGCATTAATATATGTATAGGAAATATAGAGAGTGTAGTTATTAATTGAATATATATGTCATGCAAGGTTACTGTGTAAAGTCATATTCTGCTTGTTCTAATGTTGAAGTCATTAATTGAAGCCGTATGTTATGTAAAAGTTATTTATTGAATTTTAAATGTTTTCACTGTAAAGTTATGCTTATTGCTTTAAGAAAGTAAACTTACCTTTTTAGAAATACGGTTGTACCTCTGTTCGTTTAGAGCCTAAAAGGAAATAAGTATAATATCAGTATTATTTATGTGGTAGCCACATACCTGCAGGTGAAAAGGTGGTTACACTGTCCTTTGCTATAATTATCACATATATTTGTTTTGTCATAAAATAACATGAATGTAATCGTTAAAAATATAACTATATATCGGGAATAATAACTGTATATAGCGGGCATAATACTATGTATAATCATGTACTATATAATAATGAATGTAACTGTTAAAAATATAACTGTATATAGAGGGAATAATAACTGTATATAGCGGGCATAAAGCTATGAATAATCATGTACTGTATAATAATGAATGTAATTGTTAAAAATATAACTGTATATAACGGGAATAATAACTGTATATAGCGGGCATAATACTGTGTATACATGTAATCATGTACTGTATAATCATGACATTTTTGGGATTGCTTGATAAAAATCTTTCAGGATTTACTGTGAGGTCAAATCCTGACCTGGTCGAGTGCTGGAAGTGATAGAGTCGCGAGTCACTTGCAGAGGTGTAAAAGTGATTTTGATTTGGGACTCCGCGGATCCAAGGCCTGGTAGGATGAAGGGGGATGAGCAACTCAATAATCAGTACTGTGGCAGGAAGTGACTGCTTGATGACATCCAGGAGTAGCACTTACCTGCCCGAAGAAGAATCATGCCGTGAGGTCTGCCAGCGTCGCTGGATCGTTGGATGCGTAATATGCACTGTTTCTCATTTTTCAAAAGCCTCAGGGGGAGATTGTCTAAGGTAAAAACCCCGTTATCTGGGTTTTTACCGCATTTCGGGATGCTCTAAGCATCCCCCGCTGGGTTACCACGGCGGGTGGCATCGCCAGAAAAATCTGGCGATGCCCCATAGAAGCCAATGGGCTTCTAACGCGAACCCACTGCCGCCCCGCACGGACCCCCGCCGCTCAGCACGGACCCCCGCCGCCCCGCATTGCCCCCTCACCTTTGTCCGGGCAGCACAGAGCTGTGCTGCCTGGACTTGTGACCTCCTCCCTGCACTGATCCTCTTCCGGGTGCAGGGAGGAGGAGAGCCCGGCGCAGCAGCGCCGGGTGTGGGAGGGAGGGGAGAGCCGCCTGGAACTGCTGTGACCCGGCGACTCTCATTGCAAAGGACAGCTCTTAAAGCAAGAGCTGTCCTTTGCTACAATAATTGCATATATTTGTTTTGTCATAAAATAACATGAATGTAATCGTTAAAAATATAACTATATCGGGAATAATAACTGTATATAGCGGGCATAATACTATGTATAATCATGTACTATATAATAATAAATGTAATTGTTAAAAATATAACTGTATATAACGGGAATAATAACTGTATATAGCGGGCATAATACTATGTATAATTATGTACTGTATAATAATGAATGTAATTGTTAAAAATATAACTGTAAATAACGGGAATAATAACTGTATATAGCGGGCATAATACTGTGTATACATGTAATCATGTACTGTATAATCATGACATTTTTGGGATTGCTTGATAAAAATCTTTCAGGATTTACTGTGAGGTCAAATCCTGACCTGGTCGAGTGCTGGAAGTGATAGAGTCGCAAGTCACTTGCAGAGGTGTAAAAGTGATTTTGATTTGGGACTCCGCGGATCCAAGGCCAGGTAGGATGAAGGGGGATGAGCAACTCAATAATCAGTACTGTGGCAGTAAGTTACTGCTTGATGACATCCAGGAGTAGCACTTATGTGCCCAAAGAAGGGTCACGCCGTAAGGTCTGCCAGCGTCGCTGGATCGTTGGATGGGCAATATGCACTGTTTCTCATTTTTTGAAAGCCTCAGTCTGTTTATATAGAGGCTCCTGTAGTCATTAACCAGATTTTTAAAGTGTGTCCATTTCTGGGTCTATCTTGTTTTAGGCACTTAGAAGTGGGGTTTGGCTGGAGGGATGTATATTATCTTAATTATCATTAAAAATATAACTGTATATAATGGGCATAATAACTGTATATAATGGGCATAACACTGTGTATAATCATGTATTGTATTATCATGACATTTTGGGGGATTGCTTGGTAAAAATGTTTCAGGATTTACTTTGAGGTCAAATCGTGACCTGGTCGAGTGCTGGAGGTGATAGAGTCGCGAGTCACTTGTATAGGTGTAAAAAGAGATTTTGATTTGGGACTCCGCGGATCCAAGAAGAAGAAGGGGGATGAGCAAATCAGTACTGTGGCAGGAAGTGACTGCTTGATGACATCCAGGAGTAGCACTTACCTGCCCGAAGAAGAATCATGCCGTGAGGTCTGCCAGCGTCGCTGGATCGTTGGATGCGTAATATGCACTGTTTCTCATTTTTTGAAAGCCTCAGGGGGAGATTGTCTAAGGTGGAAATGCGGTAAAAACCCCGTTATCTGGGTTTTTACCGCATTTCGGGATGCTCTAAGCATCCCCCGCTGGGTTACCGCGGCGGGTGGCATCGCCAGAAAAATCTGGCGATGCCCCATAGAAGCCAATGGGCTTCTAACGCGAACCCACTGCCGCCCCGCACGGACCCCCGCCGCCCCGCATTGCCCCCTCACCTGTGTCCGGGCAGCACAGAGCTGTGCTGCCTGGACTTGTGACCTCCTCCCTGCACTGATCCTCTTCCGGGTGCAGGGAGGAGGGGAGCCCGGCGCAGCAGCATCGGGTGTGGGAGGGAGGGGAGAGCAGCCGGGACCTGCTGTGACCCGGCGACTCTCACCGCAAAGGACAGCTCTTAAAGCAAGAGCTGTCCTTTGCTATAATTATCGCATATATTTGTTTTGTCATAAAATAACATGAATGTAATCGTTAAAAATATAACTATATATCGGGAATAATAACTGTATATAGTGGGCATAATACTATGTATAATCATGTACTATATAATAATGAATGTAATTGTTAAAAATATAACTGTATATAACAGGAATAATAACTGTATATAGCGGGCATAATACTATGTATAATCATGTACTGTATAATAATGAATGTAATTGTTAAAAATATAACTGTATATAACGGGAATAATAACTGTATATAGCGGGCATAATACTGTGTATACATGTAATCATGTACTGTATAATCATGACATTTTTGGGATTGCTTGATAAAAATCTTTCAGGATTTACTGTGAGGTCAAATCCTGACCTGGTCGAGTGCTGGAAGTGATAGAGTCGCGAGTCACTTGCAGAGGTGTAAAAGTGATTTTGATTTGGGACTCCGCGGATCCAAGGCCTGGTAGGATGAAGGGGGATGAGCAACTCAATAATCAGTACTGTGGCAGTAAGTTACTGCTTGATGACATCCAGGAGTAGCACTTATGGGCCCAAAGAAGTGTCACACCGTAAGGTCTGCCAGCGTCGCTGGATCGTTGGATGGGCAATATGCACTGTTTCTCATTTTTTGAAAGCCTCAGTCTGTTTATATAGAGGCTCCGCTCCTGTAGTCATTAACCAGATTTTTAAAGTGTGTCCATTTCTGGGTCTATCTTGTTTTAGGCACTTAGAAGTGGGGTTTGGCTAGAGGAATGTATATTATCTTAATTTTTTTTTTTTGTCATAAATTAACATGAATGTAATCGTTAAAAATATAACTGTATAAAATGGGCATAATAACTGTATATAATGGGCATAACACTGTGTATAATCATGTATTGTATTATCATGACATTTTGGGGGATTGCTTGGTAAAAATGTTTCAGGATTTACTGTGAGGTCAAATCGTGACCTGGTCGAGTGCTGGAGGTGATAGAGTCGCAAGTCACTTGTATAGGTGTAAAAAAGATTTTGATTTGGGACTCCGCGGATCCAAGAAGAAGAAGGGGGATGAGCAAATCAGTACTGTGGCAGGAAGTGACTGCTTGATGACATCCAGGAGTAGCACTTACCTGCCCGAAGAAGAATCATGCCATGAGGTCTGCCAGCGTCGCTGGATCGTTGGATGCGTAATATGCACTGTTTCTCATTTTTTGAAAGCCTCAGGGGGAGATTGTCTAAGGTGGAAATGCGGTAAAAACCCCGTTATCTGGGTTTTTACCGCATTTCGGGATGCTCTAAGCATCCCCCGCTGGGTTACCGCGGTGGGTGGCATCGCCAGAAAAATCTGGCGATGCCCCATAGAAGCCAATGGGCTTCTAACGCGAACCCACTGCCGCCCCGCACGGACCCCCGCCGCCCAGCACGGACCCCCTCCGCCCCGCATTGCCCCCTCACCTGTGTCCGGGCAGCACAGAGCTGTGCTGCCTGGACTTGTTACCTCCTCCCTGCACTGATCCTCTTCCGGGTGCAGGGAGGAGGAGAGCCCGTTGCAGCAGCGCCGGGTGTGGGAGGGAGAGGAGAGCCGCCAGGACCTGCTGTGACCCGGCGACTCTCACAGCAAAGGACAGCTCTTAAAGCAAGAGCTGTCCTTTGCTATAATTATCGCATATATTTGTTTTGTCATAAAATAACATGAATGTAATCGTTAAAAATATAACTATATATCAGGAATAATAACTGTATATAGCGGGCATAATACTATGTATAATCATGTACTATATAATAATGAATGTAATTGTTAAAAATATAACTGTATATAATGGGAATAATAACTGTATATAGCGGGCATAATACTATGTATAATCATGTACTGTATAATAATGAATGTAATTGTTAAAAATATAACTGTATATAACGGGAATAATAACTGTATATAGCGGGCATAATACTGTGTATACATGTAATCATGTACTGTATAATCATGACATTTTTGGGATTGCTTGATAAAAATCTTTCAGGATTTACTGTGAGGTCAAATCCTGACCTGGTCGAGTGCTGGAAGTGATAGAGTCGCGAGTCACTTGCAGAGGTGTAAAAGTGATTTTGATTTGGGACTCCGCGGATCCAAGGCCTGGTAGGATGAAGGGGGATGAGCAACTCAATAATCAGTACTGTGGCAGTAAGTTACTGCTTAATGACATCCAGGAGTAGCACTTATGTGCCCAAAGAAGGGTCACGCCGTAAGGTCTGCCAGCGTCGCTGGATCGTTGGATGGGCAATATGCACTGTTTCTCATTTTTTGAAAGCCTTAGTCTGTTTATATAGAGGCTCCTGTAGTCATTAACCAGATTTTTAAAGTCTGTCCATTTCTGGGTCTATCTTGTTTTAGGCACTTAGAAGTGGGGTTTGGCTGGAGGGATGTATATTATCTTAATTTTTTTTTTTTGTCATAAAATAACATAAATGTAATCGTTAAAAATGTAACTGTATATAATGGGCATAATAACTGTATATAATGGGCATAACACTGTGTATAATCATGTATTGTATTATCATGACATTTTGGGGGATTGCTTGGTAAAAATGTTTCAGGATTTACTGTGAGGTCAAATCATGACCTGGTCGAGTGTTGGAGGTGATAGAGTCGCGAGTCACTTGTATAGGTGTAAAAGAGATTTTGATTTGGGACTCCGCGGATCCAAGAAGAAGAAGGGGGATGAGCAAATCAGTACTGTGGCAGGAAGTGACTGCTTGATGACATCCAGGAGTAGCACTTACCTGCCCGAAGAAGAATCATGCCGTGAGGTCTGCCAGCGTCGCTGGATCGTTGGATGCGTAATATGCACTGTTTCTCATTTTTTGAAAGCCTCAGGGGGAGATTGTCTAAGGTGGAAATGCGGTAAAAACCCCATTATCTGGGTTTTTACCGCATTTCGGGATGCTCTAAGCATCCCCCGCTGGGTTACCGCGGTGGGTGGCATCGCCAGAAAAATCTGGCGATGCCCCATAGAACCCAATGGGCTTCTAACGCGAACCCACTGCCGCCCCGCACGGACCCCCGCCGCCCAGCACGGACCCCCTCCGCCCCGAATTGCCCCCTCACCTGTGTCCGGGCAGCACAGAGCTGTGCTGCCTGGACTTGTGACCTCCTCCCTGCACTGATCCTCTTCCGGGTGCAGGGAGGAGGAGAGCCCGGCGCAGCAGCGCCGGGTGTGGGAGGGAGGGGAGAGCCGCCGGGACCAGCTGTGACCCGGCGACTCTCACAGCAAAGGACAGCTCTTAAAGCAAGAGCTGTCCTTTGCTATAATTATCGCATATATTTGTTTTGTCATAAAATAACATGAATGTAATCGTTAAAAATATAACTATATATCAGGAATAATAACTGTATATAGCGGGCATAATACTATGTATAATCATGTACTATATAATAATGAATGTAATTGTTAAAAATATAACTGTATATAATGGGAATAATAACTGTATATAGCGGGCATAATACTATGTATAATCATGTACTGTATAATAATGAATGTAATTGTTAAAAATATAACTGTATATAACGGGAATAATAACTGTATATAGCGGGCATAATACTGTGTATACATGTAATCATGTACTGTATAATCATGACATTTTTGGGATTGCTTGATAAAAATCTTTCAGGATTAACTGTGAGGTCAAATCCTGACCTGGTCGAGTGCTGGAAGTGATAGAGTCGCGAGTCACTTGCAGAGGTGTAAAAGTGATTTTGATTTGGGACTCCGCGGATCCAAGGCCTGGTAGGATGAAGGGGGATGAGCAACTCAATAATCAGTACTGTGGCAGTAAGTTACTGCTTGATGACATCCAGGAGTAGCACTTATGTGCCCAAAGAAGGGTCACGCCGTAAGGTCTGCCAGCGTCGCTGGATCGTTGGATGGGCAATATGCACTGTTTCTCATTTTTTGAAAGCCTTAGTCTGTTTATATAGAGGCTCCTGTAGTCATTAACCAGATTTTTAAAGTCTGTCCATTTCTGGGTCTATCTTGTTTTAGGCACTTAGAAGTGGGGTTTGGCTGGAGGGATGTATATTATCTTAATTTTTTTTTTTTTGTCATAAAATAACATGAATGTAATCGTTAAAAATATAACTGTATATAATGGGCATAATAACTGTATATAATGGGCATAACACTGTGTATAATCATGTATTGTATTATCATGACATTTTGGGGGATTGCTTGGTAAAAATGTTTCAGGATTTACTGTGAGGTCAAATCGTGACCTGGTCGAGTGCTGGAGGTGATAGAGTCGCGAGTCACTTGTATAGGTGTAAAAGAGATTTTGATTTGGGACTCCGCGGATCCAAGAAGAAGAAGGGGGATGAGCAAATCAGTACTGTGGCAGGAAGTGACTGCTTGATGACATCCAGGAGTAGCACTTACGAGCACGAAGAAGAATGCACTGTTTCTCATTTTTTGAAAGCCTCAGGGGGAGATTGTCTAAGGTGAAAATGCGGTAAAAACCCTGCTATCTGGGTTTTTACCGCATTTCGGGATGCTCTAAGCATCCCCCGCTGGGTTACCGCGGCGGGTGGCATCGCCAGAAAAATCTGGCGATGCCCCATAGAAGCCAATGGGCTTCTAACGCGAACCCACTGCCGCCCCGCACGGACCCCCGCCGCCCAGCACGGACCCCCGCCGCCCCGCATTGCCCCCTCACCTGTGTCCGGGCAGCACAGAGCTGTGCTGCCTGGACTTGTGACCTCCTCCCTGCACTGATCCTCTTCCGGGTGCAGGGAGGAGGAGAGCCCGGCGCAGCAGCGCCGGGTGTGGGAGGGAGGGGAGAGCCGCCGGGACCTCCTGTGACCCGGCGACTATCACCGCAAAGGACAGCTCTTAAAGCAAGAGCTGTCCTTTGCTATAATTATCGCATATATTTGTTTTGTCATAAAATAACATGAATGTAATCGTTAAAAATATAACTATATATCAGGAATAATAACTGTATATAGCGGGCATAATACTATGTATAATCATGTACTATATAATAATGAATGTAATTGTTAAAAATATAACTGTATATAACGGGAATAATAACTGTATATAGCGGGCATAATACTATGTATAATCATGTACTGTATAATAATGAATGTAATTGTTAAAAATATAACTGTATATAACGGGAATAATAACTGTATATAGCGGGCATAATACTGTGTATACATGTAATCATGTACTGTATAATCATGACATTTTTGGGATTGCTTGATAAAAATCTTTCAGGATTTACTGTGAGGTCAAATCCTGACCTGGTCGAGTGCTGGAAGTGATAGAGTCGCGAGTCACTTGCAGAGGTGTAAAAGTGATTTTGATTTGGGACTCCGCGGATCCAAGGCCTGGTAGGATGAAGGGGGATGAGCAACTCAATAATCAGTACTGTGGCAGTAAGTTACTGCTTGATGACATCCAGGAGTAGCACTTATGTGCCCAAAGAAGGGTCACGCCGTAAGGTCTGCCAGCGTCATTGGATCGTTGGATGGGCAATATGCACTGTTTCTCATTTTTTGAAAGCCTCAGTCTGTTTATATAGAGGCTCCTGTAGTCATTAACCAGATTTTTAAAGTGTGTCCATTTCTGGGTCTATCTTGTTTTAGGCACTTAGAAGTGGGGTTTGGCTAGAGGAATGTATATTATCTTAATTTTTTTTTTTTGTCATAAATTAACATGAATGTAATCGTTAAAAATATAACTGTATAAAATGGGCATAATAACTGTATATAATGGGCATAACACTGTGTATAATCATGTATTGTATTATCATGACATTTTGGGGGATTGCTTGGTAAAAATGTTTCAGGATTTACTGTGAGATCAAATCGTGACCTGGTCGAGTGCTGGAGGTGATAGAGTCGCAAGTCACTTGTATAGGTGTAAAAAAGATTTTGATTTGGGACTCCGCGGATCCAAGAAGAAGAAGGGGGGTGAGCAAATCAGTACTGTGGCAGGAAGTGACTGCTTGATGACATCCAGGAGTAGCACTTACCTGCCCGAAGAAGAATCATGCCATGAGGTCTGCCAGCGTCGCTGGATCGTTGGATGCGTAATATGCACTGTTTCTCATTTTTTGAAAGCCTCAGGGGGAGATTGTCTAAGGTGGAAATGCGGTAAAAACCCCGTTATCGGGGTTTTTACCGCATTTCGGGATGCTCTAAGCATCCCCCGCTGGGTTACCGCGGTGGGTGGCATCGCCAGAAAAATCTGGCGATGCCCCATAGAAGCCAATGGGCTTCTAACGCGAACCCACTGCCGCCCCGCACGGACCCCCGCCGCCCAGCACGGACCCCCTCCGCCCCGCATTGCCCCCTCACCTGTGTCCGGGCAGCACAGAGCTGTGCTGCCTGGACTTGTTACCTCCTCCCTGCACTGATCCTCTTCCGGGTGCAGGGAGGAGGAAAGCCCGTTGCAGCAGCGCCGGGTGTGGGAGGGAGAGGAGAGCCGCCAGGACCTGCTGTGACCCGGCGACTCTCACAGCAAAGGACAGCTCTTAAAGCAAGAGCTGTCCTTTGCTATAATTATCGCATATATTTGTTTTGTCATAAAATAACATGAATGTAATCGTTAAAAATATAACTATATATCAGGAATAATAACTGTATATAGCGGGCATAATACTATGTATAATCATGTACTATATAATAATGAATGTAATTGTTAAAAATATAACTGTATATAATGGGAATAATAACTGTATATAGCGGGCATAATACTATGTATAATCATGTACTGTATAATAATGAATGTAATTGTTAAAAATATAACTGTATATAACGGGAATAATAACTGTATATAGCGGGCATAATACTGTGTATACATGTAATCATGTACTGTATAATCATGACATTTTTGGGATTGCTTGATAAAAATCTTTCAGGATTTACTGTGAGGTCAAATCCTGACCTGGTCGAGTGCTGGAAGTGATAGAGTCGCGAGTCACTTGCAGAGGTGTAAAAGTGATTTTGATTTGGGACTCCGCGGATCCAAGGCCTGGTAGGATGAAGGGGGATGAGCAACTCAATAATCAGTACTGTGGCAGTAAGTTACTGCTTAATGACATCCAGGAGTAGCACTTATGTGCCCAAAGAAGGGTCACGCCGTAAGGTCTGCCAGCGTCGCTGGATCGTTGGATGGGCAATATGCACTGTTTCTCATTTTTTGAAAGCCTTAGTCTGTTTATATAGAGGCTCCTGTAGTCATTAACCAGATTTTTAAAGTCTGTCCATTTCTGGGTCTATCTTGTTTTAGGCACTTAGAAGTGGGGTTTGGCTGGAGGGATGTATATTATCTTAATTTTTTTTTTTTGTCATAAAATAACATGAATGTAATCGTTAAAAATATAACTGTATATAATGGGCATAATAACTGTATATAATGGGCATAACACTGTGTATAATCATGTATTGTATTATCATGACATTTTGGGGGATTGCTTGGTAAAAATGTTTCAGGATTTACTGTGAGGTCAAATTGTGACCTGGTCGAGTGCTGGAGGTGATAGAGTCGCGAGTCACTTGTATAGGTGTAAAAGAGATTTTGATTTGGGACTCCGCGGATCCAAGAAGAAGAAGGGGGATGAGCAAATCAGTACTGTGGCAGGAAGTGACTGCTTGATGACATCCAGGAGTAGCACTTACCTGCCCGAAGAAGAATCATGCCGTGAGGTCTGCCAGCGTCGCTGGATCGTTGGATGCGTAATATGCACTGTTTCTCATTTTTTGAAAGCCTCAGGGGGAGATTGTCTAAGGTGGAAATGCGGTAAAAACCCCGTTATCGGGGTTTTTACCGCATTTCGGGATGCTCTAAGCATCCCCCGCTGGGTTACCGCGGTGGGTGGCAGCGCCAGAAAAATCTGGCGATGCCCCATAGAAGCCAATGGGCTTCTAACGCAAACCCACTGCCGCCCCATACGGACCCCCGCCGCCCCGCATTGCCCCCTCACCTGTGTCCGGGCAGCACAGAGCTGTGCTGCCTGGACTTGTGACCTCCTCCCTGCACTGATCCTCTTCCGGGTGCAGGGAGGAGGAGGGCCCGGCGCAGCAGCGCCGGGTGTGGGAGGGAGGGGAGAGCAGCCAGGACCTGCTGTGACCCGGCGACTCTCACCGCAAAGGACAGCTCTTAAAGCAAGAGCTGTCCTTTGCTATAATTATCGCATATATTTGTTTTGTCATAAAATAACATGAATGTAATCGTTAAAAATATAACTATATATCGGGAATAATAACTGTATATAGCGGGCATAATACTATGTATAATCATGTACCATATAATAATGAATGTAATTGTTAAAAATATAACTGTATATAACGGGAATAATAACTGTATATAGCGGGCATAATACTATGTATAATCATGTACTGTATAATAATGAATGTAATTGTTAAAAATATAACTGTATATAACGGGAATAATAACTGTATATAGCGGGCATAATACTGTGTATACATGTAATCATATACTGTATAATCATGACATTTTTGGGATTGCTTGATAAAAATCTTTCAGGATTTACTGTGAGGTCAAATCCTGACCTGGTCGAGTGCTGGAAGTGATTGAGTCGCGAGTCACTTGCAGAGGTGTAAAAGTGATTTTGATTTGGGACTCCGCGGATCCAAGGCCTGGTAGGATGAAGGGGGATGAGCAACTCAATAATCAGTACTGTGGCAGTAAGTTACTGCTTAATGACATCCAGGAGTAGCACTTATGTGCCCAAAGAAGGGTCACGCCGTAAGGTCTGCCAGCGTCGCTGGATCGTTGGATGGGCAATATGCACTGTTTCTCATTTTTTGAAAGCCTTAGTCTGTTTATATAGAGGCTCCTGTAGTCATTAACCAGATTTTTAAAGTCTGTCCATTTCTGGGTCTATCTTGTTTTAGGCACTTAGAAGTGGGGTTTGGCTGGAGGGATGTATATTATCTTAATTTTTTTTTTTTGTCATAAAATAACATGAATGTAATCGTTAAAAATATAACTGTATATAATGGGCATAATAACTGTATATAATGGGCATAACACTGTGTATAATCATGTATTGTATTATCATGACATTTTGGGGGATTGCTTGGTAAAAATGTTTCAGGATTTACTGTGAGGTCAAATCGTGACCTGGTCGAGTGCTGGAGGTGATAGAGTCGCGAGTCACTTGTATAGGTGTAAAAGAGATTTTGATTTGGGACTCCGCGGATCCAAGAAGAAGAAGGGGGATGAGCAAATCAGTACTGTGGCAGGAAGTGACTGCTTGATGACATCCAGGAGTAGCACTTACCTGCCCGAAGAAGAATGCACTGTTTCTCATTTTTTGAAAGCCTCAGGGGGAGATTGTCTAAGGTGGAAATGCGGTAAAAAAAAACCTTATCTGGGTTTTGACCGCATTTCGGGATGCTCTAAGCATCCCCCGCTGGGTTACCGCGGCGGGTGGCATCGCCAGAAAAATCTGGCGATGCCCCATAGAAGCCAATGGGCTTCTAACGCGAACCCACTGCCGCCCCGCACGGACCCGCGCCGCCCAGCACAGACCCCCGCCGCCCCGCATTGCCCCCTCACCTGTGTCCGGGCAGCACAGAGCTGTGCTGCCTGGACTTGTGACCTCCTCCCTGCACTGATCCTCTTCCGGGTGCAGGGAGGAGGAGAGCCCGGCGCAACAGCGCCGGGTGTGGGAGGGAGGGGAGAGCCGCCGGGACCTGCTGTGACCCGGCGACTCTCACCGAAAAGGACAGCTCTTAAAGCAAGAGCTGTCCTTTGCTATAATTATCGCATATATTTGTTTTGTCATAAAATAACATGAATGTAATCGTTAAAAATATAACTATATATCGGGAATAATAACTGTATATAGCGGGCATAATACTATGTATAATCATGTACTATATAATAATGAATGTAATTGTTAAAAATATAACTGTATATAACGGGAATAATAACTGTATATAGCGGGCATAATACTGTGTATACATGTAATCATGTACTGTATAATCATGACATTTTTGGGATTGCTTGATAAAAATCTTTCAGGATTTACTGTGAGGTCAAATCCTGACCTGGTCGAGTGCTGGAAGTGATAGAGTCGCGAGTCACTTGCAGAGGTGTAAAAGTGATTTTGATTTGGGACTCCGCGGATCCAAGGCCTGGTAGGATGAAGGGGGATGAGCAACTCAATAATCAGTACTGTGGCAGTAAGTTACTGCTTAATGACATCCAGGAGTAGCACTTATGTGCCCAAAGAAGGGTCACGCCGTAAGGTCTGCCAGCGTCGCTGGATCGTTGGATGGGCAATATGCACTGTTTCTCATTTTTTGAAAGCCTTAGTCTGTTTATATAGAGGCTCCTGTAGTCATTAACCAGATTTTTAAAGTCTGTCCATTTCTGGGTCTATCTTGTTTTAGGCACTTAGAAGTGGGGTTTGGCTGGAGGGATGTATATTATCTTAATTTTTTTTTTTTGTCATAAAATAACATGAATGTAATCGTTAAAAATATAACTGTATATAATGGGCATAATAACTGTATATAATGGGCATAACACTGTGTATAATCATGTATTGTATTATCATGACATTTTGGGGGATTGCTTGGTAAAAATGTTTCAGGATTTACTGTGAGGTCAAATCGTGACCTGGTCGAGTGCTGGAGGTGATAGAGTCGCGAGTCACTTGTATAGGTGTAAAAGAGATTTTGATTTGGGACTCCGCGGATCCAAGAAGAAGAAGGGGGATGAGCAAATCAGTACTGTGGCAGGAAGTGACTGCTTGATGACATCCAGGAGTAGCACTTACCTGCCCGAAGAAGAATGCACTGTTTCTCATTTTTTGAAAGCCTCAGGGGGAGATTGTCTAAGGTGGAAATGCGGTAAAAAAAAACCTTATCTGGGTTTTGACCGCATTTCGGGATGCTCTAAGCATCCCCCGCTGGGTTACCGCGGCGGGTGGCATCGCCAGAAAAATCTGGCGATGCCCCATAGAAGCCAATGGGCTTCTAACGCGAACCCACTGCCGCCCCGCACGGACCCGCGCCGCCCAGCACAGACCCCCGCCGCCCCGCATTGCCCCCTCACCTGTGTCCGGGCAGCACAGAGCTGTGCTGCCTGGACTTGTGACCTCCTCCCTGCACTGATCCTCTTCCGGGTGCAGGGAGGAGGAGAGCCCGGCGCAACAGCGCCGGGTGTGGGAGGGAGGGGAGAGCCGCCGGGACCTGCTGTGACCCGGCGACTCTCACCGAAAAGGACAGCTCTTAAAGCAAGAGCTGTCCTTTGCTATAATTATCGCATATATTTGTTTTGTCATAAAATAACATGAATGTAATCGTTAAAAATATAACTATATATCGGGAATAATAACTGTATATAGCGGGCATAATACTATGTATAATCATGTACTATATAATAATGAATGTAATTGTTAAAAATATAACTGTATATAACGGGAATAATAACTGTATATAGCGGGCATAATACTGTGTATACATGTAATCATGTACTGTATAATCATGACATTTTTGGGATTGCTTGATAAAAATCTTTCAGGATTTACTGTGAGGTCAAATCCTGACCTGGTCGAGTGCTGGAAGTGATAGAGTCGCGAGTCACTTGCAGAGGTGTAAAAGTGATTTTGATTTGGGACTCCGCGGATCCAAGGCCTGGTAGGATGAAGGGGGATGAGCAACTCAATAATCAGTACTGTGGCAGTAAGTTACTGCTTAATGACATCCAGGAGTAGCACTTATGTGCCCAAAGAAGGGTGACGCCGTAAGGTCTGCCAGCGTCGCTGGATGGTTGGATGGGCAATATGCACTGTTTCTCATTTTTTGAAAGCCTTAGTCTGTTTATATAGAGGCTCCTGTAGTCATTAACCAGATTTTTAAAGTCTGTCCATTTCTGGGTCTATCTTGTTTTAGGCACTTAGAAGTGGGGTTTGGCTGGAGGGATGTATATTATCTTAATTTTTTTTTTTTGTCATAAAATAACATGAATGTAATCGTTAAAAATATAACTGTATATAATGGGCATAATAACTGTATATAATGGGCATAACACTGTGTATAATCATGTATTGTATTATCATGACATTTTGGGGGATTGCTTGTTAAAAATGTTTCAGGATTTACTGTGAGGTCAAATCGTGACCTGGTCGAGTGCTGGAGGTGATAGAGTCGCGAGTCACTTGTATAGGTGTAAAAGAGATTTTGATTTGGGACTCCGCGGATCCAAGAAGAAGAAGGGGGATGAGCAAATCAGTACTGTGGCAGGAAGTGACTGCTTGATGACATCCAGGAGTAGCACTTACCTGCCCGAAGAAGAATCATGCCGTGAGGTCTGCCAGCGTCGCTGGATCGTTGGATGCGTAATATGCACTGTTTCTCATTTTTTGAAAGCCTCAGGGGGAGATTGTCTAAGGTGGAAATGCGGTAAAAACCCCATTATCGGGGTTTTTACCGCATTTCGGGATGCTCTAAGCATCCCCCGCTGGGTTACCGCGGTGGGTGGCAGCGCCAGAAAAATCTGGCGATGCCCCATAGAAGCCAATGGGCTTCTAACTCAAACCCACTGCCGCCCCATACGGACCCCCGCCGCCCCGCATTGCCCCCTCACCTGTGTCCGGGCAGCACAGAGCTGTGCTGCCTGGACTTGTGACCTCCTCCCTGCACTGATCCTCTTCCGGGTGCAGGGAGGAGGAGGGCCCGGCGCAGCAGCGCCGGGTGTGGGAGGGAGGGGAGAGCAGCCAGGACCTGCTGTGACCCGGCAACTCTCACCGCAAAGGACAGCTCTTAAAGCAAGAGCTGTCCTTTGCTATAATTATCGCATATATTTGTTTTGTCATAAAATAACATGAATGTAATCGTTAAAAATATAACTATATATCGGGAATAATAACTGTATATAGCGGGCATAATACTATGTATAATCATGTACCATATAATAATGAATGTAATTGTTAAAAATATAACTGTATATAACGGGAATAATAACTGTATATAGCGGGCATAATACTATGTATAATCATGTACTGTATAATAATGAATGTAATTGTTAAAAATATAACTGTATATAACGGGAATAATAACTGTATATAGCGGGCATAATACTGTGTATACATGTAATCATGTACTGTATAATCATGACATTTTTGGGATTGCTTGATAAAAATCTTTCAGGATTTACTGTGAGGTCAAATCCTGACCTGGTCGAGTGCTGGAAGTGATTGAGTCGCGAGTCACTTGCAGAGGTGTAAAAGTGATTTTGATTTGGGACTCCGCGGATCCAAGGCCTGGTAGGATGAAGGGGGATGAGCAACTCAATAATCAGTACTGTGGCAGTAAGTTACTGCTTAATGACATCCAGGAGTAGCACTTATGTGCCCAAAGAAGGGTCACGCCGTAAGGTCTGCCAGCGTCGCTGGATCGTTGGATGGGCAATATGCACTGTTTCTCATTTTTTGAAAGCCTTAGGGGCAGATTTATTAAGCTTGGAGAAGAGATAAACTGGAGATAAAGCGGAGAAAAGGTAAAATGAGATAAAGCACCAGCCAATCAGCTCCCAACTGTCTCTTTCAAACACAGCTGATTGGCTGGTGCTTTACCTCCTTTTACCTTTTCTCCGCTTTATCTCCAGTTTATCTCTTCTCCTAGCTTAATAAATCTGCCCCTTAGTCTGTTTATATAGAGGCTCCTGTAGTCATTAACCAGATTTTTAAAGTCTGTCCATTTCTGGGTCTATCTTGTTTTAGGCACTTAGAAGTGGGGTTTGGCTGGAGGGATGTATATTATCTTAATTTTTTTTTTTGTCATAAAATAACATGAATGTAATCGTTAAAAATATAACTGTATATAATGGGCATAATAACTATATATAATGGGCATAACACTGTGTATAATCATGTATTGTATTATCATGACATTTTGGGGGATTGCTTGGTAAAAATGTTTCAGGATTCACTGTGAGGTCAAATCGTGACCTGGTCGAGTGCTGGAGGTGATAGAGTCGTGAGTCACTTGTATAGGTGTAAAAGAGATTTTGATTTGGGACTCCGCGGATCCAAGAAGAAGAAGGGGGATGAGCAAATCAGTACTGTGGCAGGAAGTGACTGCTTGATGACATCCAGGAGTAGCACTTACCTGCCCGAAGAAGAATGCACTGTTTCTCATTTGTTGAAAGCCTCAGGGGGAGATTGTCTAAGGTGGAAATGCGGTAAAAAAAACCCTTATCTGGGTTTTGACCGCATTTCGGGATGCTCTAAGCATCCCCCGCTGGGTTACCGCGGCGGGTGGCATCGCCAGAAAAATCTGGCGATGCCCCATAGAAGCCAATGGGCTTCTAACGCGAACCCACTGCCGCCCCGCACGGACCCCCGCCGCCCAGCACAGACCCCCGCCGCCCCGCATTGCCCCCTCACCTGTGTCCGGGCAGCACAGAGCTGTGCTGCCTGGACTTGTGACCTCCTCCCTGCACTGATCCTCTTCCGGGTGCAGGGAGGAGGAGAGCCCGGCGCAACAGCGCCGGGTGTGGGAGGGAGGGGAGAGCCGCCGGGACCTGCTGTGACCCGGCGACTCTCACCGAAAAGGACAGCTCTTAAAGCAAGAGCTGTCCTTTGCTATAATTATCGCATATATTTGTTTTG
The DNA here is from genome assembly GCF_055691185.1 of Crinia signifera. Taxonomy (NCBI): domain Eukaryota; kingdom Metazoa; phylum Chordata; class Amphibia; order Anura; family Myobatrachidae; genus Crinia; species Crinia signifera. The sequence continues at coordinate 108,865,680 of NC_139218.1, read as the reverse complement.
TCATAAAATAACATGAATGTAATCGTTAAAAATATAACTATATATCGGGAATAATAACTGTATATAGCGGGCATAATACTATGTATAATCATGTACTATATAATAATGAATGTAATTGTTAAAAATATAACTGTATATAACGGGAATAATAACTGTATATAGCGGGCATAATACTGTGTATACATGTAATCATGTACTGTATAATCATGACATTTTTGGGATTGCTTGATAAAAATCTTTCAGGATTTATTGTGAGGTCAAATCCTGACCTGGTCGAGTGCTGGAAGTGATAGAGTCGCGAGTCACTTGCAGAGGTGTAAAAGTGATTTTGATTTGGGACTCCGCGGATCCAAGGCCTGGTAGGATAAGGGGGATGAGCAACTCAATAATCAGTACTGTGGCAGTAAGTTACTGCTTGATGACATCCAGGAGTAGCACTTATGTGCCCGAAGAAGGGTCACGCTGTAAGGTCTGCCAGCGTCGCTGGATCGTTGGATGGGCAATATGCACTGTTTCTCATTTTTTGAAAGCCTTAGTCTGTTTATATAGAGGCTCCTGTAGTCATTAATCAGATTTTTAAAGTGTGTCCATTTCTTGGTCTATCTTGTTTTAGGCACTTAGAAGTGGGGTTTGGCTGGAGGGATGTATATTATCTTAATTTTTTTTGTCATAAAATAACATGAATGTAATCGTTAAAAATATAACTGTATATAATGGGCATAACTTCTGCTCAGTAGGTAAGGCACAAACCTTCCCAAATTCTTTATGAATATTCAGAATGGGAGTGTGGCATTTGGCCACATATCTCATTATTGTTTAGAAGCTGCTTTTGTGTATGGGGCTTTATTGTAAAAACATCTTGGAGCCGGCTGCAATTTGAGATTCACAAAAGAAGAAAAATTGGACCGAATCTCACTAGTGAGATAGGATCAGGGGCGCTTGTAAGGGGTGGTCTTGCCCAGCTGCTGCTTTACAACGGGATGGTCAGTCCTGTATATTAGAACATGGAAAAAGGGATAATTAACCAGCGCTTAAGACAGTTTGTAGACTGGTTGATCTATTATAAACACATTTATTACGTGGCAATGAGAATAAAAGTTAAAAAGCCAGCTTAATATACTGAAACATAGAAATGGTCTAAAATCACAATTTCATAATCCCCACCAACCATGGATTGTAAGGAAGGTCCTGGGAGTCCATTCCTATGGAACCATAGATATTAAAGTGGATCACAGAATGGTCATCCGGAGGGAGAATGATTAAGTCTGCAGGTGTTGTCAGGAGTGGCACAAATAATCAACTCCAGATGCAGTGAATGATGGTATATTCAAAGTGTCCTCATACCTCCGATGATATAATTGGTGACCTATCTCCTGTTGACAAATGGCAATGGGTCCAATAAGGCTGTAATGGTCTGCAATCCAGGAACAAACGGTGGAGGGTGTGGTGGCAATTTCCTCCTTACGCGTTTCCTTACGCCAGGTAGCTTTATCAAAGGTAGAACCAGCCTGATATTTTTTTTAGCGCTGCTTAATTTTCCCTTTATCCAATTTGAAATTCACGGCTACAGGCAAGGCTCATACTCCACGGCCTGAGCTAACAGGTGGTTATGTGGGCTCCCGCGGAGGAGATTAAGGTGGTCTCTGGCTCCAAACCAGATTAGGTAACACAGATGACTGTACATTTAAGACACAACAATCGGCCTGTTTAAAGTATACAAACCATCCCGTGGATACAATCCCTGTCTGTGGTATGAACTTGTTTTCATCAATCCTCCACATTATTTATATGAATTATGGAGGCAATAGCGTTTTTTATTTGTAGTTAATTGATCCACCTTTGCATATATATATGAATATATATATATATGAATATATATATATATATATATATATATATATATATATATACTGCTCTGTTTTACCTTTATCCCCTTTGCTCCGAACCCCCTCCCCCATCAGTGCTGTCTTTCCTCCAACTGCTCCTCTGTTTCCCACCCAATCGCATCACTGTCTTACCTTCCCTAATCTGTGCCACTCTTTTCCACCCATCTGCTTTGTTTGTCCCCCATCAGTGCTGTTTAGCCTTCCCACCATCTACGCATTTCTATTCCTCCCCATCCACACCACACTGTCTCCTACCCCAATCAACACCTCTTTTACCCCATCCTCTCAGCTCTGTTTACTGCTCAGACCTTCAGTTGCATAGAATGCATGTGTGTATTCCAATGAGCACACAAATCTGTGAATTAGCAGCTCCATTGTGTGAGTGACAGCAATCTCACTCTGTGAGAGTGCTGAATCTGCACTTACCCACAGGCTGTGATGGCGTACCATATCTGTATTGCGCAAGGAACACGTCCATTAAGGCGTCAGCCTTAATGATCGTAATTTCATTGCTTTTTGGCGTTTGAGTGGAAGAGATACAACAGGTTTCAGAAATGCCAGATCATGTGTAAGAAGCCTTAATGGGACACGTGAAACCGAAGGTTTTTTGTCTTTGGAATTTCATAGCTTTTTTTTCCAATTTATTTTAATTCAGAAGTGTAAAATTTCACTGTAAGAATAAACATTGGATTTTAAAAATGTTTAACAATACACATTTTTGGCAATGAGCATTACCACTGGCTACAAGCATTACAAACCCCTGGGAATGAGTATGACACCCGTCCCAGAGCATGAAAGCCCTGGCAATGAAGACACCCATCTCATGAAACCCCTGGCAATGAGCATGACACCCAGTGTGTAGAAGCTATACTGTAGGGCATAATGTATCACGGGCAGTGTGGGGCATATGGTGCAGGGGCCATTACTGTATGGGGCTTAATATGGTGAAAAAATGTTCTTCCTGTGGTGGCAAAGGTCTGTTGGTGCAGGGCCAAAAACTGGGGTGTAAGGTAGTCTTCTCCAGTGAGGCTATGCCCATTTTAATGAGACCACGCCCCTTGCCTGGGGCAGAGATCAAATTACAAATGATATATACATGACACGCTGACCCTACCAGGTCATGGATCAGCTGCGGGTGTGTGAGTATGTATGGATAGGGTTAGGCTACATATATGTGTGTGTGTGTGTGTGTGCGCGTATGTATGAATGTATGGATAGGCTATGGGTGTGTGTGTGTGTCAACGGTGCCTACCTATACATGACACGCTGACCCTACCAGGTCATGGAACTTTACCAGGCTGGGGGTTCTTCCCGGGGATGGCGACTAATCTGCTCCTTCTGTCTGACTTGATGGTTTCCCCTCCAGCAGCGAGTTCCAGGCAGCTGCTCCCCTCTTCCCCGGTGTTCACAGATGCTGACCGGGAACACAGAGCCAGGCCTCCCCCTTCTGGCATGACAGTGGTGCTGTCTCCAGAATGGATTGCCGGAGTTAAGGGGAGTGTCGACCGGGTGGCCAGGGCGGCAGGCTCCCTGCGGAGGGCTGCTGTGCATGTGCCTCCTCCCATGTTCCTCCCTGCAAAGGACTGTGGGAGGAGCTACACATGACTCGTGCATGCTCAGCAGCCCTCCCGAGGTCATTATGGTTTTGTGCAATGATCAAGTTTGTTTTTTGGGTACGATCAAATTCTGCTAAGAGAAATGTGACCTATTTTAGTCTAAAAAAAAAGGGATGGAGGTAGTAAGTCACACCATACCTCTGGTGCTATATTGAATAAAATAAATATAGCCAAGGAAAGCTGCATATGACAACAAGCAAACCAGCTTGTAAGAAATAAAAGAAAACAATTGGAAAGCTGTCACAGCATTAGCAATTATACCTTTGATTAAAGTTGAAAATTAAATGTAATATACTGTAGGTCCCCCTTTTCAATTATGGCACAAGACTCAGTTCAATTGAAATAACAAAAATATTTTATAAAACACATAATAAAGTCATATACAAAAATATACATAAATCACATGTAATTAATGGTAAAACAATGTAACTTAAGGTGCTGGCGTCCCAATTAATTAAAAGTAATGAACGCATCAGCAGCAGACCTCACTTGAAGCTCAGGCAGGATGGTGATGGAGCCGGCGGAAAAGAGCTGGGTCATGGTCAGAGCCCACAGCGGGCAGAGGAATCCGCACTGGTGCCGGCAGGTGCAGTGTCAGGGGTGCGGGAGTAGAAGGGGGGGGGTTAGTTGAGGTCTGACAGAGCAGGCAGTAGTAGGGAGGAAGCCGCAGTGAGAGACCAAGGCCTAGCCGGTTTGTGCAGGAAGGGGAGGGGAGGTCGGCGTTTGAGAAGCCCCAGAGCAGATGAAAGCTACAGGTCACTGGTCGCCCGGGTAAGAGGTGCGGGCTGGAGGTGTGGGGGGAGAAGGCCGCAAGGGCCAGTGAGAGGGGGACAGTGTACACATGGGGTCACTGAAGGGAGAGGGGGTGACAGTATACATGGGGGCACTGAGGGGGGACAGTGTACACATGGGGGCACTGAGGGGGTTATAAGCTGCGGGGTGTGTATGGTTAGGGTAATAGGCTGCAGGGGGAGTATGGTTAGGGTTATAGGATGTGGGGGGGTGTATGGTTAGGGTTATAGGCTGTGTGGTGTGTGTATGATTAGGGTTATACGCTGGGGGGGTGTATGGTTAGGGTTATAGGCTGCGCGGTGTGTATGGTTAGGTTTATAGGCTACAGGGTGTGTGTATTGTTAGGGTAATAGGCTGCGGGGTGTGTATGGTTAGGGTTACAGGCTGTGGGGTGTGTGTGTATGGTTAGGGTTATATGCTGCGGTGTGTGTGTATGGTTAGGGTAATATGCTGGGGGGTGTATGGTTAGGGTTATGGGCTGTGGGGGTGTGTGTATGGGTAGGGTTGTAGGCTGCGGAGGGGTATGTGTGTGTATATGGTTAGGGTTATAGGCTGCGCAGTGTGTATGGTTAGGGTCATAGGCTGCAGGGTGTGTGTGTGTATGGTACGGATTATATGTTGTGGTGTGTGTGTATGGTTAGGGTTATAGGCTGCAGGGTGTGTACGGTTAGGGTTATAGGCTGCGGTGTGTGTGTATGGTTAGGGTAATAGGCTGCGGGGGGGGTGTATGGTTATAGGCTGGGGGGTGTATGGTTAGGGGTATATGCTGCGGGGTGTGTGTATGGTTAGGTTTATAGACAGCAGGGTGTGTGTATGGTTAGGGTTATAGGCTGGGGGGGGGCGTATGGTTAGGGTTATAGGCTGCGCGGTGTGTATGGTTAGGTTTATAGACTGCAGGGTGTGTGTGTATGGTTAGGGTTATAGGCTGTGGGGCGTGTATGGTTAGGGTTATAGGCTGTGGGGTGTGTGTGTATGGTTAGGGTTATATGCTGCGGTGTGTGTGTATGGTTAGGGTAATATGCTGTGGGGGGGGTGTATGGTTATGGTTATAGGCTGTGGAGGGTGTGTATGGGTAGGGTTATAGGCTGCGGGGGGGGGGTGTATGGTTAGGGTTATAGGCTGGGGGGGTGGTGTATGGTTAGGGTTATAGGCTGCGCGGTGTGTATGGTTAGGGTCATAGGCTGCAGGGTGTGTGTGTATGGTACGGGTTATATGCTGCAGTGTGTGTGTATGGTTAGGGTTATAGGCTGCGGGGTGTGTGTATGGTTAGGGTAATAGGCTGCAGGGGGGGGTATGGTTAGGGTTATAGGCTGCAGGGTGTGTGTATGGGTAGGGTTATAGGCTGCAGGAGGGGGGTGTATGGTTAGGGTTATAGGCTGGGGGGGTGTATGGTTAGGGTAATAGGCTGCGGGGTGTGTAGGTTAGAGATATAGGCTGCAGGGGTGTGTGTGGTTAGGGATATAGGCTGCGGGGTAAGCATGGTTAGGGTAATAGGCTGTGGGGTGTGTAGGTTAGAGATATAAGCTGCAGGGGTGTGTGTGGTTAGGGATATAGGCTGCGGGGTGTATGGTTAGTGTTATAGGCTGGTGTGTGTGTGTGTATAGTTAGGGTTATAGGCTGGGGTGTGTGTGTGCGTGTATGGTTAGTGTTAGAGGCAGGGGTGTGTGTGTATGGTTAGGGTTATAATCTGCTTGGTGTGTATGTGTGGTTAGGATTACAGGTTGCGTGGTGTGTATACGTAGCTAGGGTTATAGGCTGCAGTGTGTGTGTATGGTTCGGGTTATAGGCTGCGGGGGGGGGGGAGGGTGAGGTGTATGGTTCGGGTTATAGGCTGTGGGGTGGGCATGGTTAGGGTTATAGGTTGCAGGGGGTGTGCATGGTTAGGGTTATAGGCTGGTGTATGTGTGTATGGTTAGGGTTATAGGATGGTGTGTGTGTGTATGGTTAGGGTTATAGGTTGGGTGTGTATGTGTGGTTAGGATTACAGGTTGCATGGTGTGTATACGTAGTTAGGGTTATAGGCTGCAGCATGTGTGTATGGTTAGGGTTATAGGCTGCGGTGTATATGTGTATGGTTAGGTTTATAGGCTGTGGGGTGTGTGTATGGTTAGGGTTATAAGCTGGGGGGGTGCATGGTTAGGGTTAAAGGCTGCGGGGTGTGTGTATGGTTAAGATTTTAGGCTGCGGTGTGTGTATGGTTAGAGATATAGGCTGTGGGGGTGTGTGTGTGGTTAGGGTTAGGCACCAGCGGGTGTGCATAGTTAGGGTTATAGGCTGCGTGGTGTGTATGGGCTGCGGGGGTGTGTGTGTGTTAGGGTTATAGGGTGCGGGGTGTGCATGGTTAGGGTTAAAGGCTGCGGGGTGTGCATGGTTATGGTAACAGGCTGCGGGGGGTGTATGGTTAGGGTTGTAGGCTGGGGGGGTGTATGGTTAGGGTTATAGGCTGCGGTGGGGTGTGCATGGTTAGGGTTAAAGGCTGTGGGGTGTACAGGGTTAGGGTAATAGGCTGCGGGGTGTGTAGGTTAGAGATATAGGCTGCAGGGGTGTGTGTGGTTAGGGTTATAGGCTGCGGGTGGGCATGGTTAGGGTTATAGGCTGCAGGGCGGTGTGTAAGGTTAGGGTTATAGGCTGCGCGGTGTGTATGGTTAGGTTTATAGACTGCAGGGTGTGTGTGTATGGATAGGGTTATAGGCTGTGGGGTGTGTATGGTTAGGGTTATAGGCTGTGGGGTGTGTGTGTGTATGGTTAGGGTTATATGCTGCGGTATGTGTGTATGGTTAGGGTAATATGCTGTGGGGGGGTGTATGGTTAGGGTTATAGGCTGCGCGGTGTGTATGGTTAGGTTTATAGGCTACAGGGTGTGTGTATTGTTAGGGTAATAGGCTGCGGGGTGTGTATGGTTAGGGTTACAGGCTGTGGGGTGTGTGTGTATGGTTAGGGTTATATGCTGCGGTGTGTGTGTATGGTTAGGGTAATATGCTGGGGGGTGTATGGTTAGGGTTATGGGCTGTGGGGGTGTGTGTATGGGTAGGGTTGTAGGCTGCGGAGGGGTGTGTGTGTGTATATGGTTAGGGTTATAGGCTGCGCAGTGTGTATGGTTAGGGTCATAGGCTGCAGGGTGTGTGTGTGTATGGTACGGATTATATGTTGTGGTGTGTGTGTATGGTTAGGGTTATAGGCTGCAGGGTGTGTACGGTTAGGGTTATAGGCTGCGGTGTGTGTGTATGGTTAGGGTAATAGGCTGCGGGGGGGGTGTATGGTTATAGGCTGGGGGGTGTATGGTTAGGGGTATATGCTGCGGGGTGTGTGTATGGTTAGGGTTATAGGCTGTGGGGTGTGTGTATGGTAAGGGTTATAGGCTGCGCGGTGTGTATGGTTAGGTTTATAGACAGCAGGGTGTGTGTATGGTTAGGGTTATAGGCTGGGGGGGGGGGACGTATGGTTAGGGTTATAGGCTGCGCGGTGTGTATGGTTAGGTTTATAGACTGCAGGGTGTGTGTGTATGGTTAGGGTTATAGGCTGTGGGGCGTGTATGGTTAGGGTTATAGGCTGTGGGGTGTGTGTGTATGGTTAGGGTTATATGCTGCGGTGTGTGTGTATGGTTAGGGTAATATGCTGTGGGGGGGGTGTATGGTTATGGTTATAGGCTGTGGAGGGTGTGTATGGGTAGGGTTATAGGCTGCGGGGGGTGGTGTATGGTTAGGGTTATAGGCTGGGGGGGTGGTGTATGGTTAGGGTTATAGGCTGCGCGGTGTGTATGGTTAGGGTCATAGGCTGCAGGGTGTGTGTGTATGGTACGGGTTATATGCTGCGGTGTGTGTGTATCGTTAGGGTTATAGGCTGCGGGGTGTGTGTATGGTTAGGGTAATAGGCTGCAGGGGGGGTATGGTTAGGGTTATAGGCTGCAGGGTGTGTGTATGGGTAGGGTTATAGGCTGCAGGAGGGGGGTGTATGGTTAGGGTTATAGGCTGGGGGGGGTGTATGGTTAGGGTAATAGGCTGCGGGGTGTGTAGGTTAGAGATATAGGCTGAAGGGGTGTGTGTGGTTAGGGATATAGGCTGCGGGGTAAGCATGGTTAGGGTAATAGGTTGCAGGGGGTGTGCATGGTTAGGGTTATAGGCTGGTGTATGTATGTATGGTTAGGGTTATAGGATGGTGTGTGTGTGTATGGTTAGGGTTATAGGTTGGGTGTGTATGTGTGGTTAGGATTACAGGTTGCATGGTGTGTATACGTAGTTAGGGTTATAGGCTGCAGCATGTGTGTATGGTTAGGGTTATAGGCTGCGGTGTATATGTGTATGGTTAGGTTTATAGGCTGTGGGGTGTGTGTATGGTTAGGGTTATAAGCTGGGGGGGTGCATGGTTAGGGTTAAAGGCTGCGGGGTGTGTGTATGGTTAAGATTTTAGGCTGCGGTGTGTGTATGGTTAGAGATATAGGCTGTGGGGGTGTGTGTGTGGTTAGGGTTAGGCACCAGCGGGTGTGCATAGTTAGGGTTATAGGCTGCGTGGTGTGTATGGGCTGCGGGGGTGTGTGTGTGTTAGGGTTATAGGGTGCGGGGTGTGCATGGTTAGGGTTAAAGGCTGCGGGGTGTGCATGGTTATGGTAACAGGCTGCGGGGGGTGTATGGTTAGGGTTGTAGGCTGGGGGGGTGTATGGTTAGGGTTATAGGCTGCGGTGGGGTGTGCATGGTTAGGGTTAAAGGCTGTGGGGTGTACATGGTTAGGGTAATAGGCTGCGGGGTGTGTAGGTTAGAGATATAGGCTGCAGGGGTGTGTGTGGTTAGGGTTATAGGCTGCGGGGTGGGCATGGTTAGGGTTATAGGCTGCAGGGCGGTGTGTAAGGTTAGGGTTATAGGCTGCGCGGTGTGTATGGTTAGGTTTATAGACTGCAGGGTGTGTGTGTATGGATAGGGTTATAGGCTGTGGGGTGTGTATGGTTAGGGTTATAGGCTGTGGGGTGTGTGTGTGTATGGTTAGGGTTATATGCTGCGGTATGTGTGTATGGTTAGGGTAATATGCTGTGGGGGGGTGTATGGTTAGGGTTATAGGCTGCGCGGTGTGTATGGTTAGGTTTATAGGCTACAGGGTGTGTGTATTGTTAGGGTAATAGGCTGCGGGGTGTGTATGGTTAGG